>NC_133131.1:68956954-69556954 GCF_048418815.1 Hemitrygon akajei
AATCCCTCCCGATTCTCCCATTGATTCCCCAATCTCATCAAATCCCCAATCCCTACCCATCCCCCATTCATTCCACAATCCCTCCCAATTTCCCCATTCATTCCCCAATCTCATCAAATCCCCAATCAATCCCCATTCCCCCATTCATTCCCCAATCGCTCCCCATTCCCCCATTCATTCCCCAATCTCATCAAATCCCCACTCCCCCATATCCCCATTCATTCCCCAAACTCATCAAATCCCCAATCCCTCCCCATTCTCCCATTAATTCCCCAATCTCATCAAATCCCCAATATTTCCGCATTCCCCCATTCATTCCCCAATCCCTCCCCATTCCCCCATTCATTCCGCAATCTCTTCAAATCCCCACTCCCCCACTTCCCCATTCATTCCCCAATCTCATCAAATCCCCAATCCCTCACCATTCTCCCATTAATTCCCCCAATCTCATCAAATCCCCAATCCCTCCCCATTCCCCCATTCATTCCCCAATCCCACCCCCATTCCCCCATTCATTCCCCAATCTCATTAAATCCCCACTCCCCCATTTCCCCATTCATTCCCCAATCTCATCAAATCCCCAATCCCTCCCCATTCTCCCATTAATTCCCCAATCTCATCAAATCCCCAATCCCTCCCCATTCCCCCATTCATTCCCCAATCCCACCCCATTCCCCCATTCATTCCCCAATCTCATCAAATCCCCAATCCCTCCCCATTCCCCCATTCATTCCCAAATCTCATCAAATCCCCAATCCATCCCAATCCCCCATTGATTCACCAATCTCGTCAAATCCCCAATCCCTCCCCATTCCCCCATTCATTCCCCAATCTCATGAAATCCCCACTCCCCCATTGCCCCATTCATTCCCCAATCTCATTAAATCCCCACTCCCCCATTTACTCATTCATTCCCCAAACTCATCAAATCCCCCAATCCCTCCCCATTCTCCCATAAATTCCCCAATCTCATCAAATCCCCAATCCCTCCGCATTCCCCCATTCATTCCCCAATCCCTCCCCATTCCCCCATTCATTCCCCAATCTCATCAAATCCCCACTCCCCCCATTTCCACATTCATTCCCCAATCTCATCAAATCCCCAATCCCTCCCCATTCCCCCATTCATTCCCCAATCCCACCCCATTCCCCCATTCATTCCCCAATCTCATCAAATCCCCACTCCCCCATTTCCCCATTCATTCCCCAATCTCATCAAATCCCCAATCCCTCCCCATTTCCGCATTCATTCCCAAATCTCATCAAATCCCCAATCCATCCCCATCCCCCATTGATTCACCAATCTCGTCAAATCCCCAATCCCTCCAAATTCCCCCTTTAATTCCCCAATCTCATCAAATCCCCAATCAATCCCCATTCCCCCATTCATTCCCCAATCGCTCCCCATTCCCCCATTCATTCCCCAATCTCATCAAATCCCCAACCCCTCCCCATCCCCCTATTCATTCCCGAATCCCTCCACATTCTCCCATTGATTCCCCAATCTCATCAAATCCCCAAACCCTCCCCATCCCCCATTTGTTCCACAATCCCTCCCAATTTCCCCATTCATTCCCCAATCTCATCAAATCCCCAATCAATCCCCATTCCCCCATTCATTCCCCAATCGCTCCCCATTCCCCCATTCATTCCCCAATCTCATCAAATCCCCACTCCCCCATATCCCCATTCATTCCCCAAACTCATCAAATCCCCAATCCCTCCCCATTCTCCCATTAATTCCCCAATCTCATCAAATCCCCAATCCCTCCCCATTCCCCCATTCATTCCCCAATCCCACCCCAATCCCCCATTCATTCCCCAATCTCATCAAATCGCCACTCCCCCATTTCCCCATTCATTCCCCAATCTCATCAAATCCCCAATCCCTCCCCATTCCCCCATTCATTCCCAAATGTCATCAAATCCCCAATCCATCCCAATCCCCCATTGATTCACCAATCTCGTCAAATCCCCAATCCCTCCACATTCCCCCTTTCATTCCCCAATCTCATCAAATCCCCAATCCCTCCCCATTCCCCCATTCATTCCCCAATCTCATCAAATCCCCACTCCCCCATTTCCACATTCATTCCCCAATCTCATCAAATCCCCAATCCCTCCCCATTCTCCCATTAATTCCCCAATCTCATCAAATCCCCAATCCCTCCCCATTCCCCCATTCATTCCCCAATCCCACCCCATTCCCCCCATTCATTCCCCAATCTCATCAAATACCCACTCCCCCATTTCCCCATTCATTCCCCAATCTCATCAAATCCCCAATCCCTCCCCATTCTCCCATTAATTCCCCAATCTCATCAAATCCGCAATCCCTCCCCATTCCCCCATTCATTCCCAAATCTCATCAAATCCCCAATCCCTACCCATTCCCCCTTTCATTCCCCAATCTCATCAAATCCCCAATCCCTCCCCATTCCCCCATTCATTCCCCAATCCCTCCCCATTCCTCCATTGATTTCCCAATCTCATCAAATCCCCAATCCCTCCCCATCCCCCATTCATTCCATAATCCCTCCCCATTCCCCCATACATTCCCCAATCCCTCCGCATTCCCGCATTCATTCCCCAATCTCATCAAATCCCCACTCCCCCCATGTCCCCATTTATTCCCCAATCTCATCAAATCCCCAATCCCTCCACATTCTCCCATTAATTCCCCAAACTCAATAAATCCCCAATCCCTCCCCAGTCCCGCATTCATTCCGCAAACTCATCAAATCCCCACTCCCCCATTTCCCCATTCATTCCCCAATCTCATCAAATCCCATCCCTCCCCATTTTCCCATTCATTCCCCAATCTCATCAAATACCCAATCACTCCCAATTCCCCCATTCATTCTACATTCTCATCAAATCCCCAGTCCCTCCCCATCGCTGCATTCATTCCCCAATCCCTCCCCATTTCCCCATTCGTTCCCCAATCTCATCAAATCACCAACCCCTCCCCATTCCCCCATTCATTCCCGAATCCCTCCCCATCCCCCATTCATTCCCCAATCACTCCCAATTTCCCCATTCATTCCCCAATCTCATCAAATCCCTAATCCTTCCCCATTCCCCCATTCATACCACAATCCCTCCCCATTCCCCCATTCATTCCCCAATCTCATCAAATACCCACTCCCCCATTTCCCCATTCATTCCCCAATCTCATCAAATCCCCAATCCTTCCCCATTCTCCCAATAATTCCCCAATCTCATCAAATCCGCAATCCCTCCCCATTCCCCTATTCATTCCCCAATCTCATCAAATACCCACTCCCCCATTTCCCCATTCATTCCCCAATCTCATCAAATCCCCATTCGCTCCCCATTTTCCCTTTCATTCCCCAATCTCATCAATTCCCCAATCCCTCCACACCCCCCATTCATTCCACAATCTCATCAAATCCATAATCCCACCCCATCCCCCAATTCATTCCCCAATCCCTCCCCATTTTCTCATTCATTCCAAATCTCATCAAATCCCCAATCCTTCCCCATTCCCCATTCATACCCTAATCCCTCCCCATCCCCCATTCATTCCGCAATCTCATCAAATCCCCAAACCCTCTCCAATACCGCATTCATTCCCCAATCCCTCCCCAATCAACCATTCATTCCCCAATCTCATCAATTCCCTGATCCCTCCCCATCCCCCATTCATTCCCAAATCTCATCAAATCCCCAATTCCTCCCCATTCCCCCATTCATTCCGCAATCCCTCCCCATTCCCCCATTCATTCCCCAATCTAATCAAATCCCCACTCCCCCCATTGCCCCATACATTCCCCAACCTCATCAAATCCCCAATCCCTCCCCATTCCCCCATTCATTCCCCAATCCCTCCCCATTCCCCCATTGATTCCCCAATCTCATCAAATCCCCAAACCCTCCCCATCCCCCATTCATTCCCCAATCCCTCCCCCATTCCCCCATTCATTCCCCAATATCATCAAATCCCCAATCCTTCCCCATTCCCCCATTCATTCCCCCAATCCCTCTGCATTCCCCCCATTCATTCCCCAATCTCATCAAATCCCCAATCCCTCCCCATTCTCCCATTAATTACCCAATCTCATCAAATCCCCAATCCCTCCCCATTCCCCCATTAATTCTCCAATCTCATCAAATCCCCACTCCCCCATTTCCCCATTCATTACCCAAACTCATCAAATCCCCAATCCCTCCCCATTCTCCCATAAATTCCCCCAATCTCATCAAATCCCAAATTCCTCCCCCATTCCCCCATTGATTCCCCAATCCCTCCCCATTCCCCCATTCATTCCCCCAATCTCATCAAATCCCCACTCCCTCATTTCCATATTCATTCCCCAATCTCATCAAATCCCCAATCCCTCCCCATTCTCCCATTAATTCCCCAATCAATCAAATCCCCAATACCTCCCCATTCCCCCATTCATTCCCCAATCACACTCCATTCCCCCATTCATTCCCCAATCTCATCAAATCCCCACTCCCCCATTTTCCCATTCATTCCCCAATCTCATCAAATCCCCAATCCCTCCCCATTCTCCCATTAATTCCCCAATCTCATCAAATCCCCAATTCCTCCCCATTCCCCCATTGATTCCCCATCCCTCCCCATTCCCCCATTCATTCCCCAATCTCATCAAATCCCCAGTCCCACATTTCCCCAATTCATTCCCCAATCCCTCCCCATTTTCTCATTCATTCCAAATCTCATCAAATCCCCAATCCTTCCCCATTCCCCCATTCATACCCTAATCCCTCCCCATCCCCCATTCATTCCACAATCTCATCAAATCCCCAAACCCTCTCCAATACCGCATTCATTCCCCAATCCCTCCCCAATCAACCATTCATTCCCCAATCTCATCAATTCCCTGATCCCATCCCCATCCCCCATTCATTCCCAAATCTCATCAAATCCCCAATTCCTCCCCATTCCCCCATTCATTCCCCAATCCCTCCCCATTCCCCCATTCATTCCCCCAATCTAATCAAATCCCCACTCCCCCATTGCCCCATACATTCCCCAATCTCATCAAAATCCCCAATCCCTCCCCATTCCCCCATTCATTCCCCAATCCCTCCCCATTCCCCCATTGATTCCCCAATCTCATCAAATCCCCAAACCCTCCCCATCCCCCATTCATTCCCCAATCCCTCCCCATTCCCCCATTCATTCCCCAATATCATCAAATCCCCAATCCTTCCCCATTCCCCCATTCATTCCCCAATCCCTCTGCATTCCCCCATTCATTCCCCAATCTCATCAAATCCCCCACTCCCACATTTCCCCATTTATTCCCCAATCTCAACAAATCCCCAATCCCTCCCCATTCTCCCATTAATTACCCAATCTCATCAAATCCCCAATCCCTCCCCATTCCCCCATTAATTCTCCAATCTCATCAAATCCCCACTCCCCCATTTCCCATTCATTACCCAAACTCATCAAATCCCCAATCCCTCCCCATTCTCCCATAAATTCCCCAATCTCATCAAATCCCCAATTCCTCCCCATTCCCCCATTGATTCCCCAATCCCCTCCCCATTCCCCCTTTCATTCCCCAATCTCATCAAATCCCCACTCCCTCATTTCCATATTCATTCCCCAATCTCATCAAATCCCCAATCCCTCCCCATTCTCCCATAAATTCCCCAATCAATCAAATCCCCAATACCTCCCCATTCCCCCCATTCATTCCCCAATCACACTCCATTCCCCCCATTCATTCCCCAATCTCATCAAATCCCCACTCCCCCATTTTCCCATTCATTCCCCAATCTCATCAAATCCCCAATCCCTCCCCATTCTCCCATTAATTCCCCAATCTCATCAAATCCCCAATTCCTCCCCATTCCCCCATAGATTCCCCAATCCCTCCCCATTCCCCCATTCATTCCCCAATCTCATCAAATCCCCAGTCCCACATTTCCCCATTCATTCCCCAATCTCATCAAATTCCCAATCCCTCCCCCATTCCCCCATTGATTCCCCAATCTCATCAAATCCCCAATCCCTCCCCAACCCCATTCATTCCCTAATCCCTCCCCATTCCCCCATTCATTCCCAAATCTCATCAAATACCCAATCCTTCCACATTCCCCCATTCATTCCCCAATCCCTCCGCATTCCCGCATTCATTCCCCAATCTCATCAAATCCCCACTCCCCCCATTTCCCCCATTTATTCCCCAATCTCATCAAATCCCCAATCCCTCCCCATTCTCCCCATTAATTCCCGAATCTCATCAAATCCCCAATCCCTCCCCATTCCCCCATTCATTCCGCAAACTCATCAAATCCCCACTCCCCCATTTCCCCATTCATTCCCCAATCTCATCAAATCCCCAATCACTCCCCATTTTCCCATTCATTCCCCAATCTCATCAAATCCCCAATCACTCCCCATTCCCCCATTCATTCTACATTCTCATCAAATCCCCAGTCCCTCCCCATCGCCGCATTCATTCCCCCAATCCCTCCCCATTTCCCCATTCGTTCCCCAATCTCATCAAATCACCAACCCCTCCCCATTTCCCCATTCATTCCCGAATCCCTCCCCATTCTCCCATTGATTCCCTAATCTCATCAAATCCCCAATCGTTCCCCATTCCCCCATTCATACCACAATCCTCCCCATTCCCCCATTCATTCCCCAATCCCTCCGTATTCCCCCATTCATTCCCCAATCTCATCAAATACCCACTCCCCCATTTCCCCCATTCATTCCCCAATCTCATCAAATCCGCAATCCCTCCCCATTCCCCTATTCCTTCCCCAATCTCATCAACACCAGCACACCCCCATTTCCCCATTCATTCCCCAATCTCATCAAATCCCCAATCGCTCCCCATTTTCCCTTTCATTCCCCAATCTCATCAATTTCCCAATCCCTCCACATCCCCCATTCATTCCACAATCTCATCAAATCCCCAATCCCACCCCATCCCCCAATTCATTCCCCAATCCCTCCCCATTTTCTCATTCATTCCAAATCTCATCAAATCCCCAATCCTTCCGCATTCCCCCATTCATACCCTAATCCCTCCCCATCCCCCCATTCATTCCCCAATCTTATCAAATCCCCAAACCCTCTCCAATACCCCATTCATTCCCCAATCCCTCCCTATTCAACCATTCATTCCCCAATCTCATCAATTCCCTGATCCCTCCCCATCCCCCATTCATTCCCCAATCTCATCAAATCCCCAATCCTTCCCCATTCTCCGATTAATTCCCCAATCTCATCAAATCCCCAATCCCTCCCCATTCCCCCATTCATTCCCCAATCCCTCCACATTCCCCCATTCATTCCCCAATCTCATCAAATCCCACTCACCCCATTTCCCCATTCATTCCCCAATCTCATCAAATCCCCAATCCCTCCCAATTCTCCCATTAATTCCCCAATCTCTTCAAATCCCCAATCCCTCCCCATTCCCCCATTCATTCCCCAATCCCTCCCCATTCCCCCATTCATTCCCCAATCTCATCAAATCCCCACTCCCCCAATTTCCCCATTCATTCCCCAATCTCATCAAAATCACCAATCCCTCCCCATTTTCCCATCATTCCCCAATCTCATCAAATCCCCAATCCCTCCCCATTCCCCCATTCTTCTACATTCTCATCAAATCCCCAGTCCCTCCCCATCGCCGCATTCATTCCCCAATCCCTCCCCATTTCCCCATTCGTTCCCCAATCTCATCAAATCACCAACCCCTCCCCATTCCCCCATTCATTCCCGAATCCCTCCCCATTCTCCCATTGATTCGCCAATCTCATCAAATCCCCAATCCCTCCCCATCCCCCATTCATTCCCCAATCACTCCCAATTTCCCCATTCATTCCCCAATCTCATCAAATCCCCAATCCTTCCCCATTCCCCCATTCATACCACAATCCCTCCCCATTCCCCCATTCATTCCCCAATCCCTCCGCATTCCCCCCATTCATTCCCCCAATCTCATCAAATCCCCAATCCCTCCCCATTCCTCCCAATAATTCCCCAATCTCATCAAATCCGCAATTCCTCCCCATTCCCCTATTCATTCCCCAATCGCATCAAATCCGCACTCCCCCATTTCCCCATTCATTCCCCAATCTCATCAAATCCCCAATCGCTCCCCATTTTCCCTTTCATTCCCCAATCTCATCAATTCCCCAATCCCTCCACATCCCCCATTCATTCCACAATCTCATCAAATCCCCAATCCCACCCCATCCCCCCATTCATACCCTAATCTCATCAAATCCCCCAAACCGTCTCCAATACCCCATTCATTCCCCAATCCCTCCCATTCAACCATTCATTCCCCAATCTCATCAATTCCCTGATCCCTCCCCCATCCCCCATTCATTCCCCAATCTCATAAAATCCACAATCCCTCCCCATTCCCCCCATTCATTCCCCAATCTCATCAATTCCCCAATTCCTCCCCATCCCCCCATTCATTCCCCCAGTCCCTGCCCATTCCCACATTCATTCGCAAATCTCATCAATCCCCAATCCATCCCCATCCCCCATTGATTCCCCAAACCCTCCCCATTTCCCCATTCATTCCCCAATCTCATCAATCCCAACCCCTCCCCATCCCCCCATTCATTCCCGTATCCCTCCCCATTTTCCCATTGATTCCCCAATCTCATCAAATCCCCAATCCCTCCCCCATCCCCCATTCATTCCCCAATCTCATCAAATCCCCAGTACCTCCCCATCGCCGCATTCATTCCCCAATCCCTCCCCATTTCCCCATTCGTTCCCCAATCTCATCAAATCACCAACCCCCTCCCCATTCCCCCATTCATTCCCGAATCCCTCCCCATTCTCCCATTGATTCGCCAATCTCATCAAATCCCCAATCCCTCCCCATCCCCCATTCATTCCCCAATCACTCCCAATTTCCCCATTCATTCCCCAATCTCATCAAATCCCCAATCCTTCCCCATTCCCCCATTCATACCACAATCCCTCCCCATTCCCCCATTCATTTCCCAATCCCTCCGCATTCCCCCATTCATTCCCCAATCTCATCAAATCCCCAATCCCTCCCCATTCTCCCAATAATTCCCCAATCTCATCAAATCCGCAATCCCTCCCCATTCCCCTATTCATTCCCCAATCTCATCAAATCCGCACTCCCCCATTTCCCCATTCATTCCCCAATCTCATCAAATCCCCAATCGCTCCCCATTTTCCCTTTCATTCCCCAATCTCATCAATTCCCCAATCCCTCCACATCCCCCATTCATTCCACAATCTCATCAAATCCCCAATCCCACCCCATCCCCCCATTCATACCCTAATCTCATCAAATCCCCAAACCCTCTCCAATACCCCATTCATTCCCCCAATCCCTCCCCATTCAACCATTCATTCCCCAATCTCATCAATTCCCCGATCCCTCCCCATCCCCCATTCATTCCCCAATCTCATAAAATCCCCAATCCCTCCCCATTCCCCCATTCATTCCCCAATCTCATCAATTCCCCAATTCCTCCCCATCCCCCATCATTCCCCCAATCCCATCCCATCCCCCATTCAATCTCAATCTCATCAAATCCCCAATCCTTCGCCATTCTCCATTCATTCCCCAATTCCTCCCCATTCATTCCCTAATCCCTCCACAGTCACCCATTCATCCCCAATCTCATCAAATCTCCAATCCCTCCCCATTCCCCCATTCATTCCCCATTCTCAACAAATCCCCAGTCCCTCCCCATCGCCGCATTCAATCCCAATCCCTCCCCATTCTCCCCATTCATTCCCCAAACTCATCAAATCCCAACTCCCCCTTTTCCCCATTCATTCCCCAATCTCATCAAATCCCCAATCCCTCCCCATTCTCCCCATTAATTCCCCAATCTCATCAAATCCCCAATCCCTCCCCATTCTCCCATTAATTCCCCAATCTCATCAAATCCCCACTCCCCCCATTTTCCCATTCATTCCCCAATCTCATCAAATTCCCAATTCCTCCCCATTCTCCCATTAATTCCCCAATCTCATCAAATCCCCAATCACTCCCCATTCCCCCATTCATTCCCAAATCTCATCGAATCCCCAATCCATCCCCACCCCCCATTGATTCCCGAATCTCATCAAATCCCCAATCCCTCCCCATTCCCCCTTTCACTCACCAATCTCATCAATCCCCAATCCCTCCCCATTCCCCCCATTCATTCCCCAATCCCTCCCCATTCCCCCATTCATTCCCCAATCGCTCCCCATTTCCCCATTCATTTCCCAATCTCATCAAATCCCCACTCCCCCATTTCCCCATTCATTCCCCAAACTCATCAAATCCCCAATCCCTCCCCATTCTCCCATTAATTCCCCCAATCTCATCAATTCCCCAATCCCTCCGCATTCCGCCATTCATACCCAATCCCTCCCCATTCCCCCATTCATTCCTCAATCTCATCAATCCCCACTCCCCCATTTCCACATTCATTCCCCAATCTCATCTAATGCCCAATCCCTCCCCATTCTCCCATTAATTCCCCATCTCATCAAATCCCCAATCCCTCCCCATTCCCCCATTCATTCCCCAATCCCTTCCCCCATTCCCCCATTCATTCCCCAATCACCTCAAACCCCAAAACCTCCCCATCCCCCCATTCATTCCCCAATCCCTCCCCACCCCCCATTGATTCCCCAATCTCATCAAATCCCCCATCCCTCCCCCATTCCCCCTTTCACTCACCAATCTCCTCAAATCCCCAATCCCTCCCCATTCCCCCCATTCATTCCCCAATCCTCCCCATTCCCCCATTCATTCCCCAATCTCATCAAACCCCACTCCCCCCATTTCCCCATTCATTCCCCAATCTCATCAAATCCCAATCCCTCCCCATTCTCCCATTAATTCCCCAATCACATCAAATCCCCAATCCCTCCCCATTCCCCCAATCATTCCCCAATCCTCCCCATCCCCATAATTCCCCAATCTCATCAAAACCCCAATCCCTCTCCATTCTCCCCATTAATTCCCCAATCTCATCAATCCCCAATCCCTCCCCATTCCCCCATTCATTCCCCAATACCTACCAATTTCCCCCATTCATTCCCCAATCTCATCAAATCCCCACTCCACCATTTCCCATTATTCCCCAATCTCATCAAATCCCCAATCCCTCCCCATTCCCCCATTCATTCCCAATCTCATCAAATCCCCAATACCTCCCCATTCTCCCATTAATTCCCCAATCTCTTCAAATCCCCAATCCCTCCCTATTCCCCCATTCATTCCCCAATCACTCCCCATTCCCCCATCATTCCCCAATCTCATCAAATCCCCCACTCCCCCATTTCCCCATTCAGTCCCCAATCTCATCAAATCCCCAATCACTCCCCATTTCTCGTCTTTCCCAATCTCATCAATCCCCAATCCCTCCCCATTCCCCCATTCATTCCCCATTCTCATCAAATCCCCAGTCCCTCCCCATCGCTGCATTCATTCCCAATCCCTCCCCATTTCCCCATTCGTTCCCCAATCTCATCAAATCCCCAACCCCTCCCCATCCCCCATCATTCCCGAATAACTCCCCATTCTCCCATGATTCCGCAATCTCATCAAATCCCCAATCCCTCCCCCATCCCCCCATTCATTCCACAATCCCTCCCAATTTCCCCATTCATTCCCAATCCATCAAATCCCCAATCCTTCTCCATTCCCCCATTCATTCCCCAATCGCTCCCCATTTCCCATTCATTCCCAATCTCATCAAATCCCCACTCCCCCCATTTCCCCCATTCATTCCCCAACTCATCAAATCCCCAATCCCTCCCCATTCTCCCATTAATTCCCCAGTCTCATCAAATCCCCAATCCCTCCCCATTCCCCCCATTCATTCCCCAATCGCTCCCCATTTCCCCATTCATTTCCCAATCTCATCAAATCCCCACTCCCCCCATTTCCCCATTCATTCCCCAAACCATCAATCCCCAATCCCTCCCCATTCTCCCCATAATTCCCCAATCTCATCAATTCCCCAATCCCTCCGCATTCCGCCATTCATTACCCAATCCCTCCCCATTCCCCCATTCATTCCTCAATCTCATCAAATCCCCACTCCCCCATTTCCACATTCATTCCCCAATCTCATCTAATGCCAACCCTCCCCATTCTCCCATTAATTCCCCAATCTCATCAAATCCCCATCCCCCCATTCCCCCATTCATTCCCCAATCCTTCCCCATTCCCCCATTCATTCCCCAATCTCCTCAAATCCCCAATACCTCCCCATTCCCCCCATTCATTCCCCAATCCCTCCCACCCCCCATTGATTCCCCAATCTCATCAAATCCCCAATCCCTCCCCATTCCCCCTTTCCACTCACCAATCTCCTCAAATCCCCAATCCCTCCCCATTCCCCCCATTCATTCCCCAATCCCTCCCCATTCCCCCATTCATTCCCCAATCTCATCAAACCCCACTCCCCCATTTCCCCATTCATTCCCCAATCTCACAAATCCCAATCCCTCCCCATTCTCCCATTAATCTCCCCCCAATCTCATCAAATCCCCAATCCCTCCCCATTCCCCCAATCATTCCCCAATCCCCTCCCCATTCCCCCATTAATTCCCCATCTCATCAAATCCCCAATCCCTCTCCATTCTCCCATTAATTCCCCCAATCTCATCAAATCCCCAATCCCTCCCCATTCCCCCATTCATTCCCCAATACCTACCAATTTCCCCATTCATTCCCCAATCTCATCAATCCCCACTCCAACCATTTCCCCATTAATTCCCCAATCTCATCAAATCCCCAATCCCTCCCCATTCCCCCCCATTCATTCCCCAATCTCATCAAATCCCCAATACCTCCCCCATTCCTCCATTAATTCCCCCAATCTCTTCAAATCCCCAATCCCTCCCTATTCCCCCATTCATTCCCCAATCACTCCCCATTCCCCCATTCATTCCCCAATCTCATCAAATCCCCACTCCCCCATTTCCCCCATTCAGTCCCCCAATCTCATCAAATCCCCAATCACTCCCCATTTTCTCGTTCTTTCCCCAATCTCATCAAATCCCCAATCCCTCCCCATTCCCCCATTCATTCCCCATTCTCATCAAATCCCCAGTCCCTCCCCATCGCTGCATTCATTCCCCAATCCCTCCCCATTTCCCCATTCGTTCCCCAATCTCATCAAATCCCCAACCCCTCCCCATCCCCCATTCATTCCCGAATAACTCCCCATTCTCCCATTGATTCCGCAATCTCATCAAATCCCCAATCCCTCCCCATCCCCCATTCATTCCACAATCCCTCCCAATTTCCCCATTCATTTCCCAATCTCATCAAATCCCCAATCCTTCTCCATTCCCCCATTCATTCCCCAATCGCTCCCCATTTCCCCATTCATTTCCCAATCTCATCAAATCCCCACTCCCCCATTTCCCCATTCATTCCCCAAACTCATCAAATCCCCAATCCCTCCCCATTCTCCCATTAATTCCCCAATCTCATCAAATCCCCAATCCCTCCGCATTCCCCCATTCATTCCCCAATCCCTCCCCATTCCCCCTTTCACTCACCAATCTCATCAAATCCCCAATCCCTCCCCATTCCCCCCATTCATTCCCCAATCCCTCCGCATTCCCCCATTCATTACCCAATCCCTCCCCATTCCCCCATTCATTCCTCAATCTCATCAAATCCCCACTCCACCATTTCCACATTCATTCCCCAATCTCATCAAATGCCCAATCCCTCCCCATTCTCCCATTAATTCCCCAATCTCATCAAATCCCCAATCCCTCCCCATTCCCCCATTCATTCCCCAATCCTTCCCCATTCCCCCATTCATTCCCCAATCTCCTCAAATCCCCAATACCTCCCCATTCCCCCCATTCATTCCCCAATCCCTCCCCACCCCCCATTGATTCCCCAATCTCATCAAATCCCCAATCCCTCCCCATTCCCCCTTTCACTCACCATTCTCCTCAAATCCCCAATCCCTCCCCATTCCCCCCCATTTCATTCCCCAATCCCTCCCCATTCCCCCATTCATTCCCCAATCTCATCAAACCCCACTCCCCCATTTCCCCATTCATTCCCCAATCTCATCAAATCCCCAATCCCTCCCCATTCTCCCATTAATTCCCCAATCTCATCAAATCCCCAATCCCTCCCCATTCCCGCAATCATTCCCCAATCCCTCCCCATTCCCCCATTAATTCCCCAATCTCATCAAATCCCCAATCCCTCCCCATTCTCCCATTAATTCCCCAATCTCATCAAATCCCCAATCCCTCCCCATTCCCCCATTCATTCCCCAATACCTACCAATTTCCCCATTCATTCCCCAATCTCATCAAATCCCCACTCCACCATTTCCCCATTAATTCCCCAATCTCATCAAATCCCCAATCCCTCCCCATTCCCCCATTCATTCCCCAATCTCATCAAATCCCCAATACCTCCCCATTCTCCCATTAATTCCCCAATCTCTTCAAATCCCCAATCCCACCCCCATTCCCCCATTCATTCCCCAATCACTCCCCATTCCCCCATTCATTCCCCAATCTCATCAAATCCCCACTCCCCCATTTCCCCATTCAGTCCCCAATCTCATCAAATCCCCAATCACTCCCCATTTTCTCGTTCTTTCCCCAATCTCATCAAATCCCCAACCACTCCCCATCCCCCCATTCATTCCCGAATAACTCCCCATTCTCCCATTGATTCCGCAATCTCATCAAATCCCCAATCCCTCCCCATCCCCCATTCATTCCACAATCCCTCCCAATTTCCCCATTCATTTCCCAATCTCATCAAATCCCCAATCCTTCTCCATTCCCCCATTCATTCCCCAATCGCTCCCCATTTCCCCATTCATTTCCCAATCTCATCAAATCCCCACTCCCCCATTTCCCCATTCATTCCCCAAACTCATCAAATCCCCAATCCCTCCCCATTCTCCCATTAATTCCCCAATCTCATCAAATCCCCAATCCCTCCCCATTCCCCCATTCATTCCCCAATCCCACCCCATTCCCCCATTCATTCCCCAATCTCATCAAATCCCCACTCCCACATTTCCCCATTCATTCCCCAATCTCATCAAATCCACCATCCTTCCCCATTCTCCCATTTATTCCCCAATCTCATCAAATCACCAATCCCTCCCCATTCCCCCATTCATTCACCAATCCCTCCCCATTCCCCCATTCATTCCCCAATCTCATCAAATCCCCAATCCCTCCCCATTCTCCCATTAATTCCCCAGTCTCATCAAATCCCCAATCCCTCCCCATTCCCCCATTCATTCCCCGATCCCTCCACATTCCCCCATTGATTCCCCAATCTCATCAAATCCCCAATCCCTCCCCATCCCCCATTCATTCCCCAATCCCTCCCCATTCCCTCATTCATTCCCCAATCTCATCAAATCCCCAATCCTTCCCCATTCCCCCATTCATTCCCCAATCCCTCCGCATTCCCCCATTCATTCCCCAATCTCATCAAATCCCCACTCCCCCATTTCCCCATTTATTCCCCAATCTCATCAAATTCCCAATCCCTCACCATTCTCCCATTAATTCCCAATCTCATCAAATCCCCAATCCCCTCCCCATTCCCCCATTCATTCCCCAATCTCATCAAATCCCCACTCCCCAATTTCCCATTCATTCCCCAAACTAATCAAATCCGCAATCTCTCCCCATTCTCCTATAAATTCCCCAATCTCATCAATTCCCCAATCCCCCCGCATTCCCCCCATTCATTCCGCAATCCCTCCCCATTCCCTCATTCATTCCCCAATCTATTCAAATCCCCCACTCCCCCATTTCCCCATTCATTCCCCAATTTCATCAAATCCCCAATCCCTCCCCATTCTCCCATTAATCCCCAATCTCATCAAATCCCCAATCCCTCCCCATTCACCCATTCATTCCCCAATCCCTCCCCATCTCCCCATTCATTCCCCAATCTCATCAAGTCCCCAATCCCTCCCCATTCATTCCCAAATCTCATCAAATCAACAACCACTTCCCATCCCCCATTCATTCCCCAATCCCTCCCAATCCCCCCCATTCATTCCCCGAATCCCTCCCCATTCCCCCATTCCCAAATCTCATCAAATCACCAATCCCCTCCCCATTCGCCCATTCATTCACCAATCTCATCAAATCCCCAATCCCTCCCCATTCCCCATTCATTCCCCAATCTCATCAAATCCCCAATCCCTCCCCATCCCCCATTTATTCCACAATCTCATCAAGTCCCCGGTCCCTCCCCGCCCCCCCCATTCATTCCCCAATCCCTCCCCATTCCCACATTCATTCCCGAATCTCATCAAATCCCCAATCCATCCACCTCCCCCCATTGTTTCCCCAGTCCCTCCCCATTTCCCCATTCATCCCCAATTTCATCAAATCCCCAATTCCTCCACATCCCCCATTCATTCCACAATCTCATCAAATCCCCAATCCCTCTCCATTCCCCCTTTCACTCACCAATCTCCTCAAATCCCCAATCCCTCCCCATTCCCCCCATTCATTCCCCAATCCCTCCCCATTCCCCCATTCATTCCCCAATCTCATCAAACCCCACTCCCCCATTTCCCCATTCATTCCCCAATCTCATCAAATCCCCAATCCCTCCCCATTCTCCCATTAATTCCCCAATCTCATCAAATCCCCAATCCCTCCCCATTCCCCCAATCATTCCCCAATCCCTCCCCATTCCCCCATTAATTCCCCAATCTCATCAAATCCCCAATCCCTCCCCATTCTCCCCATTAATTCCCCAATCTCATCAAATCCCCAATCCCTCCACATTCCCCCATTCATTCCCCAATCCCTCCCCATTCCCCCATTCATTCCCCAATCTCATCAAATCCCCAATACCTCCCCATTCTCCCATTAATTCCCCAATCTCTTCAAATCCCCAATCCCTCCCCATTCCCCCATTCATTCCCCAATCACTCCCCATTCCCCCATTCATTCCCCAATCTCTTCAAATCCCCACTCCCCCATTTCCCCATTCAGTCCCCAATCTCATCAAATCCCCAATCACTCCCCATTTTCTCGTTCTTTCCCCAATCTCATCAAATCCCCCAATCCCTCCCCATTCCCCCATTCATTCCCCATTCTCATCAAATCCCCAGTCCCTCCCCATCGCTGCATTCATTCCCCAATCCCTCCCCATTTCCCCATTCGTTCCCCAATCTCATCAAATCCCCAACCCCTCCCCATCCCCCCATTCATTCCCGAATAACTCCCCATCTCCCATTGATTCCGCAATCTCATCAAATCCCCAATCCCTCCCCATCCCCCATTCATTCCACAATCCCTCCCAATTTCCCCATTCATTTCCAATCTCATCAAATCCCCAATCCTTCTCCATTCCCCCATTCATTCCCCAATCGCTCCCCATTTCCCCATTCATTTCCCAATCTCATCAAATCCCCCACTCCCCCATTTCCCCATTCATTCCCCAAACTCATCAAATCCCCAATCCCTCCCCCATTCTCCCATTAATTCCCCAATCTCATCAAATCCCCAATCCCTCCGCATTCCCCCCATTCATCCCCAATCCCTCCCCATTCCCCCATTCATTCCTCAATCCATCAAATCCCCACTCCCCCCATTTCCCCATTCATCCCCAATCTCATCAAATCCCCAACCCCTCCCCCATTCTCCAATTAATTCCCCATCTCATCAAATCCCCAACCCTCCCCATTCCCCCATTCATTCCCCAATCCCACCCCATTCCCCCATTCATTCCCCAATCTCATCAAATCCCCACTCCCACATTTCCCCATTCATTCCCCAATCTCATCAAATCCACCATCCTTCCCCATTCTCCCATTTATTCCCCAATCTCATCAAATCACCAATCCCTCCCCATTCCCCCATTCATTCACCAATCCCTCCCCATTCCCCCATTCATTCCCCAATCTCATCAAATCCCCATCCCTCCCCATTCTCCCATTAATTCCCAGTCTCATCAAATCCCCCAATCCCTCCCCATTCCCCCATTCATTCCCCGATCCCCACATTCTCCATTGATTCCCCAATCTCATCAAATCCCCAATCCCTCCCCATCCCCCATTCATTCCCCAATCCCTCCCCCATCCCTCATTCATTCCCCAATCTCATCAAATCCCCAATCCTTCCCCATTCCCCCATTCATTTCCCCAATCCCTCGCATTCCCCCATTCATTCCCCCCAATCTCATCAAATCCCCACTCCCCCATTTCCCAATTATACCCCAATCTCATCAAATTCCCCAATCCCTCACCATTCTCCCATTAATTCCCCAATCACCATCAAATCCCCAATCCCACCCCATTCCCCCATTCATTCCCCCAATCTCATCAAATCCCCACTCCCCAATTTCCCAATTCATTCCCCAAACTAATCAAATCCGCAATCTCTCCCCATTCTCCTATAAATTCCCCCAATCTCATCAATTCCCCAATCCCCCCGCATTCCCCCCCATTCATTCCCCAATCCCTCCCCATTCCCTCATTCATTCCCCAATCTATTCAAATCCCCACCTCCCCCATTTCCCCATTCATTCCCCAATTTCATCAAATCCCCAATCCCTCCCCATTCTCCCATTAATTCCCCAATCTCATCAAATCCCCCAATCCCTCCCATTCCCCCATTCATTCCCCAATCCCTCCCCATCTCCCCATTCATTCCCCAATCTCATCAAATCCCAATCCCTCCCCATTCATTCCAATCTCATCAAATCAACAACCACTTCCCATCCCCCATTCATTCCCCAATCCCTCCCCATCCCCCCATTCATTCCCGAATCCCTCCCCATTCCCCCATTCCCAAATCTCATCAAATCACCAATCCCTCCCCATTCCCCCATTCATTCCCCAATCTCATCAAATCCCCAATCCCTCCCCATCCCCCATTTACTCCACAATCTCATCAAGTCCCCCGGTCCCTCCCCGCCACCCCCATTCATTCCCCAATCCATCCCCATCCCCCCATTGTTTCCCAGTCCCTCCCCATTTCCCCATTCATTCCCCAATTTCATCAAATCCCCATTCCTCCACATCCCCCATTCATTCCACAATCTCATCAATCCCCAATCCCACCCCATCCCCCCATTCATTCCCCAATCCTTCCCCATTTTCCCATTCATTCCCAATCTCATCAAATCCCCAATCCTTCTCCATTCCCCCATTCATTCCCTAATCCCTCCCCATCCCCCATTCATTCCCCAATCTCATCAAATCCCCAATCCCTCCCCATTCCCTTATTCATTCCCCATTCTCATCAAATCCGCAGTCCCTCCCCATTCCCCCATTCATTCCCAATCCCTCCCCATTTCCCCATTCATTCCCCAATCTCATCAAATCCCCAATCCTTCACCATTGCAGCATTCATTCCCCAATCCCTCCCCATTCCCCCATTCATTCCCCAATCTCATCAATTCCCCAATCCCTCCCCATCCCCCATTCATTCCCCAATCTCATCAAATCCCCAATCCATCCCCATCCCCCATTGATTCCCCAATCCCTCCCCATTTCCCCTTTCATTCCCCAATTTCATCAAATCCCCAATCCCTCCCCATCCCCCATTTATTCCACAATCTCATCAAATCTCCAATCCCACCCCAACCCCCCATTCATTCCCCAATCTCATCAAATCCCCAATCCCTCCCCATCCCCGCATTCATTCCCCAATACCTCCACATTTCCCCATTCGTTCCCCAATCTCATCAAATCCCCAACCCCTCCCCATCCCCCAATTCATTCCCGAATCCCTCCCCATCCCCCATTCCCAAATCTCATCAAATCACCAATCCCTCCCCATTCTCCCATTCATTCCCCAATCTCATCAAATCCCCAATCCCTCCCCATTCCCCCATTCATTCCCCAATCTCATCAATTCCCCAATTCCTCCCCATCCCCCATTCATTCCCCCAATCCCTGCCCATTCCCACATTCATTCGCAAATCTCATCAAATCCCCAATCCATCCCCATCCCCCATTGATTCCCCAAACCCTCCCCATTTCCCCATTCATTCCCCAATCTCATCAAATCCCCAATCCCACCCCATCCCCCATTCAATCCCCAATCTCATCAAATCCCCAATCCTTCGCCATTCTCCCATTCATTCCCCAATCCCTCCCCATTTTCCCATTCATTCCCAATCTCATCGAATCCCCAATCTTTCCCCATTCCCCCATTCATTCCCTAATCCCTCCACAGTCACCCATTCATTCCCCAATCTCATCAAATCTCCAATCCCTCCCCATTCCCCCATTCATTCCCCATTCTCAACAAATCCCCAGTCCCTCCCCATCGCCGCATTCAATCCCCAATCCCTCCCCATTCTCCCATTCATTCCCCAAACTCATCAAATCCCAACTCCCCCATTTCCCCATTCATTCCCCAATCTCATCAAATCCCCAATCCCTCCCCATTCTCCCATTAATTCCCCAATCTCATCAAATTCCCAATCCCTCCCCATTCTCCCATTAATTCCCCAATCTCATCAAATCCCCACTCCCCCATTTTCCCATTCATTCCCCAATCTCATCAAATTCCCAATTCCTCCCCATTCGCCCATTAATTCCCCAATCTCATCAAATCCCCAATCACTCCCCATTCCCCCATTCATTCCCAAATCTCATCGAATCCCCAATCCATCCCCACCCCCCATTGATTCCCGAATCTCATCAAATCCCCAATCCCTCCCCATTCCCCCTTTCACTCACCAATCTCATCAAATCCCCAATCCCTCCCCATTCCCCCCATTCATTCCCCAATCCCTCCCCATTCCCCCATTCATTCCCCAATCGCTCCCCATTTCCCCATTCATTTCCCAATCTCATCAAATCCCCACTCCCCCATTTCCCCATTCATTCCCCAAACTCATCAAATCCCCAATCCCTCCCCATTCTCCCAATTAATTCCCCAATCTCATCAATTCCCCAATCCCTCCGCATTCCCCCATTCATTACCCAATCCCTCCCCATTCCCCCATTCATTCCTCAATCTCATCAAATCCCCACTCCCCCATTTCCACATTCATTCCCCCAATCCTTCCCCATTCCCCCATTCATTCCCCAATCTCCTCAAATCCCCAATACCTCCCCATTCCCCCCATTCATTCCCCAATCCCTCCCCACCCCCCATTGATTCCCCAATCTCATCAAATCCCCAATCCCTCCCCATTCCCCCTTTCACTCACCAATCTCCTCAAATCCCCAATCCCTCCCCATTCCCCCCATTCATTCCCCAATCCCTCCCCATTCCCCCATTCATTCCCCAATCTCATCAAATCCCCACTCCCCCATTTCCCCATTCATTCCCCAATCTTATCAAATCCCCAATCCCTCCCCATTCTCCCATTAATTCCCCAATCTCATCAAATCCCCAATCCCTCCCCATTCCCCCAATCATTCCCCAATCCCTCCCCATTCCCCCATTGATTCCCCAATCTCATCAAATCCCCAATCCCTCCCCATTCTCCCATTAATTCCCCAATCTCATCAAATCCCCAATCCCTCCCCATTCCCCCATTCATTCCCCAATACCTACCAATTTCCCCATTCATTCCCCAATCTCATCAAATCCCCACTCCACCATTTCCCCATTAATTCCCCAATCTCATCAAATCCCCAATCCCTCCCCATTCCCCCATTCATTCCCCAATCTCATCAAATCCCCAATACCTCCCCATTCTCCCATTAATTCCCCAATCTCTTCAAATCCCCAATCCCTCCCCATTCCCCCATTCATTCCCCAATCACTCCCCATTCCCCCATTCATTCCCCAATCTCATCAAATCCCCACTCCCCCATTTCCCCATTCAGTCCCCAATCTCATCAAATCCCCAATCACTCCCCATTTTCCTCGTTCTTTCCCCAATCTCATCAAATCCCCAATCCCTCCCCATTCCTCCATTCATTCCCCATTCTCATCAAATCCCCAGTCCCTCCCCATCGCTGCATTCATTCCCCAATCCCTCCCCATTTCCCCATTCGTTCCCCAATCTCATCAAATCCCCAACCCCTCCCCATCCCCCCATTCATTCCCGAATAACTCCCCATTCTCCCATTGATTCCGCAATCTCATCAAATCCCCAATCCCTCCCCATCCCCCATTCATTCCACAATCCCTCCCCATTCCCCCATTGATTCCCCAATCTCATCAAATCCCCAATCCCTCCCCATTCTCCCATTAATTCCCCAATCTCATCAAATCCCCAATCCCTCCCCATTCCCCCATTCATTCCCCAATACCTACCAATTTCCCCATTCATTCCCCAATCTCATCAAATCCCCACTCCACCATTTCCCCATTAATTCCCCAATCTCATCAAATCCCCAATCCCTCCCCATTCCCCCATTCATTCCCCAATCTCATCAAATCCCCAATACCTCCCCATTCTCCCATTAATTCCCCAATCTCTTCAAATCCCCAATCCCTCCCCATTCCCCCATTCATTCCCCAATCACTCCCCATTCCCCCATTCATTCCCCAATCTCATCAAATCCCCACTCCCCCATTTCCCCATTCAGTCCCCAATCTCATCAAATCCCCAATCACTCCCCATTTTCTCGTTCTTTCCCCAATCTCATCAAATCCCCAATCCCTCCCCATTCCTCCATTCATTCCCCATTCTCATCAAATCCCCAGTCCCTCCCCATCGCTGCATTCATTCCCCAATCCCTCCCCATTTCCCCATTCGTTCCCCAATCTCATCAAATCCCCAACCCCTCCCCATCCCCCCATTCATTCCCGAATAACTCCCCATTCTCCCATTGATTCCGCAATCTCATCAAATCCCCAATCCCTCCCCATCCCCCATTCATTCCACAATCCCTCCCAATTTCCCCATTCATTTCCCAATCTCATCAAATCCCCAATCCTTCTCCATTCCCCCATTCATTCCCCAATCGCTCCCCATTTCCCCATTCATTTCCCAATCTCATCAAATCCCCACTCCCCCATTTCCCCATTCATTCCCCAAACTCATCAAATCCCCAATCCCTCCCCATTCTCCCATTAATTCCCCAATCTCATCAAATCCCCAATCCCTCCGCATTCCCCCATTCATTCCCCAATCCCTCCCCATTCCCCCATTCATTCCTCAATCTCATCAAATCCCCACTCCCCCATTTCCCCATTCATTCCCCAATCTCATCAAATCCCCAATCCCTCCCCATTCCCCCATTCATTCCCCAATCCCACCCCATTCCCCCATTCATTCCCCAATCTCATCAAATCCCCACTCCCACATTTCCCCATTCATTCCCCAATCTCATCAAATCCACCATCCTTCCCCATTCTCCCATTTATTCCCCAATCTCATCAAATCACCAATCCCTCCCCATTCCCCCATTCATTCACCAATCCCTCCCCATTCCCCCATTCATTCCCCAATCTCATCAAATCCCCAATCCCTCCCCATTCTCCCATTAATTCCCCAGTCTCATCAAATCCCCAATCCCTCCCCATTCCCCCATTCATTCCCCGATCCCTCCACATTCCCCCATTGATTCCCCAATCTCATCAAATCCCCAATCCCTCCCCATTCCCCCATTCATTCCCCAATCCCTCCGCATTCCCCCATTCATTCCCCAATCTCATCAAATCCCCACTCCCCCATTTCCCCATTTATTCCCCAATCTCATCAAATTCCCAATCCCTCACCATTCTCCCATTAATTCCCCAATCTCATCAAATCCCCAATCCCTCCCCATTCCCCCATTCATTCCCCAATCTCATCAAATCCCCACTCCCCAATTTCCCAATTCATTCCCCAAACTAATCAAATCCCCAATCCCTCCCCATTCCCCCATTCATTCCCCAATCCCTCCCCATCTCCCCATTCATTCCCCAATCTCATCAAATCCCCAATCCCTCCCCATTCATTCCCAAATCTCATCAAATCAACAACCACTTCCCATCCCCCATTCATTCCCCAATCCCTCCCCATCCCCCCATTCATTCCCGAATCCCTCCCCATTCCCCCATTCCCAAATCTCATCAAATCACCAATCCCTCCCCATTCGCCCATTCATTCACCAATCTCATCAAATCCCCAATCCCTCCCCATTCCCCCATTCATTCCCCAATCTCATCAAATCCCCAATCCCTCCCCATGCCCCATTCATTTACCAATCTCATCAAATCCCCAATCCCTCCCCATCCCCCATTTATTCCACAATCTCATCAAGTCCCCGGTCCCTCCCCGCCCCCCCATTCATTCCCCAATCCCTCCCCATTCCCACATTCATTCCCGAATCTCATCAAATCCCCAATCCATCCCCATCCCCCCATTGTTTCCCAGTCCCTCCCCATTTCCCCATTCATTCCCCAATTTCATC
Source organism: Hemitrygon akajei (assembly GCF_048418815.1). Taxonomy (NCBI): domain Eukaryota; kingdom Metazoa; phylum Chordata; class Chondrichthyes; order Myliobatiformes; family Dasyatidae; genus Hemitrygon; species Hemitrygon akajei. The sequence goes on from NC_133131.1 coordinate 68,981,279, forward strand.
AAATCCCCAATTCCTCCACATCCCCCATTCATTCCACAATCTCATCAATTCCCCAATCCCCCCGCATTCCCCCATTCATTCCCCAATCCCTCCCCATTCCCTCATTCATTCCCCAATCCGTCCCCATTCATTCCCCAATCCCTCCCCATTTCCCCATTCATTTCCCAATCTCATCAAATCCCCATTCCTTCCACATTCCCCCATTCATTCCCCAATCCCTCCCCATCCCCCATTCATTCCCCAATCCCTCCCAATTTCCCCGTTCATTCGCCAATCTCATCAAATCCCCAATCCTTCCCAATTCCCCCATTCATTCCCCAATCTAATCAAATCCCCAATTCTTCCCCATTCCCCCATTCATTCCCCAATCCCTCCCCATTCTCCCATTCATTCCCCAATCCCTCCCCATTCTCCCATTCATTCCCCAATCTAATCAAATCCCCAATTCTTCCCCATTCCCCCATTCATTCCGCAATCCCTCCCCATTCCCCCATTCATTCCCCAATCCCTCCCCATTCCCCCATTCATTCCCCAATCCCTCCCCATTTCCCCATTCATTCCCCAATCTCATCAACTCCCCAATCCTTCCCCATTCCCCCATTCATTCTCCAATCCCTCCCCATTCCCCCATTCATTCCCCAATTTCATCAAATCCCTAATCCCTCCCTATTTCCCCATTCATCTCACAATCTCATCAATTCCCCAATCCCTCCTCATCCCCCATTCATTCCCCAATGTCATCAAATCCCCAATCCCTCCCCATCCCCGCATTCATTCCGCAATCCCTCCCCATTTCCCCATTCATCTCCCAATGTCATCAAATCCCCAATGCTTCCTCTTTCTCCCATTCATTCCCCAATCCCTCCCTATTCCCCCATTCATTCCCCAATCTCATCAAATCCCCAACCCCTGTCCTACTGCAATATCCCCATTCCCCTTTACATTTGCTCATTGACACAGTTGGGCCAATTCAGAGCCACCAACCCCCTTATCTTTGAAACATCAGAGGGAAGGACATCGCTGTTGTGCCCAGCACAATATTTCCAGCACAGGCGACTTGGGTTTATTTCCCCCTGCTGTTCATAAGGAGTGTGTACCTTCTCCCCGTGTTTCCTCTGGGCTCTCCAGTTTCCTCCCACCGTCCAAAGGCCTACTGTTTGGGACTGTTGTTGGCCACTGTAAACTGTCCTGTGATTAGGCCAGGGTTAAATTAGGAGTTGCTGTCTCAAAGTGCCACTGTCTCTCAATCAATAAAATCACATAAAAAAGTCAGGAACCCATGGTGCTGTAGGAAGAACGTGGAGCCTCCACACAAACAGCATCAGAAGTGAGGGTTGAACCCAGGTCACCAGTCATACCATCAGCACCGGTCTGTCAGCCAAAGTGCCTCAAATTTGCGGTAAAATTTGAAGACACAACCAAATTACGCAGAGAAACATTCTACACACACATTGTAGTAATTCCACTTAGGTGCTGTTAATTGTGCGATAAATATGGACCAATACACAGGGAAGAATAGTCCAGTCCTTCTTTGAATGGGACCAATGGATATAGTCACACTGGTCTGAGATTATAGTTAGGGTTTGGGCTCACTTCCAATCAGGAATCCCCTTGATAAGACAATGGGGTGTCAAATGGATAACATGCTGAAGTCTCATAGTAAACTAGCTAAAGAAAGGGAACTGACCTAGCCACATCTTTATATTTAACTCCAGAACTGAGGGTGGAGGGGTGGGGATGCTTTTTGAGGTTGTTGAGAGTTGTTAAATCCACATACCAATTGCATGACACATTGAATTGCAAGTACATATAATTTGTTCTGAACTGTTCTGTACCTTAAAGTGGTAAGGATGTGGTTTTCCGCACAGCACGCTTTGCATTTGAAAGTGATGCGATTGAGGCAATGAACCAGTTCCCCTTGAGCTACGGTTAGGAACATTGTGTGAGACTGGCGGGCCGCTGTCACGTATCTGTGAGCAGACAGCGAAGGAGCAGCGTTGGCAGAGAATGGGGAAGAAGCTGCTTTGCTACTTCATAAGTAAAACCCCATCGATGCATTGAGCACTAGGGAGGGAGTGGCCACAAACCAAGCCAAGCTGGGCTGGAAGAACTATGTTGCCTGGGATAGACCTGTGTGTGTGGCTGTGAGAATCTGAGCCAGGAGCCAGGCACAGTGGCACAGCTGGGAGAACTCAAGCTAAATTGAACTGAACTTAACTAAAGATAAAATTCCTAGATTTTTTCAATGACTCTGTGGTTTTGTGTTGTATAGTCTGTGTCCTTTACTCATTTTTTGCTGTTGGGTGATTTATTCTCTTTTTTTTTGTATGTTTGATGCATTCTTCAAATGGGTTCCATGGTGTTTCTGGCTGTCTGTGGGAAGATGAATGTCAGGGTTACATACCGCATACAATCTTCGATGCACACAGTTCCAGCGATTTGGGTTCAAATCCTGACTGTCTGTGTGAAGTTTATGTGCTCTTCCTCTGATTCCACACTTGTCTCCCAGGTGCGCTTGCTTCCACCCACACCCCAGTTGTGCAGGTTGGTGGGTTAACTGGCCACAGTAAGTGGGTGAGCAGTAGAAACTGCAAAGAGATTATGGGAATGTGGGGAGAATAACCCAGATTAATGTAGGATTAGCGTAAGTAAGCACTTGATGGTCAGCAGAGACTTGGTGTGCCAGAGGGATCGTTTTCATACTCTAAGACAGGGATTCCCAACCTGGGCTCCCACAACCCCTTGGTTAATGGTATGGGTTCATGACATAACAAAAGGTTGGTAACCCTAAGACATCCTAGTAAAATCAAAGGAGTGTTGAAATGTAAAAATTAAGCATCTTAGTCTGTAGCTAGAAAGCTGTCAGAAACAGCAGTTTTGATTATAAACCTATCACTTGTTGAGTGACGAAAGCTGCCCAAGGTGCTGGGTTAGTTCTTCAACTTTAAGCGCCGGTGCCAAGCAATCTTTTGTGTCCAACTGAGAGAACAGTCTGTATGTCAACAATTCTGACACTGAAGAGTCCTTTAGTGCTGTACTGGTGTCAGATTAGACTCATCTGAACTATTCTCATTTACATTTACTTTGCTGCAATTGACAATCGACCTCCTAGCCCAGAGGGAGGAACAATGAGCACAGCTTAACATGTTAGCTGTTTCCAGCCACCAACAAGTCCAAAACTTATAAAAAAAACTGCAAGTGTAAGTGCTACACCTGTCCCTACACCTCCTCTCTTACCACCATTCAGGGCCCCAAACAGACCTTCCAGGTGAGGCAGCACTTCACTTGTGAGTCTGTTGGGGTCATCTATTGCATCCGGTGCTCCCGGTGCAGCCTCCTCTATATCGGTGAGACCCGACGCAGATTGGGGGACTGCTTTGTCGAGCACCTACGCTCCGTCCGCCACAACAGACAGGATCTCCCGGTTGCCACTCACTTCAACTCTCCTTCACATTCCCATTCGGATATGTCCATACATGGCCTCTTCTACTGTCATGATGAGGCCAAACTCCGGTTGGAGGAGCAACACCTCATATACCGTCTGAGTAGTCTCCAACCCCTTGGTATGAACATCGAATTCTCCAACTTCCGGTAATTTCCTCCCTCTCCCTTCCCCCATCCCACTTTCACTCTGCCTCCTCTTCTGGCTGCCTATCACCTCTCTCATGATTTTGCCTTCTTCTACTACCCACAGTGCTTTCCCCTTAGATTCCTTCTTCACCTCTCCTGCCTATCCCCCTCCCTTCTTCCCCTCCCCCACCCCTTGATCTTTCCTCTGGTTGGTTTTTCACCTGGCACATTCCACCCTCCCCCCACCTTTATAGGGGCCCTGCCCCCTCCTTCTTCAGTCCTGACGAAGGGTCTTGACCCAAAATGTTGACTGCTCGTTTCAACGGATGCTGACCGACCTGCTGAGTTCCTTCAGCTTGTTTGTACGTGTTGATTTGACCACAGCATCTGCAGTGTACTTTGTGTTTAGTCCAAAGCTTAATACTGCTGAAGCATGCACAACTGTAGAGTTTGGTTCTGAAAGGCTATAACTGATGCAGGTTATGATTGTGCTGTATGTCATAATGTGCACTGGGAATAACTGAACCCAGCTCTGGAGGAACAACAGACTCCCATGTAGAGACAGACATTCCAACAGAACATTGAAGGCTCAACCGAGCAACACTGTGAGATGAATCATTCTCAAAACAAGGACCCTGCAATAAGTGCTAATCGGGAGTCCACTTTAAATAACAGCAGTACACAGAAAACCCGTGCCAGTCAAAATAAACTTGACAAGATGAAGCAGAAAGCACAAGCACTTAACGACTCTAGTTAAGACAACAATTAACAAGCACAGGTACTCTAAAGACCTCGAGCCCAAAGTTCTGCGCTTGCTGCACAGGCCCACAGGGCTCATGACATTGTATGGCAAATTAACTTAACTTATTGCCTGTTTTGCCCCGGGCGTTTAGGGCAGCAATGAAGGTCCTCTATCTCAGGGATTCCATCATCATGTCAGTAGTTCAGTTTTCACTACTGTCAGCCATGCAAGTCCTGGGTGAAGACTCAGAAATACAGTAACACTCAGATGTAGAAGGATTCTTTACCAGGTAGACTTGTTATCCCTGAGCTGAACCTCTGAACCTAGAGGACTGGTGGACATTTCTGACATTCTTTTAGTCCGGCCGCTATCCCCTGACCTGTTTGGCGTGGGTGACCTACCAAGAGCCAAAGCAGAAAGAACTTACTCCAGCCAACCTGGCTGTCCAGGTCACTGAGGTATGCAAGCCTCCAAACTACCACAAGGTTGTGGTCCTCTTGGAAGACATTATATGACAGTGATCAGGATTATTTGCCAATACTTTTTAGTTTGGATTGTGATTCCCTCATTTCATGACATATGCCGGTGATATTAAAGTGGATTCTGATTTTAATTCTGATGTACATTTCACCAGATCAGTGTAGAGATGAAATTCCTCTCTTTCTAATATGCTTGGTCTGTGTATAAATTGCCTATGTAGATCTATGTAAGTAAAAGTAAGCCTTTTATTTTTTGAGTATTTGAGATGAATGGATAATATGATGAATTAGTTGAGACAGCCATTAATGAGTGACCACAGCAAAGTGTAATATCTTTAACATTTGTAGCTAGTTGATTTAAAATTGAAACCTGGGATTAGAAAAAGGAAACTCAGCATATTAAAGGAATTTAGAATAAAAATATGGTATCATTAAAGGTGACCAATCAGTTTTTAGTCCCAGTGGGAAAGAAAATTGAATTCTCACCTATTCTGGTTTACATGTAACCACAGCAAATCCTTTACCTACTCTCTGAAATAGCCTCCTGCCCAGGGAAAATCACTGAAGGATGATAAATGCTGTTCTTGATTCAAGCAAAATCAACTAATGGGATAAGAATGATAATCTAGAATTACAATATCACTTTACTGGAGCCTAAAATGGGTAGGGGGGGAGGAATCTTGAAATTAAATACATGAAAAAGTCTCTTTGCTTGCAGTAGTTTGTGTAAACAGTTCTCTCTGTACATATTATTTGACAAAAATGTGAAACATTAGTGAACATAATACAATGAATGCTAACTCCTTATCCAAATTCTGATGAACTGCACATTGATATAAAAGGGGTCAGATTAGGTAATATGATTCTATGTCAATAATAGTGAGTCAGCCATAAACTGTATGGACAGAAGCCACTCTTCCCTTTCCTGAAATCTGTTTACATCATCTTCCTGTTTGGTGTTTATCTCTTTGTGCCAATGTGGAAATGGTATAAGAACAATAAGAAACTGTGTTTAAAAGTTCTGCTGGCAATTCTTGCATTATATTTTCCTTTGGATTTTTTTCTGTGTGCTCTTCTGGGTGAAAGACACTTTTGTCTGGGAAGATGAAGTTGGGCATTCCTCAACATCAGGACATTCCAAGCACTTTAGAACCAGTGAAGTTTTTTCTGATTTGAAAGCATAAAATGTTGAAAATAGCAGAGAAAGAAGTGAATGGGAGCAATTCGGGAGTGGGGGCATAGACAAAAGAATGTAGAAGTTACAAACTGAAGAGCAGGAAGACGTGCATGGAGAAAGGCTCAGTTTGCTTCCTAATTTTCCTTTTCCTTCCTCTGTAAGTGAAGGATGTGCCCAGCCTGACCTGCTGGGCACACCTTCCTTCCCTGGTTTCTGCAGCTCCCATGCTCTTTTGTCTGTTTCTTTTTTAATTGTCTTTGTTCTCGCTCGCTAACTGCTCTCATTTGTTCAGTGATCAGATAAACTTGCTTACAGCGTATTCCCATTGGCCACCCCCAGTTTCACCCTCTCTCTCCCACCCTCCCTGCAAATGGATGTGATTCTATTCTCTCCTTCCCAGTTCTGACAAAATCCTCAGACCTGAAACATAACCTGTTTTTCTTCCCCCGATGCAGCCTGACCTGATGGGTGCTTTTAGATCTCCAGCATCAGCAGTTATTTTTGATTGTCAAGTAGTTTTGAAGATCTGTTCTATTTACCACAGAGAGAAAAAAAACCAGAAGCCAAATTTGCATAGAACAAGATTTCGACAAATGTCAATAAGATAATGATGAAATAACTACTTGTGGGTGTTGGTTGAGGGTAAAGCACTGGCCCCTGGGCTATGTTCCCTCTAAACTGCACATGTGTGCATGCACACATGTTTTTCAACCAGCACACAAAGGAAATTAATGTGCGCACAAAAGGTTAGTTACCTAAAATAATCTAGTAATTAATAATTGTACTTATTGAAAATAATCTTTTGGCTAAATGTTTCTGTTAACTAGTTAGTCAGTTTTTCAAATACCACAATGCACGGTCACTAATTTACGTCACTTCACTTTTCCTGTTCTGGTTTGTACAGCTGCATCATGGCGGCAGCCATCTTTGGCAGATAGTGTTCATATCGTAAAGTTTACAAAGATCCGTTTCAAATCCTGTAGATAGCTTACTAAGTTTTTATTGAAAAAATATTGATTCTCTATGTTGAATTCAAAAGAAGCGAAGGGCGTGAAGTGCAAAAGAACTGCAAATTTGTTCAAAGTTGAATGGCTTAACAAAATAGTAGAAACTGCTACACCGAAAGCTCATGAGGTCATGAACGTTCAGCTACGAGCAATATTTATGTATGATTCGGAAAATGGAGTTATCTGTCTGTATTGTTGAGATGAGAAAGTTGCTGGAGAATTTGCTAGTGGAAAGAAGTGGGATGATATTTGGAAACTTGACTTTTTGAAGCGTCATTTGGCAAGTAAATCGCATTTGGACGGTGTACAAAATGAATCAACTCAAAAACAAGCTGAGAAACCTCACCACACTCACCACTCTCTACGTAAAAAACTTACCCCTGACATCTCTGTACCTTCTTCCAAGCTCCTTAAAACTGTGCCCTCTCGTGCTAGCCATTTCAGACCTGGGAAAAAACCTCTGACTACCCACAAGATCAATGCCTCTGATCATATTATACACCTCTATCAGGTCACCTCTCATCCCCTGTTGCTCCAAGGAGAAAAGGTCGAGTTCACTCAACCTATTCTCATAAGGCATGCTCCCCAATCCAGGCAACATCCTTGTAAATCTCCTCTGCACCCTTTCTATGGCTTCCACATCCTTCCTGTAGTGAGGCAACCAGAACCGAGCACAGTACTCCAAGTGGGGTCTGACCAGGGTCCTATATAGCTGCAACATTACCTCTCGGCTCTTAAACTCAATCCCAGGATTGATGAAGACCAATACACCGTATGCCTTCTTAACCACAGAGTCAACTGCATAGCAGCTTTGAGAACCTTCACAGTTCTGAATTAAATCTGATCATTCCTTCGAGATCAAGGAATGAACAAGAAGAAAGAATAAGAAGAAAGTTCTGTTTCCTTTCCTCTTTTCCATCCTTAGCTTACACCTGGACTCGATCAATGTTGATGATCGCAATTCACATCCTGGGTGGGTTAAACAAGTGCATGCATTTTCTTATCCGCCAGAGAGTTCTTTAAGCAGTGTGTATTCTTGCAATTCATACAAACATGTTTTGCTCATAGACAGTCCCAAAACACTCTTGTTTTTTTGTTTAAATTCTGCTTTCCACAGTGGAATAATTACAATGGCAGATTTCACAGGGCTGTGTCAGCATTCTGCAGTTCTTATTGAAACTGACGGAGTATGGATCTTGTGACCTTTCTTCAATGTGCTCTTTGCTCTGTAGTTCCCCGTATCATTATCCAGACAGGGTGACCTCCAAAAGCCTAGTGGGGCACTTGACATCTCATCTTCAGGGACATAATGTACTTAAATTATGTAAGACCTGAACCCAGAACCCTTGGACACTGAGCGTATGACAGTTGAGCCACTGATACCACTGAAAAATACCAAAGGTCTCCCCCTCAGAATCCCAGCCTCAATGTTCCTCCAAGCCTCAGAATGATAGGAAAGGAAGTTTGATGAAAGAAGAGCTAAGATATGAAGTTGGACCTGGAATTGGTTTACTATTGCCGATACAGTGAAAAGCCTACCTTGTGTTCTGTGCATGCTCACCCCTGCCACACAGGAGTGACAAACATGCCACTCCTGCAGTTGTCTTTCCCAATGTCTTGACTGTCTTAGACCGTTTGCAGGTAACTAAATGAGTATTCAGATGAAAGCTGACAGCACAGCTGGACTACCCTGTTGGGTTTAGCTTTAACTCGAGGACTGCTCTCACCAAGAAAGGAAATCAATAAACATTTGTAAAAATTAAGTTAATGCTTCACATTTGTAATGTGTTACCAAATGGGGAACTTACTCAACATTCCACACTGCGACCAACTCAATAACTCCGCACTTTGCTTTGCCAGCAAAGGAAGTATCATGTGAAAGGTCTTCAATTTGACTGAAGAGGTTATTGCACAAATTGGACATAATGTACCGAGAACCATCCTGATTCCGGAGGCGATGGCAATGCTTGCCCTACGTTCTGAAATGGTTCTGAAATTCATTCTCGGCTCAGTTGCACTTTGTTCTCTACATTGTAACCCGCATTGGAATCTCTTTTCATTGACTTCAATGAAACTCATCTTCAAGCATGGAGTGAAACACACTAATGCTGCCGTATTGCTTGTTCAGTGCTTCTGCTCTGAGGATGATTTTCTAGAGACAGTCCTCCTTCAGAGTTTTTTTTAAAGCAAGGCAGCTCTGTTCTCTGTAGTAATTCTTCAACCACGTGTCCCCTTTAATGCAGTAAGCTGTTCCATCACACTTTGCAGAAATGTTACCAGAACAAAACTTGACGCAGTGTCACATAAACACAAGAGATTCTGCAGATTCTGGAAATCCAGAGTAGCACACAATAAATGCTGGAGGAACTCAGCAGGTCAGGCAGCGTCCAAGGAAGGGAATAAACTGTCAACGTTTTGGGTTGAGACCCTTCTTCAGAACTGGAAAGGAAAGGGGAAGATGCCAGATTAAAAAGATGATAGGAAGGGAAAGAGGACTAGCTAGAAGGTGGTCAGTGAAGCCAGGTAAAGGGCTGAAGAAGAAGCAATCTGATAGGAGAGGTGAGTGGACCATGGGAGAAACAGGAGGAGGGGTACCAGAGAGAAGTGATAGGCTGGCAAAGAGAACAGGTAAGAGGACAGAATAGGGAATAGAAGAGGGAAGGGGGAGGGAAAAGAAGTTTTTACTGGAAGGAGAAATTGATGTTCATACCATCAGGTTGGAGGCTACCCAGAGGGAATATGAGGTGTTACTCCTCCACCTTGAGAATGGCCTCGTCATGGCAAAAGAGAAGGCCGTGGACCAACATGTCAAATTGGGAATGAGGGTAGTCACTGGGAATTTCCATTTTTGGCAGATGGGAGGTGCTCAACAAAGAAGCCCCTCCCATTTATGCTGGGTGACACAGTTTGGATAGAAAGGCCAGTGAGATAGTTTGGAGGAGGATGGAGAAGTAAGAGGTAGTCCTGATTAGGGAATCAAATTCACAGAGGAAAATTTCAAGAGCAGGTGAGTTGAGAAATACCAGCAGTTCACTTTTGCCAATTTCTGGAGTGATACAGGCTGGTAGTGTGAAAATGTAGATGGAATTCAGTGTGCAAACAAGTATCATACCAAGGATGGAGATGATGTTGTTCAGAGCCAGTCATTTGCCATGGAGATGGAGAGGGTTTTGGAGCTTGGAGACTCGTAGCTTAAGGCATGGCCACCGAGGATCAAACCATTAAAATCAGAAAAATTCTTCAGGATTCTGATAGAATGAGTGCATATGTACGGGAGGGTTAAAGGGTTGGAGGAGATTCCATAGGCATGGAGGTGAGTAACATAGATAAGGTCTTCAAAACTAAGGGTTTGATTAACCAAGTTGGTGAGGGTCTGAGAGAACTGGTGAATGAGACTTGGTGCAAAGTTGGCAGAGACAAGACTGCCTTCGATTTCACGGAGGGGACAATGATGAAACCAGAACAACACGTTGTATTGGAACAGTCCACCTATGGAATTGATGTGTGGGAGAAGGTTTCAGCCGTGGGTGTGTTGAGACGGCCCTGATCTTTCTGCTGAATGAAAACAGTATCCCTTTGTTTACTTTGTCTAGATACTTTATGATGTAGAATAATTCTACAAAAACAAGTGGCCTTCTGGCTGTCAGGAATGTAAACCCAGCTTCAAAAACACTCGTCCTTCTGGCTGTAAGAAGTATAAAGACAACTTCCTTCAAATGACGAAAATCAAACTGACAATCTGGTGCCACTGGAATTCTGATAGGGCCAAACTAGCAGATTGTCCAAACTATTGAAGTAACAAACACACTTTTCTTACATTTTACAAAGTAGTGTCACACATGGTCCTGTGATCCTGCTGAGTTTAAGGAGAATGAAAAACATATGACGCTCTATATCCCAGCTCACAGTCATGAGGAGAACATGCAAACTCCTTATAGACAGGACCAGGGGTCAGAATCAAACCTGGACTCTGGAGCAATGGGGTATCGGTGCTCTGTCATTGTGCAACTGCTCCACTTCACTCTTTCCTGCAATGAATATTACCTAACGTGTCCATCCTCTCTGCCAGTGTATCTATCTACTTAGCTTTTAAAACTATCTTTTTTGCTTGCCCCACTTCCATCTTTTGTGTCATATGTAAATTATGAAATAGTATTTTGTATATTCAAAATACAAGGAGCTTAAAGAATAGAGGGCTATGCAGTAGGGAAGTTCCAGGGAGTTTCTAAAGTAGATTATATGGTCGGCACAACATGGAGGGCGGAAGGGCCTGTAATGTGCTGTAGATTTCTATGTTCTGTATAAGTTCAGAAAAGCAACAAACCAAAACGCTGAGCTGCATGGACCCATAATGAAACACGTTGGCATTCCTTGGAGCACTGGGTATTGAAGTGGGTCTAGAGTTGCTCTTTCACCCCTGGTATCTGGGCTCCAACCTGCTCGGAACCTCCTATAAACATTCTGTACGATTGAAATGAATGCGGGTGATCTCGCAGGTGTGGCAATTGGTGCAAAGCAGGACAAATGACTGGTATAGTGAACGGAGCAGTGGGTTCTGCTCATTTGGGATTCAGGCTGAAGAGTAATGGTAGGATTGAGTAAAGGAAACTTTGGTCTTCTTTCCAGGCTGAGGAAGGCTTAATTCTGTCATTTGGTACCCAAAATTATGCCCATGACGTCCACCACCCTCTACTCACTACCAAGACTGCTAATGCTTGAAGAATTTACATTCTTAAAAGGCCTCATAAAATCTCTCTACTATTCACTTTGACGTTAAAAAGATTCCATTTTTATAAAACAGTTGAAAAGTATTTGTGCACTGGATCAGTTGAGAAAACCCAGCTGTGCTTTCGTCTATCCCACAGAGGAGGTTATGAGTTAGTGAACCACTCTCTGGATTCTAGCTGAGGTTGGAACCAATGTTTTGTCTTCTCTCAAAGCTGTCAATAATTTTCATATTTTTCAACCATCTCTGACATTTCAGAGATAATTTAAAACATTGTAAAAATTGAAATAACTAAAAACCTCAAATGGTTAAGAATAAAAGTTACTTAGAAATGAATGAAAATATGAAACCAAAGTAAAATGAATTGCTTTCTTTTGTCTCCTAAATGAATGTTTTGATGCCCTGGACTAAAATTACAGAGGCTCTGTACAAGAAGGGACAGAGCCGACTGTACTTCCCGAGGAGGATCCGGTCATTCAGTCCTATGCTGCAGATGCTCTACAACTCAGTGATGGCCAGCATTCTATTCTATTCTGCAGTCTGCTGGGGCAGCAGGACGAGAGCAGCTGACGCCAAGAAGGTCGATAAGCTCGTCAGGAAGGCTGGTTCTGCTTTGGGGGTGGAACCACAATCCCTGGTGGTTGTGTCTGAGGGGAGGATGCTGGAGAAACTACAGAGCGTTAAGGACAATCCGTCTCACCCCCTCCATGACATACTGGACAGAGGGGCACGTTTAGTAACAGACTGATTCCACAGAGGTGCTCCACTGAACGCCAGCAGGTTCATTGATTTTGTGACTAATTCATGATTACCATGGCTAGGGTTGGGATAGGGCATGGTGCAAGACTTCTATAAACTGGCAGACTAAATTTCCTGCCCAGTTCTCATTGGGATTTTCTATGGCATCTCCAAAACCCAACCGAAGAATTGGAATGGATGACATTTTTTTGGATGCATTATTTACAGCGGAATGGTAATTATAGAGTCATAGAGCCCTCCAGTACAGAAACAGACCCTTTGGCCCATCTAGTTATTCTGCTATCCCATTGACCAGCACGTGGACCATACCCTTCCCATACATGTACTTAACCAAACTTCTCTTAAATATTACAGTCAAATCTGCACCCACCACTTCCACCGGCAGCTTGTTCCACACTCACACCACCCTCTGAGTGAAGAAACTCCCTTCAGGTTCCCCTTAAACCTTTCATCTTTCTCCCATAACCACCAACCTCTAAGTTCTAGTCTCACCTAACCTCAGTGGAAAAAGCCTGCTCACCCTATCTATACCCCTCATAATTTTGTGCACCTTTATCACATCTCCCTTTATTCTCCTGCGCTCTGGGGAATAAAGCTGCAACCTGTTCAACCCTTCACTATAACTCAGCGAGAAGAGCCACTAATTCATAGCACCAGTGACCCAGGTTCAACCCAGAATCAGGCCATTTGGCCCATCAAATCTGCTCTGCTATTCCATCATGAGTGATTTATTATTCTTCTCAACCCCATTCTCCTGCCTTCTCTCCATAACCTCTGACACTCTGACTAACTAAGAATCTATCAACCTCTACTTTATATACACCCAATGGCTTGGCCTCTACAGCCATCTGAGGCAATGAATTCCACAGATTCGCCATCCTCTGGCCAAAGGAATTCCTTCTCATCCCTGTTCTAGCTTGTACTCGGGTACTTGTGCCCTCGGGTCTAGACTCCACCATTAGAGGAAACATCTTCCCCACATTTACTCTGCCTAGACCTTTCAATGTTCAATAGGTTTCAATGAAATCCTCCCTCATTCTTCTAAACTCCAGCGAGTACAGGCCCAGAGCCATCAGATGCTTCCTATATGTTAACACTTTCATTCCCGGGATCATTCTCGTGAACTTCCTCTGGACCCTCTCCAATGCCAGCACATATTTTCTTAGATAAAGGGCCCGTAATTGTTCACAATACTCCAAGTATGTCTGACCAATGGCTTAGCATTACATCCTTGCTTTTAGATTCCAGTGCTCTCAAATTGAATGCTAACATTGTATTTGCTGTCCGTACGAGGACTCAACCTGTAAATTAACCACACTCCCCGTGAGAATGTGGGGTAGCTAAAAAATATAGAGTTTGCGTAAATGGATGATTGATGGTCAAGGTGAATTCAGTGGACCTCTCTCAATTATCCTTCATTTCATAGATGTCCAACAGATGACAGGTACGTTTATTAAATCTGAATGCAGAAGCAAATTGAGTTAAAAGATTGCATCTGAGCTCAGATCAACTCCTGAGTGTCTCAGTATCTTTCTTTCATTCTCATAGTCAGAAACTGGATAATAGGAAGTTATTAAAACCAACAAAGTATTTCATTAAATGAAAGAACTCTGAGAGAGACAAGTAGCATTTTTTTTACTTCTATTCCAGGCAGACAGCTGCACATTATACAGTGCTTCTACTGATCTGAGATGAATTCAGTATTCATTGAAGGCTGAAAAAAAAATCCCCAAGTACTTCAACAAAAATTTGACAGACTTTCATACAAGGTGACGTTAGTACAGGTGATTAACATTTAAACTAAGAGCAATGTTTTAAAACTGTCTCAAAGAAGGCAGCAACAGGGTGGAGAGGTTGAGGGAATTCCCGAGTTTAAACCTCTCCCAGCTGAGGCACAGTTACCAATGCTAAGGCGAAGGGAGTGCAGAGATCTCACATTCTAAACAGTGTTCTGGTTCTCCCCTGAGGTGTGAATACACCCTTTATCCCCTTCGCCTACAATTCTACACGTTCTTGTGCTGCTGTCTGGTTACAGCCCTCTGAGGTTAGCATTTCATCAATGCTAGTTCGGGTTGGGACTAAGCCAGGAGTGTTCAGAACAAAATGGGTGCTAAGAACAACAAGGCACAAGAACTAGAGGAAAACACCCTCCCATGACGTTTGAGAATTTTTAAACATTACAGCATGTTCTTGGATTACTACTGTCCTGCTCACCAGAATAACTAAACCTAGGGTACAGAGTAAAATGCTTTCTGAAGGAGCTCATTAGCATTCGTTTCACAACAGTTGGTTTCAAGGACCATCTTGAGAATGCTCAAGAAAATCTTTGCCCAAAACTGGGCAGTCTAGTTTCTGTGTCTGTGCCACAATGCCAGGCTCCTTGCAAGTGGAGGCTTTTTCCGTGCGTGTCCAACAACAGATTCCAAAGTGCTTTCATGCCAGAGGTTTGTCGTGTGGATGAAGAGAAAGATTCAAGAATGCGCTTGTAGTCTCCTTGAAAAAAATCCAACAACGCCACTGAGAGTCACTGGCCCATGATAGTTGGTAGTGGAGAAGAAGCATTCAAGCTGGCAGGGAGGCCCTCGAGTCCATTTGTGAGGAGACGCAGCAATGTAAATGGTGGAGGGAGCAAACAAGCTCCAACACTATTCATCCATCTTGTCTCACCACAGACATTGAAGAACTAACGAGGACGCACGTCATCTTTTACTTCAAAGGATGTCCCCAAGTAGAGGAGAAGAAAGTTAGAACCCTGTCACCTGAATTGATGCTCTCAATTGCAGCATCGTGAAGGACATAAACATTTTCCCAGGGTCAAGGAGTCTAAATTAAGACCATAAGATATAGCAGCAGAATTAGGCCATTTGACGCATCGAATCTGCAACACCATTTCATCATGGCTGATCCAATTTCCCTCTCAGCCCCAATCTCCTGCCTTCTCCCCGTATCTCTTCATGCCCTGACCAGTCAAGAATCTATCAACCTCTGCCTTAAATATACATAAAGACTTGGTCTCCACAGCTGCCTGTGGCAATGAGTTCCACAGATTTACCAGCCTCTTGGATAAAGAAATCCCTCCTCATCACTGTTCTAAAAGGTCACCCCTCTATTCTGAGACTGTGTCTTCTGGTCTGGGACTCTCTCACCATAGGAAACATCCTCTCCACATCCACTGCATCAGCCTTTCACCATTCAATAGGTTTCAATAAGATCACACCTCATTCTTCTGAATTCTAGTGTATACAGGCCCAGAGCCAATCAACGCTCTTCATATGACAAGCCATTCAATCCTGGAGTCATTTCCGTGAACCTCCTTTGAACCCTCTCCAGTTTCAGCACATCCTTTCTAAAATAAACCTGCTCACAATACTCCAAGTGAGGCCTCACCAGTGCTTTATAAAGTCTCAGCATCATGTCCTTGCTTTTATATTCTAGTCCCCTTGAAATGAATGCTAACATTGCATTTACCTTCCTCACCACAGACTCATCCTGCAAATTAACCTTTAGGGAATCCTGCACAAGGGCTCTCAAGTCCCTTTCCTCCTCAGTTTTTGCATTTCCTCTCCATTTAGAAAATAATCAACCATTTCATTTCTTCTACTAAAATGCATGACCCTACACTTCCTGACACTGTATTCCATCTCTCATTTCTTTACCCATTCTCCTAATCTTTTTAAGTCCTTCTATAGCCTCCCTACATCATCAAAACTACCTGCCCCTCCACCTATTTTCATATCATCTGCAAACATTGCAACACAGCCATCAATTCCATCATCCAAATCATTGACATATAACATAAAAAGAATTGGTCCCAACGCAGACCCCTATGGAACCTCTCTAGTTACTGGCAGCCAACCAGAAAAGGCTCCCATTAAAGGGCACGGGTTTAAGCTGAGAGAAGAGAGTTTAAAAGGGATATTAAAGGGACAATGTTTTCACAGAGAGGAAGGAGCTGCCAGAGGAAGTGGTAGTAGTAGGTACAATAATAACATTTAAAATATATCAGGGGTGATTGATAAGTTTATGGCCTAAGATAGAAGGAGTCAATTTTAGAAAACCTAGCACATCTATTTTTCAATATAGTCCCTCCTACATGTACACACTTAGTCCAGCGGTCGTGGGGCATACGGATCCCTTCTTTGTAGAAGTGGTCCACGGCAGGGGTGATTGATAAGTTTGTGGCCTAAGGTAGAAGGAGATGAGTTATACAGGTCTCGTTACCTGCACGTGCAGTTCAACTGTTTGAGTAAAAATGCAGAAAGTTTGAAGTTAATAACTCATTTCCTTCTACCTTAGGCCATGAACTTATCAATCACCCCATGCTGTGGGCTACTCCCGGAGGTCCAAGACGCCGACTTCCACAAAGAAGGGATCTGTATGCTCCATGACCGCTGGACTAAGTGTGTAAATGTAGGAGGGGACTATGTTGAAAAATAAATGTGCTAGGTTTTCTAGAGTTGACTCCTTCTACCTTGGGCCTCGAACTTATCAATCACGCCTCGTACTTAGGCAGGTGCATGGGTAGGAAAGACTTTGCATCATATTTATCAGATGTACATAGGACCATAGAGTGGTGCGGCATTTCCATTAAACCAACACAAGCTGGGGATGTGCTGGGGGGTAGGCCCACTGGTGTCACCACACACTCTGGTGCTAACATAGCATCAGCAGAACAGCACAGGCAACAACAACCACCACCACAACCAAACAAAATCACAACAGCTAGACCAACCCCTTTCACTCCCCCCCCCACTCCAATCCATCCGCCGCTCACGTACACAGACAGGCCTTCAACCCTAGAAAGGGCTTCCTCCTGGCCTCCGACCACCAGTTCTTGGCTCTGGGCTCTCAGGCTCGCTGGCAATGGGCCTCTCTGGCCTGAAGCCACGGACACGCAGACATCAGGCCTCTGACTTCCAGATGCGTTGACCCAGGGGCTTTGGCGCTTTGGGCCTCAGCCCCAGGACTCGCCGTTCATGGGACTCTGAACTCTGGGCCTTGGCCTCTGGACTTGTATAGACCTCCAACTTGGGGTGGTGGGGTTACTGGCCGTTGAGCCTGGCACACTCCTCATACTATGCCAAAACCATCCCCATGAAGCTAAACAACAACCAGGTCTGAGCCACGACTTTGACTGACGTTGCAGAGGGATATGGGCTTCTAAACATGGGGAAAAGGGACTGGCTCAAGAAGATAACAGGTAGAATGGACAATTTAGGCAGAAGAGCTTGTTTCTATGCTGTACTGTCCAATCATAGAGGCCAGGACGAGCAGATCTGCAATTGGTTCTTCGACCCAACCGTGCAACCCAGCACTCTCTGCCCATTCACTTCCTCGAAAGCTACCCAAGTAGGTGGCCTGAAAAGAGCCTCTTGGGGTGTTGGCAGGCCACTGTAATTCATTGGGAACCAACTCTGAGGACAAATTGGCCCTTCCTGCCACCGCTGGCTGAGAAACACAGGCCTCATGATGGTGTCAGTTGCAGCAGTATACTCTGACACATCCCACAATCTGAGAGTGAGTCAGTAGGCAAACAAGCCATCCAGGCCGCCACTTCTACACCTAACAGCACGTGGCCCACAGCCTCTTAGGTGATATAAGTGCTTGTTTCAACAACCCAGCTTTTAGTGCTCTCAAAGAATGACACCCCGCTGCATTATCACACATTGAGAATCCAACGCAAATTGTGATCAGTATATTGATACTTTGGTATGCACTGAATTCATGTGATTCAATCTTGGATCGTGCTGCTGAGCGATCCAGATCTTTGTTACGTGGTCCAGCCACACGATTGGGACCTAATGCACTCACTGACTGATGCACCATCAATAACTCTCCGAGACGTGAGGCGAGATATTGGCTTTTATTGACTGGAAGAAAGAACAAGCAGCAAATGACCACCATGCTACATCCGGGAGACTGAGAGGCAGGGCTCAGGCCCCAATCGCCTTTATACCGGGGTCTGTGGGAGGAGCCACGGTCAGTGGGAGGAGCCACAGGAGCAGTCAGCAGGGGGGGTGTGTCCAGACAGGTATATGTAGTTCACCACATTCACCCCCCCTTTGTTTTAAAAGAGAGTCCCCATGGGGCGAAGTTTCTGACAAGTACATTTACAGGTTAAGTCTATCAGGTGGTCGAATCTGTCGCTGCGATCTACGTAGCACCGGCTGTGATTGCACAGATGCCGGAGGTGGTGATTGCACAGGTGCCGGTGGTGGTGATTGCACAGATGCCGGAGGTG
This sequence comes from Hemitrygon akajei, assembly GCF_048418815.1. Lineage (NCBI taxonomy): Eukaryota > Metazoa > Chordata > Chondrichthyes > Myliobatiformes > Dasyatidae > Hemitrygon > Hemitrygon akajei. The sequence goes on from NC_133131.1 coordinate 68,999,980, forward strand.
GTGATTTCACAGGTGCTGGAGGTGGTGATTGCACAGGTGCCGGTGGTGGTGATTGCACAGGTGCCGGTGGTGGTGATTGCACAGATGCCGGAGGTGGTGATTTCACAGGTGCCGGAGGTGGTGATTGCACAGGTGCCGGTGGTGGTGATTGCACAGGTGCCGGTGGTGGTGATTGCACAGGTGCTGGAGGTGGTGATTGCACAGATGCCGGTGGTGGTGATTGCACAGATGCCGGTGGTGGTGATTGCACAGGTGCCGGTGGTGGGGATTGCACAGATGCCGGAGGTGGTGATTGCACAGGTGCCGGTGGTGGTGATTGCACAGGTGCCGGTGGTGATGATTGCACAGATGCCGGTGGTGGTGATTGCACAGGTGCCGGTGGTGGTGATTTCACAGGTGCCGGAGGTGGTGATTGCACAGGTGCTGGTGGTGGTGATTGCACAGGTGCCGGTGGTGGTGATTGCACAGGTGCCGGTGGTGGTGATTGCACAGGTGCTGGAGGTGGTGATTGCACAGATGCCGGTGGTGGTGATTGCACAGATGCCGGTGGTGGTGATTGCACAGGTGCCGGTGGTGGGGATTGCACAGATGCCGGAGGTGGTGATTGCACAGGTGCCGGTGGTGATGATTGCACAGGTGCCGGTGGTGGTGATTGCACAGATGCCGGAGGTGGTGATTGCACAGGTGCCGGTGGTGATGATTGCACAGATGCCGGAGGTGGTGATTGCACAGATGCCGGAGGTGGTGATTGCACAGGTGCCGGTGGTGATGATTGCACAGGTGCCGGTGGTGGTGATTGCACAGGTGCCGGTGGTGGTGATTGCACAGGTGCCGGTGGTGATTGCACAGGTGCCGGTGGTGATTGCACAGATGCCGGTGGTGGTGATTGCACAGGTGCCGGTGGTGATTGCACAGGTGCCGGTGGTGGTGATTGCACAGGTGCCGGTGGTGATTGCACAGGCGCCGGTGGTGGTGATTGCACAGGTGCCGGTGGTGATTGCACAGATGCCGGTGGTGGTGATTGCACAGGTGCCGGTGGTGATTGCACAGGTGCTAGTGGTGGTGATTGCACAGATGCCGGTGGTGGTGATTGCACAGGTGCCGGTGGTGGTGATTGCACAGGTGCCGGTGGTGATTGCACAGGTGCCGGTGGTGGTGATTGCACCGATGCCGGTGGTGATTGCACAGGTGCCGGTGGTGGTGATTGCACTGATGCCGGTGGTGGTGATTGCACAGGCGCCGGTGGTGATGATTGCACAGATGCCGGAGGTGGTGATTGCACAGATGCCGGAGGTGGTGATTGCACAGGTGCCGGTGGTGATGATTGCACAGATGCCGGAGGTGGTGATTGCACAGGTGCCGGTGGTGATGATTGCACAGATGCCGGAGGTGGTGATTGCACAGATGCCGGAGGTGGTGATTGCACAGGTCCCGGTGGTGATGATTGCACAGGTGCCGGTGGTGGTGATTGCACAGGTGCCGGTGGTGGTGATTGCACAGGTGCCGGTGGTGATTGCACAGGTGCCGGTGGTGGTGATTGCACAGGCGCCGGTGGTGGTGATTGCACAGGTGCCGGTGGTGATTGCACAGATGCCGGTGGTGGTGATTGCACAGGTGCCGGTGGTGATTGCACAGGTGCTGGTGGTGGTGATTGCACAGATGCCGGTGGTGGTGATTGCACAGGTGCCGGTGGTGGTGATTGCACAGGTGCCGGTGGTGATTGCACAGTTGCCGGTGGTGGTGATTGCACCGATGCCGGTGGTGATTGCACAGGTGCCGGTGGTGGTGATTGCACAGATGCCGGTGGTGGTGATTGCACAGGTGCCGGTGGTGATTGCACAGGTGCCAGTGGTGATTGCACAGATGCTGGTGGTGGTGATTGCACAGATGCCGGTGGTGGTGATTGCACAGGTGCCGGTGGTGATTGCACAGATGCCGGTGGTGGTGATTGCACAGGTGCCGGTGGTGGTGATTGCACAGGTGCCGGTGGTGATTGCACAGATGCCGGTGGTGGTGATTGCACAGGTGCCGGTGGTGGTGATTGCACAGGTGCCGGTGGTGATTGCACAGGTGCCGGTGGTGGTGATTGCACAGATGCCGGTGGTGATGATTGCACAGGTGTCGGTGGTGGTGATTGCACAGGTGCCGGTGGTGGTGATTGCACAGATGCCGGTGGTGGTGATTGCACAGGTGCCGGTGGTGGTGATTGCACAGGTGCCGGTGGTTGTGATTGCACAGATGCCGGTGGTGATGATTGCACAGGTGCCGGTGGTGGTGATTGCACAGATGCCGGTGGTGATGATTGCACAGGTGCCGGAGGTGGTGATTGCACAGGTGCCGGTGGTGGTGATTGCACAGGTGCCGGTGGTGGTGATTGTACAGATGCCGGTGGTGATTGCACAGATGCCGGAGGTGGTGATTGCACAGATGCCGGTGGTTGTGATTGCACAGGTGCCGGTGGTTGTGATTGCACCGATGCCGGTGGTGGTGATTGCACAGATGCCGGTGGTGATTGCACAGATGCCGGAGGTGGTGATTGCACAGATGCCGGTGGTGGTGATTGCACAGGTGCCGGTGGTGGTGATTACACCGATGCCGGTGGTGGTGATTGCACAGGTGCCGGTGGTGATGATTGCACAGGTGCCGGTGGTGGTGATTGCACAGATGCCGGTGGTTGTGATTGCACAGGTGCCGGTGGTTGTGATTGCACCGATGCCGGTGGTGGTGATTGCACAGATGCCGGTGGTGATTGCACAGATGCCGGAGGTGGTGATTGCACAGATGCCGGTGGTGGTGATTGCACAGGTGCCGGTGGTGGTGATTACACCGATGCCGGTGGTGGTGATTGCACAGGTGCCGGTGGTTGTGATTGCACAGGTGCCGGTGGTTGTGATTGCACCGATGCCGGTGGTGGTGATTGCACAGATGCCGGTGGTGATTGCACAGATGCCGGAGGTGGTGATTGCACAGATGCCGGTGGTGGTGATTGCACAGGTGCCGGTGGTGGTGATTACACCGATGCCGGTGGTGGTGATTGCACAGGTGCCGGTGGTGATGATTGCACAGGTGCCGGTGGTGATGATTGCACAGATGCCGGTGGTGGTGATTGCACAGGTGCCGGTGGTGATGATTGCACAGGTGCCGGTGGTGGTGATTGCACAGGTGCCGGTGGTGATTGCACAGGTGCCGGTGGTGGGGATTGCACAGATGCCGGAGGTGGTGATTGCACAGGTGCCGGTGGTGGTGATTGCACAGGTGCCGGTGGTTGTGATTGCACAGATGCCAGTGGTGGTGATTGCACAGGTGCCGGTGGTGGGGATTGCACAGATGCCGGTGGTGGTGATTGCACAGGTGCCGGTGGTTGTGATTGCACAGATGCCGGTGGTGATGATTGCACAGATGCCGGTGGTGGTGATTGCACAGGTGCTGGAGGTGGTGATTGCACAGGTGCCGGTGGTTGTGATTGCACAGATGCCGGTGGTGATGATTGCACAGGTGCCGGTGGTGGTGATTGCACAGATGCCGGTGGTGGTGATTGCACAGATGCCGGAGGTGGTGATTGCACAGATGCCAGTGGTGGTGATTGCACAGGTGCCGGTGGTTGTGATTGCACAGATGCCGGTGGTGATGATTGCACAGGTGCCGGTGGTGATGATTGCACAGGTGCCGGTGGTGGTGATTGCACCGATGCCGGTGGTGGTGATTGCACAGGTGCCGGTGGTGATGATTGCACAGGTGCCGGAGGTGGTGATTGCACCGATGCCGGTGGTGGTGATTGCACAGATGCCGGTGGTGATGATTGCACAGGTGCCGGTGATGATTGCACAGGTGCCGGTGGTGGGGATTGCACAGATGCCGGAGGTGGTGATTGCACAGATGTCGGAGGTGGTGATTGCACAGGTGCCGGTGGTGGGGATTGCACAGATGCCGGTGGTGGTGATTGCACAGATGCCGGTGGTGGGGATTGCACAGATGCCGGAGGTGATGATTGCACAGGTGCCGGTGGTGATGATTGCACAGGTGCCGGTGGTGATGATTGCACAGGTGCCGGTGGTGGGGATTGCACAGGTGCCGGTGGTGGTGATTGCACCGATGCCGGTGGTGGTGATTGCACAGGTGCCGGTGGTGATGATTGCACAGGTGCCGGTGGTGATGATTGCACAGGTGCCGGTGGTGGGGATTGCACAGATGCCGGAGGTGGTGATTGCACAGATGTCGGAGGTGGTGATTGCACAGGTGCCGGTGGTGGTGATTGCACAGGTGCCGGTGGTTGTGATTGCACAGATGCCGGTGGTGATGATTGCACAGGTGCCGGTGGTGGTGATTGCACAGATGCCGGTGGTGATGATTGCACAGGTGCCGGAGGTGGTGATTGCACAGGTGCCGGTGGTGGTGATTGCACAGGTGCCGGTGGTGGTGATTGCACAGATGCCGGTGGTGATTGCACAGATGCCGGAGGTGGTGATTGCACAGATGCCGGTGGTGGTGATTGCACAGGTGCCGGTGGTTGTGATTGCACCGATGCCGGTGGTGGTGATTGCACAGATGCCGGTGGTGATTGCACAGATGCCGGAGGTGGTGATTGCAAAGATGCCGGTGGTGGTGATTGCACAGGTGCCGGTGGTGGTGATTACACCGATGCCGGTGGTGGTGATTGCACAGGTGCCGGTGGTGATGATTGCACAGGTGCCGGTGGTGGTGATTGCACAGGTGCCGGTGGTGATGATTGCACAGGTGCCGGTGGTGGTGATTGCACAGGTGCCGGTGGTGATTGCACAGGTGCCGGTGGTGGGGATTGCACAGATGCCGGAGGTGGTGATTGCACAGGTGCCGGTGGTGGTGATTGCACAGGTGCCGGTGGTTGTGATTGCACAGATGCCGGTGGTGGTGATTGCACAGGTGCCGGTGGTGGGGATTGCACAGATGCCGGTGGTGGTGATTGCACAGGTGCCGGTGGTTGTGATTGCACAGATGCCGGTGGTGATGATTGCACAGGTGCCGGTGGTGGTGATTGCACAGATGCCGGTGGTGGTGATTGCACAGGTGCTGGAGGTGGTGATTGCACAGGTGCCGGTGGTTGTGATTGCACAGATGCCGGTGGTGATGATTGCACAGGTGCCGGTGGTGGTGATTGCACAGATGCCGGTGGTGGTGATTGCACAGATGCCGGAGGTGGTGATTGCACAGATGCCAGTGGTGGTGATTGCACAGGTGCCGGTGGTTGTGATTGCACAGATGCCGGTGGTGATGATTGCACAGGTGCCGGTGGTGATGATTGCACAGGTGCCGGTGGTGGTGATTGCACCGATGCCGGTGGTGGTGATTGCACAGGTGCCGGTGGTGATGATTGCACAGGTGCCGGAGGTGGTGATTGCACCGATGCCGGTGGTGGTGATTGCACAGATGCCGGTGGTGATGATTGCACAGGTGCCGGTGATGATTGCACAGGTGCCGGTGGTGGGGATTGCACAGATGCCGGAGGTGGTGATTGCACAGATGTCGGAGGTGGTGATTGCACAGGTGCCGGTGGTGGGAATTGCACAGATGCCGGTGGTGGTGATTGCACAGATGCCGGTGGTGGGGATTGCACAGATGCCGGAGGTGATGATTGCACAGGTGCCGGTGGTGATGATTGCACAGGTGCCGGTGGTGATGATTGCACAGGTGCCGGTGGTGGGGATTGCACAGGTGCCGGTGGTGGTGATTGCACCGATGCCGGTGGTGGTGATTGCACAGGTGCCGGTGGTGATGATTGCACAGGTGCCGGTGGTGATGATTGCACAGGTGCCGGTGGTGGTGATTGCACCGATGCCAGTGGTGGTGATTGCACAGGTGCTGGTGGTGGTGATTGCACCGATGCCGGTGGTGATTGCACAGATGCCGGTGGTGGTGATTGCACAGGTGCCGGTGGTGATGATTGCACAGATGCCGGAGGTGGTGATTGCACCGATGCCGGTGGTGGTGATTGCACAGGTGCTGGTGGTGGTGATTGCACCGATGCCGGTGGTGATGATTGCACAGGTGCCGGTGGTGGTGATTGCACAGGTGCCGGTGGTGATTGCACCGGAGACGGTGGTGGTGATTGCACAGGTGCCGGTGGTGGGGATTGCACAGATGCCGGAGGTGGTGATTGCACAGGTGCCGGTGGTGGTGATTGCACAGATGCCGGTGGTGGGGATTGCACAGATGCCGGTGGTGGTGATTGCACAGATGCCGGTGGTGGGGATTGCACAGATGCCGGTGGTGGTGATTGCACAGATGCCGGTGGTGGGGATTGCACAGATGCCGGTGGTGGGGATTGCACAGATGCCGGTGGTGGTGATTGCACAGATGCCGGTGGTGGGGATTGCACAGATGCCGGAGGTGATGATTGCACAGGTGCCGGTGGTGATGATTGCACAGGTGCCGGTGGTGATGATTGCACAGGTGCCGGTGGTGGGGATTGCACAGGTGCCGGTGGTGGTGATTGCACCGGAGACGGAGGTTGTGCTGGTTCCGGCCTAACTGGAGGTGTCAGCCCACTAGGCATCAGTGATCCCTCATGCGTGTGCGAGGTGCCCGGTATAGGAGTGTCATGAGGAGCTGTGTAGGGCTTGGTGTGCGCGGTGTCACCTCGGGTACAGGGTTCATAGTTACCGTGGAGTGTTCGGGGTAGTGGTCTGCTGCTCCTGCGGGCGCCAGGTCGCGGACGGAGACCGTGTCCTCCCGCCCATCAGGTAAGACCACGTAGGCATACGGGGGTTCGCATGTAGAAGGTGAACCCTCTCGACCAGCGGGGAGTATTTATTGCTCCTCACATGTTTCCGGAGCAGCACTGGCCCCGGGGACGTCAGCCAAACTGGTAGGGTGGTCCCAGTGACAGACTTCCTGGGAAAAGAGAATAGGTGCTCGTGAGGTGTGGCATTGGTGGACGTACATAACAGGGAGCGGATAGAGTGGAGTGCCTCAGGGAGGACCTCCTGCCATCGAGAGACCGGCAACCCTTTTGACTTAAGGGCTAAAAGTGTGGCCTTCCACACTGTGGCATTCTCCCTCTCCACCTGTCCATTCCCCCGGGGATTATAACTCGTGGTCCGACTAGTAGCAATGCCCTAGCTAGCAGGTACCGGCGCAGCTCGTCACTCATAAAGGAGGACCCTCTATCACTGTGGATATAGCAGGGATATCCGAACAGAGTGAAGAGCTGGCGCAGGGCTTTTATGATGGATGTGGCAGTGGTGTCGGGGCAAGGGATGGCAAAGGGGAACCGCGAGTACTCGTCGATAATGTTGAGAAAGTAGACATTGCGGTCGGTGGAGGGAAGGGGCCCTTAAAGTCAACACTCAGTCGCTCAAAGGGGCGGGTGGCCTTGATAAGTTGTGCCTTTTCAGGACGGTAGAAGTGCGGTTTGCACTCAGCGCAGACTTGGCAGTCCCTGGTCATCGTCCTGATGTCCTCAAGGGAGTACGGCAGGTTCCGGGCTTTCACGAAATGGTAAATTCGGGTGACCCCCGGGTGGCAAAGATGTGCATGGAGGGTGTATAGCTGGTCGAGCTGTGCGCTGACACACGCTCCCCGGGATAAGCCATCAGGGGGCTCATTGAGCCTTCCAGGCCGGTACAGGATATCATAGTTGTAGGTGGAGAGTTTTATTCTCCACCGCAAAATTTTATCATTTTTGATTTTGCCCCGCTGTTGGTTGCTGAACATGAACACAACTGAGCGCTGGTCGGTCAGCAAGGTGAACCTTTTGCTGGCGAGATAGTGCCTCCAGTGCCTAATAGCTTCCACTATGGCCTGGGCTTCTTTCTCCACCGCGGAGTGCCGAATTTCAGAGCCTTGAAGGGTACGAGAAAAGAATGCTACTGGTCTGCCTTCCTGATTGAGGGTAGCGGCAAGCACGAAATCGGAGGCGTCACTCTCTACTTGGAAGGGAATGGTCTCATCCACCGCATGCATCGTTGCTTTGGCAGTGTCCCCTTTAATGTAGCTGAAGGCCGCGCAGGCCTCGACAGAGAGGGGAAAAGTGGTAGACTTGACCGGGGGCGGGCCTTGTCTGCGTAATGGGGGACTCATTGGGCGTAATAGGAAAAAAAACCCAGGCACCGTCTGAGGGCTTTGAGAGTGGTGGGAAGAGGGAGTTCTAACAGGGGGCGCATACGGTCCAGATCAGGGCCAATGACCCCATTTTCCACAACATACCCAAGGATAGTGAGTCGGGTGGTTCCGAACACACACTTGTCCCTGTTATAAATAAGGTTCAGGGCTTTGGCCACTTGGAAAAATCGTTGGAGGTTGGCATCGTGATCCGACCAGTCGTGACCACAGATGGTGATATTTTCCAGATAGGGAAATGTGGCCTTCAGTTGGCACTGGTCCACCATCCGATCCATTTCCCTCTGGAAGACAGAGACACCATTTGTGACACCGAAGGGGACGCACAGGAAGTGATAGAGCCTGCCGCCCGCCTCGAAGGCAGTGTAGGGGCGGTCCTCTGGGTGGATGGGGAGCTGGTGATAAGCGGATTTCAGATCTATGGTCGAGTACACCTTGTACTGAGCTATCTGATTGACCATATCCGCGATGCGGGATAGGGGGTACGCATCAAGCTGCGTGAATCTATTGATGGTCTGGCTATAGTCCACGACCATCCTATTTTTCTGCCCGGTCTGAACAACAACCATCTGGGCCCTCCAAGGACTTGTGCTTGGCTCGATGATCCCCTCCCTGAGCAGCCGCTGCACCTCTGACTGAATGAAGGCCCTATCCCCCGCGCTGCACCTCCTGCTTTTAGTTGCCACAGGTTTACAGTCGGGGGTCAGGTTGGCGAACAGCGGTGGGGGAGGGATCTTGAAGGTGGAGAGGCTGCAAGTGGTGTCAGTAGCACAGCTGTCGGCATGGTGCTGGGTCGGATGTGTGGGTGAGTGTGTGTGTGTGGTCAGTAGCAGGGTATATGATGAAGCCCCACAAAACTGAGGATTCCTGACAGTGAGTGGTAGGAGGGGCCCGTCATATGCCATAGTCACACTTTCGAGGTGGCTCTGGAAGTCCAGCCCCAATAGCACAGGTTCGCACAGTTGAGGCGTGACCAGTAGTGCAAAATTCCGATATTCTGTGCCCTGCACCACCAATGTCGCTACACAACCCACCCTGATGTCTGTGGAATGCGACCCAGAAGCCATGGTGACTGTCTGGCTTACTGGCCGTGTCACGAGTCCGCAGCGTTGCACCGTGTCCAGGTGAATAAAACTCTCAGTGCTGCCCGTGTCAAACAGGCAGCTAGTCCTGTGCCCCTGCACCAGGATGTCCATCATTGACCTTGCAAGCTGGTGTGGGGCGCTTTGGTCGAGGGTTACGGAGTCCAGAGTTGAATTGCCGTCTTGGTGCCCGGTAAGCACCCATGGGTCGGAGGTGGGGCGAGGTGGCACCGACAAAGATGGCCGCCCCCATCCGGGCAGGCAAGATGGCGGCGACCGAGATGGTGGCCCCCATGCCTCACATGCAGCGCTGCCCGACACCGCTCATGGTTCAGACTTACAGACCTTAGCAAAATGGCCCTTCTTCCCGCAGCTGGAGCAGGTCGCTTCTCGGGCCGGGCAGCGTTTTCGGGGGTGCTTTTCGAGTCCACAGAAGTAACACTGCGCGGACTTGCGACTGGCAGCAGCTGTGGTCGGTTTCGGGGAGTTCGTGGACTCGTGACTGGCAGCGGCGGCGGTGAATTTGCTCGCGGGTGGCAGGGTCTGAGTTGTCCACGGGACCGGCGGGGGATCGCGCGGCTGGACAGCGTCAGCGTTGTGCAGAGCAGCCTCCAGCGTGTCAGCCGTCTCGATTGCCGAGCGTAAGGTAAGATCGGCATTTTCCAGCAGCCGCTGGCGCACGTACACTGACCTGATCCCCGTAACGAAGGCGTCCCGTACCAGGAGCTCCGAATGCTGCTCCGACATCAGTCCTCTGCAGTCACAAGTTCGCACGAGTGTCTGTAGGGCTCGGAAAAACTGCCTGCTCGACTCATCGGGTCGCTGCCGCCGCGTCGCTAAGCGATGTCTTGCGTAGACGGTGTTCACCGGCCGCAGATACTGCCTTTTGAGGGTGTCCAGTGCCCCTTCATAGGTTGGCAGGTCCCTGATAAGTGAGTAAACTTTCGGGGTGACCCTCGAGAGGAGAATTCTGTGCATAATAGCGGGCTCAGTCACACGAACCTCCTCCAAGTATGATTGGAAGCATGCAAGCCAGAGTTCAAAGGCAAGAGCTGCTTCTGAGTTTTGAGGGTCCAAGTCTAATTTTTCCGGACGTAAAATACTTTCCATGTTTTAAAACTTCCAGTCAATAAAATTGATGCACCATCAATAACTCTCGGAGGCGCGAGGCGAGATATTGGCTTTTATTGACTGGAAGAAAGAACAAGCAGCAATTGACCACCATGCTACATCCTGGAGAATGAGGCCGGGCTCAGGCCCCAATCACCTTTATACTGGGGTCTGTGGGAGGGGCCACAGGAGCAGTCAGCGGGGGGGGGGGGGGGGCGTGTCCAGACAGGTATATGTAGTTCACCACACTGACAAAGCAGAACCACTAAGTTATTATCAGAGCCGCCTGCAGAATGGCAAAAGATAAAAATAGATAAGAGATTGCATGTGAGGCTCTGTGCTGAATGAATGGGTTCCAGTGGGTGGGCAAAGGGGAGCTGAAGGGAGTTCCTTTACTTGAATTAGGCTGAGAACAACGTCCTGCCAAAGTTACTGACTAGAACAGTAAAAAGAGCAAAACGATAGGGCTTGAAATTGCCTGGTCCATCTTTCTCTGTTCTGGCAAATCTTGTGGATTGGTATGTTTTGAATCTGTAGTTTAGATCTGAACTGATTGATTAATTCTAACTAATATCTAAATAAAATTTAAAATTAACCACAATCTGTGCTAATCTGTAACCAATTTACCTACCACTGCAATTTTAGTGATCATAAGATCACTATAAGCAGCACTGGGGCCTCACAGGGGACGGTATTGGCTCCCTTCCTGTTTACCCTGTATACCTCTGATTTCAGATACAACACTGAGTCGTGTCATCTGCAGAAATTCTCTGACGACTCAGCAGTAGTTGGGTTTATAAAGGGAGGACGGGAGGATGAATACAGGGCACTGTTGGAGGACTTTGTCAAGTGGTGCAGGCTGAATCATCTGCAGCTCATCATCAGTAAGACAAAGGAGATGGTGATGGACTTTAGGAAGACTAAGCCTGCACTGCTCCCTGTTCCCTGATGGTGAGGACGTGGATGTGGTGAGAACCTACAAGTACCCGGGGGTGCACCTGGATGACAGACTTGAGTGGGGCGCCAACACAGAGACTGTGTACAAAAAGGGCCAGAGTCACCACTACTTCCTGAGGAGACTGAGGTCCTTTGGAGTGTGCAGGCCTCTCCTTCACATGTTCTACCAGTCTGTTGTCACCAGTACAATCTTCTATGCGGTGGTGGGCTGGGGCAATGGCATCAACACGGGTGATGCTGACAGGCTCAGTAAACTGATTAGGAAGGCTGACTCTGTTATCGGAGTCAAACTGGACACACTGGAGGCTGTGGCAGAACAGAGGACCCAACAAAAAATCCTGGAAATTCTGGACAATGTTTCTCACCCTCTGCATGCCACTTTTGCTGAACAGAGGAGCACTTTCAGTAATAGACTGAGACAACTATGTTGCACCAAAGAGCGCTATATGAGGTCATTCTTACCCTTGGCCATAATGAGTGAACCTATAGTCAGGGAAGTGATGGCCACCTCCTGTTAGACTGTTTGAGGTGACTTATTTTTCATTCTTTCTTATTCTCTTCTAATATTTGTATATTTGTGTATCTGTGCACTTGTAATGCTACTGAGGCACTGTAATTGCCTTTGGGATTGGTAAAGTACCTATCTATCTATCATAAAACATAGGAGCAGAATCAAGTCTCCTCTGCAATTCAACCTTGGCTGATTTATTTTCCCTCTCAACTTTATTCTCCTGCCTCCTCCCCATAACATTTGATGCCCTTTCTAATCAAAAACCTATCAACCTCTGCTTCAGGTATACCCAGTGATTTGGCCTCCACAGCTGTCTGTGGCAATGAATTCCTCAGATTCATCACCTTCTGGCTGAAGAAATTCCTGCTCATCTCTGTTTTAAAGGGATGTCCTTTCTGAGGCCGTCCCCTGCTCTAGACTCTCCCACTATTGGAAAAGCCCTCTTAATACCCATTCTACCTAGACATAACAATATTTGGCAGTTTTCAATGAGATACCCCATTCATTCTTCTAAATCCCAGCTAGTGCGGGTCCAGAGATATCAAAAGCTCCTCATTCATTAGCCTTTTCAATCTTCTGATCATTCTCTTAAACCTTTCCTGGACCCTTTCCATTGCCAGCACATCTTTTCTTAGATAATGGGGTCCAAAACCACTCACAATATTGCAAATGCTGCCTGACAAGGCCTCAGCATTACATCCTTGCTTTTGTATTCTAGTCCTTTCAAAATGAATACTAACATTGCATTTGCTTTCCTTACAACCAACTCAGCCTGCAAGTTAACATCTAGGGATTCCTGCATGAGGACTCCCAAAGCCACATGCACCTCCAAATTCTGCATTTGTTCCCCATTTAGAAAATAGCCCATGTCTTAGTTCCTTCTACCAAAGTGCATGACCATACAATACACGATACTGTATTCCACCTGCCGCTTGTTTGTCCATTGTCCCAATCTTTCCAAGTACTTCTGCAGACTCCCTGATTCCTCAACACTACCTGCCCCTATCTCTGTATCACCTGCAAACTTGGTCACAAAGCCATAAATTCCTTCATCCAGATCATTAACACGCACTATGAAAAGTAGCAGACAATGCTGACCCCTGCGGAACACCACCAACTGTACAACTACACCAACCCCAACCGCAAAACACCCCCTTTATTCCCACTCTTTACCTCCTGCCAGTCAGCCAACCTTCTATCTACGCTGGCATCTTTCCTGTAGTACCATTTTGTCAAAGGCCTTCTGAAAATCCAGTTAAACAACATCCACTGACTTGTCTCTTTTCTATCCTGCCTGTTGCTCCCTCAAAGAATTCCAACAGATTGGTCAGGTAAGATCTCTCCTTAAAGAAACCATGCTGACCTTTTTTTAAATTCTGTGTGTCCAAATACTTTGAAACCTCATCCTTAAAACTGGGCTCTAACATCTTGCCAACTGTTGAAGCCAGACTAACTGGCCTATAAGTTCCTGTCTTTTGCCTCTTAAAGAGTACAGTGTCATTTCCAATTTTCCTTCCAGAATCTTATGATTCTTGACAGATCATTACTAATGCCTCCACAATCTCTTCTACTACCTCTTTCAGAACCCCGGGGTGTAGTCCATCTGACTTTTCAGCTTCCCGAGTACACTCACCTTCCCCTGCCCACGACAGTCTTGGCATTCTGCTAGTGTCTTCTACAGTGAAGACTGAAGCAAATATTTGTTGTTTGTCTGCCACTTCTTTGTCCCATCCCAACAATACTGCCTCTCCACCACCATTTTCCAGCAGTTTGATGTCGACTCTTACCTCTCTTTTACTTTATATCTCTGAATAAAACTTTTGGTATCCTCTTTTACATTATTGGTTAGCTTACCTTCATATTTCATCTTTTCTCTCCTTATTGCTTTTTAGTTGTCTTCTGTTCATTTTTAAGTTTCCCAATACTCTAACTTCCACCTAATTTTTGCTATATTGTATGTCTTCTCTTATACTTTCACACTGTCCTCGATTTTACTTGTTAACCACAGCTGCCTCATTCTCCTTTTAGAATTCTCCATCTTCGATATTAACCCATTCTGTGTCTTCTGAATTAGCCCCAGAAACTCAAGCCATTGCTGCTCTTCCATCATCCCTGTTAATGCCCCTTTCCAATCAACTTTGGGCAGCTCCTCTCTCATACCTCTGTAACTCCACTCTAATACTGATACATTGGATTTTAGCTTCTCTCTCTCAAGCTGCAGTGTGAATTCTATCTTATTATGATCAATACCTCCTAACAGTTCCTGTACCTTAATCAGAATCAGAATCAGGTTTATTATCACCAGCATGTGTTGTGAAATTTGTTAACTTAGCAGCAGCAGTTCAATGCAATACATAATATAGAATAATAATAATAATAAGTAAATCAATTACAGTATATGTATATTAAATAGATTAAAAATCATGCAAAAACAGAAATAATATATATTTAAAAAGTGAGGTAGTGTTCATGGGTTCAATGTCCATTTAGGAATCGGATGGTAGAGGGGAAGAAGCTGTTCCTGAATCACTGAGTGTATGCCTTCAGGCTTCTGTACCTCCTACCTGACAGTAACACTGAGAAAAGGGCTTTCCCTGTGTGCTGGGGGTCCTTAATAATGGACACTGCCTTTCTGAGACACCACTCCTTGAAAATGTCCTGGGTACTTTGTAGACTAGTACCCAAGATGGAGCTGACTAAATTTACACCCTTTGCAGCTTCTTTCGGTCCTGTGCAGTAGCCCCTCCATACCAGACAGTGACGCAGCCTGTCAGAATGCTCTCCATGGTACACCTATAGATGTTTTTGAGTGTATTTGTTGACGTACAAAATCTTTTCAATCTCCTAATGAAGTATAGACCCTGTCTTGCCTTAAGCATCCTAATCAAATCTAGTTCTTTACACAAGTAGCTCCAAACAACCATCTCGTAGACATTCCATAAATTCCTTCCCTTAGAATCCAGCACCAACTCGATTTTCCCAATCTACCTGCATATTGAAATCCCCCATGACTATTGTAACATTGCCCTTTTGACATGCATTTTCCAACCCCCATTGCAGTTTGTACCCCATGTCATGGCCTCTGTTCAGAGGCCTATATACAACTCTCATCAGGGTACCTACTCACAAGGATTCTACATCTGATGATCCCATGCAACTTCTTTTTAAGGATTTGATTTCATTTTTTACCTGCAGTGCCACTCTATCCCTCTGGCCAGCTGCCTGTCCTCTTGATACGATGTGTTTCCTTGGATCTTAAGCTCCCTGCTGTGATTTTCTTTCAACCATGACTACAGTGCCAACAATGTCACACCTGTCAATCTCCAACTGCACTGCAAAGCCATCTAACTTCTATCATATAGTGCGTGTATTCAAATATAACACCTTCTGTCCTGTATTCACCATCCTTCTTTTCAATTTTGTCTCCAGGTTGCCTGAAATTCAATTCTTATCCCTTTCTAACTACTTTTATCATTGCCATCAGTGCTTTCTACAGGGGCATGATTGAGAGCATCCTGACTAGCTGCATCGCAGCCTGGTATGGGAACTGTACCTGCCTTAATGGCTTCCTTCACCAGGCAGTCCCCATCTTCCCTATATTTCCACAGTTTATGGACGTATCACCAGGTTCCTGAAGAAACACTGGATTACTACCATCCACAACATGTAAGGTAGCTCAAGTCACAGCTTCTGTGGACCAGAGATGACATGGCACTCAGGACAGCTGGTGTTTACAGGGTTCTCTGTGAATGTGGAGCAGCCTATATTGGCCAGACGGGATGCACAGCGGAAACCTGCATCTTGGAGCACAGGAGGTGTATCCATTTGGTTACCTGGAGGAATTGGTGGTAGCAGATCCTTGCTTTTGCAATAGCCATAGGATTGACATCGACGGCACAAACCTACTGTACCGCACCAGTGGCTTTGGGACCATCTGGTGAAGGAAACCATTGAGATAGAACGAGAGGAAAAGACTTTTAACAAAGACAGAGGTCTCGCTCTTATTAAGAACTGGAATTCAATTGTAAACAAGGTGGGAGAGCAGAAGCCCGACTGGATTAGGACTAACCAGTCAGGAGGGACAGACTACAGGGGTATAAATACCACTAGACTAGACATGCCCAGACATCATCCGCGATGAAGATGGCAGAGCTTGTCATCGAAACCGATACCTGTACCCAGGAAGAGTTTGTTTATTTGTTGGTTGATTGAGATGCAGTGCAGAGCAGAATAGGCCCTTCTGGCCCTTTGAGCAGTGCCACATAGCAATCTCCTAATTTAATCCCAGCTTAATCACGGGACAATTTACCATGACCAATTAACCTACCAATCGGTATGTCTTTGGACTGTGGGAGGAAACCGGAGCAATTGGATGAAACCCACATGGGCACATGGAGAACATACAAAGTCCTTACAGGCAGTGGTGGGAATTTAACCCCGGGTTGCCTGTACTGTAAAGCATGCTAACTACTACCTTGCCGCCCACTTACAAAATATATGTATTCCTTCCGAGGGTAATAAGTAACATGAAATATAGTCCAGCCATAGAAGTTAAACACTGAATTAGATCAAAGGAAAATAATATTTCCAAAAAGGCGGTAAATCATAAGGATCGCAGGGGTCTGCAGAGGGCTGTAGACTCAGCCAGCTCCACCATGGACACAACCCTCTCCACCAGAGGACATCTTCAAGAGGCAATGCCTCAAGAAGGTAACACCCTCACTATCTGAGACAGGCCCTCTTCTTGTTCCTATTATCAAGGAGGAGGTCAGGACACTGAAAGCCCCACTCAGCAATTCAGAAATATTTTCTTCCCCTTAACCATCATATTTCTGAAAGGTCCATGAACATAATTCCTTTATGTTGCACCATTTACTTACACTCCGTGGCCACTTTATTAGGTACCTCTTGTAAAGTAGCCACTGAATGTATGTTCCTGGTCTTCTGATGCTGTAGTCCAAGTTGTACATTCAGAGATTCTCTTCTACACACACACTTCTGTAACAAGTGTTTAAGTGTCTTCCTGTCAGCACGAGAGCCAGTCTGGCATTCTATTCTGTCCTCTCTCATTAACAAGGTATCTTCACCCGCTAGATGTTTTTTTTTTGCCCCATTCTCTGTAAACTCTAGAGACTGTTGTGTGTGAAAATCCCAGGGGAACAGATGTTTCTGAGATACTCAAACCACCCCGTCTGGCACCAACAATCATTCCACCATCAAAGTCACTTAGATCACATTTCTTCCCCATTGTGATGCTTGGTCTGAACAACAACTGAACCCTTTGAATGCTGAAATCTATTATTCAGCAAGTGATAACCAAGTACTTGGAAAATAATAATAAGGTTGAACTGAGTCAACATAGAAATTTGGAAAGGAAATCACATTTGACAAATCTATGTGTTTTTGAGACTGTAACCAGCAGAATGGAGAATGATTAAAGAGTGAATTTGGTCTAATTAGACTTCACTGAGATGCCACACAATGATACAGAGAATGCGGTTTTGAAGGTAGTATACTGGTCTGTATAGTAACGGACAGATTCAAAGAGGAGTAATAAGCAGGCCACTATCGTGTTGACTAACGGGTTGCTGCAGTAATCGGTCATTCACAGCCTCTCTGAAGAATTTTGTTGAGAAGATGAAGTGACAGACTGCACATCCAAGTTTGATGCTGTTACAAAGCCAAGAGGAAGTGTGGGATATGAGAAGGACGCAGAAATGCTTCAGGGGATTTAGCCAGGTTTGGTGAATGGGAAAAGACATGGGAATTAAATATAATTTGGAATATTGAGTCCGGTTTTGGTTGCACTTGCTATCAGATTGAGTTGTGGAGACATTTTGAGCAGGTTCAGACTTCTTTCATCAGAGCAAAGGGGAATGAGGGTGAACTGAGAGAGACGTGTATAATCATGAGGGTCATAGATATGGTCAACATGGTCCTTCTTCCATGGCTCCCAGACTTGGGGTATCAAAAACCATTCAGTATAGGTGGGAAGAAATGTAATGGGAATCTGCAGGCCAACTTTTTCACACAGAGGCTGGTGCATATGTGGAATGAGCTGCCAGAGGAAGTGGATGATTCAGGTGCATGAACAGCATTCAAAAGTGCTTGAACAGGTTTAGAGGGATATTAGCCAAAAATGGTCTATGGCTCCTGACGGCTCAGCAGCTGTGTCCTGCAGCCGCAGGGCTCCTGAGCAAGTTGCAGTTGCCTCTGGGCTGAACTGGCGACGTGGCTGTGGAGCCACCTTCAGGGACTCTGCACTTTGTGTTCTGGCTATCACTGGCTTACTTTTTATATTGCTTGCACGATTTGTTCTTTCTTCGCACATTAGGTTTTTTTTGTCTTTGCTGTGTCAGGTTTTTCTTGAATTCTATTGCATTCCTTTGCTTTGTGGAAGATGAATCTTGAGGTTGTATATGGAGTACACACAGTATTTTGATGATAAATATAGTTTGAACTTTGAAATGGGACTAGCATTGATGGGAATCTTGGTCAGCATGGACACCTGGTTCCGTGCTAAATGACCCCATGATATGTGGAAAAATGTGAGGCTGTCCACATTCCTAGAAAACGTAGAAGTGCTGAGCACATTCTAAATGACAGGAGACTGAAAGGTCTGGTGTTCAGGGGCAGGGTGGGGGGGGGGGATTGTGAATCCAGATATCCTTGTATACAACTCACTAAAAAATAACAACGAGATCCTGAATGCAGTTAGGAAGACAAGCATTCACTGCAAGTGGAGCTGAATATTGGAGATATCTTTCCCCAGCTATGTAACACCCTGGTGAAACATCTACAATATTGTGTGTAACTGTAGGAAGAGCAGGGTTGATTATAAGGGGAAGCTATATGATAGGGTATCTGTGCACATGAGGTGAGAGAAATTAAGATGGAAGAATGCATTTTTCTGCATAAATACCAGCTCTGGAGATATCAGATAGCATTGCAGTCACCGGACCTGTAATCCAGAAGCATGGACTGATAAATCACTGTTGGTGTTGGAAATCTAAAATTTTAAAAAATGTAGAACGCTGGAAATATTCAGCAGGTCAGGCCGCATCTGTTGGAGGAGAAACAGAGCTTCAGGACAAAGGGAATTTGCCAGAATTGGGAAGCAGACAAAAATTCTTGTTAAGCTGCAGGGTGGATGAGGGAGAGGGGGAGCCACTGACGGGGAAGAGCAGTGGTGAACTTGAGGAGAAGCTATACACAAGACCATCTGGTCAATGCATGGATGGGAGCAGTTGGAAAATGAGGACATGGCAGAAGAGCGTAGACAAAGGAATGTAGGAGAGCAAAACACAGAGTAGGAGGACATGCCTGGCAGATCAGGATGGGTGTGGTCCCCTCCCAGAGATAAAAAAGAGTACAATAACACATTGACTACAGAAAGCTGCAGTGTGCCCAGGTTCCACAATGTTGAAGTGTTGTATTGGGCACGTTAAGACAGTGCAGGAGCCCAGACCAGTAGGTCAGAGTGGCACTAGGATGGAGAATTAAAGCGGCAGGCAACGGGAAGCTTGGAGTAGTCCCACCATACTGAATGCATGGCTTCCACAAAGTAGTCAGCCGATCAGTGTTTGGTTTCTCCAGTGTAAAGGTCTTCTCTCCATAGTCATCCTTGTTTTATGCTATTAAAGATATCTACCCCACTCACCAGCTTCTCCTTCCCAGCTCTGAGGAAAGGTCTCCCATTTGAAGCCTTGATCTTAGTCTTTCTCCTCCCCAAAGTGGCTTGAGCTGTTGAGTAATTCCTGCATCTTCACTTCAACTGGCACTAATGATCCAGCGGCAAGACTCTAATCTCACCACAGCAGCCGTGGAATTTGCAATAATTTAATAATTAGGAATTTCAAAAAGAAGGGCTAGTCTTAGCAACAATAACCTCAAAACTACTGGATTATTGTAAAATCTATCTAGTTCGCTAATATTATTCAGGAAAGCAATTTGTCTTCCTGATCTGCAAATTCTCATTAACAATTAGCAGTTGTCATCACATGTGACAACACCATCATTATGTGCTATGTTGTATTGATATGGGTGATCATGGTCTTTCCATGACCATGAATGGCAAATTTTCCTACAGATGTGGTTTGCCATTGCCTTCTTCTGGACAATGTCTTTACAAGATGGGTGACCCCAACCATTATCAATACTCTTCAGAGATTGTCTGCCTGGTGTCAGTGGTCACATAACCAGGACTTGTGATCTGCACCAGCTGCTCCTGTGTTTTCTCATGACCCCAACAGGGGGCTAAGCCGGTGCTACACCTAGTCCAAGGGTGACCTGCAGGCCAGCAGAGGGAAGGAACACCTTACACCTCCTTTGGTAGAGAAGTATCTCCACCCGTCCGCCCAGCATGTAACATCAAAGCTATCAAAGTGCGGCTTACTCTTAAATGTCCCATGAAACATTCTAAGGGTAATGCAGTTCATGGGCCATCAATCTTACTGACAGATGTCCCAATTAGGAACTACCTAGCCCCAGCCCCAGACATTTTGTACTAAACAGAATGCTTCAGTTCTGTGAATTTATTTTAAGTTGGGTGACATTTCAGATCTCTACACCTATATATAGAAAATAATTCTGAAAACAGTTTCCTCGCATTTGCATAACACAAACTTTGCATTAACAAGTGTCCACAGCCTTATGGGTGCAGGACAAGGAAACTATCGGCGGGATCTTGGCTAACTATACTGAATAGTATACTATACTATACTATACTAACTATGGGGGACTCTACTGAATGATGCCTGGTGGAGCTCATTTACTTCTTATCTGTCCCTCCTGAGTTCTGCATCACCTATCAAGAAAAGGCCCCACACTCACATTGAAACTTTCAGGGTCAACAGAGTGGATGCAATGTGCATGTTTTCCCTTGGCCGAGGAGCCTTGCACCTGGGGCATAGTTTCAGAATAACAGGAAGGTAATTTAAGATTTAACTGAGAATTTTGCTTTATTCTGAGACACACTATTGTGGAAAGCTCCGCAGGCTCAGTCACTGACAGGCCTCAACAGGTTTCCAGATATTTGGGGAATTAAGGGAGAGTGCAAAGGTGCGATGAATGGAGCTAAGATGGAAGAACAGCCAAGGTCTTAAAGAAGGGTCAGAAATAAAAGCTAGCAGCTCTCTGAATTATCCGCTCTGGTTTCCTGAACCTGACACAATGATCAATGAATTATTGTCCCTCTTTAAATAACTCCTTTCACCAACTTCACCCGACCTTCCCAACACCTGGAAACTTCTTCGAAACTATCCCTTGCTCACAACATCTGTTTTTTTACAGGTTAACGTTTCATTCATCCCTACCTCCTTAAACATTAGAACCTTCAGCCTTAATATTCATCTCGAAGTTCGACAGCTTGTCACCTCTCCCCCTTCTTTCAAAAATAACAGATTTAATTGGGATTTGACCTAAGTTCTTCTGCAAAGTCTGTTTCTCCCTTGTAGATCGCTGCCTCTGCAGGTTGTATGTGAAATACCAAGGCCAGTAATCTCTATACTGTATTACTGAGTCTGTTCATCGTCTCATTGTGTTGAATTGCATTGTAGAGTGAGGAAGTGTGACTTTGCATTTCAGGGTAACACCTATCTACCATCATACTCCTTCGGTTGTGCTCCTCAGCCACAGGGAGAAAGACACAGAGAATTCCACTCTGCAATATTGGGATCTGGTGGCTTTTCCAGAGTACAACCAATATCCATTCCCTACTAAAGTATTTCCCATACAGGTCTACATCTCCCTTCCCAGTTCAACACAGAGTGTGTTTGATCCCCTTGTCATTGGAAGATACTTTATTTTGCAAAACCTTTACCAACCCTTGTTTTCACCACTTAATAAGTTGAATTGTTCTATGTAATTTTAGTAATCAGATTAAAGTTTTATCTTTTAAGATAAATATAGTTTTCCTTCTTGTAAACTATACATCCCATAGGCCAAGTTGCACTTCATCCTCAAACTGGCAGGCAAGTGATAGCCCCAGACAAACACATATGTTTCGAAAAGTAACCTGCTCCAAATGACAAGCCTCAACAAATACCTTGTATAAACTTTGTAATAACTTGTGCTGATCACTGCTCACTTAATACAGGTGAACTGCAAATACATATTAACAATTGACGGATAATGTAGGTAATAAAAAGTGTTGAATAATGTAAGTGATCATGACCATGTTTATTCTTGGCAAACTTTTCTACAGAAGTGGTTTGCCATTGCCTTCTTCTGGGCAGTGTCTTTACAAAAGGGATGATCCCAGTCATTATCAATACTCTTCAGAGATTGTCTGCCTGGCGTCAGTGGTCACATAACCAGGACTTGTGATCCCCAGCAGCTGCTCATACGACCATCCACCACCTGCTCCCATGACTTCATGTGACCCTGATCAAGGGGCTAAATTGGTGCTGCACCTTGCCCAAGGTCGACCTGCAAGCAAAATAGAGGGAAGGAGCAATTTACACTTCTTTTGGTAGAGAGACATATCTCAAATTCAAGTTTAATTATTGTTCAACCATACATGAATACAGTGTTCCTCTGGGGCCAAGGTGCTAAACATACACTGCACATTCAAGATGCAGTTATGCAAAAAAACACCCCCCTTACACCACATGGAAGTAAAAATGTTGTGGATGCTGGAGTTCTGAAAATGTTGGACATACCTGGCAAATCAGGCAGCATCTGTGGAAAGTGAAATAGTTAATGTTCTTCCAGGAGTACGAAGTAAAAGGAGTTTGGATTTAGAGAACGAGAGAAGAGAGGACATAACTAAAGGAAAAGTGGTTGATAGAGAAGAGATGAGCAGATTAAATTACAAATGATACAGAGTTTCAGGGAACTTGGTAAATTGGTTTATTATTGTCAGATGTATTGAAGCACAGTGAAATCCCTTACTTTTCATGTCACCTGTACAGATCATTCCATAACGTCAGTACAGCAAGGAAAGACAAAGGAAAAGCAAAGCAGAAGGCAGGCTGCAGTGTTACAAAGAAGGTTCACCAGATTGATTCCTGGGATGGCAGGACTTTCATATGAAGAAAGACTGGATCAACTAGGCTTATACTCACTGGAATTTAGAAGATTGGGGGGGATCTTATTGAAACGTATAAAATTCTAAAGGGATTGGACAGGCTAGATGCAGGAAGATTGTTTCTGATGTTGGGGAAGTCCAGAACGAGGGGTCACAGTTTAAGGATAAAGGGGAAGCCTTTTAGGACCGAGATGAGGAAAAACTTCTTCCCACAGAGAGTGATGAATCTGTGGAATTCTCTGCCACAGGAAACAGATGAGGCCAGTTCATTGGCTATATTTAAGAGGAAGTTAGATATGGCCCTTGTGGTTAAAGGGATCAGAGGGTATGGAGAGAAAGCAGGTACAGGGTTCTGAGTTGGATGATCAGCCATGATCATACTGAATGGCGGTGCAGGCTCGAAGGGCCGAATGGCCTACTCCTGCACCTATTTTCTATGTTTCTATATTACAGTTACGGAACAGTGCAGTGTCAGCAGACTGTCAGACCAACAGCTCAGCTTCTCATACAAGAAGTTTATTTGCTAGGCTTCTATATGTGGGACAGAAGCCGTCATTGAGCCTGGTGGTATGTGCTTTCTAGTTTTTATATTTTCAGGGGGGGGAGGCGAGAGAGTTGTAACCGAGCACATAAACGAAACAAGACACATCAAGAGGAGGTAAAAATTACAACGACAAGATCAGATAAAGTCTGAAAATAATGCAATAGTCAACACTGTTTCTCTGGAGGTGGGGGAGAATATAATAATTGACTAATGATCTTTCTCTGAAATACAGTCGGCAGCAGGCAATGTGGGGCTTCACTCTGCCTTGTGTTCAATAAGATCATGGCTGAGCAGCATTGCCTTCACTCACTGATCATGTATCTCTCAATTTCCTCAATGGCTGAGAGCCCAGCTTCAGATTTCACCTTTAGTGACCAAAATGAAATTGCTGAAGCAAGGAGTCGCCGCTGGAGGATGTGGAAGGCGGAAGCTGGCAGTGTTGATGAGCATCTCCATTTCAGGCTGAGATGCCCAACGTGCTAGAAGAGGAGGCGAGGAAGTGGAACTGAAGCTGTGCAAATCCCATTGAGAGCTTAGTGAGGATCCATACCGATTCTCATCCAAACAGCTTCTACTCTGAAGAAGTAAGCGCAGTCAAAGAAACAATTGTTCAATGTGTGAATGTTTAGCCTGGCAATGGAATGTTTTATTGCAGATATCTAGTACATGCCAAAGTTTGCTCAAGTGTAATTGAAGGATTGAATGTTGAATCCAGAATATTGAACCCAGAAGACCTTAGGTAAATGATTATTTGATGTTCCTTGACCTCACACCAAATACCATAGTAATTGTGTAGAAGGTGTTCCCTGGTTGGAGATTAATTGTATTTGTCTGTTACTTGGCAACCTATAAACTTTTGTCTAATTGGCCTGAATGCATATTGAATAGTTAATTCATAAAGTAATTGCACATTGTGTAATCATTATGTAACATCTCTGCCTCTGAGGGAAAGTAGTTGGATTAATGACACTGCCCTGAGGACCTAGTTCTGCCTTGGGAGTGAGATGATTGACTTCTGTAATATGTAGAATGAATGATTCCAAGAAGGGGAATGTTTCCTTCTTGATGTTTGATAACCTCAATTCTACCAGGGTCAAATACTGCTTAAGCAGACACCTACGGCCCACCATTGGAATTCAGCTCTATGGCTCATATTCCAACTACGATTTTTGGAACCAAGTGTGACTGACAAAACTAATCACACAGTGGCTTATTGATGAGAAAATGCAGTTTGACCTTCCATCACTGCAGATAATCAGTAGTAGACTGATTCGGCAGGTCTGGCTGGATTTTTCCGCCTGCTGTTGACAGGACATACCTAGGCAATTTTCCACATTGTCAGAAGATGCCTAGTTGTTAGTGTACCAGAATAAATTAACTGGAGGTGCAGACAGTTCTGAAGCAAAAGTTTTCAGAATTACAGCTGCTCATTACCTTTTCTGGATCCAGTGTGTCAGCCATTTGTTCATATCAGATGCAGTGAATCAAGCTGGCTGAAGCCCAGCTTCTGAGTTGGTTTGCACCTCAGGAGGGAGTGGGAGGAAACTGCTTAGCCCTCCAGAATGAAACTGGTTGGTCCTTGCTTGCTTGACTTCACTATCATGAAGTATGGGTCTGTTCTTGGAGCCTAGTCCTCCTGTCCTCTTGTCAGCTACTTAATTGTTCTTCACCATTCAGAACTGGGACGTGGAAAAACTGCAGAGCTTCCAACTGCTCTGTTGGTTGTGGGATTGTCTAATTCCGTCTGTCAAACACTTTTTTTTCTGCTCAACGTGAACATAGTTCTGTACTACAGCTTGGGTAAACTGACATCTCAGTTCAGGAGACACAAGAGGCAGCAGATGCTGGAATCTAGATCATAAAACCAAGCACTGGAGGAATTCAGTAGGTCAAATAACATCTGTAGGGGGAAGTGTGTGGTCAATGTTTTGGGTCGAGATACTTCAACAGAATCGCAATCAGGTTTATTATAACTGAAATGTGTCATGAAATGTAAAATATAAAAATTACTCTGTTAGAAAAATAAATGAATTCTGCAAAAGATCTTGGATTGATGATGGTGGGGAAGAAGCTGTTCCTTAAAAATTAAAATCAATGTTAAAATATCAAAGTATATACTGTCTGCCACTATATACGACCCTGAGATTCATTTTCTTACGGCATACTCAGTAATTCCAAGAAACATAGCAGAATCAATGACAGAGAGGTCAGACAAACAACCGATGACAGAGAGGACAGGCAAACAACCGATGACACAGCACAGACAAACAACCGATGACAGACAGGACAGGCAAACAACCGATGACAGACAGGACAGGCAAACAACCGATGACACAGTACAGACAGGACAGGCAAACAACCGATGACAGACAGCACAGACAAACAACTGATGACAGACAGGACAGGCAAACAACCGATGACAGACAGGACAGGCAAACAACCGACGACAGACAGGACAGGCAAACAACCGATGACAGACAGGACAGGCAAACAACCGATGACACAGTACAGACAGGACAGGCAAACAACCGATGACAGACAGCACAGACAAACAACCGATGACAGACAGGACAGACAAATAACCGATGACAGACAGGACAGGCAAACAACCGATGACAGACAGGACAGGCAAACAACCGATGACAGACAGGACAGGCAAACAACCGACGACAGACAGGACAGGCAAACAACCGATGACACAGTACAGAAAGGACAGGCAAACAACCGATGACAGACAGCACAGACAAACAACCGATGACAGACAGGACAGACAAACAACCGATGACAGACAGGACAGGCAAACAACCGATGACAGACAGGACAGGCAAACAACCGAAGACAGACAGGACAGGCAAACAACCGATGACACAGTACAGACAGGACAGGCAAACAACCGATGACAGACAGCACAGACAAACAACCGATGACAGACAGGACAGGCAAACAACCGATGACAGACAGCACAGACAAACAACCAACGACAGACAGGACAGGCAAACAACCGACGACAGACAGGACAGGCAAACAACCGATGACAGACAGGACAGACAAACAACCGATGACAGACAGGACAGACAAACAACCGATGACAGACAGCACAGACAAACAACCGATGACAGACAGGACAGACAAACAACCGATGACAGACAGCACAGACAAACTACCAATGACAGACAGGACAGGCAAACAACCGATGACAGACAGGGCAGACAAACAACCGATGACAGACAGCACAGACAAACTACCGATGACAGACAGCACAGACAAACAACTGATGACAGACAGCACAGACAAACAACTGATGTGCAGAGGAAAACAAACCATTGTGCAAATGCAAAAAAAAAAATGCGATTCTGTGGACGCAAGAAAGAAACTTGAATGGTAGTTTGCCTCCCAGGTGCCAGGGTCCGGGATGTTTCAGACTGTGTCCAAGATATCCTGTGGTGGGAGGGACAACAGCCAGAGGTTGTGGTACATATTGGTACCAATGACATAGGTAGGAAAAGGGAAGAGGTCCTGAAAAAAGACTACAGGGAGTTAGGAAGGAATTTGAGAAGCAGGACCACAAAGGTAGTAATCTTGGGATTACTGCCTGGGCCATGTGACAGTGAGAATAGGAATAGAATGAGGTGGAGGATAAATGCGTGGCTGAAGGATTGGAGCAGGGGGCAGGGATTCATATTTCTGGATCACTGGGACCTCTTTTGGGGCAGGTGTGACCTGTACAAAAAGGAAAGGTTGCACTTGAATCTTAGGGGGACCAACATCCTGGTGGGGAGGTTTGATAAGGCTACTGGGGAGAGTTTTAACTAGAATTGTTGGGGTTTGGAACCAAACTGAAGAGACTGGGGAAGAGGAGGTTGGCTCACAAATAGAGAAAGCTTGGAGACAGTGTGTGAGGGAGGATAGGCAGGTGATAGAGAAGGGATGTGCTCAGACTGAAGGTTTGAGATGTGTCTATTTTAACACAAGGAGTGTTGTGCACAAAGCGGATGAGCTTAGAGCGTGGATCAGCACTTGGAGCTATGATGTTGTGGCCATTACAGAGACCTGGATGGCTCAGGGACAGGAATGGTTACTTCAGGTGCCAGGTTTTAGATGTTTCGGAAAGGACAGGGAGGGAGGGAGGCAAAAGAGGTGGGAACGTGGCACTGTTGATAAGAGGTAGTGTCACAGATGCAGAAAAGGTGGACACCATGGAGGGATTGTCTATGGAGTCTCTGTGGGTGTAGATTAGGAACAGGAAGGGGTCAATAACTTTACTGGGTGTTCTTTATAGGCTACCCAATAGTAACAGGGATATTGAGGAGCAGATAGCGAAACAGATCCTAGAGAGGCGTAATAATAAGTGTTGTCATGATGGGAGATTTTAATTTCCCAGATATCGATTGGCATCTCCCTAGAGCAAGGGGTTTAGATGGGGTGGAGTTTGTTAGGTGTGTTCAGGAAGGTTTCTTGACACAATATGTAGATAAGCCTAGAGGAGAAGCTGTACTTGATTTGGTATTGGGAAATGAACCTGGTCAGGTATCAGATCTCTCAGTGGGAGAGCATTTTGCAGATAGTGATCACAATTCTATCTCCTTTACAATAGCATTGGAGAGAGATAGGAACAGTCAAGTTAGAAAAATGTTTAATTTAAGTAAGGGGAATTATGAAGCTATCAGACAGGAACTTGGAAGCTTAAATTGGAAACAGATGTTCTCAGGGAAAAGTATGGACGAAATGTGGCAAATGTTCAGGGGATATTTGTGTGGAATTCTTCTCAGGTACGTTCCAATGAGACAGGGAAGTTACGGTAGGGTACAGGAACGGTGGTGTACAAAGGCTGTAATAAATCTAGTCAAGAGGAAAAGAAAAGCTTACAAAAGGTTCAGAGAGCTAGGTAATGTTAGAGATCTAGAAGAGTATAAAGCTAACTGGATGGAGCTTAAGAAAGAAATTGGGAGAGCCAGAAGGGGCCATGAGAAGGCCTTGACAGGATTAAGGAAAACCCTAAGGCATTCTACAAGAATGTGAAGAGCAAGAGGATAGGACGTGAGAGAATAGGACCAATCAAGTGTGACAGCAGAAAAAGTGTGTATGGAACCGGAGGAGATAGCAGAGGTACTAAATGAGTACTTTGCTTCAGTGTGCACTATGGAAAAGGATCTTGATGATAGTAGTGATGACTTGCAGCAGACTAAAGAGCCTGAGCATGTAGATTTTAAGAAAGAGGAAATGCTGGAGCTTTTGGAAAGCATCAAGTTGGATAAGTCACCAGGACCAGATGAGATGTACCCCAGGCTACTGTGAGAGGCAAGGGACGAGATTGCTGAGCCTCTGGCAATGATCTTTGCATCATCAATGGGGACGGGAGAGGTTCCAGAGGATTGGAGGATTGTGGATGTTGTTCCTTTATTCAAGAATGGGAGTAGAGATAGCCCAGGAAATTATAGACCAGTGAGTCTTACTTCAGTGGTTGCTAAGTTGATGGAGAAGACCCTGAGAGGCAGGATTTATGGACATTTGGAGAGGTATAATATGATTAGGAATAGTCAGCATTGCTTTGTCAAGGGCAGGTCGTGCCTTATGAGCTTGATAGAATTTTCTGAGGATGTGACTAGACCCAGTGAAGAAGGAAGAACAGTAGATGTAGTGTATATGGATTTCAGCAAGGCATTTGATAAGGTACCCCATGCAAGGCTTATTGAGAAAGCAAAGGGGCATGGGATCCAAGGTACATTGCTTTGTGGATCCAGAACTGGCTTGCCCGCAGAAGGCAAAGAGTGGTTGTAGATGGGTCATATTCTGCATGGAGATCAGTGACCACTGGTATGCCTCAGGGATCTGTTCTGGGACCCTTACCCTTCGTGATTTTTTATAAATGACCTGGATGAGGAAGTGGAGTGACGGGTTAGTAAGTTTGCTGATGACACAAAGGTTGGGGGGTGTTGTGGATAGTGTGGAAGGCTGTCAGAGGTTACAGTGGGACATCGATAGATGCAAAACTGGGCTGAGAAGTGGCAGATGGAGTTCAACACAGAAAAGTGTTAAGTGGTTCATTTTGGTAGGTCAAATATGATGGCAGAATATAGTATTAATGGTAAGACTCTTGGCAGTGTGGAGGATCAGAGGGATCTTAGGTTCTAAGTCCATAGGACGTTCAAAGCTGTTGCACAAGTTGACTCTGTGGTTAAGAAGGCGTATGGTGTATTGGCCTTCATCAACCCTGAGATTAAGTTTAGGAGCAGAGATATACAGGATCCTGGTCAGAACCCACTTGGAGTACTGTGCTCAGTTCTGGTCGCCTCACTACAGGAAGGATGTGGAAGCCATAGAAAGGGTGAAGAGGAGATTTACAAGGATGTTGCCTGGATTGGGGAGCATGCCTTATGAGAATAGGTTGAGTGAACTTGGCCTTTTCTCCTTGGAGCAATGGAGGATGAGAGGTGACCTGACAGAGGTGTATAAGATGATGAGAGGCTTTTCCCAGGGCTGAAGTGGCTGCCACAAGAGGACGAAGGTTTAAAGGTGCTGGGGAGTAGGTACAGAGATGTCAGGGATAAGTTTTTTACTGAGAGAGTGGTGAATGCGTGGAATGGGCTGCCGGCAAAGGTGGTGGAGGCTGATTTGATAGGGTATTTTAAGAGACTTTTGGATAGGTACATGGAGCTTAGAAAAATAGAGGGCTATGGGTAAGCCTAGTAATTTCTAAGGTAGGGACATGTTCGGCACAACTTTGTGGGCCGAAGGGCCTGTATTATGCTGTAGGTTTTCTATGTTTCTATGTAAAAAACAAATAAGCAATAAATATTGAGAACTTGAGATGTAGAGTTCTTGAAAGTGAATCCACAGGTTGTGGGAACAGTTCAGTGATGGGTTAAGTGAAGTTGTGATGTTATCCTCACTGGTTGAAGAGCCAGGTGGTTGAGGGGTAATAACTGTGCTGAATCTGGTGATGTGGGACCTGATGCTCTTGCACCTTCTTTCTGATGGTGGTAGTGAGAAGGGGTCATGGCCTGGATGGTGGGGGTCCTTGATGATGAATGCTGCTGCTTTCCCGTGAAAGTGCTTTGTGTTGATATGGTCAATGGTTTGGAGGGCTTTACCCGTGCTGGACTGGACTGTAGGATTTTCTGTTGAAGGGCATTGGTGTTTCCATACCAGGCTGTGTTGCAACCAGTCAATATACTCTCCAGCACACATCTGTACAATCTTGTCAAAGTTTTAGATGTCATGTCAAATCTTTGCAAACTTCTAAGGAAATAGAGGCACTGCCATGCTTTCTCTGTAATTGCACTTACATGCTGGGCCCAGGATAGGTCGTCTGAAATGATATCACAGAGGAATTTAAAGTTGCTGACCCTCTCTCATCTCCTGTATCTCCTCCCAATGAGAAGGAGGCATGACTCAGTCAGAGAGGGTCCTTGGAGGAGACAGCTAGTTTAAGGAGGTGAAATGAAGGGGTCATGAAAGACCTGGCAGGTGAAAGTTGGACACTGGTGAGAAGAGGTGACAGGTAGAAGGAGCAGCAGAGACTGGGAGGTGACTGGTGCTGGCGGCATATGACAGAATCTGAAAGAAAAACAGAGCTGGGAACCAAGGATGATCACCTGTGCTGACAACAATGGCAGAATGGAGGACACGTCCTCATGTTGGAGATTACAATGGAGCAGCTTGAAAATATAAGGGCAGTATTGTTTCCAAGTACAGTGCTCCTATTACTTGAGTCGATTTCTCTGCACTTGCCCCTCCACCCAAGCTGGGCGGAAGGAGAGACTGTTTCTGAGTGTGTGGGTAGATGGGAGTGTGTGTCAGCCTGTCTCCGACGGTGAGGTGACCTGCGAGTGTGTGAGGCTGTGAGTTTCTCTCCGAGCTCCCTGACTAACGTGCTGAAAGTGTTCTGGCAAGTGTCACACCACGCAGTTGTTTTTGACACCACTTCCTGTCAGCCTCCAGGGACGATGACGTGTGGAGACCTCTGGTTCCCCTTGCCATACAATGCCTCCCTTTTGAAGTGAAACCATTGTCCTGACTCCGAGGCCAAAGTCAGACAAATGGGCCCTCCGCCCTTTCTCTGAGTCATAATCCTGTTCCCCTCACCTAGAGACCTGGACCATTATAAGTGTGCAGTCCTAATGCTCATGTACCTGCATCAACTACGCAGCCCCTTTTACACAGCAGATAAAAACACCACTGTTTCTCTATAATTATGAAATGATTACCTTGTCTTTGGGATGCCTGGCCAGTGCATGTTAGAAGCTTTCCAACTGATAACTTCATATTTTCCTTTATCCTTAACCTTAACAGTTTATATTTCTAAGAACCACTGCAGACAGAGTATTGGAATGAAACTATTGTGTTTCCTTTCTGAGCAATCCCATGCAGCTGTCAGTTGTTAACCCTTGAAAAGCTTTCCCCAGCATTTAAAACAAACAGGCTAAAAGCCTAACATGGGCAAAACGAAGCAGTTTTGTCAAGTCATCACCCCTACATTCCACCCCCAATAAATTGACATTTTGGGACGAAAAGATTGATCAAGAATATGAAACATTGACTATTCTTTTCTTCCAGCCGATGCTGCTTGACTTGTTGAGTTCTTCTAACGGATTGCTGCAATAAATGAATTTATTTCCTCAAGGATCATTAATATCAAACACGGACTTAGTCTCATTCTTTGATCTATGGATTGTAAACACACAACTACATTTGTTTCGTCATTTGCTACGACTTGTCCCATTTCCAGAAAGGAAAAATGCACTTATGATTCAACATTGGCAAAACAGCAATTCTATCCACACTTACAACACAGAAAAGTACAGCACATGGAAAGGTCCTTAAGCCGACCATATACAGTATATTCCAGAATCAGAATCAGACTTTAATCGCCAAGTACCTATGCACATACAAGGAATTTACTTCCGGCAGATGTTGTCTCTCTGCTCATAACAATAATAATGATAAATATAAATGAAAATATAGATTATACATACAGGTAGTGCAATCCAAGTAATAGTTAGCTGACAGTTAACTGTTCAGCAATGTGACCGCAGTAGGGAAAAAACTTCTCCAGTGCCTATTAAACTAATCCTATCTGCCTGCACGTATCCTGCATTTCTCCATTCCCTGCCTGTTCATGTGTCTGTCTAAATGCTTTGCTATCATATCTGCTTTCACCACGTCCCCTAGAAGTGCTGTCCGGGCAGCTGCTGCCCTCTGTGGAAAAACCTTGCCTCGTAAGTGTCCTTTAAACTTTCCACCCCTCACCTTCAACCACAGCCTTCTAGTATTTGACATTTCCATCCTAGGAAAAAGTCTCGATCTACTTTATCAATGCCTCGCATCATTTTATATACTTCTATCAGGATGCTCTCGGCTTCAGGCATTTGAGAGAAAACAATCCAAATCTATCCAACCTCTGCTTATAACTAGTGCCCTTCAATCTGGGTAGCATCCTAGTGAACTTCTGCAGCCGCTCCAAAGCCTCCCTCATATCCTTTCCACAGTGTGGTGATCAGAACTGTAGACAATACTCCAAATGCGACTTAACGAGAGCTGCAACACGACTTCCAAGTTGATCAACTCAATGCCCTGGCTGATGACAGGAAGGCTTCTTCTTATGCCTCCTTCATGACTTGACCCACTTCTGTTGTCAGCGAGTCCGATGTCGCTCACTGTACTTGGACTCATAAAACGCAGCAGCTAGCACTTAATGGTGAGTTGTCCTTCTCTTCATTGGCACACTTCATCCTATTCCAACCTCCTCCTTTCCCATTATCGTACTCCTCATTCTGTCATCAAATAGTGTTTTGGACAGAGGCAAGATCTGGTGCAGGCACAGATCTATGTCTCTCTAGCCTTTATCGGGAGGAAATGCTCATATCAACTGTTTAGGTACAGGGCAGGAGTATTGGATCAGCCTGACTTGAATTACCTAGAGCTAGTACAGGCTGATGGGCCGAATAGAAGTGCTGCAACTCTTCTGCATTCTCTATCCTCCATCTGAGACTAGAAACTCTTATTCTTTGCTTCTGACAAAATAAAATATTCCTCCTTCCAAAACATGTACTTCCCTCATACTGAGTCCATTTCACATGTTCTAGAATCGCGTTTGATCTGATGTTAAACAAAGTTCCCTTTTCTGTCTATTGCCAAGACCACTTCAGCCTGCATCCATAACATTGTCTGTCTTCTCTGACTTTATCCCCACTGACACCAGATCACTATTGTGGCATGTTTGTCCTCACCTGCAGTCACCCATACCCTCAAGGACATATGCCTTTCACCCCAAAGCGGACCAAATCATAGTTCCCAAATGCAGATTGGTAATTCTAATTATAATTTTACTCCATATTCCAAGGAATCCTGAATTCCCTTCCACATTCTCAGGTTTCTACATGCTTTTTCCCCTTGTCTCTGCCTAGAGTGTTTCTCCTGTGGCAACACACACAAAATGCTGGAGGAACTCAGCAGGTCAGGCAGCATCTGTGGAAATGGATGAACAGCCGATGTTTTGGGCCGACCCTTCATCAGGACTGCAGAGAAAAGGGGGAAGATGCTGGAGTAAGAGGGCGGGCGAGGGGAAGGAGGACAAGCTAGGTGGCCGGTGGAAATGAATGAACAGTTGAAGTTTCAGGCTGAGACCCTTCTTCAGCATCTGAAGAGTCCTCCAGCGTTTTGTGTGCATGGCTCCAAAGCTTTCATTTCTCTTCTTTGCAGACCTCCCAGTTTTGTCCCATTCTCCCTTCACCCCACTGCCCCTAGCTTCCTATCACCGGTCTTCACCCAACTCCCACCTCTGGTTCCACCCACCCACAAGCCCCCACCTTCCTACCCAGCTCCCCCTCCCCTTCTCCAATTCTAGTTCCATCCACCGCTTGTCTCAAGTAGTTCCCATTGTCCATCACCTTTACTTATCGGACTCCATCATTGGAGCAGTCCTTTGTGTTCCTGCTTAACTTTCCTACCTGCCTCCACGCTCCCAACCCCCAGCTCGCTCCATTTGCCTCAATTGTTCTTGTCTACTTCCATTATCACCATCTCCCAACACTACCCTGTTCCTCTCCCTTCCCTGTCATCTTTTACCCTTCCTCAGTCCAGCCATAACCTGGGGTTTCCGTCCCACCACTCGCCTTCCCCTCTTTATACTGGCCGTCTCCCCTCTCCGCTCTCAATCCTAGTCACAGGGTTCCTGCCCCACCGACACTTCAGAGGGTGGTGTATGTGTGGAACGAGCTGCCAGCAGAAGTGGTTCCATTGTAACAGAAGTGTCGATAGGTGCGTGGATGGAAGGGGTACGGAGAGATATGGTACGGATACAAGAAGATGGGACGAGCCGGAAGATCAGATCAACATGGACTAGATGGGCCTTAGAGCCTGACTCTGTTCTGCAAGACTCAGTAACTCCTTTCCGTCACAAGTTGCTGCTCAGCCTGCTGAGTTCCCGATAGTTGGGCGTTCCAGGTTCCAGCATCCTGTGTTTGCTTGCCCCCTCTCGCCTCTGTCTCTCACTTCCACCCTTCCTGCTCTCCTGGTTGACTCCATCTGCCTCAACCTAAGTCAGGACGGACATAGGGCTTGTCCAGGCTGACCAAGTGCCCGCCCAAATTAGTCCCATTTGCCCACGTGTGGCCCGTATCCCTCCAAAGCTGCCTTCCCCATACACTTATACGTCGTCAGTAGACCCATTTTCTGCAGGACTTATCTCACCCCTCGGCCTATCTTCAGTCCTCATTCCACTCTCAATCCTGATACAGGAGTTTCTCGCAGATAGTTCCTCCTTCCCCCTCCCCCCCACCCACCCCACGCCGCCTCTCGCTGCCCGGCCGACTATGTTGCCCCAGCAGTTGTTACCCCATTCTCTCATTGTCTACATGAACGCAGCCCTCTTTCTAACAGCCTCTTCCCTGGGTTCTGCCCCCCACCGGCCCCTTACCCAGTGCCCGCTGCACAGACCGTCCTGCTCGGATATCGTAACCCTTAACACTCGCCCCCTGATACGTCACACACCGATCGTCCAATTAGAAACCCCGCCTTCTCAGCGCTGTCTCTTCGAATTCAGCAGCTGTAGCAGGAATAGGCCGCTTTCATTCGCGCTAGGAATACTGGGACGGCGTCTGTTCCATATCTTTCGGAGCGCAGTGAAAGGCGGGTGAGAAGAGAATAGGAGGTTTGTGAGGGAAACAGAATATCCAGGAAGAGAAGTCGGAGAAAACAGGAAAGAAAGAGCTCTGGAAGCATCAAGCGAGCAGTTTGACCTGCGAGGGTGATTGGGTGAAGTGGTGCTGCTAGGAGATTTAACGATAATATTTGATCTTGCACGTCTATTCAGAGCCGACCCGCGACGTTAAAGTTACGGTGTATTCAAGGAAAGTTGAGGGCGTCAACGGGAGAATCAACGGGTAAGCGAAAGTGAAGAGAGAAAAGGAAACAATATCTTATGGTGGAGAAAGGTCAAAAGTCGACCGTGGATCTCCGCTGTGAAATGACCACTGGTCAGGGGCGCAGATCACCGGCGAAGGAAGGCGAGATTACAGAACTGGAGCCGGGGGTAGAGGATCTGACACCCAACCGAGACAGAGGGGTGCTGAAGGTAACGTGCACTGCACTTCAATTTGTCCTCCAACAGACGCACAAACACATATTTGGACTGTTGGTAAATGTTTGACCCCCACTTAAATGATAACATTTAGTAATCGGACCGAGCTCACCCACAAAATACATACTTTTCTCGTAATAGAACATGAGTTTGCGAAGACGGTCTCTCATTCGCCCGGGAAATTTCCATGAATGTAGCACTGATATTTCTCCCCCAAATGTTTATACCGTTTGGTATTTTGCGCGCTTCGGTACATTGGGAAAGCATTTGTGCAGAATTCCCTGTACAGTACTTGACTGGTCATGTGTTTACGTTGTACATAATTTACATGTTAACTTACAGGAGTCTTCACGTCAAAATGCGGATAAAATGGAATTCTCGCAACGCGTTTTAAATGATAATTTTCAGATGAATTGATAGGCGTCCCTGTTTAGTTCTGTGTGGGTCACCCACACGCGAAGATCCCGTCACTAACCATCGCCGCGAACTTGCACCGTGTTGTTGTTTTTGCAGCGTAACACGTGCATGTTGGTCGGCTAACTCTATCGCCAGCTACCACCGGTGTTTGGAACCGTCTCCGGAGCGCTTTCGTTCATTTTCCGGCGAGCCCTCTGCCGCCGCTCCCACTCAGTGGCTGCTCTCTGCCCGACTTCAGAAGAGACCGGACCAGAGGTCAGGTCTCGTCAGTGGAGACTCTGCAATAAGCTCTTCAAACGCACCACAACGAATAAAAGTTTCAGTTTAAGGTTGCTTGACAACTGCCCTCACAGAGGCACCTGGGCACACATTCTGACTTTAAATCTTGTTGCTGGATTTGCTCTCAGGAGGCGACAATGATTTTAAATCAGAAAGGCATATGACGCTCGCGGATAAACCGCCATTCTCTGTCGGGATCAAGCTCAGACTGCCTCACTCGTACAAGTCATTTTAATCAGTTTGAACCGCAGGCACGGCGGATTGCCGCAGGGCCAGAGATCATTCCGGCGAGGGTGTGATTGCCGACGTTCCTAGAGCAGGGCGAAGCTCAGTCAGTCCAGTAGCACCAGTTACTGGTGTTATCCCCGAAAGATTCTCCGTGGCCGGGTCGTCACTGCAGCCGCTCTTGCTTCTTGTAACTATAGGCATCCGTTAGTCTCGGGAGACCATGGATTTGCACCTTGGAAAGTTTCCGGGGCGCAGGCCAGGGTTGTATGGGAGACCGGCAGTTGTCCAAGGGAAGGGCAAGGGCCGATACAGCTTGGCACCGGTGTTGTCGCAGAGCAATGTGTGGTTAAGTGCCTTGCTCAAGGACACAACTCATCGCCTTAGCTGCGGCTCGAACTAGCGACCTTCCGACTAACGCCTTAACCACTTGGCCATTCTTGTAACTGGATCACAGTTATTGCCGCCGACTTACAGGGGTCCACAGACCCCCTCGGTTAATGGTAGGAGACGATGGCATACAAAGGCTGGGATGATGTTCAGTTTGTTGTTTTGCAGTACAGTGCCAGACATAAGATTACCATAAATGACAAAATAAATAGTACCAAAAAAAATAAGGTGGTGTGCATGGACCATTCGAAAATCTGCTGGTGGGGGGTAAGGAGCCTCTGAGTGTGGTTCTTCAGGCTCCTGTACCTTCTCCCTGGTGGGAGTAGCCAGCAAGGAGCATGATCCATGCTCATTGGTGATGGATGCCATCTTATTGAGGCACCGCCTCTTGACAATGGCTGTCTCTGTGATGGAGCTGGCTGTATCTATAATCCCCTGCGTCCTCTTGCGATCCTGGGCAGTGGATATGCCGCACCGGGCTGTGATGCAACCAGTCAGGTACTGTCCGCCATATCAATATCTATAGGAATTTGCAAGAGCGTTTGGTGAAGTATCAAATCTCCTCCAACTCCTCATGAAGTAAAGCTCCTGGCAAACTTCCTTGGCGTTCTGTCAACGTGTTTGCACCAGATAGGTCCTCCGTGATGCTGATGTCCGGGAGCCTTTCTGCAGCTGACTCCCTGCTGTGGGTCCT
Organism: Hemitrygon akajei; assembly: GCF_048418815.1. NCBI lineage: Eukaryota > Metazoa > Chordata > Chondrichthyes > Myliobatiformes > Dasyatidae > Hemitrygon > Hemitrygon akajei. The sequence goes on from NC_133131.1 coordinate 69,037,892, forward strand.
ATAACACTGGTACCGTGAAAGAAAACAGATTGGAACCCAGTACCCTGCCAGGGCAGACCAAATAAATCTGTTCAGTATGGCATCTGGCTTGTGAGGTACTGCGTTTGTCAATGCAGGGTTACGTGCCCCAACCAGGTGGACACTTTGGTTCCCAGCTTCTGATTGGGCTGTCCCTTAGGATGTCATTCGAACTTAGTGCTTGACCTTTTTATCCGGGCCAACAGCTGAAAGAAGTTTCCCTTACAGTATGTCACAGCCTGATCTAGCTGAGGATGTCCCAAAGCACATTACATGCCGTACAGGATTGCAGTCACTCGTGGGAATCCTGTTTGTTAACTGCGCATGAGGATCAGAATCTTTCTACGGTCACATTTCCGAATGGTCCATGAACCCTACCTCATTATTCCTTTTCTAATGCACTATTTACTTATTCTGTGATTTATAGTAATTTTATGTCTTGGTTCTGCACTGCTGCTGAAAGACAACAAATTTCATGTCAGCTGACACTGGACAACAAAGATTTTGCTTCCTGAATACTTTTAGGTGTATCTTATGAATTTTTGACTACTGATCATGAAAATCACCATGAAATTTCCCTAACACACACCATTCTTAATAAACTTATGCTTATTATTTCAATTCATAATTCAAGTCAATTAAAATGTTACCTACAATGTAAGCTGGAAAGTTTCCTATCTTGTCCAGGCATGTTTGGGCGTGCTTAGGTAGTGCGGCTGCTACATGGCAGGACAGGTTTTAGTAATAATTATTGGGTTCAGGACTGTAAGGGTGGAATTTGCTATCACCAGCCACAAAAATTTCTATGAAGGATTTTGATATTTGAGACAGATTTTTCCCAGAATAACTGATGCCAAGGTTAAGGAAAGTATTTTTGTTGGTCCACAAATCAAACAGGTCATCAATGACAGGCAATTTGAAGAATGTCTAGTGGGACCGGAGAAAAACACATGGAAGGCATTCAAGGAAGTTGTTGAAATTTTTCTCGGCATCTACAGAGCACCAAACTACATGCAGCTGGTTGAAAGCAAGCTTCAAGCATATAAAACCATGAAATCCAACATATCACTAAAGATTCATTTTCTGCATTCCCATTTAGACTTCTTCCCTGCAAATCTTGGTGCTGTTAGTGACGAGCACAATGAAAGGTTTCACCAGGACATTGCGATCATGGAGAAAAGATACCAGGGCAACTGGAATCCATCAACGCTGGCAAATTATTGTTGGGCTCTTAAGCGAGAAGCCTCAGACACTGAGTACAAATGAAAATCATTAACAAAATATTTTTAACTTAGTTGAACTATTGCAAAACTTCAGCACCATTATGCAATTAAACACATTCAATGGAAGTTAATTTGTTGTTTCTCCAAATTCCTACATGATACAAGTATTCTGAAATTATATTTATGTTCATCTTCAAGCAGTCTATCATAAACAAAAAAAATTCTGAGGAAGCAACACTTCTGAAAATATTTGTTGTCCTGTGTTGTAAACCTGATTCTGATTAATAGGGGATTGTCCTCTAGCTCCCTATTGACGCACTGTTGGGTCCTCCATCAAATCATCATAATCATTACGTGCTGTGTTGTATGACGTGGGCGATCATGGTCTTTCCAAAACCATGATTATTCTTGGTAAATTTTTCTACAGAACTGATTTGTCATTACCTTCTTCTGGGCGGTGTCTTCACAAGATGGGTGACTCCAGCCATTTTCAATACTCTTCGGAGATCATCTGCCCGGCGTCAATGGTCGCATAACCTGGATTTGTGATATGTTCCAGTTGCTCATACGACCATCCATCACCTGTTTCCATGGCTTCACATGACCCTGACTGGGGGCTAAGCAGGTGCCTTGCCGTGTCCAAGTGTGGCCTGCCGGCTAGCAGAGGGAAGGAGCGCTTATGCCTCCTTTGGTAAGGACATACCTCCGCCCTGCCACTCCATGTAATACCTTGTTCAGAACGTACATAGCTCTGAAAGTGCAGCAGACCCCGTTATCACCCCTGAGGTATTAGTTTGTACTTGCGTCTATGTAGTGAAGCAAGACAAGCAGGTTTGGAGATGGGGGTGCTACCAAAGGAGACAATGAATGTTTCAGAACAGATTTCACAACAAGCAGCTGCAATACTTGCAGTACAAGAATGTGTGTCTACTCTGCTAGAGAAATAACTTCCTGTTGGCAGTTTAATTTCGGGATATGCTTTGTTCCTGTTGTACATTTCAGATTGAATAGGCAGTTACCAACATTTGTGGCAAGAGAAAAGAAACTTGTGGAGGAACTCAGCAGGTCAGTCAGCATCTATGGAGGGGGGTGGAGAGTGGATGAAGGGTCTTAAAGCTGCTGACCCTCTGACTTCCTCCAGTGTTTTTAAACATTTTTTGCTGCAGATTCCATCTGGGGTCACAAATGTCTTGACTCTTCTACTAATTTGTGGGTTGTTTGGAAATTGCCTTAGAGTTCTAAAACATGGGGGAAGGCCCTTCAGCCCACTGCATCATGCTGGCCCATCAGTCACCCAGTACACTAATTGCATTTCATTCTCCTACATTCCCCTCAACTATCCCACCCCGTTCCCCATTCAGATTCTATAACTCACCTACACATTTGGGGGAGGGGCGCGAGGCAACTTTGTGGCCAATTAACACACTGAATAGCACACCTTCGTAATACATGCAGAAATTAGGACACCTGGGGTAGTTCTATGGAGAATGCACAAATTCCATAACTTCAGCTCCAGATTTAAACTGAGTCACTGGATCTGTGGGACAGCAGCTCTCTACCTGCATTAAATTCCTTCTGCCCTCTTTCCACCCAGATTTCTTGACTTCCAGTAAGATTAAAAGCCCTCCAGAGTTACCCATTGCCTCAGTCACTAAAGCAACTTTGTATCTAGTTTCCAAAACACTTTGAATCCCATGTGGTCTAACTTTTCAAACAGCCTATCATACAGTTCCCTGTCAAAAGCCTTGTTAAATTCCATGTAAACCACATCTATACCACGGTCTTTAGTAATTTTCTTCATAAACTCCTCAAAAAACTCAGATTTGTGAGGCAGGATTTCCTATGCACAAAACCATACTTGTTATCCCTAATCAGTCCCTGCCTTTCTATGTGATCATGGCACCATGTCCAGAAGGCTTTAAGATACTGAGACAGAAGATGAGGTGAATTCCACATGCCTCATTGGAATAGTGTAGGAGTACAAGGACACAGAAGACAAACAGACATAAAAAAAACTTTAAAATACGCAGGTCTATCCCATCAGCGAGTTGCTCGTTGGTGGAGAAACTGAAGGAGCTGGACTTGGTGTGGACCATGTTGCCACCAGAGTCGGAGAGGAGGCAATGGTGCGCGAAGGTGGTGTGCAGTCTAACAGTGAGTGATCATCTTAGTCACTGCTCTTGTGATCGCAAGATCCTGCTGGACATTGTTGGTGTGGAATGCTGCAAGTCCAATTCATTAATTTATTGGTGAGTGGCGGGGGAGCTGTGTGGCCTTGGTTGTAGCGAAGACTAGACCTCAAAGCAGGGTGTTACCTGTTTGCAACTGCCCAGGGGGAGGTGTTGGAGTGGGGTGTGCTATTGAAGTACTGGAGGTGGTGTGGCATGGTGTCTGTGCTGGAATAAGTGCTCCCCCTGTGTTCACTCAACAGAAGACAAGGCACATTGTGTCTGACTGCAGCTTGCTGCAGCATTCATGGCCTCAGGGACTTGGACTATATATTTTTTGTGTGACCGTAATTTACCGCTATCTTACATGTGCAATATGAGCCTTGTGCTGTTTGTGGCTGTTGACACTGTGTTCTACTCCTTGACCCCAGAGTAACGCTGTTTCAGTTGGCTGCATTCATGGGAGCTTGTGACAATTAAAGTTGATCTTGAACTTGAATTTAATTTGGAGTAAAATTTTGAACTAATCTGGACACGAGGTTACCAGGTTATCTTTGTGTTAGTTATCTAAAAGTAAGTGGAATGGTCACATTAAATGCACAGTTGACACAAGAATTAATGTTATTTAACGATTCCAATGTTGGTGATACAAATCAAATGGGCACTACTTGGAAAATTCATCACCTGTTTGTGTTCACAACTTTTACAATAAAGGAGTATTGCCTGATTTTGATATGTTGTAATCAACTATATATAGCAAGTTATAATGAAAGGGAAATGTTCTAGAAAAACACAACAGGGCAGAAGAACACGGAAGTGAAGAAATCAAAAGTTGTTATTTGCCAAGCGAACAGCAACCCAGATAACTTAGATTTCTCTCCATCTCTGACCAGTTTGGTGTGATCTCCATCTTGTCACGCTCCTCTTTCCGATATTTCTCCTTTGCAAATTTGCAAGTAAAGGACCATTAATCAGAAAAAAGAACGCAGAACTCTACAGCACAGGAACTGCCCTTCAACACTAATTGTCTGTCCTGAGCACGATGTCAGTTAAGAATAATCCCACTTGTATGGTTTAAGTCTGTCAGATGGCAGCCTACATGCCTCTGTTTGTATCTACTGCAACTGCTTCTCTTGCAGCAGTACCTCCTCTCTATTTTCAGTGGGAAGTTTATGCAAAATGATTATTTTAAATATAAACAAATCCAGGAACAGAAGGTACAAGGAGTACATGCAGACCTTTCAGTCTGTCCTGCTCTGCAGTTAGGCCAAGGTTTGAATCCATCACCCATCTGAGAACCATGTTTCTTGATGCCTTCATCAAATATTGAAAAAGTTTTCAGGCAGACAATTTTGGGGAGTAGTACCTTTCCTACCATTCTTCGTGTGGAACTGTCTCTGCTCGCAATCCTGAATACCTGTCAGCTATTTGTCTTGATAAAGCTACTTAATAGCTTTAAAGAGTGAAAATTGTATAGTTTGGATTAAAGCAGAATAGAGGAAAGGTATGACATTGGCTGCAAAACAGCCAGGACTTTTCATGTGAAGGGAGTTTGTAGGCATGGGAACCACTTCTTTGGATCGTTAGTCTTTACATTTTAGATTAATGGTCTTTGTTACTTGAGCTTTCAAAACAGGCACGTCTCAGAACTCTGATAATTCCAGTTCCCCTATTTTTTTCCCAGTGCCATATCATGACACCATTTTGCATGTCACAGTTGCCAATGAGATACTGGAATACATAGAAGGAGAGTGAGTTTAAAAGAAGTGAGCAGGATTAGTCAGCACAATTTTGCACACCACAGTTCCAGAGGAGACATTGGATTGCTTAAGGGAGAGAGAGTTTAAAAGAAGGTTTCAAAGGTACAATTTAATGTCAGAGAAAAGTATACAATATGCCTCCTGAAGTGGTTTTTCTTCGCAACCATCCGTGAGAACAGAGGAGTGCCCCAAAGAATGAACGACAGTTGAATGTTAGAACCCCAAAGTCTCCCCCAACTCCCCTCCCTCCTGCGTGTAAGCGGCAACAAGCAGCGATTCCCCCTCTTGCCCCCACCAGCAAGCGAAAAGTATCAGCACCTGCCACCGAGCACTCAAGCGTACAGCAAAGACACAAACTTGCAGAATTGCAAAGACTACTTGTTCACCCGGTATTCGACATACCACAGGCTCTGTCTCGCTCCCTAATAAGAGAGAAAGAGGTGCCTCCATTTCACAGCGAGAGGGGAGACATAACAAACAACTCTCTGGTTTACAATGTTGTGTCACTTTTTCCGAGCTCTGTGCCCAAAGATCTCAGGTCTCTGGGCACACAGCCAAAGATCGTCCGACTCCCACAACACACCAGTCTGTTGGGACACCAACCCTTGATCCACCCGTCTCCAGAGCCCTGAGATCCTAGACCTTCAAAGACAAGCTGGGCTCTTAGGCTGCACCCTCGGCGTGCTGAGTAACGGCCAGTCGTGAAAACCTGAGAGCAGGTCCCATTCCCGCAAAGAACCGAAGTCAGCGTGTAACTCCAGGTCAGGGTCTTCAAAAGAACCCTGAAAGGGAAAAATAGAGACATTAGAGATAGAAATAGAGCTGTTTCTGAAGATGCAAGCAAAGGAGTCGCCGTTTAGGGCCATCTTTTTTTTTATATTGCGTTTTCAAGTAATTACAGAAATAAAAGTATATGAAAAAAATTTAAGTATTACCCATCCCCCCTCCCCCCTAACATCCCTATAGAAAAAAAAGAAGAAAGAAAGAAAGGAAAAAAAAGAAAGAGTGCCTGGATATTGGAAGATCCCCACATGCTCCATGGAGTTCGTAATAACTTTAGTATATATATTTATTTCTTTCCCCAAATAACCAATTATTTCATCTTCGGAGCACCTATATATTTAATCCTGTCTTTTGTAAATAAGGGCGCCAAATTTTCAAAAATGTTTCATATTTATCTCTTAAATTATAAGTAATTTTTTCAAGTGGAATACAGCCATAAATTTCTTTCTTCCAACGATCTATACTTAAATATGTATCCGATTTCCAAGTAACTGCAATAGCCTTTTTGGTTACTGCCAGTGCAATTTTTATGAATTCTTTCTGATATTTATTCAATTTGGGTTTCGGTTTTATCCCTTCAATATCGCCTAGTAAAAATAATATTGGATTCGGTGGAAGTTGTGTTTCGATAATTTGTTCCAATAAAACTCTTAAATTTGTCCAAAAAGGTTGAATTTTAGAACAAGACCAAGTAGAATGTAAAAAAGTACCAATTTCTTGGTTACATCGGAAACACTGATCAGATAAATTTGGGTTTAATTTATTTATTTTTTGTGGTGTAATATATAATTGATGTAAAAAATTGTATTGCACTAATCTTAACCGGACATTTATTGTATTTGTCATACTATCAAGACATAGTCTTGACCAATTTGTTTCTTCAATTTTAATATTCAAGTCACTTTCCAATTTTTGTCTTGACTTATGGGCTCCTTGTTTAATTGCCTGTTTTTGAATCAAGTTATACATACAAGAGATACATTTTTTAATCTTTCCTTTTTGAATTAAAGTTTCTATTTCATTAGATTTCGGCAATAACATTGTTTGACCTAATTTTTCTCTTAAATAAGCCCTTAGTTGGAAGTAACAAAAAAGAGTGTTGTTTGATACTTTATATTTATTCTTTAATTGATCAAGTGACATTAATATACCTCCTTCAAAACAATCTCCTATATATCTAATCCCTTTTTGAAACCATGTTTAGGGCCATCTAAAACGAGCAGAGGCAGCAGTTGACACATTTTACACACCGCCATTCCTGATGAGACATTCGATTGCACATAATTAGTCATTTGGCAAGGTCTAGTAAGTGGGGTTTGAGTGGCCGTTGTGGGAGCGGTCACTGTGTGAGTGGGCCAATGTTAGTGTGGGGAGTTGAGGCTTTGGCGAGGAAAGGGATAGACTGTAGGTGGACTTTTCTTGTTATTTATTCTTTCTTGCTTTCTTATTGCACATTTAGAGCAGTGGGGGTGCTGGACAGGATAGTGGAATGCTCCTCTTGTGGATGTGAGGAAACAGGATGTCCCCGGTGACTGCACCTGCAGGAAGTTCATCTATCTGCAGCTTCTAACAGACTGTGGTAATGCTTTAGAGCTGGCAATGGATGAACACTGGATCATTCAGGAGGCTGAGGGGCTGATAGACAGAGCATGCAAGGAGGTAGTTACACTCAAGGTGCAGGACACAGGTAATTGGGTGACCATTAGGATGGGGAAAGAGGATGCCAGTGCAGAATACCCCTGTGGCTGTTCCCCTCAGCAACAGCGCTACCACTTTGGATATTGTTGGGGGGGAGATGACCTAGAAGAGGAAATCCACAGCAGTCAGGTCTCTGCCACTAAGTCTAGCTCCATGGTTCAGAAGGGAAGAGGGGAGAAAAGGAAAACAGACAAGCAGTTTGGTGGACGAGAGTGAGGTTCCTGAATGGTATGTTGCCTCCTGAGTGCCAGGGTCAGGGAATCTTGGACAGGGTCCACAGCATTCTTAATTGGGAGGGTGAGCAGCCAAAGGTCATAGCCCAAGTAGGTACGTTTGGCATTAGGAGTGACGAGGTCCCACAGAGTGAGTTCAGGGAGTTGGGTGCTAAAGCACAGGACCTCTCGGGTTCTGATCTCAGGGCTGCTACTTGTGCCATGTGCTAGTGAGCCCTCAAATAGGAAAATCATACAGTTTAACACGTGGCTAGGGAGTTGGTGCAGAAGGGAGGGCTGCTGGTTTTTCAATCATTGGGCTCTCTTCCAGGGAAGGTGGGACCTGTACAGAAGAGATATTTGGATCTGAATTGGAGGGGGACTACTATTTGAGCGGGAAGGTTTGCTAGTGCTGCATGGGTCATTTAAACTAGAGTTGCAAAGGGATAGGAACAAGAGTGCCAAAACGGATAGTGGAGAGGTTGTGGAGAAAGATGTTGTAATAACCTCAGACAAAGTCAGGAATCAAAAAGTTGAGCATGGTGGGACTAACGTCTTGAGCTGTGTACTTTTCAATGCAAGGAGTATCGCAGGAAAGGCAGATGATCATGGATCGGGATGTGGATCAACACCTGGAGTTATAACATTGTAGCTATTAGTGAGCCTTGATTGCAGGAGAGTCAGGTCCAGCAGCTCAATATTCTGGGGTTCCGTTGTTTTAGACGTAATAGAACGGGAGGGATTAGGTCCCATTACTTCTCAGGGAAATTGTCAGAGCATTGCTCAGTAGGACAGACTGGAGAGCTTGTCTAGTGAGGCTTTACAGATAGAACTGAGGAATAAGAAAGATACGTCCACGTTAATGAGATTATACTATAGACCACCCAACAGTCTGTGGGACTTAGAGGTGCAAATCTGTAGATAGATCACAGACTGTTGCAAGAAACATAAGGTTGTGATAGCAGGTGATTTTAAATTTCCTCATATTGACTGGAAATGCCATAGTGTAAAAGGACTGGATAAGGTAGGGTTTGACAAATGTGTTCAGAAAAGTTTTATTAATCAGTACATAGAAGTCCCAACTAGAGAGAGTGCAATACTAGATCTCTTATTATGGAAGGAGACAGGGCAGGTGACAGAAGATTAGCTCCTGGTAGGAGAACACCATAATGAGATCGTAATGCCATTAATTTCGATGTAATTATGGGTAAGGATAGGTCTGGTCCTCAGGTTGTGATTCTAAATTGGAGAAAGGCCAATTTTGATGGTTTCGGGAAGGACCTGGCCAGTGTGGGTTGGACAGATCGTTTTCTGGCAAAGCTGCACCTGGTAAGTGGGAGGCCTTCACAAGTGAAATTTTGGGAATACAGAGTTTGTATGTTCCTGTCAGAATAAAAGACAAGTATAACAGTTTTATGGAACCTTGGTTTTCAAGAGATTTTGATGCCTTGGTTAAGAAACAGAAGGAGGAGCATAGAAGTATACGGTAGGTACGAATTAGCAAATGAGGTACTTGCAGAGAATAGGCAATGTAAGAGAACACCGCAGAGGGAAATCGGGAGAGCTAAAAGGAGTCTTGAAGTTGCCCTAGCAGACAAGGTGAAGGAGAATCGTTAAGAGCAAAATGATTTCAAGGGACAAAGTTTGTCCTCTGGGAGATCAGAGTGGTAATCTATGCCGGGAGTCGAAAGAGATGGGAGAGATGTTAAATGGGATTTTTGCATCTGTATTTACTCAGTAGACAGATGTCAGTGTTATTAAAGCTGATTCTGATTCCGATGGTAGTTGAATAAATTGAGAAAGTCATTTTTACAAAGGCACAATTCTTGTACTTAAGGTACAAGAACAGTGCGTGAAGACAAATATCTGTTTAAGGCTTAGTAAATCAATGAATGGATCTCAGCAGGAGGAGCATGTCATGGAGTTATACAGCATGGGAACAGGCCCTTCAGCCCCTCAGAAATGCTGCCCAAATTGTTTTCTTGTGGTAGTCCCATTTTCCCTAGGTTTATAGCTGCCTATTTCTGTGTATCAGAAACAATTAAATAACAATGTTCAACAGAGGATTTCATAAATACTTAAAAAGGGTAGAAGGTAAAGGATTGAAGAGAAAGAGCAAGGGAAAGGGATTAATTGGATCAATATCAAGGTGTACGTGGACGTGAAGAGTATGGTGAATAGCTTTCTATTCATCGTAATTATGTTGTTTTAAGATTTTGCCCTCTTGTCTGGGGAAATAGAATCTCCACAGCAATGTGTCAGAGATTAGGCTGTGCTGAGTTGTAATACCCAACTGGATAGAGGAGATCCTGTTGGGTAATTCTCCACACAAGAGGCTGTGGATGTCCAGTGCATCTTTACATTCACAGGTGATGTCAGAATTGTATTGTACTTGTAGGGAATCAGCAAGGAAATGGACTTGAGTACAAGATCAGCGATGGTTCATTGAAGGGTGAAGAGAATTGAGGGGGTGATGTGGTTTTTTGTTTTTGTAATAACATTTCATGGAGTTATTGGCCAGTGCTCACTTCTATGGAGCATCTGCCCAATGGAGGATATGTGTGAAGCAGTTTGCCAATGGAAGGCACCATGGAAGTAGTTGATCACTGGTGCACTCTCATGCAGTATTTCAAACAAAATAGGTGGCCATTTGTCCTATCAAGTCAGCTGCAACATAACTTTCTGACCCTTGAGCTCAATGCCCTGCCTAATAAAGCAAGCATGCCATATGACCTCTTTGCAGTCCTATCAAATTGTGCAGCCATTTCTGGAGAGATCTTAAAGATCTTAAGTAACTTGTCTTGATCAGATGACGTTTGGGCAACTGTGATAAATGTCATCTCCATTTCACAAATTGTATATTGAGAGTGAGTGTAGAAAAGTTTTATAATAACTTAACCAGTGTAAGAACTGACTGGGCTTTTTTGTGTCTGTTTGAAAAGATCTCTTATAGAGGTCTTAAGGAATAAAGATGCAGAGGATGTTTTCACATAGAAAGCGTGGAGCAGAAAGAGGGTACACATAAAGGGAACTTGAGACAGATTTCTTCACATAGAAAATATGAAACTGCTGAAACAGATGATGTTTATGCAGTTAATGGGGAGGATTGATACATGCCAGAGTTTTGGGAACTGCAGGATATTAGCACAGACAGCAAAAAAGAGTTTGAGTGTGTATTATGACAAATAAATACCAGTCTGGAGCAGTGGGTAGATTGGAATCTTACTTGATTATTTCTGTGATATTACATTTAAAACCCAGCTGAGAAGCTGTTTGCCTCCCAAATCCTGCAGTAAGCAGAATAACTTGTGGTTTCCTGTGTGCACACTGCACTGTCCGTTGCCTGTTCACTATATATCTTCCAGTTGGGGCTGCTGTCTGCCCAGAGTAAAGCTGTACCCTGGCAGTTGCTATTGGCCATTACCAGTACATGACCTGCTGAGCTGGACAGCTGGGGGCAAAGGTTTCCCCAGCTGCCTTGCTTGTAGAAAAATGCTTTCAAGTAGAAGATGAAGCTGTTAGAATGTACTTTATTATTGTCATACGTGGATAAAGACTTTCTTATTTTAGTTATCTTACTTAGAGATACAGCCATTCCAGCTCTCTGAGCCACACTGGCCAGCAACCCTGATTTAACCCCAGCCCCATCATGGGACAGTTTACAATGACCACTAACCTCTCAGGAAAGCCTCGTACTGTGGGAGGAAACCAGAGCACTGGGTGAAAGCTCACGCAGAGAGGAGGTACAGAGGATGCTGGGATCAAGCTCTGAACTCTAACACCCCAAGCTGCAACAGCGACGTGCTAACTGCAACGCTACCATGGTTTGCATACCATCCAGACAGATCATTTCATTGTCATTGAGGTAGCGCAGGGCGTGGGGAACAGAATGCTGAATGAAATACTAAAGCACAGGGAATGTGCAGTGCAGGTCAACAATAAGGTGCAAGATCGTAAACGGAGGTCAGTTGTCCACCTCATTATACCGAGAGTCTGTTTAATAGTCCGCTAGCAGCAGGATGGAAGCTGACTTTAGGCCTTCTGGCACATGCTTTGCCCAGAGGGCACTGGAAAAGAGAGGATGTTTAAGGTGATTTCCATCTTTATGTTGGCTGTTTTACTGAGGCAGGGAAGGCTGGTTGCCATAATCTGCTGAGCTACCTGCAGTTCTTTGGAGTCATAGAGTCATAGAAAAGTACAGCACAGAAACAGGTCCTTCGGCCCATCTGGTCCATGCTGAACCATAGTTCCAATGCCCTGTGCTGGGGTCATAGCCCACCATACCCCTATCATCCATGTACCTATCCAGACTTTGCTTAAATGTTGAAATTGAGCTGCACTGGCAGATCATTCCACATTCTCACCACCCTCTGAGTAAAGAAATTTATTGTCGGGTCCCCCTTAATCTTTTCAACTCTCACCCTTAACTTATGAACTCTAGTTGTAGTCCTACCTAACCTCAGTAGAAAAAATCTGCTTGCATTTATCCTATCTATACACCTCATATCTTTGTTTACCTCCAATAAATCTCCCCTCAATCTTCTATGTTTCAAGGAATAAAGTCCTAACCTATTCAATCTTTCCTTATAATTCAGGTTCTCCAGACCTGGTAATGTCCTTGTAACATTTTCTCTATATTCTTTCACCTTATTGACATCTTTCCTGTAGGAAGGTGACCATAACTGCAGACAATACTCCAAATTAGGCCTCACCAACATCTTATACAACTTCAACATAACATCCCAAATCCAGTACTCAGTACTTAGATTTATGAAGGCCTATGTGCCAAAAGCTTTCTTTATGACCCTATCTACTTGTAACTCTACTTTCATTGAATTATGGACCTGTATTCCCAGATCCTCAGTGCCCTACCATTCACTGTGTAAGACCTATCCTGGTTGGTTCTACCAAAATGCAACACCTCACACCTGACTGCATTAAATTCCATCAACCCATTTTTCCTGCTGGTTCAGATCCCACTGCAAGTTCTGATAGTGTCCTTACTGTCCACTGTACCCCCAATCTTACTGTCATCCACAAACTTGCTGATCCAGTTAACCACATTATCATCCAGATCATTGATATAGATGACAAACAACAATGGATCCAGCACTAGTCCCGGCTGGACTCCACTAGTCACAGGCATCCAGTCAGAGAGGCAACCATCTACTACCACTCTCTGGCTTCTCCCTCAAAGCCATTGTCTAATCCAATTTACAAACTCAACTTGAATGCCAAGCAACTGTACCTTCCTGACCAACCTCCCATGCAGGACCTTGTCAAATGCTTTGTTAAAATCAACACAGACAACAGCCACTGCCTTGCTTTCAGCAATTTTCCTGGTATCTTCCTCAAAAAACTCTATAAGATTGGTTAGACACAATCCAACATGCACAAAACCATGCTGACCATCTCTAATCAGTCAATGTCTATCTAAATACAGTAGTCATATATCCAGCCCTTTTAGAACACCTTTCAGTAACTTTTCCCATTACTGATGTCAGGCTCACTGGCCTGTAATTTCCTGGTTTATTTTAAACAGCGGAACAATATTGGCTATCCTCCAGTCTCTCACCCATATTTAAGGATGATTTAAATACTCTGCTACAGCCCTTGCAATTTCTGCACTTGTCTCCCGCAGGGTCTGAGGGAACACCTTATCAGTCCCTGAGGGTTTATCCACCTGAGTTGCCTCAGGGCAGCAAACACCTCCTCCTGTGTAGGGTCCACCACCTTCCTGCTGCATTGCCTCACTTCTATAGACTCTGTGTCCATCTCCTGAGTAAATTCAGATACAAAAACATCCGTTTAAGATTTTCCCCCATCTCTTTTGGCCCCACACACGGATTACCATCCTGATCTTCCAGAGGACCAGTTTTGTCCCTTGCAATCCTTTTGCTCTTAATGTATCTGTAGAATTGCTTAGGATTCTCCTTCACCTTGTCTGCTAAGGCAACCTCATGCCCTCCTGATTTCTTTCTTAAGTGTCCTCTGCATTTTTGTACTCCATAAGCACCTCATGTGTTCCTATCCACCTATACCTACTGTGCGCCTCCTTATTTTTTCTTAACCAGGACCTCAATATCTCTTGTAAACCAAGGTTCTCTAAACCTATTATCTGACAGGACCATATAAACTCTGTACTCTCAAAATTTCACTTTTGAACGCCTCCCACTTACCAAGTGCACATTTGTTGGAAAACAACCTGTCACAATCCACACTTGCCATTTCATTTCTGATACCATCAAAATTGACCTTTCTCCAGTTTAGTATCTCAGCCTGTGGACCAGACCTATCTTTTTCCATATTTATTTTGAATCTAATGGCATTATGATCACCAGATGCAAGGTGTTCCCCTGCACAAACTTCTGTCACCTACCCTGTCTCATTTCCTAATAACAGGTCCAGTATTGCACGCTCTCTCATTGGGACTTCTATGTACTGCTGAAGTAAACTTTCCTGAATACATTTGACAAGCTCTATCTCATCTAGTCCTTTAAAATTATGGGAGTCCAAGTCAATAAGGGGAAAGTTAAAACCTCCTACTATAACAGCCTTGGCTTCTTGCCACAGTCTGTTCTCTCTACAAATTTGCTCCTTCTAAATCCTGTGGACTGTTGGGTTGTCTGTAATATTGCCCCATTAAAGTGGTCATATCTTTCTTATTTCTCAGTTCAATCCGTAACATCCTACAAGATGAATTTCCCAATCTGTCCTGACTGAGCACTGCCGTGACATTTTCCCTGACTAGTAACACCACCCTTCCTCCTTTAATCCCTCCCTCTCTGTCACGTCTAAAACAACGGGAGCCCGGAATACTGAACTGCCAGTCCTGCCTCTCTGCAACCATCTCACTAATGGCTACAATATCTTAATTCCAGGTTTTGTTCCATGCCCTGAGCTCATCTGCCTTCCCTGCAGTACGTCTTGCATTGAAATATCGGCAGCTCAGGACATTAATTGCATCATGCTCAACCTTTTGATTCTTGACTTTGTCTGATGTCTTACCAACATCCTGTCTCCACAACCTCTCCACTATCTGTTCTGGTACTCTTGCTCCCATCCTCCAGCAACCCCAGTTTAACCCCCTCCCTCCCAATCCCCTGTGCAGCACTAGCAAGCCTTCCCTCTAGGATATTAGATCCCTGCAGCTCCGTACAAATCGTCCCTTCTGTGCGGGTGTCACCTCCCCTGGAAGAGAGCCCAATGATCCAAAAATCTAATGCCCTCCTTGCCACACCAAGTCCCAAACCACATGTTAAACTGCATGATCTTCCTAGTTCTGGTCTCATTAGCACGTGGCACGGGTAGCAATCCTGTGATCTCAACCCTGGAGGTTCTGCCCTTTAACTCAGCACCTAAATCCCCAAACTTACTTAGCAGAACCTCATCACTCTTCTTAACTATGTCATTGGTACCTACGTGGACAACGACCTCTGGTTTTCACCCTCCTGCTTCAGAATGCTGAGGACTCAATCTGAGCCGTTCAGGACCCTGGTACCCAAGAGGCACGATACCATGAGGGAATCTCGTTCAGATCCTTTCTGTTCTCCTAATTAATGAATCCCCTATCACTACAGCTCACCTCTTCTTCCTCCTTCCCTTCTGCGTCACAGAGCCAGAGAGCTGGTCATGGGCAGAGAGTTGCACCAGTCATTCTGCTGGGTCTTTTCTAAATGTACTATTACAATAACGTAAAAGTTACGTCACTGGACAAGTACCCATGACCTGGATAAAGAACCCGCAGAAGAGTCTTGCAGAAAGCAATATTGAAATTTGGAATTAGTTTTAAAAAATTGGAAATAGAATAAACGCAAATGTGAATCAGGGCCCATGAAAGTGAGAAGTTGATGTAGATCCCCTCAAATACATTAACAAATGTCCTTTATTGACAGGAGCTGAATGCACATTGTCCTAGGTAGTTAATGGACAAAAAGCATTTGCAACCTTTCCGCATTAATTTCTAATGGACAAGAGTGAGGCAGTGTGAGTACTGAAAACTAATTCCTATCCTAACTGATGAAAAGGGTAATCCTCATCTTGCCTTTCCTTTGTGACCCTGATTACCCCTTGCACATAAATCAGATCAAATAGAGCACACAGTGCCAGTCTGAAACCCCACTGTGTTCCTTTATAATAAACAGTTTTGTTACCCTAGGACACTCCAATAGTTAGCCATTACTGAATCAGGTGAACATCAAGGATTATTACCTTCTGAGACATCTCTGCTGCAGTTTGTGGACAACGCAAAAAAAAATGAGAGCACCCTTTAGCAGGAAACTTACTCCCATCTCTTCTCAAGGAAGTGTCTCTTAATAGGGCCAATCTTCACTCAGCCCATAGCCATCTATCTAAAGTGCTTATTAAAAGGGCACTTCTCTCTTCTGTTGGTGAGAAGAGTGATTAAGCAACAAAGTATTTGCTGATAGGAATTCTGAAATACTGGTCTATTTTCAATAGTGATCCTATGCTTGTTAACCAGGGACAAACAGGAAGCTTACACCATTGTCATATATTAACATTTAAAACAGTATTTATGGCTCAGCGGTAAGGCACTTAGAATATAGAATGTTACAGTACACTTCATGCCCTTTGGCCCACAATGTTGTGCCATACTTTTAACCAAGACCAAGGAGATGGTGGTGGACTTTAGGAGATCTAGGCCTCATATGGAGCCAGTGATCATTAATGGAGAATGTGTGGAGCAGGTTAAGACCTACAAGTATCTGGGAGTACAGTTAGACGAGAAGCTAGACTGGACTGCCAACACAGATGCCTTGTGCAGGAAGGCACAGAGTCGACTGTACTTCCTTAGAAGGTTGGCGTCATTCAATGTCTGTAGTGAGATGCTGAAGATGTTCTATAGGTCAGTTGTGGAGAGCGCCCTCTTCTTCGTGGTGGCGTGTTGGGGAGGAAGCATTAAGAAGAGGGACGCCTCACGTCTTAATAAGCTGGTAAGGAAGGCGGGCTCTGTCGTGGGCAAAGTACTGGAGAGTTTAACATCGGTAGCTGAGCGAAGGGCGCTGAGTAGGCTATGGTCAATATTGTATGTAATTAGTTTTGCTACAACAAGTGTATGGGACATTGGAAAAAAAGTTGAATTTCCCCATGGGGATGAATAAAGTATCTATCTATCTATCTATCTATCTATCTATCTATCTACTCAAAGATCAATCTACCCCTTACCTCCTACATTTTCCTATCACCCATGTACCTATCTAAGAGTTTCTTCAATGTCCCCAATGTATCTGTCTCTACCACCACCTGTGGCAGGGTGTTCTATGAACCAACTTCTCTCTGTATAAAGAACATCTCACCTATACTCTCCTCCAGTCACCTTAAAATTATGTCCATAAAGAAACTTCCTCAACTACCAAGCCTGTTTCAGGAGATATCAGTAGTCTTTAGCTGTCATACCTGTCAAAAACGTTTGGATATGGCCCAAGAGTGGAGATAGAGCCAGAGACAATGAAGTATGTTGACAGTTCACTGACTTTAATGAGAACTGTTACAAAATTTGAAGGAAGAAAAAAACAATAAACGCTAGGCCAAAAGGACCATTAACTAAAACTCTCAAACTGAAAGTTAAATGCAAACACTGCGGCTGGAAGCAATAACCAAATACTAAATGAATACCGCTCCTTTACAGCCTCAGTTGAAACGGTGCTGTTCTTTCCCAGGCAAGGCCGGGGGTAAGTAGGGAGTGTAAATGTTGCTGTGCTTTTGGTTAAGTCTCAACAAAGGAGCCAACCGTCAAAACTTCAAACATGCTCAGCATGCCATGCCATTGAAGTGATCGCAGGAACAAAAGAGAGTTCCGCTTGGTTTGTCTGAGCTGGTGCTGTCCTCTAGACTGAGGATAAATTTGCTTTCTATCTGCTAAGTGTCCTAATTCAAAGCACCTGATCTGTTCCGTTCATTCCATACAATCCAACTGAATTACAGAATTACTAGTCTATTCGCCTCTGGATTGGGTCCATTGCATGGATGGAGATCAATTTTGATCAATGCCAAGTCATGAGCAACATCTTACTCTGATATCCTGGAGTGACTGAGACGTGAGTCATTAATGAATTGTTTGCCTTCCAGCTGTGTTGATTTCATATATTTAGGACCAGTTCATTTAGCAAATAACTCTTGAATGTTTTCACTAATTTACTTTTCATAAAGCATTGTTACACCCAGAAAGGATGGTCTGGGAATCTTCTGCTGAATTGGTTGGAAAATTACCACCGAATGAAATTTCTTGGATGCTTTGAATTTACCAGTTGGTGGGTGGAGAAATAGGAATAAGGATATAATACAGCGGATAGATAGGCTACTGCCTTCCATTTGCATTTATTTATCAAACCACTAATTGATGAACAGAAACTTCAACAGAATCAAACGAATATTTGTGGGATATATCTGAGTAATGGGGGGCTGCTCACTAAATGAGCATAGAGATAAGGTTTCACTTCATTAACAAGGGCCATCCTCCAACCCTCTGGTACCTCACCATGGCTAAGGATGTTTTAAATATTTCTGCTAGGGTCTCTGCAATTTCAGCATCAGCCTCCCCTAGGAACAGGCCCTGTGGATTTATCTGTCCTAATTTGCCTCAAGGTAGCAAACACCTCCTCCTCTGTAATCTTCAGAGAGTCAATGGCCTTGCTGTGGCATTGTCCCACATCTATAGATTCTGTGTCCATCTCCAAGTAAATACAAATGCGAAGAATCCATTTGACATCTCTTTCAGCTCCAGGCAGACATTACCTCTCTGATCTTCCAGAGGGCCAGTTTTCTTCCTCACTTTCCTTTCGTTCTTAACATATCTGTAGAAACCATAACAATTCCCCTCACCTGGTTTGCACGTCTTCTTTTAGCCCTCTTGATTTCCATCTTAAGTGTTTGCTTGCATTTCTTGTACTCCCCAAGTAACTCATTACTTCCTTTCTGGTACGATTAAAATCGTCCTTTCTCCCATTTAGAATCTCAACCAGAGGACCTATCCTTTTCCATAATTACCTTGAAACTAATGGCATTGTGATCACCAGATGCAAAGTGTTCCCCTACACAAACCTCTGTCACCTGCCCTGTCTCGTTCCCTGATGGGAGATCTAGGATTGTATTCTCTGTGGTCGGGTCTACAATGTACTGATCAAGGAAACTTTCCTGTAGACATTTGACAAACTGTTTGCCATCCTTCCATTTTACAGTATGGGAGTCCCAGTCAATATGTGGAAAGTTTAAAATCACCTGCTATGACCTCTTTATATTTCTTACAAGTCTGCAAGTTTCCTTCTAAATCCCGCGGACTGTTGCGTGGTCTATAATATAGCCCCATTAATGTGGTCATACCTTTCTTATTCCACAGTTCTACTCTAAAAGCCTCAGTAGACAAACCCTCCAGTCTGCCCTGACTGAGCACTGCCATGACTTAGTATGGCACTCCTCCCTATTAATCCCTCCTGCTCTACTACATCTAAAATAATAGAGTATTAAGCTGCCCCTCCTGCGACCAAGTCTCACTCATGGCTGCAATGTCATAATTCTACTTGTTGATCCATGCCCTAAGCTCATCTGCCTTTCCTAAAATACCCCTTGCATTGAAATATATGCAGCTCGGAACATTCGTCCCACCATGCTTGAGTTTTTGATTCCTAACTTTGTATGTAGGCTGAGCAACATCTTTGCTCACAAGCACTCCACTATCTGTTCTGGCACTTTGGTTCCCATCCCCCTGCAAGTCTCATTTAACCAAACCCATCCCCACCCAATGCAGCACTAGCAAACCTTCCCACTAGGATATTAGTCAACCCCCCCCCCCCCCACCCCCAGATCAAGTGCAAACCATCCCTTCTGTTCTACCTTCCCTGGAAGAAAGTCCTGGGATCCAAAAATCTGTTGCCCTCCCCCACACCAATTCCTTAGCACATGTTAAACTGCACAATCTTCCTATTTCTGACCTCACTAGCATGTGGCACTGGTAGCAATCCTGAGATCACAACCCTGAAAATCCTATCCTTTACCTTAACATCTAACTTCCTGAGCTCACTTTGCAGGACCTCGTCACCCCTCCTGCCCGTGTGTACCGTGAGCTCTGGCTGCTCACCCTCCCACTGTGTCCAAAGCGGTATGCTTGTTGCTGAGGGGTACCCTGCCCACCCCCCTTCTCCTGACAGTCACCCAGTTACCTTGGGTGTAACCACCTCCCTGTATGCCCTGTCTATCAATACCTCAGGCTCCTGGTGGTCTCCCTGCATTCCCCATCCCACAAGAGGAATGTTCCACTATCTTGTCCGGCATCCCACTACTCTAAATGTGCAACAATGAAGGAAGAACGAATAAATTACAAAAAGGACCTCATTCTTCTCTGAACACCTCAAGTAACAAATATCCCACTCCAGATCGAGAGTTTGAGATGGAAACTGAGGTGCTCTATTACACTGCTCAACCGCTTTGAGCGCTCTGCAGTGCAATTTCCTGAACCCAGTGACCGAGTGTGATTGGGAGCTTGGTGTATCAGTGCATACAATGCTGAATTGAATGTGGTTTCTCTTTGCATGCGCACGGAGGCTGCTGAGTGAGCATTTACGGCGATCGTAACTGACGTGTCATTTTCCTTTGATGATTCACCTGTGGAAAACTGAACCATGTTCATGAGGCCACAACCTGCACAAATTGGAAACCTGCTTTGGTGGCTTTTGAACAACCTAGCCTTAATTGGGCTAATGACAGGATTCTGTAATATTTTCCTTCTCTCAATCTTGTCCTCCTTTAAGTTTTCCTTTTATAGATGATTGCAATCTCCTCCTGATCATCTCCTAAGGCAACCAACTACTATAACCCCACCCTCATCTGACTGACACCCCCCCCCCTTATCATTGTGACCTAGTCTCACCAATTTTGTCCCTTGCCCCGTTATCTCCCAACTTCCGAATGACTCCAGGGATTTTCTTCCTTAACATTCTACCCAGTCCCCACTTTACCATCCCCACCCCGATAACTATTCCCAGCCTCACTCTCCACAATGACAGGAGGTCCTGGAGTCCCATCCCATCCTTACACAAGACAAATCTTTTGCAAGCAACTCAGTGAGTCTGATATGTGACTGATTGTTGCTACCTGGAACCCTGCACTGAACCACCATGGCCCCACTTTAATGTGGCTTATCAGATTTACCTGATTAACTATTTCCAAGCTGGAGATGGTTCAACCATGAGGGAAAGAGGAATTACCCAAGTATCTGTTCTGATGCAGTATTCCAACTCGAAATGTCAACAATTCCTCTCCCCAGAGATACAACCGAATGCAATGAGTTCTTCCTGCTGGGTGTTTGCTGCTCCAGATTCCAGTGTGGAGTCTCTTTTGTTTCCTCAGTTTAGTCTGAACCTCAGTTACAACTTGTGACAAGATACAAAATCGGAACGGAGCTGATGAATTATGCAACAACTGATATGGAATCACAGATATCTCTGCTGTCTACCAACCAGATACAGTATGATATTGTGGCTGCAGCAATTCCATTAAAGAGGAGGGCATGAGAGATCACTCGTAAACAGAATCAAGGTAGCAACTGACAGCAATCTTGGAAGGATATTGGAGAGAAACAGACTGTCCAATTGTTTAGGTCAGCGGTTTCCAAACATTTTCATGTTATTGCGCCCTTGGCTCCAAAACCACATGCCCAGTGCCCCCTCTCCCTTTCCAGCCATTACATAAAAACTATAAAGAATTTTGATTTATGATGCACAGTGAAAGAAAATAAGAACTGCAAATTCAAGTTAGTGACAGATAATTGCAAAAATTATTCATGTCTATTTACTATAAATAAAATTATTTCTTCATTTAATTATAATAAACCAATTTACATGAACAATTTTAGAGTGTAGATTAGTAGCCCAATTATTCCGTATTTCGTTGCTTTTTCACCTTTGCAGAGATATCAGCTTCTCAACTGATTGTCACTCAGAAGGAGTGTCAGATCCTCACTTTGGTAGTTTGCAGTCTGTTTCCTGCTTCAAAAGAAGTTGCGTGAATCACTAAAACCACACTCTATTAAATATGACGTTGGAACGGTCCCAGTATACCTGAAGACCATTATCCGGTATTCTTTCTTCTGTTCCATCTCAGGGAGGCTCGGAAATTGGAAAAGATTCTGATGGCCAAGGTTGCACTCAAATAGGGTTAACTTAGACAGAAGTGTGGGGAAGACTGGTTTGATCTTGATAAGATTCACATCATTTTCCTGCAATTGAAAATTGATTTAATTAAAATTTGTGAATAATTCTGGCAAATATGCAATGGCTAATATTCTTGGGTTGATTACTGAATGAAGCATTAGAGTCTTCAAAGAAATTTATCACAGTTTCAAAAAGCACATAGAATTGTTTCAGGGAGTTTCCTTTTGAGAGCCATCCGACTTCTGTGTTCAACAGCAAGCGTTCAAACTGCTCATCATTCCCAATACAAAGCTCTTGAAATAGTCAGGAACTGAGAACTTGGGACAATTTTATTTAGCACTGTGATAACAGTACTTAATGATTTGTGCAGACGATAACTTAGTTTTTTTGTGACAAGATGTCTGTGCATTTCACAGGGAATGGTAAATATGTTAGGTACAACTTTTTTCGAGAAAGTAGTAACTCCATGGTGGCGTCCTGTCATTGATGGTTGCACAAGCAAGAGTAAGAATGTTGGTCAGTCACCTATTATTTAAGTCCAGCTTCAATAAAGGGGAAAGTTATACTGTCCTCATAGCTCAGACAAAACCTGACTCTCTGCTTGAAGGTAACTGAAGTGAGGCAGCAATATCTCGCTTGGCCTGTGGGTTAGAGAAATGTGGACAAGACCATTCAAAAGGGCAGACTCTAAACTTTACCCCATTGAATGCCATATGCCATATCACAGGAATTTTGTCATTGCTACTAGCTAACACTGTGCTACAGTAATGAACAGTAATATTGCGCAGGGCGGACCTGGAAATTACACTATTTCTTCAGTCCGGATTTCTCATGATGTGCCAAATACAGGAGGGCCACATTGCTTTCCAAACCCTACAGTGCTCTTTCAGCAAAGTCTAAGAGAATGGTGGGTTAGCAAGAGATGAGGTGGCTATGTGATCATTGTAATCAATTATGAAACATTCACAATCAAATGCTTATAATAAGTATTTATTTTCTTAAATTAAACCTGTAATCCCTCAGCTTCTCCCCTTGCTACCAAGATCCCCCAATGTCGCCTTTATCTTTTTCGCCTCCTCAACCTCTGGGGGAGATATCACCCAAACTGGGAGCCACTGATTTAAATCAACAACAAAGTAAAATTCATACACTTGACCACAAACTACCAGGACTTAAATTGATGAACAAAACTCAAGGATAATAATCTCTCAATTACACTGGACAACAAAGATTTTACTTCCTGAATACTTCTGTGTGTACCTTATGGATTTTAGGCTGCTGATCTTGAAAATCACCACAAAACTTTCTTATCACACACCATTTTAAAAAAATTGTCTATACTTGTTATTTCAATTCATAATTCAGGTCAGAATAACTCATGCCAAGAAGCATATTTGTTAGTCCACCAATGAAACAGGTCATCAATCACAGGCGATTCAAAGAACCTCTAGTGGGACGAGAGAAAATCGCATGGAATGCGATGGAATACAACATTCAAGGATGTTGTTGAAAATTTTCTTGGCAACTACAGAGCACTGAACTATGTACAGCTGGATAGCAACATGCTTCAAGCATACAAAACCCTGAAGTCCAACATGTCACTAAAGATTCATTTTCTATATTCCCATTTAGTCTTCCCTGCAAATCTTGGTGCTGTTAGTGACGAGCACGGTGAAATGTTTCACTAGGATATTGTGGTCATGGAGAAATGGTATCAGGGCAAATGGAATCCATCAATGCTGGCTGATCATTGTTGGACACTTAAAGCGAGAAGCCTCAGACACTGAGTCAAATGAAAATCATCAACAAAACATTTTTAGCTCAGTTAAACTATTACAAAGCACCAGCTCTGTTATGCAATTAAACATCATATTCAATAACAGTTAATTTCTTCCTTCTTCAAATTCCTGCATGATACAAGTAGTCCGCTTCAAGTGGTCTATCATAAACAAAAAAAAACTGAGGAAGCAACACTTATGGAAAAAAAAATTGTTATCCAGTGTTACTACCCTAGGTGCTTACAAAGTAGTCTGTATATAAGATTGTAAATGCAGGAAAAGATGTACTATGTAAGGAGTTTGTACATCCTCCCCATGACTGGGTGGGTTTCCTCATGGTGCTCTGGTTTCCTCCCACACTCCAAAGACAGGTTAGTAGGTTAATTGGTCACATGTGTGTATTTGGGCTCACTGGCCAGGAAGGGCTGGTAACTGTGCTGTATCTATAAATGAAAAGAAGTGGGTTGTGTTCAGGGAGAAAATGGTACTTTAAGCCCCCTGAGATGGTCCCTCAGGATTTGGTAGTCCAATTGATAGTTCTAAAACTGTAAGGGAAAAGACAGTTGTGTTTTAGGTTCTAAAAGTTAAGCTGTAAAAGATTTATAGTAATTAACACAAAGAAAGAGAGAAATAAGAAAAGTGTGAGTAATGGGTCAGGGCAAAAAGAACAGCCAAGGAAAGAGCAAAAGGGCAGTTAAGGACAACAGGAGCAAAGCCTGCATGGAGGCAGAAGGTAGAGGTTTCCCTGAAAGAAAACTTTTCATCAGTAGTCACGAAAGAGATGAAATTTGTAGTTGTAGTGAAAGGGGAAGGTAAAATTCCAGTGCAAATCTCCATAAATGAATAGGAAGTACTTAGATTCCTAGCATCACTAATAGTGGATAAACCCCCATGGCTGTATGAGCTGTACCCCAGACTGCTGCAGGAGGCAAGTGGAGAGATTGTTGGGGCTCTGGCTGACATTTTTATATATCTTTGCTGGCCAGAACTGAGGTACCAGATGACTGCAGAATGGCAGATTTCCCTTTTTAAAAAGGGCAGCAATGTAAAAACCTGGCAATTACAATTACATTGTAAGGGACTGGATTAATGGTTCCTTCGAAATTGGGGTCTAATCAGAGATAGGCAAAAGTGTTTTGTCAATGACAGGTCCTGGTAGGTCTATCCAGCTGGCTTTCTTGTGGGGTGCATTGATAAGGGCTGTATATGTGGCTTAAATGGACTTCAATAAGGCCTCTGCCTTATTGGCAGATAGAAGGCTGCTCTAAATGCGGCCCAAGTTGGTAAACTAGATCCAAAATTGGCTTGGCGAAAAGAGACAGATGGTGGAGGTGGAGGATTGCTTTTGTGACTGAATGCCAATGACTGGTTCTGCTTCCCAGTATCAGTGGCAGGAACCTGACAGCTCGTATTGTATTGTAGGTGAGTGATGTCAGAGATATGATCTGTAAACCCATATTTCACTGTGTGGAGAGCAGGGCGATACTGATGAGCTGATGATATGGGCTGAGGAATGGCAGATGGAGTTTAACCCCTGATGCAGCTTGAGAGTATTAATAAAGCTAGGACACAGACTATGAATGGTGAGGTCCTCGGGATTATTGAGGAACAGAGGAACCTCAATCCCAAGCTCCTTGAAAGGTGGCAGCGCAGTTAGATGATGAGGTTAAGAAGGTTTTATGATGGAATTCAGGATGTCGAATACCAGAACAGGGAGATCATTGCTCTATTATTATACCAAGATTGGTCAGTCGTCGGCTGGGATACCGCGTGCAGCACTGGTCACCATGTTATAGGAAGGATTTTGTAACCCTCAGGTTCCAGCTGCATAAGTCCAGGGAAGACAATCTCCGGCCCCGTCAAACGTGTGAGATTGAGGTGCAAAGCCACCTGTTTGTGTGGATGCTGTGTGATGTGTCACCCTGTTACAAATCAGTACCATGAAATAACAGACAGTACACCGTATGCAATTACACGATTCAGCTTTATAATTCTTCTTTTGACTAGAGGGTTAGTAAAGTAAAACAACAAGAAAAGGGCCCATTTTAATGCAACAGTCGAATGTGCACAATTTGGAACTTCCACTCGTTCTCCATCGATTTCCCCGGGCTTCATTGACTCCCGGCCCCACTCCAAGTCCACTCCTTTCTAGTGTCTACAACCTCTCTGTTCTGGCATCTTCTCTCTCCATCTTCCACCGAACAAAAGACCCAGATCACCTCGGTGTCAGGCAGACAACAAGAAAAAAACACTCCCTTCATTCAGCGCAAAGCCCCCGTTATCTCTAGCCATAACGCAAACACTGCTGCTACACAGAAACCATTACATTACATTAGCAGTGAAACATTTCCCAGTGCGTTGCACTCTCCCCCCGCACCAAAATGAGATAAATTGCCAAACCTTCGTGCAAAGCACAAATTGCAACCCAGGTGTAAAAGGCAGTGACTTAGCTTCCCAAAGCGGTACGGGTCACACTCTACTCCTCTGATACCACATCGGCCAGCCTATCCAGCGGTCTCCTGATTCTCTGCAACCTCCATACCCTCTCATCTACTTCTTCATATTCCAACACTACTGAGAATACTTCTGGTCTATCTGGTGAAGCCTCTCACTCTCTATCACTCGTGCCCTCGGACCCCTCTGTCCCTGGATGAAGGCATGACCACTTCATCCCATGTAAGGTCCCGTGGAAACCCAGGCTGTCCACAGATAGCACCGCCCCACCCCGCCCGCCGATTTCACCTGATTCAGTGTGAGAAGGGTTGGGAGTCTCTTCCTCAGTCAGTGGGGACTTAGCAAAAGGCAGCATATGCCACATTTCCTCATCATCCGAATCAGTATCCCATTCAGGGGCAGAGGGCAGTCTAATCTCCCCTGCTGTTGGTCCTTTAGTGGACCTGCATTGCCGCAGAGTCCTCTTACTAGGTGTATGCTCCAGGTGGAGCTCTTTGTCAACCTGAACCTCTTGTCCAAGGGGCAGAAGGAGAATCTTGACTGGCCCATTCCCATACTCTGCACTAGAGAGATTCAAAGTTCAAAATAAATTTTATTATAAAACTCTATCACTATATAAAAACCTGGTAGCTGAGCGAAGGGCGCTGAGTAGGCTACGGTCAATTATGGATAACTCTGAACATCCTCTACATAGCACCATCCAGAGACAGAGAAGCAGTTTCAGCGACAGGTTACTATCGATACAATGCTCCTCAGACAGGATGAAGAGGTCAATACTCCCCAATGCCATTAGGCTTTACAATTCTACCGCCAGGACTTAAGAACTTTTTAAAAGCTATTATTAATGCTTTTTGAGATAGTGATTTAGATGCATATCATATTTTTTACTGAGTTAAGTATTGTATGTAATTAGTTTTGCTACAACAAGTGTATGGGACATTGGAAAAAAGTTGAATTTCCCCATGGGGATGAATAAAGTATCTATCTATCTATCTATCTATCTAAAGCCTTAAAATAATAACCATAACAGAATCAATGAAATATTGACCATCTAGGCATCCAACCAGAAAGCAGAAGACAACAAAACTGTGCAAATGCTAAAAGAAGAAAAATAATAGATAATTAAGCAATAACTATCGAGAATATAAGATGAAGAGTTCTTGAAAGTGAGTTCATAGGTTGTGGGGAACATTTCAAAGATGGGGTGAGTGAAATTACCCCCTTTGGTTCAAGAGCCAGATGATTGCGGGCTAATGACTGTTCCTGAACCTGGTGGTGTGGGTCTGACAGTTGAGGGGTAATTACTGTTCCTCAACCTGGTGGTGTGGGTCTGATGTTGAGGGGTAATGACTGTTCCTGAACCTGGTGGTGTGGGTCTGACAGATGAGGGGTAATGACTGTTCCTGAACCCGGTGGTGTGGGTCTGACAGTTGAGGGGTAATGACTGTTCCTGAACCTGGTGGTGTGGGTCTGACAGTTGAGGGGTAATGACTGTTCCTGAACCTGGTGGTGTGGGTCTGATGTTGAAGGGTAATGACTGTTCCTGAATCTGCTGGTGTGGGTCTGACTTTGAGGGGCAATGACTGTTCCTGAACCTGGTGGTGTGGGTCAGATGTTCAGGGGTAATGATTGTTCCTGAACCTGGTGGTGTGGGTCTGACAGTTGAGGGGTAATGACTGTTCCTGAACCTGGTGGTGTGGGTCTGACAGTTGAGGGGTAATGACTGTTCCTGAACCTGGTGGTGTGAGGCTGACAGTTGAGTGGTAATGACTGTTCCTGAACCTGGTGGTGTGAGTCTGACAGTTGAGGGGTAATGACTGTTCATGAACCTGGTGGTATGAGTCTGACAGTTGAGGGGTAATGACTGTTCCTGAACCCGGTGGTGTGGGTCTGATGTTGAGGGGCAATGACTGTTCCTGAACCTGGTGGTGTGAGTCTGACAGTTGAGTGGTAATGACTGTTCCTGAACCTGGTGCTGTGGGTCTGATGTTCAGGGGTAATGACTGTTCCTGAACCTGGAGATGTGGGTCTGATGTTGAGGGGTAATGACTGTTCCTGAACCTGGTGATGTGAGGCTGACAGTTGAGTGGTAATGACTGTTCCTGAACCTGGTGGAGTGGGTTTGATGTTGAGGGGTAATGACTGTTCCTGAACCTGGTGGAGTGGGTTTGATGTTGAGGGGTAATGACTGTTCCTGAACCTGGTGGTGTGAGGCTGACAGTTGAGGGGTATTGACTGTTCCTGAACCTGGTGGTGTCAGTCTGACAGTTGAGTGGTAATGACTGTTCCTGAACTTGGTGGTGTGGGTTTGATGTTGAGGGGTAATGACAGTTCCTGAACCAGGTAGTCTGTGTCTGACAGTTGAGTGGTAATGACTGTTCCTGAACCAGTTGGTGTGGGTTTGCTGTTGAGGGGTAAAGACTGTTCCTGAATCTGCTGGTGTGAGTCTGACGGTTGAGGGGTAATGACTGTTCCTGAACCAGGTAGTTTGAGTCTGACAGTTGAGGGCTAATGACTGTTCCTAAACCTGGTGGTGTGGGTTTGATGTTGAGGGGCATTGACTGTTCCTGAACCTGGTGGAGTGGGTCTGATGTTGAAGTCTAATAATTGTTCCTGAATCTGCTGGTGTGGGTCTGATGTTGAGGGGCAATGACTGTTCATAAACCTGGTGGTGTGGGTCTGGTGTTGAGGGGTAATGACTGTTCCTGTATCTACTGGTGTGGGTCTGATGTTGAGGGGCAATGACTGTTCCTGAACCTGGCGGTGTGAGTCTAACAGTTGAGGGGAAATGACTGTCCCTGAACCTGGTGGTGTGAGACTGACGTTTGAGGGGTAATGACTGTTCCTGATCCTGGTGGTGTGAGTCTGACTGTTGAGGGGTAATGACTGTTCCTGAACCAGGTAGTTTGAGTCTGACAGTTGAGGGGTAATGACTGTTCCTGAATCTGCTGGTGTGGGTCTGATATTGAGGGGTAATGAGTGTTCCTGAACCTGGTGGTGTGGGTCTGGTGTTCTGGGGTAATCACTGTTCCTGAACCTGGTGGTGTGGGTCTGATGTTGAGGGGTAATAACTGTTCCTGAACCTGGTGGTGTGGTCTGGTGTTCTGGGGTAATGACTGTTCCTGAATCTGGTGATGTGGGTCTGGTGTTCCGGGGTAATGACTGTTCCTGAACCTGCTGGAGTGGGTCTGATGTTGAGGGGCATTGACAGTTCCAGAATCTGCTGTTGTGGGTCTGATGTTGAGGGGCAATGACTGTTCCTAAACCTGGTGATGTGGGTCTGATGTTGAGGGCTAATGACTGTTCATGAACCTGGTGGTGTGGGTCTAGTGTTGAGGGGTAATGACTGTTCCTGAACCTGGTGGTGTGAGTCTGACAGTTGAGGGGTAATGACTGTTCATGAACCTAGTGGTATGAGTCTGACAGTTGAGGGGTATTGACTGTTCCTGAACCTGGTGGTGTGAGTCTGACAGTTGAGTGGTAATGACTGTTCCTGAACCTGGTGCTGTGGGTCTGATGTTCAGGGGTAATGACTGTTCCTGAACCTGGTGATGTGGGTCTGATGTTGAGGGGTAATGACTGTTCCTGAACCTGGTGGTGTGGGTTTGATGTTGAGGGGTAATGACTGTTCCTGAACCTGGTGATGTGAGGCTGACAGTTGAGTGGTAATGACTGTTCCTGAACCTGGTGGAGTGGGTTTGATGTTGAGGGGTAATGACTGTTCCTGAACCTGGTGGTGTGAGGCTGACAGTTGAGTGGTAATGACTGTTCCTGAACCTGGTGGAGTGGGTTTGATGTTGAGGGGTAATGACTGTTCCTGAACCTGGTGGTGTGAGGCTGACAGTTGAGTGGTAATGACTGTTCCTGAACCTGGTGGAGTGGGTTTGATGTTGAGGGGTAATGACTGTTCCTGAACCTGGTGATGTGAGGCTGACAGTTGAGTGGTAATGACTGTTCCTGAACCTGGTGGAGTGGGTTTGATGTTGAGGGGTATTGACTGTTCCTGAACCTGGTGGTGTGAGGCTGACAGTTGAGGGGTATTGACTGTTCCTGAACCTGGTGGTGTGAGTCTGACAGTTGAGGGGTAATGACTCTTCCTGAACCTGGTGGTGTCAGTCTGACAGTTGAGTGGTAATGACTGTTCCTGAACTTGGTGGTGTGGGTTTGATGTTGAGGGGTAATGACAGTTCCTGAACCAGGTAGTCTGTGTCTGACAGTTGAGTGGTAATGACTGTTCCTGAACCAGTTGGTGTGGGTTTGCTGTTGAGGGGTAAAGACTGTTCCTGAATCTGCTGGTGTGAGTCTGACGGTTGAGGGGTAAAGACTGTTCCTGAATCTGCTGGTGTGGGTTTGATGTTGAGGGGCATTGACTGTTCCTGAACCTGGTGGAGTGGGTCTGATGTTGAAGTCTAATAATTGTTCCTGAATCTGCTGGTGTGGGTCTGATGTTGAGGGGCAATGACTGTTCATAAACCTGGTGGTGTGGGTCTGGTGTTGAGGGGTAATGACTGTTCCTGTATCTACTGGTGTGGGTCTGATGTTGAGGGGCAATGACTGTTCCTGAACCTGGCGGTGTGAGTCTAACAGTTGAGGGGAAATGACTGTCCCTGAACCTGGTGGTGTGAGACTGACGTTTGAGGGGTAATGACTGTTCCTGATCCTGGTGGTGTGAGTCTGACTGTTGAGGGGTAATGACTGTTCCTGAACCAGGTAGTTTGAGTCTGACAGTTGAGGGGTAATGACTGTTCCTGAATCTGCTGGTGTGGGTCTGATGTTGAGGGGAAATGAGTGTTCCTGAACCTGGTGGTGTGGGTCTGGTGTTCTGGGGTAATCACTGTTCCTGAACCTGGTGGTGTGGTCTGGTGTTCTGGGGTAATGACTGTTCCTGAATCTGGTGATGTGGGTCTGGTGTTCCGGGGTAATGACTGTTCCTGAACCTGCTGGAGTGGGTCTGATGTTGAGGGGCATTGACAGTTCCAGAATCTGCTGTTGTGGGTCTGATGTTGAGGGGCAATGACTGTTCCTAAACCTGGTGATGTGGGTCTGATGTTGAGGGCTAATGACTGTTCATGAACCTGGTGGTGTGGGTCTAGTGTTGAGGGGTAATGACTGTTCCTGAACCTGGTGGTGTGAGACTGACAGTTGAGGGGCAATGACTGTTCCTGAACCTGGTGGTGTGGGTCTGATGTTGAGGGGTAATGACTGTTCCTGAATCTGCTGGTGTGGGTCCGGTGTTGCGGGGTAATGACTGTTCCTGAACCTGGTGGTGCGGGTCTGACAGTTGAGGGGCAATGAGTGTTCCTGAACCTGGTGGAGTGGGTCTGATGTTGAGGGGTAATGACTGATCCTGAACCTGGTGGTGTGGGTCTGGTGTTGCGGGGTAATGACTGTTCATAAACCTGGTGGTGTGGGTCTGGTGTTGAGGGGTAATGACTGTTCCTGTATCTACTGGTGTGGGTCTGATGTTGAGGGGCAATGACTGTTCCTGAACCTGGCGGTGTGAGTCTAACAGTTGAGGGGAAATGACTGTCCCTGAACCTGGTGGTGTGAGACTGACGTTTGAGGGGTAATGACTGTTCCTGATCCTGGTGGTGTGAGTCTGACTGTTGAGGGGTAATGACTGTTCCTGAACCAGGTAGTTTGAGTCTGACAGTTGAGGGGTAATGACTGTTCCTGAATCTGCTGGTGTGGGTCTGATGTTGAGGGGAAATGAGTGTTCCTGAACCTGGTGGTGTGGGTCTGGTGTTCTGGGGTAATCACTGTTCCTGAACCTGGTGGTGTGGTCTGGTGTTCTGGGGTAATGACTGTTCCTGAATCTGGTGATGTGGGTCTGGTGTTCCGGGGTAATGACTGTTCCTGAACCTGCTGGAGTGGGTCTGATGTTGAGGGGCATTGACAGTTCCAGAATCTGCTGTTGTGGGTCTGATGTTGAGGGGCAATGACTGTTCCTAAACCTGGTGATGTGGGTCTGATGTTGAGGGCTAATGACTGTTCATGAACCTGGTGGTGTGGGTCTAGTGTTGAGGGGTAATGACTGTTCCTGAACCTGGTGGTGTGAGACTGACAGTTGAGGGGCAATGACTGTTCCTGAACCTGGTGGTGTGGGTCTGATGTTGAGGGGTAATGACTGTTCCTGAATCTGCTGGTGTGGGTCCGGTGTTGCGGGGTAATGACTGTTCCTGAACCTGGTGGTGCGGGTCTGACAGTTGAGGGGCAATGAGTGTTCCTGAACCTGGTGGAGTGGGTCTGATGTTGAGGGGTAATGACTGATCCTGAACCTGGTGGTGTGGGTCTGGTGTTGCGGGGTAATGACTGTTCCAGTAGCTACTGGTGTGGGTCTGATGTTGAGGGGCAATGACTGTTCCTGAATCTGCTGGTGTGGGTCTGACAGTTGAGGGGTAATGACTGTTCCTGATCCTGGTGGTATGATTCTGACACTTGAGAGGCAATGCCTGTTCCTGAACCTGGTTGTGTGGGTTCGAAGATTGCGGGGTCAGGTCTGTTCCTGAACCTGGTGGTGAGGGTCTGACAGTTGAGGGGTAAAGACTGTTCCTGAACCTGGTGATGTAGGTTTGATGTTGAGGGGTAATGACTGTTCCTGAACCTGTTGGTGTGGGTCTCGTGTTGAGGGGTAATGACTGATCCTGAAACTGGTGTTGTGGGTCTGATGTTGTGGGGTAATGACTGTTCCTGAACCTGGTGGTGTGGGTCTGATGTTGAGGGGCAATGACTGTTCCTAAACCTGGTGATGTGGGTCTGATGTTGAGGGCTAATGACTGTTCATGAACCTGGTGGTGTGGGTCTAGTGTTGAGGGGTAATGAGTGTTCCTGAACCTGGTGGTGTGGGTCTGGTGTTCTGGGGTAATCACTGTTCCTGAACCTGGTGGTGTGGGTCTGATGTTGAGGGGTAATAACTGTTCCTGAACCTGGTGGTGTGGTCTGGTGTTCTGGGGTAATGACTGTTCCTGAATCTGGTGATGTGGGTCTGGTGTTCCGGGGTAATGACTGTTCCTGAACCAGGTGATGTGGGTCTGATGTTGAGGGGCAATGCCTGTTCCTGAACCAGGCAGTTTGAGTCTGACAGTTGAGGGCTAATGACTGTTCCTGAACCTGGTGATGTGGGTCTGATGATGAGGGGTAATGACTGTTCCTGAACCCGGTGGTGTGGGTCTGACAGTTGAGGGGTAATGACTGTTCCTGAACCTGGTGGTGTGGGTCTGACAGTTGAGGGGTAATGACTGTTCCTGAACATGGTGGTGTGGGTCTGACGTTGAGTGGTAATGACAGTTCCTGAACCTGGTGGTGTGGGTCTGATGTTGAAGGGTAATGACTGTTCCTGAATCTGCTGGTGTGGGTCTGACTTTGAGGGGCAATGACTGTTCCTGAACCTGGTGGTGTGGGTCAGATGTTCAGGGGTAATGATTGTTCCTGAACCTGGTGGTGTGGGTCTGACAGTTGAGTGGTAATCACTGTTCCTGAACCTGGTGGTGTGGGTCTGATGTTGAGGGGTAATAACTGTTCCTGAACCTGGTGGTGTGGTCTGGTGTTCTGGGGTAATGACTGTTCCTGAATCTGGTGATGTGGGTCTGGTGTTCCGGGGTAATGACTGTTCCTGAACCTGCTGGAGTGGGTCTGATGTTGAGGGGCATTGACAGTTCCAGAATCTGCTGTTGTGGGTCTGATGTTGAGGGGCAATGACTGTTCCTAAACCTGGTGATGTGGGTCTGATGTTGAGGGCTAATGACTGTTCATGAACCTGGTGGTGTGGGTCTAGTGTTGAGGGGTAATGACTGTTCCTGAACCTGGTGGTGTGAGTCTGACAGTTGAGGGGTAATGACTGTTCATGAACCTAGTGGTATGAGTCTGACAGTTGAGGGGTATTGACTGTTCCTGAACCTGGTGGTGTGAGTCTGACAGTTGAGTGGTAATGACTGTTCCTGAACCTGGTGCTGTGGGTCTGATGTTCAGGGGTAATGACTGTTCCTGAACCTGGTGATGTGGGTCTGATGTTGAGGGGTAATGACTGTTCCTGAACCTGGTGGTGTGGGTTTGATGTTGAGGGGTAATGACTGTTCCTGAACCTGGTGATGTGAGGCTGACAGTTGAGTGGTAATGACTGTTCCTGAACCTGGTGGAGTGGGTTTGATGTTGAGGGGTAATGACTGTTCCTGAACCTGGTGGAGTGGGTTTGATGTTGAGGGATAATGACTGTTCCTGAACCTGGTGGTGTGAGGCTGACAGTTGAGTGGTAATGACTGTTCCTGAACCTGGTGGAGTTTGTTTGATGTTGAGGGGTAATGACTGTTCCTGAACCTGGTGATGTGAGGCTGACAGTTGAGTGGTAATGACTGTTCCTGAACCTGGTGGAGTGGGTTTGATGTTGAGGGGTAATGACTGTTCCTGAACCTGGTGGTGTGAGGCTGACAGTTGAGGGGTATTGACTGTTCCTGAACCTGGTGGTGTGAGTCTGACAGTTGAGGGGTAATGACTCTTCCTGAACCTGGTGGTGTCAGTCTGACAGTTGAGTGGTAATGACTGTTCCTGAACTTGGTGGTGTGGGTTTGATGTTGAGGGGTAATGACAGTTCCTGAACCAGGTAGTCTGTGTCTGACAGTTGAGTGGTAATGACTGTTCCTGAACCAGTTGGTGTGGGTTTGCTGTTGAGGGGTAAAGACTGTTCCTGAATCTGCTGGTGTGAGTCTGACGGTTGAGGGGTAAAGACTGTTCCTGAATCTGCTGGTGTGGGTTTGATGTTGAGGGGCATTGACTGTTCCTGAACCTGGTGGAGTGGGTCTGATGTTGAAGTCTAATAATTGTTCCTGAATCTGCTGGTGTGGGTCTGATGTTGAGGGGCAATGACTGTTCATAAACCTGGTGGTGTGGGTCTGGTGTTGAGGGGTAATGACTGTTCCTGTATCTACTGGTGTGGGTCTGATGTTGAGGGGCAATGACTGTTCCTGAACCTGGCGGTGTGAGTCTAACAGTTGAGGGGAAATGACTGTCCCTGAACCTGGTGGTGTGAGACTGACGTTTGAGGGGTAATGACTGTTCCTGATCCTGGTGGTGTGAGTCTGACTGTTGAGGGGTAATGACTGTTCCTGAACCAGGTAGTTTGAGTCTGACAGTTGAGGGGTAATGACTGTTCCTGAATCTGCTGGTGTGGGTCTGATGTTGAGGGGTAATGAGTGTTCCTGAACCTGGTGGTGTGGGTCTGGTGTTCTGGGGTAATCACTGTTCCTGAACCTGGTGGTGTGGTCTGGTGTTCTGGGGTAATGACTGTTCCTGAATCTGGTGATGTGGGTCTGGTGTTCCGGGGTAATGACTGTTCCTGAACCTGCTGGAGTGGGTCTGATGTTGAGGGGCATTGACAGTTCCAGAATCTGCTGTTGTGGGTCTGATGTTGAGGGGCAATGACTGTTCCTAAACCTGGTGATGTGGGTCTGATGTTGAGGGCTAATGACTGTTCATGAACCTGGTGGTGTGGGTCTAGTGTTGAGGGGTAATGACTGTTCCTGAACCTGGTGGTGTGAGACTGACAGTTGAGGGGCAATGACTGTTCCTGAACCTGGTGGTGTGGGTCTGATGTTGAGGGGTAATGACTGTTCCTGAATCTGCTGGTGTGGGTCCGGTGTTGCGGGGTAATGACTGTTCCTGAACCTGGTGGTGCGGGTCTGACAGTTGAGGGGCAATGAGTGTTCCTGAACCTGGTGGAGTGGGTCTGATGTTGAGGGGTAATGACTGATCCTGAACCTGGTGGTGTGGGTCTGGTGTTGCGGGGTAATGACTGTTCATAAACCTGGTGGTGTGGGTCTGGTGTTGAGGGGTAATGACTGTTCCTGTATCTACTGGTGTGGGTCTGATGTTGAGGGGCAATGACTGTTCCTGAACCTGGCGGTGTGAGTCTAACAGTTGAGGGGAAATGACTGTCCCTGAACCTGGTGGTGTGAGACTGACGTTTGAGGGGTAATGACTGTTCCTGATCCTGGTGGTGTGAGTCTGACTGTTGAGGGGTAATGACTGTTCCTGAACCAGGTAGTTTGAGTCTGACAGTTGAGGGGTAATGACTGTTCCTGAATCTGCTGGTGTGGGTCTGATGTTGAGGGGAAATGAGTGTTCCTGAACCTGGTGGTGTGGGTCTGGTGTTCTGGGGTAATCACTGTTCCTGAACCTGGTGGTGTGGTCTGGTGTTCTGGGGTAATGACTGTTCCTGAATCTGGTGATGTGGGTCTGGTGTTCCGGGGTAATGACTGTTCCTGAACCTGCTGGAGTGGGTCTGATGTTGAGGGGCATTGACAGTTCCAGAATCTGCTGTTGTGGGTCTGATGTTGAGGGGCAATGACTGTTCCTAAACCTGGTGATGTGGGTCTGATGTTGAGGGCTAATGACTGTTCATGAACCTGGTGGTGTGGGTCTAGTGTTGAGGGGTAATGACTGTTCCTGAACCTGGTGGTGTGAGACTGACAGTTGAGGGGCAATGACTGTTCCTGAACCTGGTGGTGTGGGTCTGATGTTGAGGGGTAATGACTGTTCCTGAATCTGCTGGTGTGGGTCCGGTGTTGCGGGGTAATGACTGTTCCTGAACCTGGTGGTGCGGGTCTGACAGTTGAGGGGCAATGAGTGTTCCTGAACCTGGTGGAGTGGGTCTGATGTTGAGGGGTAATGACTGATCCTGAACCTGGTGGTGTGGGTCTGGTGTTGCGGGGTAATGACTGTTCCAGTAGCTACTGGTGTGGGTCTGATGTTGAGGGGCAATGACTGTTCCTGAATCTGCTGGTGTGGGTCTGACAGTTGAGGGGTAATGACTGTTCCTGATCCTGGTGGTATGATTCTGACACTTGAGAGGCAATGCCTGTTCCTGAACCTGGTTGTGTGGGTTCGAAGATTGCGGGGTCAGGTCTGTTCCTGAACCTGGTGGTGAGGGTCTGACAGTTGAGGGGTAAAGACTGTTCCTGAACCTGGTGATGTAGGTTTGATGTTGAGGGGTAATGACTGTTCCTGAACCTGTTGGTGTGGGTCTCGTGTTGAGGGGTAATGACTGATCCTGAAACTGGTGTTGTGGGTCTGATGTTGTGGGGTAATGACTGTTCCTGAACCTGGTGGTGTGGGTCTGATGTTGAGGGGCAATGACTGTTCCTAAACCTGGAGATGTGGGTCTGATGTTGAGGGCTAATGACTGTTCATGAACCTGGTGGTGTGGGTCTAGTGTTGAGGGGTAATGAGTGTTCCTGAACCTGGTGGTGTGGGTCTGGTGTTCTGGGGTAATCACTGTTCCTGAACCTGGTGGTGTGGGTCTGATGTTGAGGGGTAATAACTGTTCCTGAACCTGGTGGTGTGGTCTGGTGTTCTGGGGTAATGACTGTTCCTGAATCTGGTGATGTGGGTCTGGTGTTCCGGGGTAATGACTGTTCCTGAACCAGGTGATGTGGGTCTGATGTTGAGGGGCAATGCCTGTTCCTGAACCAGGCAGTTTGAGTCTGACAGTTGAGGGCTAATGACTGTTCCTGAACCTGGTGATGTGGGTCTGATGATGAGGGGTAATGACTGTTCCTGAACCCGGTGGTGTGGGTCTGACAGTTGAGGGGTAATGACTGTTCCTGAACCTGGTGGTGTGGGTCTGACAGTTGAGGGGTAATGACTGTTCCTGAACATGGTGGTGTGGGTCTGACGTTGAGTGGTAATGACAGTTCCTGAACCTGGTGGTGTGGGTCTGATGTTGAAGGGTAATGACTGTTCCTGAATCTGCTGGTGTGGGTCTGACTTTGAGGGGCAATGACTGTTCCTGAACCTGGTGGTGTGGGTCAGATGTTCAGGGGTAATGATTGTTCCTGAACCTGGTGGTGTGGGTCTGACAGTTGAGTGGTAATCACTGTTCCTGAACCTGGTGGTGTGGGTCTGATGTTGAGGGGTAATAACTGTTCCTGAACCTGGTGGTGTGGTCTGGTGTTCTGGGGTAATGACTGTTCCTGAATCTGGTGATGTGGGTCTGGTGTTCCGGGGTAATGACTGTTCCTGAACCTGCTGGAGTGGGTCTGATGTTGAGGGGCATTGACAGTTCCAGAATCTGCTGTTGTGGGTCTGATGTTGAGGGGCAATGACTGTTCCTAAACCTGGTGATGTGGGTCTGATGTTGAGGGCTAATGACTGTTCATGAACCTGGTGGTGTGGGTCTAGTGTTGAGGGGTAATGACTGTTCCTGAACCTGGTGGTGTGAGTCTGACAGTTGAGGGGTAATGACTGTTCATGAACCTAGTGGTATGAGTCTGACAGTTGAGGGGTATTGACTGTTCCTGAACCTGGTGGTGTGAGTCTGACAGTTGAGTGGTAATGACTGTTCCTGAACCTGGTGCTGTGGGTCTGATGTTCAGGGGTAATGACTGTTCCTGAACCTGGTGATGTGGGTCTGATGTTGAGGGGTAATGACTGTTCCTGAACCTGGTGGTGTGGGTTTGATGTTGAGGGGTAATGACTGTTCCTGAACCTGGTGATGTGAGGCTGACAGTTGAGTGGTAATGACTGTTCCTGAACCTGGTGGAGTGGGTTTGATGTTGAGGGGTAATGACTGTTCCTGAACCTGGTGGAGTGGGTTTGATGTTGAGGGATAATGACTGTTCCTGAACCTGGTGGTGTGAGGCTGACAGTTGAGTGGTAATGACTGTTCCTGAACCTGGTGGAGTTTGTTTGATGTTGAGGGGTAATGACTGTTCCTGAACCTGGTGATGTGAGGCTGACAGTTGAGTGGTAATGACTGTTCCTGAACCTGGTGGAGTGGGTTTGATGTTGAGGGGTAATGACTGTTCCTGAACCTGGTGGTGTGAGGCTGACAGTTGAGGGGTATTGACTGTTCCTGAACCTGGTGGTGTGAGTCTGACAGTTGAGGGGTAATGACTCTTCCTGAACCTGGTGGTGTCAGTCTGACAGTTGAGTGGTAATGACTGTTCCTGAACTTGGTGGTGTGGGTTTGATGTTGAGGGGTAATGACAGTTCCTGAACCAGGTAGTCTGTGTCTGACAGTTGAGTGGTAATGACTGTTCCTGAACCAGTTGGTGTGGGTTTGCTGTTGAGGGGTAAAGACTGTTCCTGAATCTGCTGGTGTGAGTCTGACGGTTGAGGGGTAAAGACTGTTCCTGAATCTGCTGGTGTGGGTTTGATGTTGAGGGGCATTGACTGTTCCTGAACCTGGTGGAGTGGGTCTGATGTTGAAGTCTAATAATTGTTCCTGAATCTGCTGGTGTGGGTCTGATGTTGAGGGGCAATGACTGTTCATAAACCTGGTGGTGTGGGTCTGGTGTTGAGGGGTAATGACTGTTCCTGTATCTACTGGTGTGGGTCTGATGTTGAGGGGCAATGACTGTTCCTGAACCTGGCGGTGTGAGTCTAACAGTTGAGGGGAAATGACTGTCCCTGAACCTGGTGGTGTGAGACTGACGTTTGAGGGGTAATGACTGTTCCTGATCCTGGTGGTGTGAGTCTGACTGTTGAGGGGTAATGACTGTTCCTGAACCAGGTAGTTTGAGTCTGACAGTTGAGGGGTAATGACTGTTCCTGAATCTGCTGGTGTGGGTCTGATGTTGAGGGGTAATGAGTGTTCCTGAACCTGGTGGTGTGGGTCTGGTGTTCTGGGGTAATCACTGTTCCTGAACCTGGTGGTGTGGTCTGGTGTTCTGGGGTAATGACTGTTCCTGAATCTGGTGATGTGGGTCTGGTGTTCCGGGGTAATGACTGTTCCTGAACCTGCTGGAGTGGGTCTGATGTTGAGGGGCATTGACAGTTCCAGAATCTGCTGTTGTGGGTCTGATGTTGAGGGGCAATGACTGTTCCTAAACCTGGTGATGTGGGTCTGATGTTGAGGGCTAATGACTGTTCATGAACCTGGTGGTGTGGGTCTAGTGTTGAGGGGTAATGACTGTTCCTGAACCTGGTGGTGTGAGACTGACAGTTGAGGGGCAATGACTGTTCCTGAACCTGGTGGTGTGGGTCTGATGTTGAGGGGTAATAACTGTTCCTGAATCTGCTGGTGTGGGTCCAGTGTTGCGGGGTAATGACTGTTCCTGAACCTGGTGGTGCGGGTCTGACAGTTGAGGGGCAATGAGTGTTCCTGAACCTGGTGGAGTGGGTCTGATGTTGAGGGGTAATGACTGATCCTGAACCTGGTGGTGTGGGTCTGGTGTTGCGGGGTAATGACTGTTCCAGTAGCTACTGGTGTGGGTCTGATGTTGAGGGGCAATGACTGTTCCTGAATCTGCTGGTGTGGGTCTGACAGTTGAGGGGTAATGACTGTTCCTGATCCTGGTGGTATGATTCTGACACTTGAGAGGCAATGCCTGTTCCTGAACCTGGTTGTGTGGGTTCGAAGATTGCGGGGTCAGGTCTGTTCCTGAACCTGGTGGTGAGGGTCTGACAGTTGAGGGGTAAAGACTGTTCCTGAACCTGGTGATGTAGGTTTGATGTTGAGGGGTAATGACTGTTCCTGAACCTGTTGGTGTGGGTCTCGTGTTGAGGGGTAATGACTGATCCTGAAACTGGTGTTGTGGGTCTGATGTTGTGGGGTAATGACTGTTCCTGAACCTGGTGGTGTGGGTCTGATGTTGAGGGGCAATGACTGTTCCTAAACCTGGTGATGTGGGTCTGATGTTGAGGGCTAATGACTGTTCATGAACCTGGTGGTGTGGGTCTAGTGTTGAGGGGTAATGAGTGTTCCTGAACCTGGTGGTGTGGGTCTGGTGTTCTGGGGTAATCACTGTTCCTGAACC
The DNA here is from genome assembly GCF_048418815.1 of Hemitrygon akajei. Taxonomy (NCBI): domain Eukaryota; kingdom Metazoa; phylum Chordata; class Chondrichthyes; order Myliobatiformes; family Dasyatidae; genus Hemitrygon; species Hemitrygon akajei. The sequence goes on from NC_133131.1 coordinate 69,078,901, forward strand.
TGGTGGTGTGGGTCTGATGTTGAGGGGTAATAACTGTTCCTGAACCTGGTGGTGTGGTCTGGTGTTCTGGGGTAATGACTGTTCCTGAATCTGGTGATGTGGGTCTGGTGTTCCGGGGTAATGACTGTTCCTGAACCAGGTGATGTGGGTCTGATGTTGAGGGGCAATGCCTGTTCCTGAACCAGGCAGTTTGAGTCTGACAGTTGAGGGCTAATGACTGTTCCTGAACCTGGTGATGTGGGTCTGATGATCAGGGGTAATGACTGTTCCTGAACCCGGTGGTGTGGGTCTGACAGTTGAGGGGTAATGACTGTTCCTGAACCTGGTGGTGTGGGTCTGACAGTTGAGGGGTAATGACTGTTCCTGAACCTGGTGGTGTGGGTCTGACGTTGAGTGGTAATGACAGTTCCTGAACCTGGTGGTGTGGGTCTGATGTTGAAGGGTAATGACTGTTCCTGAATCTGCTGGTGTGGGTCTGACTTTGAGGGGCAATGACTGTTCCTGAACCTGGTGGTGTGGGTCAGATGTTCAGGGGTAATGATTGTTCCTGAACCTGGTGGTGTGGGTCTGACAGTTGAGTGGTAATGACTGTTCCTGAACCTGGTGGTGTGGGTCTGACAGTTGAGGGGTAATGACTGTTCCTGAACCTGGTGGTGTGAGGCTGACAGTTGAGTGGTAATGACTGTTCCTGAACCTGGTGGTGTGAGTCTGACAGTTGAGGGGTAATGACTGTTCATGAACCTGGTGGTATGAGTCTGACAGTTGAGGGGTATTGACTGTTCCTGAACCTGGTGGTGTGAGTCTGACAGTTGAGTGGTAATGACTGTTCCTGAACCTGGTGCTGTGGGTCTGATGTTCAGGGGTAATGACTGTTCCTGAACCTGGTGATGTGGGTCTGATGTTGAGGGGTAATGACTGTTCCTGAACCTGGTGGTGTGGGTTTGATGTTGAGGGGTAATGACTGTTCCTGAACCTGGTGATGTGAGGCTGACAGTTGAGTGGTAATGACTGTTCCTGAACCTGGTGGAGTGGGTTTGATGTTGAGGGGTAATGACTGTTCCTGAACCTGGTGATGTGAGGCTGACAGTTGAGTGGTAATGACTGTTCCTGAACCTGGTGGAGTGGGTTTGATGTTGAGGGGTAATGACTGTTCCTGAACCTGGTGGAGTGGGTTTGATGTTGAGGGGTAATGACTGTTCCTGAACCTGGTGGTGTGAGGCTGACAGTTGAGGGGTATTGACTGTTCCTGAACCTGGTGGTGTCAGTCTGACAGTTGAGTGGTAATGACTGTTCCTGAACTTGGTGGTGTGGGTTTGATGTTGAGGGGTAATGACAGTTCCTGAACCAGGTAGTCTGTGTCTGACAGTTGAGTGGTAATGACTGTTCCTGAACCAGTTGGTGTGGGTTTGCTGTTGAGGGGTAAAGACTGTTCCTGAATCTGCTGGTGTGAGTCTGACGGTTGAGGGGTAATGACTGTTCCTGAACCAGGTAGTTTGAGTCTGACAGTTGAGGGCTAATGACTGTTCCTAAACCTGGTGGTGTGGGTTTGATGTTGAGGGGCATTGACTGTTCCTGAACCTGGTGGAGTGGGTCTGATGTTGAAGTCTAATAATTGTTCCTGAATCTGCTGGTGTGGGTCTGATGTTGAGGGGCAATGACTGTTCATAAACCTGGTGGTGTGGGTCTGGTGTTGAGGGGTAATGACTGTTCCTGTATCTACTGGTGTTGGTCTGATGTTGAGGGGCAATGACTGTTCCTGAACCTGGCGGTGTGAGTCTAACAGTTGAGGGGAAATGACTGTCCCTGAACCTGGTGGTGTGAGACTGACGTTTGAGGGGTAATGACTGTTCCTGATCCTGGTGGTGTGAGTCTGACTGTTGAGGGGTAATGACTGTTCCTGAACCAGGTAGTTTGAGTCTGACAGTTGAGGGGTAATGACTGTTCCTGAATCTGCTGGTGTGGGTCTGATGTTGAGGGGTAATGAGTGTTCCTGAACCTGGTGGTGTGGGTCTGGTGTTCTGGGGTAATCACTGTTCCTGAACCTGGTGGTGTGGGTCTGATGTTGAGGGGTAATAACTGTTCCTGAACCTGGTGGTGTGGTCTGGTGTTCTGGGGTAATGACTGTTCCTGAATCTGGTGATGTGGGTCTGGTGTTCCGGGGTAATGACTGTTCCTGAACCTGCTGGAGTGGGTCTGATGTTGAGGGGCATTGACAGTTCCAGAATCTGCTGTTGTGGGTCTGATGTTGAGGGGCAATGACTGTTCCTAAACCTGGTGATGTGGGTCTGATGTTGAGGGCTAATGACTGTTCATGAACCTGGTGGTGTGGGTCTAGTGTTGAGGGGTAATGACTGTTCCTGAACTTGGTGGTGTGAGTCTGACAGTTGAGGGGTAATGACTGTTCATGAACCTAGTGGTATGAGTCTGACAGTTGAGGGGTATTGACTGTTCCTGAACCTGGTGGTGTGAGTCTGACAGTTGAGTGGTAATGACTGTTCCTGAACCTGGTGCTGTGGGTCTGATGTTCAGGGGTAATGACTGTTCCTGAACCTGGTGATGTGGGTCTGATGTTGAGGGGTAATGACTGTTCCTGAACCTGGTGGTGTGGGTTTGATGTTGAGGGGTAATGACTGTTCCTGAACCTGGTGATGTGAGGCTGACAGTTGAGTGGTAATGACTGTTCCTGAACCTGGTGGAGTGGGTTTGATGTTGAGGGGTAATGACTGTTCCTGAACCTGGTGGTGTGAGGCTGACAGTTGAGTGGTAATGACTGTTCCTGAACCTGGTGGAGTGGGTTTGATGTTGAGGGGTAATGACTGTTCCTGAACCTGGTGGTGTGAGGCTGACAGTTGAGTGGTAATGACTGTTCCTGAACCTGGTGGAGTGGGTTTGATGTTGAGGGGTAATGACTGTTCCTGAACCTGGTGATGTGAGGCTGACAGTTGAGTGGTAATGACTGTTCCTGAACCTGGTGGAGTGGGTTTGATGTTGAGGGGTAATGACTGTTCCTGAACCTGGTGGTGTGAGGCTGACAGTTGAGGGGTATTGACTGTTCCTGAACCTGGTGGTGTGAGTCTGACAGTTGAGGGGTAATGACTCTTCCTGAACCTGGTGGTGTCAGTCTGACAGTTGAGTGGTAATGACTGTTCCTGAACTTGGTGGTGTGGGTTTGATGTTGAGGGGTAATGACAGTTCCTGAACCAGGTAGTCTGTGTCTGACAGTTGAGTGGTAATGACTGTTCCTGAACCAGTTGGTGTGGGTTTGCTGTTGAGGGGTAAAGACTGTTCCTGAATCTGCTGGTGTGGGTTTGATGTTGAGGGGCATTGACTGTTCCTGAATCTGGTGGAGTGGGTCTGATGTTGAAGTCTAATAATTGTTCCTGAATCTGCTGGTGTGGGTCTGATGTTGAGGGGCAATGACTGTTCATAAACCTGGTGGTGTGGGTCTGGTGTTGAGGGGTAATGACTGTTCCTGTATCTACTGGTGTGGGTCTGATGTTGAGGGGCAATGACTGTTCCTGAACCTGGCGGTGTGAGTCTAACAGTTGAGGGGAAATTACTGTCCCTGAACCTGGTGGTGTGAGACTGACGTTTGAGGGGTAATGACTGTTCCTGATCCTGGTGGTGTGAGTCTGACTGTTGAGGGGTAATGACTGTTCCTGAATCTGCTGGTGTGGGTCTGATGTTGAGGGGTAATGAGTGTTCCTGAACCTGGTGGTGTGGGTCTGGTGTTCTGGGGTAATCACTGTTCCTGAACCTGGTGGTGTGGTCTGGTGTTCTGGGGTAATGACTGTTCCTGAATCTGGTGATGTGGGTCTGGTGTTCCGGGGTAATGACTGTTCCTGAACCTGCTGGAGTGGGTCTGATGTTGAGGGGCATTGACAGTTCCAGAATCTGCTGTTGTGGGTCTGATGTTGAGGGGCAATGACTGTTCCTAAACCTGGTGATGTGGGTCTGATGTTGAGGGCTAATGACTGTTCATGAACCTGGTGGTGTGGGTCTAGTGTTGAGGGGTAATGACTGTTCCTGAACCTGGTGGTGTGAGACTGACAGTTGAGGGGCAATGACTGTTCCTGAACCTGGTGGTGTGGGTCTGATGTTGAGGGGTAATGACTGTTCCTGAATCTGCTGGTGTGGGTCCGGTGTTGCGGGGTAATGACTGTTCCTGAACCTGGTGGTGCGGGTCTGACAGTTGAGGGGCAATGAGTGTTCCTGAACCTGGTGGAGTGGGTCTGATGTTGAGGGGTAATGACTGATCCTGAACCTGGTGGTGTGGGTCTGGTGTTGCGGGGTAATGACTGTTCCAGTAGCTACTGGTGTGGGTCTGATGTTGAGGGGCAATGACTGTTCCTGAATCTGCTGGTGTGGGTCTGACAGTTGAGGGGTAATGACTGTTCCTGATCCTGGTGGTATGATTCTGACACTTGAGAGGCAATGCCTGTTCCTGAACCTGGTTGTGTGGGTTCGAAGATTGCGGGGTCAGGTCTGTTCCTGAACCTGGTGGTGAGGGTCTGACAGTTGAGGGGTAAAGACTGTTCCTGAACCTGGTGATGTAGGTTTGATGTTGAGGGGTAATGACTGTTCCTGAACCTGTTGGTGTGGGTCTCGTGTTGAGGGGTAATGACTGTTCCTGAACCTGGTGGTGTGGGTCTGATGTTGAGGGGCAATGACTGTTCCTAAACCTGGTGATGTGGGTCTGATGTTGAGGGCTAATGACTGTTCATGAACCTGGTGGTGTGGGTCTAGTGTTGAGGGGTAATGAGTGTTCCTGAACCTGGTGGTGTGGGTCTGGTGTTCTGGGGTAATCACTGTTCCTGAACCTGGTGGTGTGGGTCTGATGTTGAGGGGTAATAACTGTTCCTGAACCTGGTGGTGTGGTCTGGTGTTCTGGGGTAATGACTGTTCCTGAATCTGGTGATGTGGGTCTGGTGTTCCGGGGTAATGACTGTTCCTGAACCAGGTGATGTGGGTCTGATGTTGAGGGGCAATGCCTGTTCCTGAACCAGGCAGTTTGAGTCTGACAGTTGAGGGCTAATGACTGTTCCTGAACCTGGTGATGTGGGTCTGATGATGAGGGGTAATGACTGTTCCTAAACCTGGTGATGTGGGTCTGATGTTGAGGGGCAATGACTGTTCCTGAACCGGGTGATGTGGGTCTGATGTTGAGGGGCAATGCCTGTTCCTGAACCAGGCAGTTTGAGTCTGACAGTTGAGGGCTAATGACTGTTCCTGAACCTGGTGATGTGGGTCTGATGATGAGGGGTAATGAATGTTCCTGAATCTGGTGATGTGGGTCTGGTGTTCCGGGGAAATGACTGTTCCTGAATCTGCTGGTGTGGGTCTGATGTTGAGGGGTAATGACTGTTCCTGAACCTGTTGGTGTGGGTCTGATGTTGAAGGGTAATGAGTGTTCCTGAACCTGGTGGTTTGAGTCTGACGGTTGAGTGGTAAAGACTGTTCCTGAACCTGGTGGTGTGGGTCTGATGTTCTGGGGTAATAACTGTTCCTGAATCTGGTGATGTGGGTCTGGTGTACTGGGGTAATGACTGTTCCTGAACCTGGTGATGTGGGTCTGATGTTGAGAGGTAATGACTGGGTCTGATGTTGAGGGGTAATGACTGTTCCTGAACCTGGCGGTGTGAGTCTGACAGTTAAGGGGAAATGACTGTCCCTGAACCTGGCGGTGTGAGTCTGATAGTTAAGGGGAAATGACTGTCCCTGAACCTGGTGGTGTGAGACTGACGTTTGAGGGGTAATGACTGTTCCTGAACCAGGTAGTTTGAGTCTGACAGTTGAGGGATAATGACTGTTCCTGAACCTGGTGATGTGGGTCTGATGATGAGGGGTAATGAATGTTCATGAATCTGGTGATGTGGGTCTGGTGTTCCGGGGTAATGACTGTTCCTGAATCTGCTGGTGTGGGTCTGATGTTGAGGGGCAATGACTGTTCATAAACCTGGTGGTGTGGGTCTGGTGTTGAGGGGTAATGACTGTTCCTGAACCTGGCGGTGTGAGTCTGACGGTTAAGGGGAAATGACTGTCCCTGAACCTGGTGGTGTGAGACTGATGTTTGAGGGGTAATGACTGTTCCTGATCCTGGTGGTGTGAGTCTGACTGTTGAGGGGTAATGACTGTTCCTGAACCAGGCAGTTTGAGTCTGACAGTTGAGGGCTAATGACTGTTCCTGAACATGGTGATGTGGGTCTGATGATGAGGGGTAATGAATGTTCCTGAATCTGGTGATGTGGGTCTGGTGTTCCGGGGTAATGACTGTTCCTGAATCTGCTGGTGTGGGTCTGATGTTGAGGGGTAATGACTGTTCCTGAATCTGCTGGTGTGGGTGTGATGTTGAGGGGTAATGACTGTTCCTGAACCTGTTGGTGTGGGTCTGATGTTGAGGGGTAATGACTGTTCCTGAACCTGTTGGTGTGGGTCTGACTGTTGAGGGGTAATGACTGTTCCTGAACCAGGTAGTTTGAGTCTGACAGTTGAGGGCTAATGACTGTTCCTGAACCTGGTGATGTGGGTCTGATGATGAGGGGTAATGAATGTTCCTGAATCTGGTGATGTGGGTCTGGTGTTCCGGGGTAATGACTGTTCCTAAATCTGCTGGTGTGAGTCTGATGTTGAGGGGCAATGACTGTTCATAAACCTGGTGGTGTGGGTCTGGTGTTGAGGGGTAATGACTGATCCTGTATCTACTGGTGTGGGTCTGATGTTGAGGGGCAATGACTGTTCCTGAACCTGGCGGTATGAGTCTAACAGTTGAGGGGAAATGACTGTCCCTGAACCTGGTGGTGTGAGACTGACGTTTGAGGGGTAATGACTGTTCCTGAACCAGGTAGTTTGAGTCTGACAGTTGAGGGCTAATGACTGTTCCTGAACCTGGTGGTGTGGTCTGGTGTTGAGGGGCATTGACTGTTCCTGAACCTGGTGGAGTGGGTCTGATGTTGAGGGGCATTGACAGTTCCAGAATCTGCTGTTGTGGGTCTGATGTTGAGGGGCAATGACTGTTCCTAAACCTGGTGATGTGGGTCTGATGTTGAGGGCTAATGACTGTTCATGAACCTGGTGGTGTGGTTCTGGTGTTGAGGGGTAATGACTGTTCCTGAACCTGGTGGTGTGAGACTGACAGTTGAGGGGTAATGACTGTTCCTGAACCTGGTGGTGTGGGTCTGATGTTGAGGGGTAATGACTGTTCCTGAATCTGCTGGTGTGGGTCCGGTGTTGCGGGGTAATGACTGTTCCTGAACCTGGTGGTGCGGGTCTGACAGTTGAGGGGCAATGAGTGTTCCTGAATCTGCTGGAGTGTGTATGATGTTGAGCGGCAATGACTGTTCCTGATCCTGGTGGTATGATTCTGACACTTGAGAGGCAATGCCTGTTCCTGAACCTGGTTGTGTGGGTTCGAAGATTGCGGGGTCAGGTCTGTTCCTGAACCTGGTGGTGAGGGTCTGACAGTTGAGGGGTAAAGACTGTTCCTGAACCTGGTGATGTAGGTTTGATGTTGAGGGGTAATGACTGTTCCTGAACCTGTTGGTGTGGGTCTCGTGTTGAGGGGTAATGACTGTTCCTGAAACTGGTGTTGTGGGTCTGATGTTGTGGGGTAATGACTGTTCCTGAACCTGGTGGTGTGGGTCTGATGTTCAGGGGTAATGACTGTTCCTGAACCTGGTGGTGTGGGTCTGATGTTGAGGGGTAATGACTGTTCCTGAACCTGGTGGTGTGGGTCTGATGTTGTGGGGTAATGACTGTTCCTGAATCTGCTGGTGTGGGTCTGGTGTTCCGGGGTAATGACTGTTCCTGAACCAGGTGATGTGGGTCTGATGTTGAGGGGCAATGCCTGTTCCTGAACCAGGCAGTTTGAGTCTGACAGTTGAGGGCTAATGACTGTTCCTGAACCTGGTGATGTGGGTCTGATGATGAGGGGTAATGAATGTTCCTGAATCTGGTGATGTGGGTCTGGTGTTCCGGGGAAATGACTGTTCCTGAATCTGCTGGTGTGGGTCTGATGTTGAGGGGTAATGACTGTTCCTGAACCTGTTGGTGTGGGTCTGATTTTTAAGGGTAATGAGTGTTCCTGAACCTGGTGGTGTGGGTCTGGTGTTCTGGGGTAATCACTGTTCCTGAACCTGGTGGTGTGGGCCTGATGTTCTGGGGTAATGACTGTTCCTGAACCTGGTGGTGTGGGTCTGATGTTGAGGGGTAATGACTGTTCCTGAACCTGGTGGTGTGGTCTGGTGTTCTGGGGTAATCACTGTTCCTGAACCTGGTGGTGTGGGCCTGATGTTCTGGGGTAATGACTGTTCCTGAACCTGGTGATGTGGGTCTGATGTTGAGGGGTAATGACTGTTCTTGAACCTGGTGGTGTGAGTCTGATAGTTGAGGGGTAATGACTCTTCCTGAACCTGGTGGTGTCAGTCTGACAGTTGAGTGGTAATGACTGTTCCTGAACTTGGTGGTGTGGGTTTGATGTTGAGGGGTAATGACAGTTCCTGAACCAGGTAGTCTGTGTCTGACAGTTGAGTGGTAATGACTGTTCCTGAACCAGTTGGTGTGGGTTTGCTGTTGAGGGGTAAAGACTGTTCCTGAACCTGGTGGTGTGGGTCTGATGTTCTGGGGCAATAACTGTTCCTGAATCTGGTGATGTGGGTCTGGTGTACTGGGGTAATGACTGTTCCTGAATCTGGTGATGTGGGTCTGGTGTTCCGGGGTAATGACTGTTCCTGAACCGGGTGATGTGGGTCTGATGTTGAGGGGCAATGCCTGTTCCTGAACCAAGCAGTTTGAGTCTGACAGTTGAGGGCTAATGACTGTTCCTGAACCTGGTGATGTGGGTCTGATGATGAGGGGTAATGAATGTTCCTGAATCTGGTGATGTGGGTCTGGTGTTGAGGGGTAATGACTGTTCCTGAATCTGCTGGTGTGGGTTTGATGTTGAGGGGTAATGACTGTTCCTGAACCTGTTGGTGTGGGTCTGATGTTGAAGGGTAATGAGTGTTCCTGAACCTGGTGGTGTGGGTCTGGTGTTCTGGGGTAATCACTGTTCCTGAACCTGGTGGTGTGGGCCTGATGTTCCGGGGTAATGACAGTTCCTGAATCTGCTGTTGTGGGTCTGATGTTGAGGGGCAATGACTGTTCCTGAACCTGGTAGTGTAGGTCTGATGTTGAGGGGTATTGACTGTTCCTGAACCTGGTGGAGTGGGTCTGATGTTGAGGGGCAATGACTGTTCCTGAACCTGGTAGTGTAGGTCTGATGTTGAGGGGTATTGACTGTTCCTGAACCTGGTGGAGTGGGTCTGATGTTGAGGGGTAATGACAGTTCAAGAATCTGCTGTTGTGAGTCTGACAGTTGAGGGGCAATGACTGTTCCTAAACCTGGTGATATGGGTCTGATGTTGAGCGGCAATGACTGTTCCTAAACCTGGTGATATGGGTCTGATGTTGAGGGGTAATGACTGTTCCTGAACCTGGTGGTGCGGGTCTGACAGTTGAGTGGCAATGACTGTTCCTGAACCTGGTGATGTGGGTCTGGTGTTGCGGGGTAATGACTGTTGCTGAATCTGGTGGTGTGGGTCTGATGTTGAGGGGTAATGACTGTTCCTGAACCTGGTGGTGTGAGTCTCATGTTGAGGGGTAATGACTGTTCCAGTAGCTACTGGTGTGGGTCTGATGTTGAGGGGCAATGACTGTTGCTGAATCTGGTGGTGTGGGTCTGATGTTGAGGGGTAATGACTGTTCCTGAACCTGGTGGTGTGAGTCTCATGTTGAGGGGTAATGACTGTTCCAGTAGCTACTGGTGTGGGTCTGATGTTGAGGGGCAATGACTGTTCCTGAATCTGCTGGTGTGGGTCTGACAGTTGAGGGGTAATGACTGTTCCTGATCCTGGTGGTGTGATTCTGACACTTGAGAGGCAATGCCTGTTCCTGAACCTGGTTGTGTGGGTTTGAAGATTGCGGGGTCAGGTCTGTTCCTGAACCTGTTGGTGTGGGTCTCGTGTTGAGGGGTAATGACTGTTCCTGAATCTGCTGGTGTGGGTCTGACAGTTGAGGGGTAAAGACTGTTCCAGTAGCTACTGGTGTGAGTCTCATGTTGAGGGGTAATGACTTTTCCTGAATCTGCTGGTGTGGGTCTGACAGTTGAGGGGTAATGACTGTTCCTGAACCTGGTGGAGTGGGTCTGATGTTGAGGGGCATTGACTGTCCCTAAACCTGGTGATATGGGTCTGATTTTGAGGGGTAATGACTGTTCATGAACCTGGTCGTGTGGGTCTGATGTTGAGGGGTAATGACTGATCCTGAACCTGGTGGTGTGGGTCTGGTGTTGCGGGGTAATGACTGTTCCTGAACCTGGTGGTGCGGGTCTGACAGTTGAGTGGCAATGAGTGTTCCTGAAACTGGTGGTGTGGGTCTGGTGTTGAGGGGCAATGACTGTTGCTGAATCTGGTGGTGTGGGTCTGATGTTGAGGGGTAATGACTGTTCCTGAACCTGGTGGTGTGGGTCTGATGTTGAGTGGTAATGACTGTTCCTGAACCTGGTGGTGTGAGTCTCATGTTGAGGGGTAATGACTGTTCCAGTAGCTACTGGTGTGGGTCTGATGTTGAGGGTCAATGACTGTTCCTGAATCTGCTGGTGTGGGTCTGACAGTTGAGGGGTAAAGACTGTTCCAGTAGCTACTGGTGTGAGTCCCATGTTGAGGGGTAATGACTGTTCCTGAATCTGTTGGTGTGTGTCTGACAGTTGAGGGGTAAAGACTGGTCCTGAACCTGTTGGTGTGGGTCTGATGTTGAGTGGTAATGACTGTTCCTGAACCTGCTGGTGTAGGTCTGATGTTTAGGGGCAATGACTGTTCCTAAACCTGGTGATGTGGGTCTGATGTTGAGGGGCAATGACTGTTCCTAATCCTGGTGATGTGGGTCTGATGTTGAGAGGTAATGACTGTTCCTGAACCTAGTGATGTGGGTCTGATGTTGAGTGGTAATGACTGTTCCTAAACCTGGTGGTGTGGGTTTGATGTTGAGGGGTAATGACTGTCCCTGAACCTGGTGATGTGGGTTTGATGTTGAGGGGTAATGACTGTTCCTGAACCTGGTGGTGTGGGTCTGATGTTGAAGGGTAATGACTGTTCCTGAATCTGCTGGTGTGGGTCTGATGTTGAGTGGTAATGACTGTCCCTGAACCTGGTGGTGTGGGTCTGGTGTTGAGGGGTAATGACTGTTCCTGAACCTGGTGGAGTGGGTCGGATGTTGAAGGGCAATGACTGTTCCTGAATCTGCTGGTGGGGGTCTGATGTTGAGGGGTAATGACTGATCCTGAACCTGGTGGTGTGGGTCTGATGTAGAGGGGTAATGACTGATCCTGAACCTGGTGGAGTGGGTCTGATGTTGAAGGGCAATGACTGTTCCTGAATCTGCTGGTGTGGGTCTGATGTTGAGGGGTAATGACTGATCCTGAACCTGGTGGTGTGGGTCTGATGTTGAGGGGTAATGACTGATTCTGAACCTGGTGGTGTGGGTCTGATGTTGAGCGGCAATGACTGTTCCTGAACCTGGTGGTGTGGGTCTGATGTTGAGGGGTAATGACTGATCCTGAACCTGGTGGTGTGGGTCTGATGTTGAGGGGTAATGACTGTTCCTGAACCTGGTGGTGTGGGTCTGATGTTGAGCGGCAATGACTGTTCCTGAACCTGGTGGAGTGGGTCTGATGTTGAGGGGTAATGACTGTTCCTGAACCTGGTGATGTGTGTCTGATGTTGAGGGGTAATGACTGTTCCTGAAGGTGGTGGAGTGGGTCTGATGTTGAGGGGTAATGACTTTTACTGAACCTGGTGGTGTGCGTCTGATGTTGAGGGGCAATGACTGTTCCTGAACCTGGTGATGTGTGTCTGATGTTGAGGGGCAATGACTGTTGCTGAATCTGGTGGTGTGTGTCTGGTGTTGCGGGGTAATGACTGTTCCAGTAGCTACTGGTGTGAGTCTCATGTTGAGGGGTAATGACTGTTCCTGAACCTGCTGGTGTAGGTCTGATGTTTAGGGGCAATGAATGTTCCTAAACCTGGTGATGTGGGTCTGATGTTGAAGGGTAATGACTGCTCCTGAACCTGGTAATGTGGGTCTGATGTTGATGTCTAATAATTGTTCCTGAATCTGCTGGTGTGGGTCTGCTGTTGAGGGGCAATGACTGTTGCTGAACCTGGTGTTGTGGGTCTGATGTTGAAGGGTAATGACTGTGCCTGAACCTGGTGGAGTGGGTCTGATGTTGAGGGGTAATGACTGTTACTGAACCTGGTGATGTGGGTCTGGTGTTGAGGGGTATTATCTGTTCCAATAGCTACTGGTGTGGGTCTGATGTTGAGGGGCAATGATTGTTCCTGAATCTGCTGGTGTAGGTCTGATGTTGAGGGGCAATGACTGTTACTGACTCTGCTGTTGTGGGTCTGATGTTGAGGGGTAATGACTGTTCCTGAACCTGGTGGAGTGCGTCTGATGTTGAGAGGCAATGACTGTTCGTAAACCTGGTGATGTGGGTCTGATGTTGAGGGGTAATGACTGTTCCTGAACCTGGTGATGTGGGTCTGATGTTGAGGGGTAATGACTGTTCCTGAACCTGGTGGTGTGGGTTTGATGTTGAGGGGTAATGACTGTTCCTGAACCTGGTGATGTGAGGCTGACAGTTGAGTGGTAATGACTGTTCCTGAACCTGGTGGAGTGGGTTTGATGTTGAGGGGTAATGACTGTTCCTGAACCTGGTGGTGTGAGGCTGACAGTTGAGTGGTAATGACTGTTCCTGATCCTGGTGGTATGATTCTGACACTTGAGAGGCAATGCCTGTTCCTGAACCTGGTTGTGTGGGTTCGAAGATTGCGGGGTCAGGTCTGTTCCTGAACCTGGTGGTGAGGGTCTGACAGTTGAGGGGTAAAGACTGTTCCTGAACCTGGTGATGTAGGTTTGATGTTGAGGGGTAATGACTGTTCCTGAACCTGTTGGTGTGGGTCTCGTGTTGAGGGGTAATGACTGTTCCTGAAACTGGTGTTGTGGGTCTGATGTTGTGGGGTAATGACTGTTCCTGAACCTGGTGGTGTGGGTCTGATGTTCAGGGGTAATGACTGTTCCTGAACCTGGTGGTGTGGGTCTGATGTTGAGGGGTAATGACTGTTCCTGAACCTGGTGGTGTGGGTCTGATGTTGTGGGGTAATGACTGTTCCTGAATCTGCTGGTGTGGGTCTGGTGTTCCGGGGTAATGACTGTTCCTGAACCAGGTGATGTGGGTCTGATGTTGAGGGGCAATGCCTGTTCCTGAACCAGGCAGTTTGAGTCTGACAGTTGAGGGCTAATGACTGTTCCTGAACCTGGTGATGTGGGTCTGATGATGAGGGGTAATGAATGTTCCTGAATCTGGTGATGTGGGTCTGGTGTTCCGGGGAAATGACTGTTCCTGAATCTGCTGGTGTGGGTCTGATGTTGAGGGGTAATGACTGTTCCTGAACCTGTTGGTGTGGGTCTGATTTTTAAGGGTAATGAGTGTTCCTGAACCTGGTGGTGTGGGTCTGGTGTTCTGGGGTAATCACTGTTCCTGAACCTGGTGGTGTGGGCCTGATGTTCTGGGGTAATGACTGTTCCTGAACCTGGTGGTGTGGGTCTGATGTTGAGGGGTAATGACTGTTCCTGAACCTGGTGGTGTGGTCTGGTGTTCTGGGGTAATCACTGTTCCTGAACCTGGTGGTGTGGGCCTGATGTTCTGGGGTAATGACTGTTCCTGAACCTGGTGATGTGGGTCTGATGTTGAGGGGTAATGACTGTTCTTGAACCTGGTGGTGTGAGTCTGATAGTTGAGGGGTAATGACTCTTCCTGAACCTGGTGGTGTCAGTCTGACAGTTGAGTGGTAATGACTGTTCCTGAACTTGGTGGTGTGGGTTTGATGTTGAGGGGTAATGACAGTTCCTGAACCAGGTAGTCTGTGTCTGACAGTTGAGTGGTAATGACTGTTCCTGAACCAGTTGGTGTGGGTTTGCTGTTGAGGGGTAAAGACTGTTCCTGAACCTGGTGGTGTGGGTCTGATGTTCTGGGGCAATAACTGTTCCTGAATCTGGTGATGTGGGTCTGGTGTACTGGGGTAATGACTGTTCCTGAATCTGGTGATGTGGGTCTGGTGTTCCGGGGTAATGACTGTTCCTGAACCGGGTGATGTGGGTCTGATGTTGAGGGGCAATGCCTGTTCCTGAACCAAGCAGTTTGAGTCTGACAGTTGAGGGCTAATGACTGTTCCTGAACCTGGTGATGTGGGTCTGATGATGAGGGGTAATGAATGTTCCTGAATCTGGTGATGTGGGTCTGGTGTTGAGGGGTAATGACTGTTCCTGAATCTGCTGGTGTGGGTTTGATGTTGAGGGGTAATGACTGTTCCTGAACCTGTTGGTGTGGGTCTGATGTTGAAGGGTAATGAGTGTTCCTGAACCTGGTGGTGTGGGTCTGGTGTTCTGGGGTAATCACTGTTCCTGAACCTGGTGGTGTGGGCCTGATGTTCCGGGGTAATGACAGTTCCTGAATCTGCTGTTGTGGGTCTGATGTTGAGGGGCAATGACTGTTCCTGAACCTGGTAGTGTAGGTCTGATGTTGAGGGGTATTGACTGTTCCTGAACCTGGTGGAGTGGGTCTGATGTTGAGGGGCAATGACTGTTCCTGAACCTGGTAGTGTAGGTCTGATGTTGAGGGGTATTGACTGTTCCTGAACCTGGTGGAGTGGGTCTGATGTTGAGGGGTAATGACAGTTCAAGAATCTGCTGTTGTGAGTCTGACAGTTGAGGGGCAATGACTGTTCCTAAACCTGGTGATATGGGTCTGATGTTGAGCGGCAATGACTGTTCCTAAACCTGGTGATATGGGTCTGATGTTGAGGGGTAATGACTGTTCCTGAACCTGGTGGTGCGGGTCTGACAGTTGAGTGGCAATGACTGTTCCTGAACCTGGTGATGTGGGTCTGGTGTTGCGGGGTAATGACTGTTGCTGAATCTGGTGGTGTGGGTCTGATGTTGAGGGGTAATGACTGTTCCTGAACCTGGTGGTGTGAGTCTCATGTTGAGGGGTAATGACTGTTCCAGTAGCTACTGGTGTGGGTCTGATGTTGAGGGGCAATGACTGTTGCTGAATCTGGTGGTGTGGGTCTGATGTTGAGGGGTAATGACTGTTCCTGAACCTGGTGGTGTGAGTCTCATGTTGAGGGGTAATGACTGTTCCAGTAGCTACTGGTGTGGGTCTGATGTTGAGGGGCAATGACTGTTCCTGAATCTGCTGGTGTGGGTCTGACAGTTGAGGGGTAATGACTGTTCCTGATCCTGGTGGTGTGATTCTGACACTTGAGAGGCAATGCCTGTTCCTGAACCTGGTTGTGTGGGTTTGAAGATTGCGGGGTCAGGTCTGTTCCTGAACCTGTTGGTGTGGGTCTCGTGTTGAGGGGTAATGACTGTTCCTGAATCTGCTGGTGTGGGTCTGACAGTTGAGGGGTAAAGACTGTTCCAGTAGCTACTGGTGTGAGTCTCATGTTGAGGGGTAATGACTTTTCCTGAATCTGCTGGTGTGGGTCTGACAGTTGAGGGGTAATGACTGTTCCTGAACCTGGTGGAGTGGGTCTGATGTTGAGGGGCATTGACTGTCCCTAAACCTGGTGATATGGGTCTGATTTTGAGGGGTAATGACTGTTCATGAACCTGGTCGTGTGGGTCTGATGTTGAGGGGTAATGACTGATCCTGAACCTGGTGGTGTGGGTCTGGTGTTGCGGGGTAATGACTGTTCCTGAACCTGGTGGTGCGGGTCTGACAGTTGAGTGGCAATGAGTGTTCCTGAAACTGGTGGTGTGGGTCTGGTGTTGAGGGGCAATGACTGTTGCTGAATCTGGTGGTGTGGGTCTGATGTTGAGGGGTAATGACTGTTCCTGAACCTGGTGGTGTGGGTCTGATGTTGAGTGGTAATGACTGTTCCTGAACCTGGTGGTGTGAGTCTCATGTTGAGGGGTAATGACTGTTCCAGTAGCTACTGGTGTGGGTCTGATGTTGAGGGTCAATGACTGTTCCTGAATCTGCTGGTGTGGGTCTGACAGTTGAGGGGTAAAGACTGTTCCAGTAGCTACTGGTGTGAGTCCCATGTTGAGGGGTAATGACTGTTCCTGAATCTGTTGGTGTGTGTCTGACAGTTGAGGGGTAAAGACTGGTCCTGAACCTGTTGGTGTGGGTCTGATGTTGAGTGGTAATGACTGTTCCTGAACCTGCTGGTGTAGGTCTGATGTTTAGGGGCAATGACTGTTCCTAAACCTGGTGATGTGGGTCTGATGTTGAGGGGCAATGACTGTTCCTAATCCTGGTGATGTGGGTCTGATGTTGAGAGGTAATGACTGTTCCTGAACCTAGTGATGTGGGTCTGATGTTGAGTGGTAATGACTGTTCCTAAACCTGGTGGTGTGGGTTTGATGTTGAGGGGTAATGACTGTCCCTGAACCTGGTGATGTGGGTTTGATGTTGAGGGGTAATGACTGTTCCTGAACCTGGTGGTGTGGGTCTGATGTTGAAGGGTAATGACTGTTCCTGAATCTGCTGGTGTGGGTCTGATGTTGAGTGGTAATGACTGTCCCTGAACCTGGTGGTGTGGGTCTGGTGTTGAGGGGTAATGACTGTTCCTGAACCTGGTGGAGTGGGTCGGATGTTGAAGGGCAATGACTGTTCCTGAATCTGCTGGTGGGGGTCTGATGTTGAGGGGTAATGACTGATCCTGAACCTGGTGGTGTGGGTCTGATGTAGAGGGGTAATGACTGATCCTGAACCTGGTGGAGTGGGTCTGATGTTGAAGGGCAATGACTGTTCCTGAATCTGCTGGTGTGGGTCTGATGTTGAGGGGTAATGACTGATCCTGAACCTGGTGGTGTGGGTCTGATGTTGAGGGGTAATGACTGATTCTGAACCTGGTGGTGTGGGTCTGATGTTGAGCGGCAATGACTGTTCCTGAACCTGGTGGTGTGGGTCTGATGTTGAGGGGTAATGACTGATCCTGAACCTGGTGGTGTGGGTCTGATGTTGAGGGGTAATGACTGTTCCTGAACCTGGTGGTGTGGGTCTGATGTTGAGCGGCAATGACTGTTCCTGAACCTGGTGGAGTGGGTCTGATGTTGAGGGGTAATGACTGTTCCTGAACCTGGTGATGTGTGTCTGATGTTGAGGGGTAATGACTGTTCCTGAAGGTGGTGGAGTGGGTCTGATGTTGAGGGGTAATGACTTTTACTGAACCTGGTGGAGAGGGTCTGATGTTGAGGGGTAATGACTTTTACTGAACCTGGTGGTGTGCGTCTGATGTTGAGGGGCAATGACTGTTCCTGAACCTGGTGATGTGTGTCTGATGTTGAGGGGCAATGACTGTTGCTGAATCTGGTGGTGTGTGTCTGGTGTTGCGGGGTAATGACTGTTCCAGTAGCTACTGGTGTGAGTCTCATGTTGAGGGGTAATGACTGTTCCTGAACCTGCTGGTGTAGGTCTGATGTTTAGGGGCAATGAATGTTCCTAAACCTGGTGATGTGGGTCTGATGTTGAAGGGTAATGACTGCTCCTGAACCTGGTAATGTGGGTCTGATGTTGATGTCTAATAATTGTTCCTGAATCTGCTGGTGTGGGTCTGCTGTTGAGGGGCAATGACTGTTGCTGAACCTGGTGTTGTGGGTCTGATGTTGAAGGGTAATGACTGTGCCTGAACCTGGTGGAGTGGGTCTGATGTTGAGGGGTAATGACTGTTACTGAACCTGGTGATGTGGGTCTGGTGTTGAGGGGTATTATCTGTTCCAATAGCTACTGGTGTGGGTCTGATGTTGAGGGGCAATGATTGTTCCTGAATCTGCTGGTGTAGGTCTGATGTTGAGGGGCAATGACTGTTACTGACTCTGCTGTTGTGGGTCTGATGTTGAGGGGTAATGACTGTTCCTGAACCTGGTGGAGTGCGTCTGATGTTGAGAGGCAATGACTGTTCGTAAACCTGGTGATGTGGGTCTGATGTTGAGGGGTAATGACTGTTCCTGAACCTGGTGATGTGGGTCTGATGTTGAGGGGTAATGACTGTTCCTGAACCTGGTGGTGTGGGTTTGATGTTGAGGGGTAATGACTGTTCCTGAACCTGGTGATGTGAGGCTGACAGTTGAGTGGTAATGACTGTTCCTGAACCTGGTGGAGTGGGTTTGATGTTGAGGGGTAATGACTGTTCCTGAACCTGGTGGTGTGAGGCTGACAGTTGAGTGGTAATGACTGTTCCTGATCCTGGTGGTATGATTCTGACACTTGAGAGGCAATGCCTGTTCCTGAACCTGGTTGTGTGGGTTCGAAGATTGCGGGGTCAGGTCTGTTCCTGAACCTGGTGGTGAGGGTCTGACAGTTGAGGGGTAAAGACTGTTCCTGAACCTGGTGATGTAGGTTTGATGTTGAGGGGTAATGACTGTTCCTGAACCTGTTGGTGTGGGTCTCGTGTTGAGGGGTAATGACTGTTCCTGAAACTGGTGTTGTGGGTCTGATGTTGTGGGGTAATGACTGTTCCTGAACCTGGTGGTGTGGGTCTGATGTTCAGGGGTAATGACTGTTCCTGAACCTGGTGGTGTGGGTCTGATGTTGAGGGGTAATGACTGTTCCTGAACCTGGTGGTGTGGGTCTGATGTTGTGGGGTAATGACTGTTCCTGAATCTGCTGGTGTGGGTCTGGTGTTCCGGGGTAATGACTGTTCCTGAACCAGGTGATGTGGGTCTGATGTTGAGGGGCAATGCCTGTTCCTGAACCAGGCAGTTTGAGTCTGACAGTTGAGGGCTAATGACTGTTCCTGAACCTGGTGATGTGGGTCTGATGATGAGGGGTAATGAATGTTCCTGAATCTGGTGATGTGGGTCTGGTGTTCCGGGGAAATGACTGTTCCTGAATCTGCTGGTGTGGGTCTGATGTTGAGGGGTAATGACTGTTCCTGAACCTGTTGGTGTGGGTCTGATTTTTAAGGGTAATGAGTGTTCCTGAACCTGGTGGTGTGGGTCTGGTGTTCTGGGGTAATCACTGTTCCTGAACCTGGTGGTGTGGGCCTGATGTTCTGGGGTAATGACTGTTCCTGAACCTGGTGGTGTGGGTCTGATGTTGAGGGGTAATGACTGTTCCTGAACCTGGTGGTGTGGTCTGGTGTTCTGGGGTAATCACTGTTCCTGAACCTGGTGGTGTGGGCCTGATGTTCTGGGGTAATGACTGTTCCTGAACCTGGTGATGTGGGTCTGATGTTGAGGGGTAATGACTGTTCTTGAACCTGGTGGTGTGAGTCTGATAGTTGAGGGGTAATGACTCTTCCTGAACCTGGTGGTGTCAGTCTGACAGTTGAGTGGTAATGACTGTTCCTGAACTTGGTGGTGTGGGTTTGATGTTGAGGGGTAATGACAGTTCCTGAACCAGGTAGTCTGTGTCTGACAGTTGAGTGGTAATGACTGTTCCTGAACCAGTTGGTGTGGGTTTGCTGTTGAGGGGTAAAGACTGTTCCTGAACCTGGTGGTGTGGGTCTGATGTTCTGGGGCAATAACTGTTCCTGAATCTGGTGATGTGGGTCTGGTGTACTGGGGTAATGACTGTTCCTGAATCTGGTGATGTGGGTCTGGTGTTCCGGGGTAATGACTGTTCCTGAACCGGGTGATGTGGGTCTGATGTTGAGGGGCAATGCCTGTTCCTGAACCAAGCAGTTTGAGTCTGACAGTTGAGGGCTAATGACTGTTCCTGAACCTGGTGATGTGGGTCTGATGATGAGGGGTAATGAATGTTCCTGAATCTGGTGATGTGGGTCTGGTGTTGAGGGGTAATGACTGTTCCTGAATCTGCTGGTGTGGGTTTGATGTTGAGGGGTAATGACTGTTCCTGAACCTGTTGGTGTGGGTCTGATGTTGAAGGGTAATGAGTGTTCCTGAACCTGGTGGTGTGGGTCTGGTGTTCTGGGGTAATCACTGTTCCTGAACCTGGTGGTGTGGGCCTGATGTTCCGGGGTAATGACAGTTCCTGAATCTGCTGTTGTGGGTCTGATGTTGAGGGGCAATGACTGTTCCTGAACCTGGTAGTGTAGGTCTGATGTTGAGGGGTATTGACTGTTCCTGAACCTGGTGGAGTGGGTCTGATGTTGAGGGGCAATGACTGTTCCTGAACCTGGTAGTGTAGGTCTGATGTTGAGGGGTATTGACTGTTCCTGAACCTGGTGGAGTGGGTCTGATGTTGAGGGGTAATGACAGTTCAAGAATCTGCTGTTGTGAGTCTGACAGTTGAGGGGCAATGACTGTTCCTAAACCTGGTGATATGGGTCTGATGTTGAGCGGCAATGACTGTTCCTAAACCTGGTGATATGGGTCTGATGTTGAGGGGTAATGACTGTTCCTGAACCTGGTGGTGCGGGTCTGACAGTTGAGTGGCAATGACTGTTCCTGAACCTGGTGATGTGGGTCTGGTGTTGCGGGGTAATGACTGTTGCTGAATCTGGTGGTGTGGGTCTGATGTTGAGGGGTAATGACTGTTCCTGAACCTGGTGGTGTGAGTCTCATGTTGAGGGGTAATGACTGTTCCAGTAGCTACTGGTGTGGGTCTGATGTTGAGGGGCAATGACTGTTGCTGAATCTGGTGGTGTGGGTCTGATGTTGAGGGGTAATGACTGTTCCTGAACCTGGTGGTGTGAGTCTCATGTTGAGGGGTAATGACTGTTCCAGTAGCTACTGGTGTGGGTCTGATGTTGAGGGGCAATGACTGTTCCTGAATCTGCTGGTGTGGGTCTGACAGTTGAGGGGTAATGACTGTTCCTGATCCTGGTGGTGTGATTCTGACACTTGAGAGGCAATGCCTGTTCCTGAACCTGGTTGTGTGGGTTTGAAGATTGCGGGGTCAGGTCTGTTCCTGAACCTGTTGGTGTGGGTCTCGTGTTGAGGGGTAATGACTGTTCCTGAATCTGCTGGTGTGGGTCTGACAGTTGAGGGGTAAAGACTGTTCCAGTAGCTACTGGTGTGAGTCTCATGTTGAGGGGTAATGACTTTTCCTGAATCTGCTGGTGTGGGTCTGACAGTTGAGGGGTAATGACTGTTCCTGAACCTGGTGGAGTGGGTCTGATGTTGAGGGGCATTGACTGTCCCTAAACCTGGTGATATGGGTCTGATTTTGAGGGGTAATGACTGTTCATGAACCTGGTCGTGTGGGTCTGATGTTGAGGGGTAATGACTGATCCTGAACCTGGTGGTGTGGGTCTGGTGTTGCGGGGTAATGACTGTTCCTGAACCTGGTGGTGCGGGTCTGACAGTTGAGTGGCAATGAGTGTTCCTGAAACTGGTGGTGTGGGTCTGGTGTTGAGGGGCAATGACTGTTGCTGAATCTGGTGGTGTGGGTCTGATGTTGAGGGGTAATGACTGTTCCTGAACCTGGTGGTGTGGGTCTGATGTTGAGTGGTAATGACTGTTCCTGAACCTGGTGGTGTGAGTCTCATGTTGAGGGGTAATGACTGTTCCAGTAGCTACTGGTGTGGGTCTGATGTTGAGGGTCAATGACTGTTCCTGAATCTGCTGGTGTGGGTCTGACAGTTGAGGGGTAAAGACTGTTCCAGTAGCTACTGGTGTGAGTCCCATGTTGAGGGGTAATGACTGTTCCTGAATCTGTTGGTGTGTGTCTGACAGTTGAGGGGTAAAGACTGGTCCTGAACCTGTTGGTGTGGGTCTGATGTTGAGTGGTAATGACTGTTCCTGAACCTGCTGGTGTAGGTCTGATGTTTAGGGGCAATGACTGTTCCTAAACCTGGTGATGTGGGTCTGATGTTGAGGGGCAATGACTGTTCCTAATCCTGGTGATGTGGGTCTGATGTTGAGAGGTAATGACTGTTCCTGAACCTAGTGATGTGGGTCTGATGTTGAGTGGTAATGACTGTTCCTAAACCTGGTGGTGTGGGTTTGATGTTGAGGGGTAATGACTGTCCCTGAACCTGGTGATGTGGGTTTGATGTTGAGGGGTAATGACTGTTCCTGAACCTGGTGGTGTGGGTCTGATGTTGAAGGGTAATGACTGTTCCTGAATCTGCTGGTGTGGGTCTGATGTTGAGTGGTAATGACTGTCCCTGAACCTGGTGGTGTGGGTCTGGTGTTGAGGGGTAATGACTGTTCCTGAACCTGGTGGAGTGGGTCGGATGTTGAAGGGCAATGACTGTTCCTGAATCTGCTGGTGGGGGTCTGATGTTGAGGGGTAATGACTGATCCTGAACCTGGTGGTGTGGGTCTGATGTAGAGGGGTAATGACTGATCCTGAACCTGGTGGAGTGGGTCTGATGTTGAAGGGCAATGACTGTTCCTGAATCTGCTGGTGTGGGTCTGATGTTGAGGGGTAATGACTGATCCTGAACCTGGTGGTGTGGGTCTGATGTTGAGGGGTAATGACTGATTCTGAACCTGGTGGTGTGGGTCTGATGTTGAGCGGCAATGACTGTTCCTGAACCTGGTGGTGTGGGTCTGATGTTGAGGGGTAATGACTGATCCTGAACCTGGTGGTGTGGGTCTGATGTTGAGGGGTAATGACTGTTCCTGAACCTGGTGGTGTGGGTCTGATGTTGAGCGGCAATGACTGTTCCTGAACCTGGTGGAGTGGGTCTGATGTTGAGGGGTAATGACTGTTCCTGAACCTGGTGATGTGTGTCTGATGTTGAGGGGTAATGACTGTTCCTGAAGGTGGTGGAGTGGGTCTGATGTTGAGGGGTAATGACTTTTACTGAACCTGGTGGAGAGGGTCTGATGTTGAGGGGTAATGACTTTTACTGAACCTGGTGGTGTGCGTCTGATGTTGAGGGGCAATGACTGTTCCTGAACCTGGTGATGTGTGTCTGATGTTGAGGGGCAATGACTGTTGCTGAATCTGGTGGTGTGTGTCTGGTGTTGCGGGGTAATGACTGTTCCAGTAGCTACTGGTGTGAGTCTCATGTTGAGGGGTAATGACTGTTCCTGAACCTGCTGGTGTAGGTCTGATGTTTAGGGGCAATGAATGTTCCTAAACCTGGTGATGTGGGTCTGATGTTGAAGGGTAATGACTGCTCCTGAACCTGGTAATGTGGGTCTGATGTTGATGTCTAATAATTGTTCCTGAATCTGCTGGTGTGGGTCTGCTGTTGAGGGGCAATGACTGTTGCTGAACCTGGTGTTGTGGGTCTGATGTTGAAGGGTAATGACTGTGCCTGAACCTGGTGGAGTGGGTCTGATGTTGAGGGGTAATGACTGTTACTGAACCTGGTGATGTGGGTCTGGTGTTGAGGGGTATTATCTGTTCCAATAGCTACTGGTGTGGGTCTGATGTTGAGGGGCAATGATTGTTCCTGAATCTGCTGGTGTAGGTCTGATGTTGAGGGGCAATGACTGTTACTGACTCTGCTGTTGTGGGTCTGATGTTGAGGGGTAATGACTGTTCCTGAACCTGGTGGAGTGCGTCTGATGTTGAGAGGCAATGACTGTTCGTAAACCTGGTGATGTGGGTCTGATGTTGAGGGGTAATGACTGTTCCTGAACCTGGTGATGTGGGTCTGATGTTGAGGGGTAATGACTGTTCCTGAACCTAGTGATGTGGGTCTGATGTTGAGCGGCAATGACTGTTCCTAAACCTGGTGATGTGGGTCTGATGTTGAGGGGTAATGACTGTTCCTGAATCTGCTTGTGTGTGTCTGATGTTGAGCGGTAATGAATGTTTCTGAATCTGCTTGGGTGGGTTTGATGTTGAGGGGCAATGAGTGTTCCTGAATCTGCTGGTGTGGGTCTGATGTTGAGGGGTAATGACTGTTCCTGAATCTGCTGGTGTGGGTCTGATGTTGAGGGGTAATGACTGTTCCTGAACCTGGTGGAGTGGTCTGATGTTGAGGGGCAATGACTGTTCCTGAATCTGGTGGTGTGGGTCTGATGTTGAGGGGTAATGTCTGTTCCTGAACCTGGTGGAGTGGGTCTGATGTTGAGGGGTAATGACTGTTCCTGAACATGGTGGAGTGGGTCTGATGTTGAGCGGCAATGACTGTTCCTAAACCTGGTGGTGTGGGTTTGATGTTGAGGGGTAATGACTGTTCCTGAACCTAGTGATGTGGGTCTGATGTTGAGGGGTAATGACTGTTCCTGAACATGGTGAAGTGGGTCTGATGTTGTGCGGCAATGACTGTTCCTAAACCTAGTGATGTGGGTCTGATGTTGAGAGGCAATGACTGTTCCTAAACCTGGTGATGTGGGTCTGATGTTGAGGGGTAATGACTGTTCCTGAACCTAGTGATGTGGGTCTGATGTTGAGCGGCAATGACTGTTCCTAAACCTGGTGGTGTGGGTTTGATATTGAGGGGCATTGACTGTTCCTGAACCTGGTGGAGTGGGTCTGATGTTGAAGTCTAATAATTGTTCCTGAATCTGCTGGTGTGGGTCTGATGTTGAGGGGCAATGATTGTTCCTGAATCTGCTGGTGTGGGTCTGATGTTGAAGGGTAATGACTGTGCCTGAACCTGGTGGAGTGGGTCTGATGTTGAGGGGTAATGACTGTTCGTAAACCTGGTGATGTGGGTCTGGTGTTGAGGGGTATTATCTGTTCCAATAGCTACTGGTGTGGGTCTGATGTTGAGGGGCAATGACTGTTCGTAAACCTGGTGATGTGGGTCTAATGTTGAGGGGTAATGACTGTTCCTGAACCTGGTGATGTGGGTCTGATGTTGAGGGGTAATGACTATTCCTGAACCTAGTTATGTGGGTCTGATGTTGAGCGGCAATGACTGTTCCTAAACCTGGTGGTGTGGGTTTGATGTTGAGGGGTAATGACTGTTCCTGAACCTGGTGGAGTGGGTCTGATGTTGAGGGGAAATGACTGTTCCTAAACCTAGTGATGTGGGTCTGATGTTGAGGGGCAATGACTGTTCCTAAACCTGGTGATGTGGGTCTGATGTTGAGGGGTAATGACTGTTCCTGAATCTGCTTGTGTGGGTCTGATGTTGAGGGGTAATGACTGTTTCTGAATCTGCTTGGGTGGGTTTGATGTTGAGGGGCAATGAGTGTTCCTGAATCTGCTGGTGTGGGTCTGATGTTGAGGGGTAATGACTGTTCCTGAACCTCGTGGAGTGGTCTGATGTTGAGGGGCAATGACTGTTCCTGAACCTGGTGGAGTGGGTCTGATGTTGAGGGGTAATGACTGTTCCTGAACCTGGTGGTGTGGGTCTGATGTTGAGGGGTAATGACTGTTCCTGAACCTTGTGGAGTGGGTCTGATGTTGAGGGGTAATGACTGTTCCTAAACCTGGTGATGTGGGTCTGATGTTGAGGGGTAATGACTGTTCCTAAACCTGGTGATGTGGGTCTGATGTTGAGGGGTAATGACTGTTCCTAAACCTGGTGATGTGGGTCTGATGTTGAGGGGTAATGACTGTTCCTGAACCTGGTGATGTGGGTCTGATGTTGAGGGGTAATGACTATTCCTGAACCTAGTTATGTGGGTCTGATGTTGAGCGGCAATGACTGTTCCTAAACCTGGTGGTGTGGGTTTGATGTTGAGGGGTAATGACTGTTCCTAAACCAGGTGGTGTGGGTTTGATGTTGAGGGGCAATGACTGTTCCTGAACCTGGTGGTGTGGGTTTGATGTTGAGGGGTAATGACTGTTCCTGAATCTGCTGGTGTGGGTCTGATGTTGAGGGGCAATGACTGTTCCTGAATCTGCTGGTGTGGGTCTGAAGTTGAGGGGTAATGAGTGTTCCTGAACCTGGGGGTGTGGGTCTGATGTTGAGGGGTAATGACTGTTCCTGAACCTGGTGGTGTGGGTCTGATGTTGAGGGGTAATGACTGTTCCTGAACCTGGTGGTGTGGGTCTGATGTTGAGCGGCAATGACTGTTCCTGAACCTGGTGGTGTGGGTCTGATGTTGAGCGGCAATGACTGTTCCTGAACCTGGTGGAGTGGGTCTGATGTTGAGGGGTAATGACTGTTCCTGAACCTGGTGGAGTGGGTCTGATGTTGAGGGGTAATGACTTTTACAGAACCTGGTGATGTGGGTCTGATGTTGAGGGGTAATGACTGTTCCTGAACCTGGTGATGTGTGTCTGATGTTGAGGGGTAATGACTGTTCCTGAACCTGGTGGATTGGGTCTGATGTTGAGGGGTAATGACTTTTACTGAACATGGTGGTGTGGGTCTGGTGTTGAGCGGTATTATCTGTTCCAATAGCTACTGGTGTGGGTCTGATGATGAGGGGCAATGACTGTTCCTGAATCTGCTGGTGTGGGTCTGATGTTGAGGGGTAATGACTGTTCCTGAACCTGGTAATGTGGGTCTGATTTTGAAGGCTAATGACTGTTCCTGAATCTGCTGGTGTGGGTCTGGTGTTGAGGGGTATTATCTGTTCCAATAGCTACTGGTGTGGGTCTGATGTTGAGGGGCAATGATTGTTCCTGAATCTGCTGGTGTAGGTCTGATGTTGAGGGGCAATGACAGTTCCTGACTCTGCTGTTGTGCGTCTGATGTTGAGGGGTAATGACTTCCTGAACCTGGTGGAGTGGGTCTGATGTTGAGGGGAAATGACTGTTCCTAAACCTAGTGATGTGGGTCTGATGTTGAGGGGCAATGACTGTTCCTAAACCTGGTGATGTGGGTCTGATGTTGAGGGGTAATGACTGTTCCTGAATCTGCTTGTGTGGGTCTGATGTTGAGGGGTAATGACTGTTCCTGAATCTGCTGGTGTGGGTCTGATGTTGAGGGGTAATGACTGTTCCTGAATCTGCTGGTGTGGGTCTGATGTTGAAGGGCAATGACTGTTCCTAAACCTGGTGATGTGGGTCTGATGTTGAGGGGTAATGACTGTTCCTGAATCTGCTGGTGTGGGTCTGATGTTGAGGGGTAATGACTGTTCCTGAATCTGCTGGTGTGGGTCTGATGTTGAAGGGCAATGACTGTTCCTAAACCTGGTGATGTGGGTCTGATGTTGAGGGGTAATGACTGTTCCTGAACCTGGTGGTGTGGGTCTGATGTTGAGGGGCAATGACTGTTCCTAAAACTGGTGATGTGGGTCTGATGTTGAGGGGTAATGACTGTTCCTGAATCTGGTGGTGTGTGTCTGATGTTGAGGGGTAATGACTGTTCCTGAATCTGGTGGTGTGTGTCTGATGTTGAGGGGTAATGACTGTTCCTGAACCTGGTGGTGTGGGTCTGATGTTGAGCGGCAATGACTGTTCCTGAACCTGGTGGAGTGGGTCTGATGTTGAGGGGTAATGACTGTTCCTGAACCTGGTGATGTGTGTCTGATGTTCAGGGGTAATGACTGTTCCTGAAGCTGGTGGAGTGGGTCTGATGTTGAGGGGTAATGACTTTTACTGAACCTGGTGGAGTGGGTCTGATGTTGAGGGGTAATGACTTTTACTGAACCTGGTGGTGTGCGTCTGATGTTGAGGGGCAATGACTGTTCCTGAACCTGGTGATGTGTGTCTGATGTTGAGGGGTAATGACTGTTCCTGAACCTGGTGGTGAGGGTCTGATGTTGAGGGGTAATGACTGTTCCTGAACCTGGTGGTGTGGGTCTGATGTTGAGGGGTAATGACTGTTCCTGAACCTGGTGGAGTGGGTCTGATGTTGAGGGGTAATGACTGTTCCTGAACCTGGTGGAGTGGGTCTGATGTTGAGGGGCAATGACTGTTGCTGAATCTGGTGGTGTGTGTCTGGTGTTGCGGGGTAATGACTGTTCCAGTAGCTACTGGTGTGAGTCTCATGTTGAGGGGTAATGACTGTTCCTGAACCTGCTGGTGTAGGTCTGATGTTTAGGGGCAATGAATGTTCCTAAACCTGGTGATGTGGGTCTGATGTTGAGGGGTAATGACTGCTCCTGAACCTGGTAATGTGGGTCTGATGTTGATGTCTAATAATTGTTCCTGAATCTGCTGGTGTGGGTCCGATGTTGAGGGGCAATGATTGTTCCTGAATCTGCTGGTGTGGGTCTGATGTTGAGGGGCAATGACTGTTGCTGAACCTGGTGATGTGGGTCTGGTGTTGAGGGGTATTATCTGTTCCAATAGCTACTGGTGTGGGTCTGATGTTGAGGGGCAATGATTGTTCCTGAATCTGCTGGTGTAGGTCTGATGTTGAGGGGCAATGACTGTTACTGACTCTGCTGTTGTGCGTCTGATGTTGAGCGGCAATGACTCTTCGTAAACCTGGTGATGTGGGTCTGATGTTGAGGGGTAATGACTGTTCCTGAACCTAGTGATGTGGGTCTGATGTTGAGGGGCAATGACTGTTCCTAAACCTGTTGATGTGGGTTTGATATTGAGGGGTAATGACTGTTCCTGAATCTGCTGGAGTGGGTCCGATGTTGAGGGGTAATGAATGTTTCTGAATCTGCTTGGGTGGGTTTGATGTTGAGGGGCAATGAGTATTCCTGAATCTGCTGGTGTGGGTCTGATGTTGAGGGGTAATGACTGTTCCTGAACCTGGTGGAGTGGGTCTGATGTTGAGGGGTAATGACTGTTCCTGAATCTGGTGGTGTGGGTCTGATGTTGAGGGGTAATGTCTGTTCCTGAAACTGGTGGAGTGGGTCTGATGTTGAGCGGCAATGACTGTTCCTAAACCTGGTGGTGTGGGTTTGATGTTGAGGGGTAATGACTGTTCCTGAACATGGTGGAGTGGGTCTGATGTTGAGCGGCAATGACTGTTCCTAAACCTGGTGGTGTGGGTTTGATGTTGAGGGGTAATGACTGTTCCTGAACCTAGTGATGTGGGTCTGATGTTGAGGGGTAATGACTGTTCCTGAACATGGTGGAGTGGGTCTGATGTTGAGCGGCAATGACTGTTCCTAAACCTAGTGATGTGGGTCTGATGTTGAGAGGCAATGACTGTTCCTAAACCTGGTGATGTGGGTCTGATGTTGAGGGGTAATGACTGTTCCTAAACCGAGTGATGTGGGTCTGATGTTGAGAGGCAATGTCTGTTCCTAAACCTGGTGATGTGGGTCTGATGTTGAGGGGCAATGACTGTTCCTGAACCTGGTGCTGTGGGTCTGATGTTGAGGGGTAATGACTGTTCCTGAACATGGTGGAGTGGGTCTGATGTTGAGCGGCAATGACTGTTCCTAAACCTAGTGGTGTGGGTTTGATGTTGAGGGGTAATGACTGTTCCTGAACCTAGTGATGTGGGTCTGATGTTGAGGGGTAATGACTGTTCCTGAACATGGTGGAGTGGGTCTGATGTTGAGAGGCAATGACTGTTCCTAAACCTGGTGATGTGGGTCTGATGTTGAGGGGTAATGACTGTTCCTGAACCTAGTGATGTGGGTCTGATGTTGAGCGGCAATGACTGTTCCTAAACCTGGTGGTGTGGGTTTGATGTTGAGGGGCATTGACTGTTCCTGAACCTGGTGGAGTGGGTCTGATGTTGAAGTCTAATAATTGTTCCTGAATCTGCTGGTGTGGGTCTGATGTTGAGGGGCAATGATTGTTCCTGAATCTGCTGGTGTGGGTCTGATGTTGAAGGGTAATGACTGTGCCTGAACCTGGTGGAGTGGGTCTGATGTTGAGGGGTAATGACTGTTCGTAAACCTGGTGATGTGGGTCTGGTGTTGAGGGGTATTATCTGTTCCAATAGCTACTGGTGTGGGTCTGATGTTGAGGGGCAATGACTGTTCGTAAACCTGGTGATGTTGGTCTAATGTTGAGGGGTAATGACTGTTCCTGAACCTAGTGATGTGGGTCTGATGTTGAGCGGCAATGACTGTTCCTAAACCTGGTGGTGTGGGTTTGATATTGAGGGGCAATGACTGTTCCTAAACCTGGTGATGTGGGTCTGATGTTGAGGGGCAATGACTGTTCCTAAACCTGGTGATGTGGGTCTGATGTTGAGGGGTAATGACTGTTCCTGAATCTGCTGGAGCGGGTCTGATGTTGAGGGACAATGACTGTTCCTAAACCTGGTGATGTGGGTCTGATGTTAAGGGGCAATGACTGTTCCTAAACCTGGTGATGTGGGTCTGATGTTGAGGGGTAATGACTGTTCCTGAATCTGCTGGAGAGGGTCTGATGTTGAGGGGCAATGACTGTTCCTGAATCTGCTTGTGTGGGTCTGATGTTGAGGGGTAATGACTGTTTCTGAATCTGCTTGGGTGGGTTTGATGTTGAGGGGCAATGAGTGTTCCTGAATCTGCTGGTGTGGGTCTGATGTTGAGGGGTAATGACTGTTCCTGAACCTCGTGGAGTGGTCTGATGTTGAGGGGTAATGACTGTTCCTGAATCTGGTGGTGTGGGTCTGATGTTGAGGGGTAATGACTGTTCCTGAACCTGGTGGAGTGGGTCTGATGTTGAGGGGTAATGACTGTTCCTGAACCTAGTGATGTGGGTCTGATGTTGAGCGGCAATGACTGTTCCTAAACCTGGTGGTGTGGGTTTGATATTGAGGGGCAATGACTGTTCCTAAACCTGGTGATGTGGGTCTGATGTTGAGGGGTAATGACTGTTCCTGAATCTGCTGGAGCGGGTCTGATGTTGAGGGGCAATGACTGTTCCTGAATCTGCTTGTGTGGGTCTGATGTTGAGGGGTAATGACTGTTTCTGAATCTGCTTGGGTGGGGTTGATGTTGAGGGGCAATGAGTGTTCCTGAATCTGCTGGTGTGGGTCTGATGTTGAGGGGTAATGACTGTTCCTGTACCTCGTGGAGTGGTCTGATGTTGAGGGGTAATGACTGTTCCTGAATCTGGTGGTGTGGGTCTGATGTTGAGGGGTAATGACTGTTCCTGAACCTGGTGGAGTGGGTCTGATGTTGAGGGGTAATGACTGTTCCTGAACCTGGTGGTGTGGGTCTGATGTTGAGGGGTAATGACTGTTCCTGAACCTTGTGGAGTGGGTCTGATGTTGAGGGGTAATGACTGTTCCTAAACCTGGTGATGTGGGTCTGATGTTGAGGGGTAATGACTGTTCCTAAACCTGGTGATGTGGGTCTGATGTTGAGGGGTAATGACTGTTCCTAAACCTGTTGATGTGGGTCTGATGTTGAGGGGTAATGACTGTTCCTGAACCTGGTGATGTGGGTCTGATGTTGAGGGGTAATGACTATTCCTGAACCTAGTTATGTGGGTCTGATGTTGAGCGGCAATGACTGTTCCTAAACCTGGTGGTGTGGGTTGGATGTTGAGGGGTAATGACTGTTCCTAAACCAGGTGGTGTGGGTTTGATGTTGAGGGGCAATGACTGTTCCTGAACCTGGTGGTGTGGGTTTGATGTTGAGGGGTAATGACTGTTCCTGAACCTGGTGGTGTGGGTTTGATGTTGAGGGGTAATGACTGTTCCTGAATCTGCTGGTGTGGGTCTGATGTTGAGGGGCAATGACTGTTCCTGAATCTGCTGGTGTGAGTCTGAAGTTGAGGGGTAATGAGTGTTCCTGAACCTGGGGGTGTGGGTCTGATGTTGAGGGGTAATGACTGTTCCTGAACCTGGTGGTGAGGGTCTGATGTTGAGGGGTAATGACTGTTCCTGAACCTGGTGGTGTGGGTCTGATGTTGAGCGGCAATGACTGTTCCTGAACCTGGTGGTGTGGGTCTGATGTTGAGCGGCAATGACTGTTCCTGAACCTGGTGGAGTGGGTCTGATGTTGAGGGGTAATGACTGTTCCTGAACCTGGTGGAGTGGGTCTGATGTTGAGGGGTAATGTCTTTTACAGAACCTGGTGATGTGGGTCTGATGTTGAGGGGTAATGACTGTTCCTGAACCTGGTGATGTGTGTCTGATGTTGAGGGGCAATGACTGTTCCTAAACCTGGTGATGTGGGTCTGATGTTGAGGGGTAATGACTGTTCCTGAATCTGCTGGAGTGGGTCTGATGTTGAGGGGTAATGAATGTTACTGAATCTGCTTGGTTGGGTTTGATGTTGAGGGGCAATGAGTATTCCTGAATCTGCTGGTGTGGGTCTGATGTTGAGGGGTAATGACTGTTCCTGAACCTGGTGGAGTGGTCTGATGTTGAGGGGCAATGACTGTTCCTGAATCTGGTGGTGTGGGTCTGATGTTGAGGGGTAATGTCTGTTCCTGAACCTGGTGGAGTGGGTCTGATGTTGAGGGGTAATGACTGTTCCTGAACATGGTGGAGTGGGTCTGATGTTGAGCGGCAATGACTGTTCCTAAACCTGGTGATGTGGGTCTGATGTTGAGGGGTAATGACTGTTCCTGAACCTAGTGATGTGGGTCTGATGTTGAGCGGCAATGACTGTTCCTAAACCTGGTGGTGTGGGTTTGATGTTGAGGGGCAATGACTGTTCCTGAACCTGGTGGAGTGGGTCTGATGTTGAAGTCTAATAATTGTTCCTGAATCTGCTGGTGTGGGTCTGATGTTGAGGGGCAATGATTGTTCCTGAATCTGCTGGTGTGGGTCTGATGTTGAAGGGTAATGACTGTGCCTGAACCTGGTGGAGTGGGTCTGATGTTGAGGGGTAATGACTGTTCGTAAACCTGGTGATGTGGGTCTGGTGTTGAGGGGTATTATCTGTTCCAATAGCTACTGGTGTGGGTCTGATGTTGAGGAGCAATGACTGTTCGTAAACCTGGTGATGTGGGTCTAATGTTGAGGGGTAATGACTGTTCCTGAACCTAGTGATGTGGGTCTGATGTTGAGCGGCAATGACTGTTCCTAAACCTGGTGATGTGGGTCTGATGTTGAGGGGCAATGACTGTTCCTAAACCTGGTGATGTGGGTCTGATGTTGAGGGGTAATGACCGTTTCTGAATCTGCTTGGGTGGGTTTGATGTTGAGGGGCAATGAGTGTTCCTGAATCTGCTGGTGTGGGTCTGATGTTGAGGGGTAATGACTGTTCCTGAACCTGGTGGAGTGGTCTGATGTTGAGGGGTAATGACTGTTCCTGAATCTGGTGGTGTGGGTCTGATGTTGAGGGGTAATGACTGTTCCTGAACCTGGTGGAGTGGGTCTGATGTTGAGGGGTAATGACTGTTCCTGAACCTAGTGATGTGGGTCTGATGTTGAGCGGCAATGACTGTTCCTAAACCTGGTGGTGTGGGTTTGATATTGAGGGGCAATGACTGTTCCTAAACCTGGTGATGTGGGTCTGATGTTGAGGGGTAATGACTGTTCCTGAATCTGCTGGAGCGGGTCTGATGTTGAGGGGCAATGACTGTTCCTGAATCTGCTTGTGTGGGTCTGATGTTGAGGGGTAATGACTGTTTCTGAATCTGCTTGGGTGGGGTTGATGTTGAGGGGCAATGAGTGTTCCTGAATCTGCTGGTGTGGGTCTGATGTTGAGGGGTAATGACTGTTCCTGTACCTCGTGGAGTGGTCTGATGTTGAGGGGTAATGACTGTTCCTGAATCTGGTGGTGTGGGTCTGATGTTGAGGGGTAATGACTGTTCCTGAACCTGGTGGAGTGGGTCTGATGTTGAGGGGTAATGACTGTTCCTGAACCTGGTGGTGTGGGTCTGATGTTGAGGGGTAATGACTGTTCCTGAACCTTGTGGAGTGGGTCTGATGTTGAGGGGTAATGACTGTTCCTAAACCTGGTGATGTGGGTCTGATGTTGAGGGGTAATGACTGTTCCTAAACCTGGTGATGTGGGTCTGATGTTGAGGGGTAATGACTGTTCCTAAACCTGTTGATGTGGGTCTGATGTTGAGGGGTAATGACTGTTCCTGAACCTGGTGATGTGGGTCTGATGTTGAGGGGTAATGACTATTCCTGAACCTAGTTATGTGGGTCTGATGTTGAGCGGCAATGACTGTTCCTAAACCTGGTGGTGTGGGTTGGATGTTGAGGGGTAATGACTGTTCCTAAACCAGGTGGTGTGGGTTTGATGTTGAGGGGCAATGACTGTTCCTGAACCTGGTGGTGTGGGTTTGATGTTGAGGGGTAATGACTGTTCCTGAATCTGCTGGTGTGGGTCTGATGTTGAGGGGCAATGACTGTTCCTGAATCTGCTGGTGTGAGTCTGAAGTTGAGGGGTAATGAGTGTTCCTGAACCTGGGGGTGTGGGTCTGATGTTGAGGGGTAATGACTGTTCCTGAACCTGGTGGTGAGGGTCTGATGTTGAGGGGTAATGACTGTTCCTGAACCTGGTGGTGTGGGTCTGATGTTGAGCGGCAATGACTGTTCCTGAACCTGGTGGTGTGGGTCTGATGTTGAGCGGCAATGACTGTTCCTGAACCTGGTGGAGTGGGTCTGATGTTGAGGGGTAATGACTGTTCCTGAACCTGGTGGAGTGGGTCTGATGTTGAGGGGTAATGTCTTTTACAGAACCTGGTGATGTGGGTCTGATGTTGAGGGGTAATGACTGTTCCTGAACCTGGTGATGTGTGTCTGATGTTGAGGGGCAATGACTGTTCCTAAACCTGGTGATGTGGGTCTGATGTTGAGGGGTAATGACTGTTCCTGAATCTGCTGGAGTGGGTCTGATGTTGAGGGGTAATGAATGTTACTGAATCTGCTTGGTTGGGTTTGATGTTGAGGGGCAATGAGTATTCCTGAATCTGCTGGTGTGGGTCTGATGTTGAGGGGTAATGACTGTTCCTGAACCTGGTGGAGTGGTCTGATGTTGAGGGGCAATGACTGTTCCTGAATCTGGTGGTGTGGGTCTGATGTTGAGGGGTAATGTCTGTTCCTGAACCTGGTGGAGTGGGTCTGATGTTGAGGGGTAATGACTGTTCCTGAACATGGTGGAGTGGGTCTGATGTTGAGCGGCAATGACTGTTCCTAAACCTGGTGATGTGGGTCTGATGTTGAGGGGTAATGACTGTTCCTGAACCTAGTGATGTGGGTCTGATGTTGAGCGGCAATGACTGTTCCTAAACCTGGTGGTGTGGGTTTGATGTTGAGGGGCAATGACTGTTCCTGAACCTGGTGGAATGGGTCTGATGTTGAAGTCTAATAATTGTTCCTGAATCTGCTGGTGTGGGTCTGATGTTGAGGGGCAATGATTGTTCCTGAATCTGCTGGTGTGGGTCTGATGTTGAAGGGTAATGACTGTGCCTGAACCTGGTGGAGTGGGTCTGATGTTGAGGGGTAATGACTGTTCGTAAACCTGGTGATGTGGGTCTGGTGTTGAGGGGTATTATCTGTTCCAATAGCTACTGGTGTGGGTCTGATGTTGAGGAGCAATGACTGTTCGTAAACCTGGTGATGTGGGTCTAATGTTGAGGGGTAATGACTGTTCCTGAACCTAGTGATGTGGGTCTGATGTTGAGCGGCAATGACTGTTCCTAAACCTGGTGATGTGGGTCTGATGTTGAGGGGCAATGACTGTTCCTAAACCTGGTGATGTGGGTCTGATGTTGAGGGGTAATGACCGTTTCTGAATCTGCTTGGGTGGGTTTGATGTTGAGGGGCAATGAGTGTTCCTGAATCTGCTGGTGTGGGTCTGATGTTGAGGGGTAATGACTGTTCCTGAACCTGGTGGAGTGGTCTGATGTTGAGGGGTAATGACTGTTCCTGAATCTGGTGGTGTGGGTCTGATGTTCAGGGGTAATGACTGTTCCTGAACCTGGTGGAGTGGGTCTGATGTTGAGGGGTAATGACTGTTCCTGAACCTAGTGATGTGTGTCTGATGTTGAGGGGTAATGACAGTTCCTAAACCTGGTGGTTTGGGTTTGATATTGAGGGGCAATGACTGTTCCTATACCTGGTGATGTGGGTCTGAAGTTGAGGGGTAATGACTGTTCCTGAATCTGCTGGAGTGGGTCTGATGTTGAGGGGCAATGACTGTTCCTGAATCTGCTTGTGTGGGTCTGATGTTGAGGGGTAATGACTGTTTCTGAATCTGCTTGGGTGGGTTTGATGTTGAGGGGCAATGAGTGTTCCTGAATCTGCTGGTGTGGGTCTGATGTTGAGGGGTAATGACTGTTCCTGAACGTCGGGGAGTGGTCTGATGTTGAGGGGTAATGACTGTTCCTGAATCTGGTGGTGTGGGTCTGATGTTGAGGGGTAATGACTGTTCCTGAACCTGGTGGAGTGGGTCTGATGTTGAGGGGTAATGACTGTTCCTGAACCTGGTGATGTGGGTCTGATGTTGAGCGGCAATGACTGTTCCTAAACCAGGTGGTGTGGGTTTGATGTTGAGGGGCAATGACTGTTCCTGAACCTGGTGGTGTGGGTCTGATGTTGAGGGGTAATGACTGTTCCTGAACCTGGTGGTGTGGGTCTGATGTTGAGCGGCAATGACTGTTCCTGAACCTGGTGGTATGGGTCTGATGTTGATCGGCAATGACTGTTCCTGAACCTGGTGGAGTGGGTCTGATGTTGAGGGGTAATGACTGTTCCTGAACCTGGTGGAGTGGGTCTGATGTTGAGGGGTAATGACTTTTACAGAACCTGGTGATGTGGGTCTGATGTTGAGGGGTAATGACTGTTCCTGAACCTGGTGATGTGTGTCTGATGTTGAGGGGCAATGACTGTTCCGAAACCTGGTGATGTGGGTCTGATGTTGAGGGGTAATGACTGTTCCTGAATCTGCTGGAGTGGGTCTGATGTTGAGGGGTAATGAATGTTTCTGAATCTGCTTGGGTGGGTTTGATGTTGAGGGGCAATGAGTATTCCTGAATCTGCTGGTGTGGGTCTGATGTTGAGGGGTAATGACTGTTCCTGAACCTGGTGGAGTGGTCTGATGTTGAGGGGCAATGACTGTTCCTGAATCTGGTGGTGTGGGTCTGATGTTGAGGGGTAATGTCTGTTCCTGAACCTGGTGAAGTGGGTCTGATGTTGAGGGGTAATGACTGTTCCTGAACATGGTGGAGTGGGTCTGATATTGAGCGGCAATGACTGTTCCTAAACCTGGTGGTGTGGGTTTGATGTTGAGGGGTAATGACTGTTCCTGAACCTAGTGATGTGGGTCTGATGTTGAGGGGTAATGACTGTTCCTGAACATGTTGGAGTGGGTCTGATGTTGAGCGGCAATGACTGTTCCTAAACCTAGTGATGTGGGTCTGATGTTGAGAGGCAATGACTGTTCCTAAACCTGGTGATGTGGGTCTGATGTTGAGGGGTAATGACTGTTCCTGAACCTAGTGATGTGGGTCTGATGTTGAGCGGCAATGACTGTTCCTGAACCTGGTGGAGTGGGTCTGATGTTGAAGTCTAATAATTGTTCCTGAATCTGCTGGTGTGGGTCTGATGTTGAGGGGCAATGATTGTTCCTGAATCTGCTGGTGTGGGTCTGATGTTGAAGGGTAATGACTGTGCCTGAACCTGGTGGAGTGGGTCTGATGTTGAGGGGTAATGACTGTTCGTAAACCTGGTGATGTGGGTCTGGTGTTGAGGGGTATTATCTGTTCCAATGGCTACTGGTGTGGGTCTGATGCTGAGGGGCAATGACTGTTCGTAAACCTGGTGATGTGGGTCTAATGTTGAGGGGTAATGACTGTTCCTGAACCTGGTGGTGTGGTTTTGATATTGAGGGGCAATGACTGTTCCTGAACCTAGTGATGTGGGTCTGATGTTGAGCGGCAATGACTGTTCCTGAACCTGGTGGTGTGGGTTTGATATTGAGGGGCAATGACTGTTCCTGAACCTGGTGATATGGGTCTGATGTTGAGGGGCAATGACTGTTCCTAAACCTGGTGATGTGGGTCTGATGTTGAGGGGTAATGACTGTTCCTGAATCTGCTGGAGTGGGTCTGATGTTGAGGGGCAATGACTGTTCCTGAATCTGCTTGTGTGGGTCTGATGTTGAGGGGTAATGACTGTTTCTGAATCTGCTTGGGTGGGTTTGATGTTGAGGGGCAATGAGTGTTCCTGAATCTGCTGGTGTGGGTCTGATGTTGAGGGGTAATGACTGTTCCTGAACCTCGTGGAGTGGTCTGATGTTGAGGGGTAATGACTGTTCCTGAATCTGGTGGTGTGGGTCTGATGTTGAGGGGTAATGACTGTTCCTGAACCTGGTGGAGTGGGTCTGATGTTGAGGGGTAATGACTGTTCCTGAACCTAGTGATGTGGGTCTGATGTTGAGCGGCAATGACTGTTCCTAAACCTGGTGGTGTGGGTTTGATATTGAGGGGCAATGACTGTTCCTAAACCTGGTGATGTGGGTCTGATGTTGAGGGGCAATGACTGTTCCTAAACCTGGTGATGTGGGTCTGATGTTGAGGGGTAATGACTGTTCCTGAATCTGCTGGAGTGGGTCTGATGTTGAGGGGCAATGACTGTTCCTGAATCTGCTTGTGTGGGTCTGATGTTGAGGGGTAATGAATGTTTCTGAATCTGCTTGGGTGGGTTTGATGTTGAGCGGCAATGAGTGTTCCTGAATCTGCTGGTGTGGGTCTGATGTTGAGGGGTAATGACTGTTCCTGAACCTCGTGGAGTGGTCTGATGTTGAGGGGTAATGACTGTTCCTGAATCTGGTGGTGTGGGTCTGATGTTGAGGGGTAATGACTGTTCCTGAACCTGGTGGTGTGGGTCTGATGTTGAGGGGTAATGACTGTTCCTGAACCTTGTGGAGTGGGTCTGATGTTGAGGGGTAATGACTGTTCCTAAACCTGGTGATGTGGGTCTGATGTTGAGGGGTAATGACTGTTCCTAAACCTGGTGATGTGGGTCTGATGTTGAGGGGTAATGACTGTTCCTAAACCTGGTGATGTGGGTCTGATGTTGAGGGGTAATGACTGTTCCTGAACCTGGTGATGTGGGTCTGATGTTGAGGGGTAATGACTATTCCTGAACCTAGTTATGTGGGTCTGATGTTGAGCGGCAATGACTGTTCCTAAACCTGGTGGTGTGGGTTTGATGTTGAGGGGTAATGACTGTTCCTAAACCAGGTGGTGTGGGTTTGATGTTGAGCGGCAATGACTGTTCCTGAACCTGGTGGTGTGGGTTTGATGTTGAGGGGTAATGACTGTTCCTGAATCTGCTGGTGTGGGTCTGATGTTGAGCGGCAATGACTGTTCCTGAACCTGGTGGTGTGGGTCTGATGTTGAGGGGTAATGACTGTTCCTGAACCTGGTGGTGTGGGTCTGATGTTGAGCGGCAATGACTGTTCCTGAACCTGGTGGTGTGGGTCTGATGTTGAGCAGCAATGACTGTTCCTGAACCTGGTGGAGTGGGTCTGATGTTGAGGGGTAATGACTGTTCCTGAACCTGGTGGAGTGGGTCTGATGTTGAGGGGTAATGTCTTTTACAGAACCTGGTGATGTGGGTCTGATGTTGAGGGGTAATGACTGTTCCTGAACCTGGTGATGTGTGTCTGATGTTGAGGGGTAATGACTGTTCCTGAACCTGGTGGAGTGGGTCTGATGTTGAGGGGTAATGACTGTTCCTGAACCTGGTGGTGTGGGTCTGGTGTTGAGCCGTATTATCTGTTCCAATAGCTACTGATGTGTGTCTGATGTTGAGGGGTAATGACTGTTCCTAAACCTGGTGGTGTGGGTTTGATGTTGAGGGGTAATGACTGTTCCTAAACCAGGTGGTGTGGGTTTGATGTTGAGGGGCAATGACTGTTCCTGAACCTGGTGGTGTGTGTTTGATGTTGAGGGGCAATGACTGTTCCTGAACCTGGTGGTGTGGGTTTGATGTTGAGGGGCAATGACTGTTCCTGAACCTGGTGATGTGGGTCTGATGTTAAGGGGTAATGACTGTTCCTGAACCTGGTGGTGTGGGTTTGATGTTGAGGGGTAATGACTGTTCCTGAATCTGCTGGAGCGGGTCTGATGTTGAGGGACAATGACTGTTCCTAAACCTGGTGATGTGGGTCTGATGTTAAGGGGCAATGACTGTTCCTAAACCTGGTGATGTGGGTCTGATGTTGAGGGGTAATGACTGTTCCTGAATCTGCTGGAGAGGGTCTGATGTTGAGGGGCAATGACTGTTCCTGAATCTGCTTGTGTGGGTCTGATGTTGAGGGGTAATGACTGTTTCTGAATCTGCTTGGGTGGGTTTGATGTTGAGGGGCAATGAGTGTTCCTGAATCTGCTGGTGTGGGTCTGATGTTGAGGGGTAATGACTGTTCCTGAACCTCGTGGAGTGGTCTGATGTTGAGGGGTAATGACTGTTCCTGAATCTGGTGGTGTGGGTCTGATGTTGAGGGGTAATGACTGTTCCTGAACCTGGTGGAGTGGGTCTGATGTTGAGGGGTAATGACTGTTCCTGAACCTAGTGATGTGGGTCTGATGTTGAGCGGCAATGACTGTTCCTAAACCTGGTGGTGTGGGTTTGATATTGAGGGGCAATGACTGTTCCTAAACCTGGTGATGTGGGTCTGATGTTGAGGGGTAATGACTGTTCCTGAATCTGCTGGAGTGGGTCTGATGTTGAGGGGCAATGACTGTTCCTGAATCTGCTTGTGTGGGTCTGATGTTGAGGGGTAATGACTGTTTCTGAATCTGCTTGGGTGGGGTTGATGTTGAGGGGCAATGAGTGTTCCTGAATCTGCTGGTGTGGGTCTGATGTTGAGGGGTAATGACTGTTCCTGTACCTCGTGGAGTGGTCTGATGTTGAGGGGTAATGACTGTTCCTGAATCTGGTGGTGTGGGTCTGATGTTGAGGGGTAATGACTGTTCCTGAACCTGGTGGAGTGGGTCTGATGTTGAGGGGTAATGACTGTTCCTGAACCTGGTGGTGTGGGTCTGATGTTGAGGGGTAATGACTGTTCCTGAACCTTGTGGAGTGGGTCTGATGTTGAGGGGTAATGACTGTTCCTAAACCTGGTGATGTGGGTCTGATGTTGAGGGGTAATGACTGTTCCTAA
This sequence comes from Hemitrygon akajei, assembly GCF_048418815.1. Lineage (NCBI taxonomy): Eukaryota > Metazoa > Chordata > Chondrichthyes > Myliobatiformes > Dasyatidae > Hemitrygon > Hemitrygon akajei. Next base: position 69,119,587 of record NC_133131.1, read on the forward strand.
ACCTGGTGATGTGGGTCTGATGTTGAGGGGTAATGACTGTTCCTAAACCTGTTGATGTGGGTCTGATGTTGAGGGGTAATGACTGTTCCTGAACCTGGTGATGTGGGTCTGATGTTGAGGGGTAATGACTATTCCTGAACCTAGTTATGTGGGTCTGATGTTGAGCGGCAATGACTGTTCCTAAACCTGGTGGTGTGGGTTGGATGTTGAGGGGTAATGACTGTTCCTAAACCAGGTGGTGTGGGTTTGTTGTTGAGGGGCAATGACTGTTCCTGAACCTGGTGGTGTGGGTTTGATGTTGAGGGGTAATGACTGTTCCTGAATCTGCTGGTGTGGGTCTGATGTTGAGGGGCAATGACTGTTCCTGAATCTGCTGGTGTGAGTCTGACGTTGAGGGGTAATGAGTATTCCTGAACCTGGGGGTGTGGGTCTGATGTTGAGGGGTAATGACTGTTCCTGAACCTGGTGGTGAGGGTCTGATGTTGAGGGGTAATGACTGTTCCTGAACCTGGTGGTGTGGGTCTGATGTTGAGCGGCAATGACTGTTCCTGAACCTGGTGGTGTGGGTCTGATGTTGAGCGGCAATGACTGTTCCTGAACCTGGTGGAGTGGGTCTGATGTTGAGGGGTAATGACTGTTCCTGAACCTGGTGGAGTGGGTCTGATGTTGAGGGGTAATGTCTTTTACAGAACCTGGTGATGTGGGTCTGATGTTGAGGGGTAATGACTGTTCCTGAACCTGGTGATGTGTGTCTGATGTTGAGGGGCAATGACTGTTCCTAAACCTGGTGATGTGGGTCTGATGTTGAGGGGTAATGACTGTTCCTGAATCTGCTGGAGTGGGTCTGATGTTGAGGGGTAATGAATGTTACTGAATCTGCTTGGTTGGGTTTGATGTTGAGGGGCAATGAGTATTCCTGAATCTGCTGGTGTGGGTCTGATGTTGAGGGGTAATGACTGTTCCTGAACCTGGTGGAGTGGTCTGATGTTGAGGGGCAATGACTGTTCCTGAATCTGGTGGTGTGGGTCTGATGTTGAGGGGTAATGTCTGTTCCTGAACCTGGTGGAGTGGGTCTGATGTTGAGGGGTAATGACTGTTCCTGAACATGGTGGAGTGGGTCTGATGTTGAGCGGCAATGACTGTTCCTAAACCTGGTGATGTGGGTCTGATGTTGAGGGGTAATGACTGTTCCTGAACCTAGTGATGTGGGTCTGATGTTGAGCGGCAATGACTGTTCCTAAACCTGGTGGTGTGGGTTTGATGTTGAGGGGCAATGACTGTTCCTGAACCTGGTGGAGTGGGTCTGATGTTGAAGTCTAATAATTGTTCCTGAATCTGCTGGTGTGGGTCTGATGTTGAGGGGCAATGATTGTTCCTGAATCTGCTGGTGTGGGTCTGATGTTGAAGGGTAATGACTGTGCCTGAACCTGGTGGAGTGGGTCTGATGTTGAGGGGTAATGACTGTTCGTAAACCTGGTGATGTGGGTCTGGTGTTGAGGGGTATTATCTGTTCCAATAGCTACTGGTGTGGGTCTGATGTTGAGGAGCAATGACTGTTCGTAAACCTGGTGATGTGGGTCTAATGTTGAGGGGTAATGACTGTTCCTGAACCTAGTGATGTGGGTCTGATGTTGAGCGGCAATGACTGTTCCTAAACCTGGTGATGTGGGTCTGATGTTGAGGGGCAATGACTGTTCCTAAACCTGGTGATGTGGGTCTGATGTTGAGGGGTAATGACCGTTTCTGAATCTGCTTGGGTGGGTTTGATGTTGAGGGGCAATGAGTGTTCCTGAATCTGCTGGTGTGGGTCTGATGTTGAGGGGTAATGACTGTTCCTGAACCTGGTGGAGTGGTCTGATGTTGAGGGGTAATGACTGTTCCTGAATCTGGTGGTGTGGGTCTGATGTTCAGGGGTAATGACTGTTCCTGAACCTGGTGGAGTGGGTCTGATGTTGAGGGGTAATGACTGTTCCTGAACCTAGTGATGTGTGTCTGATGTTGAGGGGTAATGACTGTTCCTAAACCTGGTGGTTTGGGTTTGATATTGAGGGGCAATGACTGTTCCTATACCTGGTGATGTGGGTCTGAAGTTGAGGGGTAATGACTGTTCCTGAATCTGCTGGAGTGGGTCTGATGTTGAGGGGCAATGACTGTTCCTGAATCTGCTTGTGTGGGTCTGATGTTGAGGGGTAATGACTGTTTCTGAATCTGCTTGGGTGGGTTTGATGTTGAGGGGCAATGAGTGTTCCTGAATCTGCTGGTGTGGGTCTGATGTTGAGGGGTAATGACTGTTCCTGAACCTCGGGGAGTGGTCTGATGTTGAGGGGTAATGACTGTTCCTGAATCTGGTGGTGTGGGTCTGATGTTGAGGGGTAATGACTGTTCCTGAACCTGGTGGAGTGGGTCTGATGTTGAGGGGTAATGACTGTTCCTGAACCTGGTGATGTGGGTCTGATGTTGAGCGGCAATGACTGTTCCTAAACCAGGTGGTGTGGGTTTGATGTTGAGGGGCAATGACTGTTCCTGAACCTGGTGGTGTGGGTCTGATGTTGAGGGGTAATGACTGTTCCTGAACCTGGTGGTGTGGGTCTGATGTTGAGCGGCAATGACTGTTCCTGAACCTGGTGGTATGGGTCTGATGTTGATCGGCAATGACTGTTCCTGAACCTGGTGGAGTGGGTCTGATGTTGAGGGGTAATGACTGTTCCTGAACCTGGTGGAGTGGGTCTGATGTTGAGGGGTAATGACTTTTACAGAACCTGGTGATGTGGGTCTGATGTTGAGGGGTAATGACTGTTCCTGAACCTGGTGATGTGTGTCTGATGTTGAGGGGCAATGACTGTTCCGAAACCTGGTGATGTGGGTCTGATGTTGAGGGGTAATGACTGTTCCTGAATCTGCTGGAGTGGGTCTGATGTTGAGGGGTAATGAATGTTTCTGAATCTGCTTGGGTGGGTTTGATGTTGAGGGGCAATGAGTATTCCTGAATCTGCTCGTGTGGGTCTGATGTTGAGGGGTAATGACTGTTCCTGAACCTGGTGGAGTGGTCTGATGTTGAGGGGCAATGACTGTTCCTGAATCTGGTGGTGTGGGTCTGATGTTGAGGGGTAATGTCTGTTCCTGAACCTGGTGAAGTGGGTCTGATGTTGAGGGGTAATGACTGTTCCTGAACATGGTGGAGTGGGTCTGATATTGAGCGGCAATGACTGTTCCTAAACCTGGTGGTGTGGGTTTGATGTTGAGGGGTAATGACTGTTCCTGAACCTAGTGATGTGGGTCTGATGTTGAGGGGTAATGACTGTTCCTGAACATGGTGGAGTGGGTCTGATGTTGAGCGGCAATGACTGTTCCTAAACCTAGTGATGTGGGTCTGATGTTGAGAGGCAATGACTGTTCCTAAACCTGGTGATGTGGGTCTGATGTTGAGGGGTAATGACTGTTCCTGAACCTAGTGATGTGGGTCTGATGTTGAGCGGCAATGACTGTTCCTGAACCTGGTGGAGTGGGTCTGATGTTGAAGTCTAATAATTGTTCCTGAATCTGCTGGTGTGGGTCTGATGTTGAGGGGCAATGATTGTTCCTGAATCTGCTGGTGTGGGTCTGATGTTGAAGGGTAATGACTGTGCCTGAACCTGGTGGAGTGGGTCTGATGTTGAGGGGTAATGACTGTTCGTAAACCTGGTGATGTGGGTCTGGTGTTGAGGGGTATTATCTGTTCCAATGGCTACTGGTGTGGGTCTGATGCTGAGGGGCAATGACTGTTCGTAAACCTGGTGATGTGGGTCTAATGTTGAGGGGTAATGACTGTTCCTGAACCTGGTGGTGTGGTTTTGATATTGAGGGGCAATGACTGTTCCTGAACCTAGTGATGTGGGTCAGATGTTGAGCGGCAATGACTGTTCCTGAACCTGGTGGTGTGGGTTTGATATTGAGGGGCAATGACTGTTCCTGAACCTGGTGATGTGGGTCTGATGTTGAGGGGCAATGACTGTTCCTAAACCTGGTGATGTGGGTCTGATGTTGAGGGGTAATGACTGTTCCTGAATCTGCTGGAGTGGGTCTGATGTTGAGGGGCAATGACTGTTCCTGAATCTGCTTGTGTGGGTCTGATGTTGAGGGGTAATGACTGTTTCTGAATCTGCTTGGGTGGGTTTGATGTTGAGGGGCAATGAGTGTTCCTGAATCTGCTGGTGTGGGTCTGATGTTGAGGGGTAATGACTGTTCCTGAACCTCGTGGAGTGGTCTGATGTTGAGGGGTAATGACTGTTCCTGAATCTGGTGGTGTGGGTCTGATGTTGAGGGGTAATGACTGTTCCTGAACCTGGTGGAGTGGGTCTGATGTTGAGGGGTAATGACTGTTCCTGAACCTAGTGATGTGGGTCTGATGTTGAGCGGCAATGACTGTTCCTAAACCTGGTGGTGTGGGTTTGATATTGAGGGGCAATGACTGTTCCTAAACCTGGTGATGTGGGTCTGATGTTGAGGGGCAATGACTGTTCCTAAACCTGGTGATGTGGGTCTGATGTTGAGGGGTAATGACTGTTCCTGAATCTGCTGGAGTGGGTCTGATGTTGAGGGGCAATGACTGTTCCTGAATCTGCTTGTGTGGGTCTGATGTTGAGGGGTAATGAATGTTTCTGAATCTGCTTGGGTGGGTTTGATGTTGAGCGGCAATGAGTGTTCCTGAATCTGCTGGTGTGGGTCTGATGTTGAGGGGTAATGACTGTTCCTGAACCTCGTGGAGTGGTCTGATGTTGAGGGGTAATGACTGTTCCTGAATCTGGTGGTGTGGGTCTGATGTTGAGGGGTAATGACTGTTCCTGAACCTGGTGGTATGGGTCTGATGTTGAGGGGTAATGACTGTTCCTGAACCTTGTGGAGTGGGTCTGATGTTGAGGGGTAATGACTGTTCCTAAACCTGGTGATGTGGGTCTGATGTTGAGGGGTAATGACTATTCCTAAACCTGGTGATGTGGGTCTGATGTTGAGGGGTAATGACTGTTCCTAAACCTGGTGATGTGGGTCTGATGTTGAGGGGTAATGACTGTTCCTGAACCTGGTGATGTGGGTCTGATGTTGAGGGGTAATGACTATTCCTGAACCTAGTTATGTGGGTCTGATGTTGAGCGGCAATGACTGTTCCTAAACCTGGTGGTGTGGGTTTGATGTTGAGGGGTAATGACTGTTCCTAAACCAGGTGGTGTGGGTTTGATGTTGAGCGGCAATGACTGTTCCTGAACCTGGTGGTGTGGGTTTGATGTTGAGGGGTAATGACTGTTCCTGAATCTGCTGGTGTGGGTCTGATGTTGAGCGGCAATGACTGTTCCTGAACCTGGTGGTGTGGGTCTGATGTTGAGGGGTAATGACTGTTCCTGAACCTGGTGGTGTGGGTCTGATGTTGAGCGGCAATGACTGTTCCTGAACCTGGTGGTGTGGGTCTGATGTTGAGCAGCAATGACTGTTCCTGAACCTGGTGGAGTGGGTCTGATGTTGAGGGGTAATGACTGTTCCTGAACCTGGTGGAGTGGGTCTGATGTTGAGGGGTAATGTCTTTTACAGAACCTGGTGATGTGGGTCTGATGTTGAGGGGTAATGACTGTTCCTGAACCTGGTGATGTGTGTCTGATGTTGAGGGGTAATGACTGTTCCTGAACCTGGTGGAGTGGGTCTGATGTTGAGGGGTAATGACTGTTCCTGAACCTGGTGGTGTGGGTCTGGTGTTGAGCCGTATTATCTGTTCCAATAGCTACTGATGTGTGTCTGATGTTGAGGGGTAATGACTGTTCCTAAACCTGGTGGTGTGGGTTTGATGTTGAGGGGTAATGACTGTTCCTAAACCAGGTGGTGTGGGTTTGCTGTTGAGGGGCAATGACTGTTCCTGAACCTGGTGGTGTGTGTTTGATGTTGAGGGGCAATGACTGTTCCTGAACCTGGTGGTGTGGGTTTGATGTTGAGGGGCAATGACTGTTCCTGAACCTGGTGATGTGGGTCTGATGTTAAGGGGTAATGACTGTTCCTGAACCTGGTGGTGTGGGTTTGATGTTGAGGGGTAATGACTGTTGCTGAACCTGGTGGAGTGGGTCTGATGTTGATGTCTAATAATTGTTCCTGAATCTGCTGGTGTGGGTCTGCTGTTGAGGGGCAATGACTGTTGCTGAACCTGGTGTTGTGGGTCTGATGTTGAAGGGTAATGACTGTTCCTGAACCTGGTGGTGTGGGTTTGATGTTGAGGGGTAATGACTGTTGCTGAACCTGGTGGAGTGGGTCTGATGTTGATGTCTAATAATTGTTCCTGAATCTGCTGGTGTGGGTCTGCTGTTGAGGGGCAATGACTGTTCCTGAACCTGGTGGTGTGAGTCTGACAGTTGAGTGGTAATGACTGTTCCTGAACCTGGTGCTGTGGGTCTGATGTTCAGGGGTAATGACTGTTCCTGAACCTGGTGATGTGGGTCTGATGTTGAGGGGTAATGACTGTTCCTGAACCTGGTGGTGTGGGTTTGATGTTGAGGGGTAATGACTGTTCCTGAACCTGGTGATGTGGGTCTGATGTTGAGGGGTAATGACTGTTCCTGAATCTGCTGGTGTGGGTCTGATGTTGAGGGGTAATGACTGTTCCTGAACCTGGTGGAGTGGGTCTGATGTTGAGGGGCAATGACTGTTCCTGAATCTGGTGGTGTGGGTCTGATGTTGAGGGGTAATGTCTATTCCTGAACCTGGTGGAGTGGGTCTGATGTTGAGGGGTAATGACTGTTCCTGAACATGGTGGAGTGGGTCTGATGTTGAGCGGCAATGACTGTTCCTAAACCTGGTGGTGTGGGTTTGATATTGAGGGGCAATGACTGTTCCTAAACCTGGTGATGTGGGTCTGATGTTGAGCGACAATGACTGTTCCTGAACCTAGTGATGTGTGTCTGATGTTGAGGGGCAATGACTGTTCCTAAACCTGGTGGTGTGGGTTTGATATTGAGGGGCAATGACTGTTCCTAAACCTGGTGATGTGGGTCTGATGTTGAGGGGCAATGACTGTTCCTAAACCTGGCGTTGTGGCTCTGATGTTGAGCGGCAATGACTATTCCTAAACCTGGTGATGTGGCTCTGATGTTGAGGGGTAATGACTGTTCCTGAATCTGCTGGAGTGGGTCTGATGTTGAGGGGCAATGACTGTTCCTGAATCTGCTTGTGTGGGTCTGATGTTGAGGGGTAATGACTGTTTCTGAATCTGCTTGGGTGGGTTTGATGTTGAGGGGCAATGAGTGTTCCTGAATCTGCTGGTGTGGGTCTGATGTTGAGGGGTAATGACTGTTCCTGAACCTGGTGGAGTGGTCTGATGTTGAGGGGCAATGACTGTTCCTGAATCTGGTGGTGTGGGTCTGATGTTGAGGGGTAATGTCTGTTCCTGAACCTGGTGGAGTGGGTCTGATGTTGAGGGGTAATGACTGTTCCTGAACATGGTGGAGTGGGTCTGATGTTGAGCGGCAATGACTGTTCCTAAACCTGGTGGTGTGGGTTTGATGTTGAGGGGTAATGACTGTTCCTGAACCTAGTGATGTGGGTCTGATGTTGAGGGGTAATGACTGTTCCTGAACATGGTGGAGTGGGTCTGATGTTGAGCGGCAATGACTGTTCCTAAACCTAGTGATGTGGGTCTGATGTTGAGAGGCAATGACTGTTCCTAAACCTGGTGATGTGGGTCTGATGTTGAGGGGTAATGACTGTTCCTGAACATGGTGGAGTGGGTCTGATGTTGAGCGGCAATGACTGTTCCTAAACCTAGTGATGTGGGTCTGATGTTGAGAGGCAATGACTGTTCCTAAACCTGGTGATGTGGGTCTGATGTTGAGGGGTAATGACTGTTCCTGAACCTAGTGATGTGGGTCTGATGTTGAGCGGCAATGACTGTTCCTGAATCTGCTGGTGTGGGTCTGATGTTGAGGGGCAATGATTGTTCCTGAATCTGCTGGTGTGGGTCTGATGTTGAAGGGTAATGACTGTGCCTGAACCTGGTGGAGTGGGTCTGATGTTGAGGGGTAATGACTGTTCGTAAACCTGGTGATGTGGGTCTGGTGTTGAGGGGTATTATCTGTTCCAATAGCTACTGGTGTGGGTCTGATGTTGAGGGGCAATGACTGTTCGTAAACCTGGTGATGTGGGTCTAATGTTGAGGGGTAATGACTGTTCCTGAACCTGGTGGTGTGGGTTTGATAGTGAGGGGCAATGACTGTTCCTGAACCTAGTGATGTGGGTCTGATGTTGAGCGGCAATGACTGTTCCTGAACCTGGTGGTGTGGTTTTGATATTGAGGGGCAATGACTGTTCCTGAACCTGGTGATGTGGGTCTGATGTTGAGGGGCAATGACTGTTCCTAAACCTGGTGATGTGGGTCTGATGTTGAGGGGTAATGACTGTTCCTGAATCTGCTGGAGTGGGTCTGATGTTGAGGGGCAATGACTGTTCCTGAATCTGCTTGTGTGGGTCTGATGTTGAGGGGTAATGACTGTTTCTGAATCTGCTTGGGTGGGTTTGATGTTGAGGGGCAATGAGTGTTCCTGAATCTGCTGGTGTGGGTCTGATGTTGAGGGGTAATGACTGTTCCTGAACCTCGTGGAGTGGTCTGATGTTGAGGGGTAATGACTGTTCCTAAACCTGGTGGTGTGGGTCTGATGTTGAGGGGTAATGACTGTTCCTGAACCTAGTGATGTGGGTCTGATGTTGAGGGGTAATGACTGTTCCTGAACATGGTGGAGTGGCTCTGATGTTGAGCGGCAATGACTGTTCCTAAACCTAGTGATGTGGGTCTGATGTTGAGAGGCAATGACTCTTCCTAAACCTGGTGATGTGGGTCTGATGTTGAGGGGTAATGACTGTTCCTGAACATGGTGGAGTGGGTCTGATGTTGAGCGGCAATGACTGTTCCTAAACCTAGTGATGTGGGTCTGATGTTGAGAGGCAATGACTGTTCCTAAACCTGGTGATGTGGGTCTGATGTTGAGGGGTAATGACTGTTCCTGAACCTAGTGATGTGGGTCTGATGTTGAGCGGCAATGACTGTTCCTGAATCTGCTGGTGTGGGTCTGATGTTGAGGGGCAATGATTGTTCCTGAATCTGCTGGTGTGGGTCTGATGTTGAAGGGTAATGACTGTGCCTGAACCTGGTGGAGTGGGTCTGATGTTGAGGGGTAATGACTGTTCGTAAACCTGGTGATGTGGGTCTGGTGTTGAGGGGTATTATCTGTTCCAATAGCTACTGGTGTGGGTCTGATGTTGAGGGGCAATGACTGTTCGTAAACCTGGTGATGTGGGTCTAATGTTGAGGGGTAATGACTGTTCCTGAACCTGGTGGTGTGGGTTTGATATTGAGGGGCAATGACTGTTCCTGAACCTAGTGATGTGGGTCTGATGTTGAGCGGCAATGACTGTTCCTGAACCTGGTGGTGTGGTTTTGATATTGAGGGGCAATGACTGTTCCTGAACCTGGTGATGTGGGTCTGATGTTGAGGGGCAATGACTGTTCCTAAACCTGGTGATGTGGGTCTGATGTTGAGGGGTAATGACTGTTCCTGAATCTGCTGGAGTGGGTCTGATGTTGAGGGGCAATGACTGTTCCTGAATCTGCTTGTGTGGGTCTGATGTTGAGGGGTAATGACTGTTTCTGAATCTGCTTGGGTGGGTTTGATGTTGAGGGGCAATGAGTGTTCCTGAATCTGCTGGTGTGGGTCTGATGTTGAGGGGTAATGACTGTTCCTGAACCTCGTGGAGTGGTCTGATGTTGAGGGGTAATGACTGTTCCTGAATCTGGTGGTGTGGGTCTGATGTTGAGGGGTAATGACTGTTCCTGAACCTGGTGGAGTGGGTCTGATGTTGAGGGGTAATGACTGTTCCTGAACCTAGTGATGTGGGTCTGATGTTGAGCGGCAATGACTGTTCCTAAACCTGGTGGTGTGGGTTTGATATTGAGGGGCAATGACTGTTCCTAAACCTGGTGATGTGGGTCTGATGTTCAGGGGCAATGACTGTTCCTAAACCTGTTGATGTGGGTCTGATGTTGAGGGTTAATGACTGTTCCTGAATCTGCTGGAGTGGGTCTGATGTTGAGGGGTAATGAATGTTTCTGAATCTGCTTGGGTGGGTTTGATGTTGAGGGGCAATGAGTGTTCCTGAATCTGCTGGTGTGGGTCTGATGTTGAGGGGTAATGTCTATTCCTGAACCTGGTGGAGTGGGTCTGATGTTGAGGGGTAATGACTGTTCCTGAACATGGTGGAGTGGGTCTGATGTTGAGCGGCAATGACTGTTCCTAAACCTGGTGGTGTGGGTATGATATTGAGGGGCAATGACTGTTCCTAAACCTGGTGATGTGGGTCTGATGTTGAGCGGCAATGACTGTTCCTGAACCTAGTGATGTGTGTCTGATGTTGAGGGGCAATGACTGTTCCTAAACCTGGTGGTGTGGGTTTGATATTGAGGGGCAATGACTGTTCCTAAACCTGGTGATGTGGGTCTGATGTTGAGGGGCAATGACTGTTCCTAAACCTGGTGTTGTGGGTCTGATGTTGAGGGGTAATGACTTCCTGAACCTGGTGGAGTGGGTCTGATGTTGAGCAGCAATGACTGTTCCTAAACCTGGTGATGTGGCTCTGATGTTGAGGGGTAATGAATGTTCCTGAATCTGCTGGAGTGGGTCTGATGTTGAAGGGCAATGACTGTTCCTGAATCTGCTTGTGTGGGTCTGATGTTGAGGGGTAATGACTGTTTCTGAATCTGCTTGGGTGGGTTTGATGTTGAGGGGCAATGAGTGTTCATGAATCTGCTGGTGTGGGTCTGATGTTGAGGGGTAATGACTGTTCCTGAACCTGGTGGAGTGGTCTGATGTTGAGGGGCAATGACTGTTCCTGAATCTGGTGGTGTGGGTCTGATGTTGAGGGGTAATGTCTGTTCCTGAACCTGGTGGAGTGGGTCTGATGTTGAGGGGTAATGACTGTTCCTGAACATGGTGGAGTGGGTCTGATGTTGAGCGGCAATGACTGTTCCTAAACCTGGTGGTGTGGGTTTGATGTTGAGGGGTAATGACTGTTCCTGAACCTAGTGATGTGGGTCTGATGTTGAGGGGTAATGACTGTTCCTGAACATGGTGGAGTGTGTCTGATGTTGAGCGGCAATGACTGTTCCTGAACCTAGTGATGTGTGTCTGATGTTGAGGGGCAATGACAGTTCCTAAACCTGGTGGTGTGGGTTTGATATTGAGGGGCAATGACTGTTCCTAAACCTGGTGATGTGGGTCTGATGTTGAGGGGCAATGACTGTTCCTAAACCTGGTGTTGTGGGTCTGATGTTGAGGGGTAATGACTTCCTGAATCTGCTGGAGTGGGTCTGATGTTGAGGGGCAATGACTGTTCCTGAATCTGCTTGTGTGGGTCTGATGTTGAGGGGTAATGACTGTTTCTGAATCTGCTTGGGTGGGTTTGATGTTGAGGGGCAATGAGTGTTCCTGAATCTGCTGGTGTGGGTCTGATGTTGAGGGGTAATGACTGTTCCTGAACCTGGTGGAGTGGTCTGATGTTGAGGGGCAATGACTGTTCCTGAATCTGGTGGTGTGGGTCTGATGTTGAGGGGTAATGTCTGTTCCTGAACCTGGTGATGTGGGTCTGATGTTGAGGGGTAATGACTGTTCCTGAACCTAGTGATGTGGGTCTGATGTTGAGGGGTAATGACTGTTCCTGAACCTAGTGATGTGGGTCTGATGTTGAGGGGTAATGACTGTTCCTGAACTAGTGATGTGGGTCTGATGTTGAGGGGTAATGACTGTTCCTGAACATGGTGGAGTGGGTCTGATGTTGAGCGGCAATGACTGTTCCTAAACCTAGTGATGTGGGTCTGATGTTGAGAGGCAATGACTGTTCCTAAACCTGGTGATGTGGGTCTGATGTTGAGGGGTAATGATTGTTCCTGAACCTAGTGATGTGGGTCTGATGTTGAGCGGCAATGACTGTTCCTGAACCTGGTGGAGTGGGTCTGATGTTGAAGTCTAATAATTGTTCCTGAATCTGCTGGTGTGGGTCTGATGTTGAGGGGCAATGATTGTTCCTGAATCTGCTGGTGTGGGTCTGATGTTGAAGGGTAATGACTGTGCCTGAACCTGGTGGAGTGGGTCTGATGTTGAGGGGTAATGACTGTTCGTAAACCTGGTGATGTGGGTCTGGTGTTGAGGGGTATTATCTGTTCCAATAGCTACTGGTGTGGGTCTGATGTTGAGGGGCAATGACTGTTCGTAAACCTGGTGATGTGGGTCTAATGTTGAGGGGTAATGACTGTTCCTGAACCTGGTGGTGTGGGTTTGATATTGAGGGGCAATGACTGTTCCTGAACCTGGTGGTGTGGGTTTGATATTGAGGGGCAATGACTGTTCCTGAACCTAGTGATGTGGGTCTGATGTTGAGGGGCAATGACTGTTCCTGAACCTGGTGGTGTGGGTTTGATATTGAGGGGCAATGACTGTTCCTGAACCTGGTGATGTGGGTCTGATGTTGAGGGGCAATGACTGTTCCTAAACCTGGTGATGTGGGTCTGATGTTGAGGGGTAATGACTGTTCCTGAATCTGCTGGAGTGGGTCTGATGTTGAGGGGCAATGACTGTTCCTTAATCTGCTTGTGTGGGTCTGATGTTGAGGGGTAATGACTGTTTCTGAATCTGCTGGAGTGGGTCTGATGTTGAGGGGCAATGACTGTTCCTGAATCTGCTTGTGTGGGTCTGATGTTGAGGGGTAATGACTGTTTCTGAATCTGCTTGGGTGGGTTTGATGTTGAGGGGCAATGAGTGTTCCTGAATCTGCTGGTGTGGGTCTGATGTTGAGGGGTAATGACTGTTCCTGAACCTCGTGGAGTGGTCTGATGTTGAGGGGTAATGACTGTTCCTGAATCTGGTGGTGTGGGTCTGATGTTGAGGGGTAATGACTGTTCCTAAACCTGGTGATGTGGGTCTGATGTTGAGGGGTAATGACTGTTCCTGAACCTAGTGATGTGGGTCTGATGTTGAGGGGTAATGACTCTTCCTGAACCTAGTGATGTGGGTCTGATGTTGAGGGGTAATGACTGTTCCTGAACATGGTGGAGTGGGTCTGATGTTGAGCGGCAATGACTGTTCCTAAACCTAGTGATGTGGGTCTGATGTTGAGAGGCAATGACTGTTCCTAAACCTGGTGATGTGGGTCTGATGTTGAGGGGCAATGACTGTTCCTAAACCTGGTGGGTGGGTTTGATATTGAGGGGGAATGACTGTTCCTGAACCTAGTGATGTGGGTCTGATGTTGAGCGGCAATGACTGTTCCTAAACCTGGTGGTGTGGGTTTGATGTTGAGGGGCATTGACTGTTCCTGAACCTGTTGGGTGGGTCTGATGTTGAAGTCTAATAATTGTTCCTGAATCTGCTGGTGTGGGTCTGATGTTGAGGGGCAATGATTGTTCCTGAATCTGCTGGTGTGGGTCTGATGTTGAAGGGTAATGACTGTGCCTGAACCTGGTGGAGTGGGTCTGATGTTGAGGGGTAATGACTGTTCGTAAACCTGGTGATGTGGGTCTGGTGTTGAGGGGTGTTATCTGTTCCAATAGCTACTGGTGTGGGTCTGATGTTGAGGGGCAATGACTGTTCGTAAACCTGGTGATGTGGGTCTAATGTTGAGGGGCAATGACTGTTCGTAAACCTGGTGATGTGGGTCTAATGTTGAGGGGTAATGACTGTTCCTGAACCTAGTGATGTGTGTCTGATGTTGAGGGGCAATGACTGTTCCTAAACCTGGTGGTGTGGGTTTGATATTGAGGGGCAATGACTGTTCCTAAACCTGGTGTTGTGGGTCTGATGTTGAGGGGTAATGACTGTTCCTGAATCTGCTGGAGTGGGTCTGATGTTGAGGGGCAATGACTGTTCCTGAATCTGCTTGTGTGGGTCTGATGTTGAGGGGTAATGACTGTTCCTGAATCTGGTGGTGTGGATCTGATGTTGATGGGTAATGACTGTTCCTGAACCTGGTGGAGTGGGTCTGATGTTGAGGGGTAATGACTGTTCCTGAACCTGGTGGTGTGGGTCTGATGTTGATGGGTAATGACTGTTCCTGAACCTGGTGGAGTTGGTCTGATGTTGAGGTGTAATGACTGTTCCTAAACCTGGTGATGTGGGTCTGATGTTGAGGGGTAATGATTGTTCCTGAACCTGGTGATGTGGGTCTGATGTTGAGGGGTAATGACTATTCCTGAACCTAGTTATGTGGGTCTGATGTTGAGCGGCAATGACTGTTCCTAAACCTGGTGGTGTGGGTTTGATGTTGAGGGGTAATGACTGTTCCTGAATCTGCTGGAGTGGGTCTGATGTTGAGGGGCAATGACTGTTCCTGAATCTGCTTGTGTGGGTCTGATGTTGAGGGGTAATGACTGTTTCTGAATCTGCTTGGGTGGGTTTGATGTTGAGGGGCAATGAGTGTTCCTGAATCTGCTGGTGTGGGTCTGATGTTGAGGGGTAATGACTGTTCCTGAACCTCGTGGAGTGGTCTGATGTTGAGGGGTAATGACTGTTCCTGAATCTGGTGGTGTGGGTCTGATGTTGAGTGGTAATGACTGTTCCTGAACCTGGTGGAGTCGGTCTGATGTTGAGGGGTAATGACTGTTCCTGAACCTAGTGATGTGGGTCTGATGTTGAGCGGCAATGACTGTTCCTAAACCTGGTGGTGTGGGTTTGATTTTGAGGGGCAATGACTGTTCCTAAACCTGGTGATGTGGGTCTGATGTTGAGGGGTAATGACTGTTCCTGAATCTGCTGGAGTGGGTCTGATGTCGAGGGGCAATGACTGTTCCTGAATCTGCTTGTGTGGGTCTGATGTTGAGGGGTAATGAATGTTTCTGAATCTGCTTGGGTGGGTTTGATGTTGAGGGGCAATGAGTGTTCCTGAATCTGCTGGTGTGGGTCTGATGTTGAGGGGTAATGACTGTTCCTGAACCTCGTGGAGTGGTCTGATGTTGAGGGGTAATGACTGTTCCTGAATCTGGTGGTGTGGGTCTGATGTTGAGGGGTAATGACTGTTCCTGAACCTGGTGGTGTGGGTCTGATGTTGAGGGGTAATGACTGTTCCTGAACCTTGTGGAGTGGGTCTGATGTTGAGGGGTAATGACTGTTCCTAAACCTGGTGATGTGGGTCTGATGTTGAGGGGTAATGACTGTTCCTAAACCTGGTGATGTGGGTCTGATGTTGAGGGGTAATGACAGTTCCTAAACCTGGTGATGTGGGTCTGATGTTGAGGGGTAATGACTGTTCCTGAACCTGGTAATGTGGGTCTGATGTTGAAGGCTAATGACTGTTCCTGAATCTGCTGGTGTGGGTCTGGTGTTGAGGGGTATTATCTGTTCCAATAGCTACTGGTGTGGGTCTGATGTTGAGGGGCAATGATTGTTCCTGAATCTGCTGGTGTAGGTCTGATGTTGAGGGGCAATGACTGTTCCTGACTCTGCTGTTGTGCGTCTGATGTTGAGGGGTAATGACTTCCTGAACCTGGTGGTGTGGGTCTGATATTGAGGGGCAATGACTGTTCCTGAACCTGGTGATGTGGGTCTGATGTTGAGGGGCAATGACTGTTCCTAAACCTGGTGATGTGGGTCTGATGTTGAGGGGTAATGATTGTTCCTGAATCTGCTTGTGTGGGTCTGATGTTGAGGGGTAATGACTGTTCCTGAACCTGGTGGTGTGGGTCTGATGTTGAGGGGCAATGACTGTTCCTAAACCAGGTGGAGTGGGTCTGATGTTGAGGGGTAATGACTGTTCCTGAATCTGGTGGTGTGTGTCTGATGTTGAGGGGTAATGACTGTTCCTGAACCTGGTGATGTGGGTCTGATGTTGAGGGGTAATGACTGTTCCTGAACCTGGTGATGTGGGTTTGATGTTGAGGGGCAATGACTGTTCCTGAACCTAGTGATGTGTGTCTGATGTTGAGGGGTAATGACTGTTCCTAAACCTGGTGGTGTGGGTTTGATGTTGAGGGGCAATGACTGTTCCTGAACCTGGTGATGTGTGTCTGATGTTGAGGGGTAATGACTGTTCCTAAACCTGGTGGTGTGGGTTTGATGTTGAGGGGTAATGACTGTTCCTAAACCAGGTGGTGTGGGTTTGATGTTGAGGGGCAATGACTGTTCCTGAACCTGGTGATGTGTGTCTGATGTTGAGGGGTAATGACTGTTCCTGAACCTGGTGGTGTGGGTTTGATGTTGAGGGGCAATGACTGTTCCTGAACCTGGTGGTGTGGGTTTGATGTTGAGGGGCAATGACTGTTCCTGAACCTGGTGATGTGTGTCTGATGTTGAGGGGTAATGACTGTTCCTGAACCTGGTGGAGTGCGTCTGATGTTGATGTCTAATAATTGTTCCTGAATCTGCTGGTGTGGGTCTGCTGTTGAGGGGCAATGACTGTTGCGGAACCTGGTGTTGTGGGTCTGATGTTGAAGGGTAATGACTGTGCCTGAACCTGGTGGAGTGGGTCTGATGTTGAGGGGTAATGACTGTTACTGAACCTGGTGATGTGGGTCTGGTGTTGAGGGGTATTATCTGTTCCAATAGCTACTGGTGTGGGTCTGATGTTGAGGGGCAATGACTGTTCGTAAATCTGGTGGTGTGGGTCTGATGTTGATGGGTAATGACTGTTCCTAAACCTAGTGATGTGGGTCTGATGTTGAGGGGCAATGACTGTTCCTGAACCTGGTGATGTGGGTCTGATGTTGAGGGGCAATGACTGTTCCTGAATCTGGTGATGTGGGTCTGATGTTGAGGGGCAATGACTGTTCCTGAATCTGCTTGTGTGGGTCTGATGTTGAGGGGCAATGACTGTTCCTGAATCTGGTGATGTGGGTCTGATGTTGAGGGGCAATGACTGTTCCTGAATCTTCTTGTGTGGGTCTGATGTTGAGGGGCAATGACTGTTCCTGAATCTGGTGATGTGGGTCTGATGTTGAGGGGCAATGACTGTTCCTGAATCTGCTTGTGTGGGTCTGATGTTGAGGGGTAATGACTGTTTCTGAATCTGCTTGGGTGGGTTTGATGTTGAGGGGCAATGAGTGTTCCTGAATCTGCTGGTGTGGGTCTGATGTTGAGGGGTAATGACTGTTCCTGAACCTGGTGGAGTGGTCTGATGTTGAGGGGTAATGTCTATTCCTGAACCTGGTGGAGTGGGTCTGATGTTGATGGGTAATGACTGTTCCTGAACATGGTGGAGTGGGTCTGACAGTTGAGGGGTATTGACTGTTCCTGTACCTGGTGGTGTGAGTCTGACAGTTGAGTGGTAATGACTGTTCCTGAACCTGGTGCTGTGGGTCTGATGTTCAGGGGTAATGATTGTTCCTGAACCTGGTGATGTGGGTCTGATGTTGAGGGGTAATGACTGTTCCTGAACCTGGTGGTGTGGGTTTGATGTTGAGGGGTAATGACTGTTCCTGAACCTGGTGATGTGGGTCTGATGTTGAGGGGTAATGACTGTTCCTGAATCTGCTGGTGTGGGTCTGATGTTGAGGGGTAATGTCTATTCCTGAACCTGGTGGAGTGGGTCTGATGTTGAGGGGTAATGACTGTTCCTGAACATGGTGGAGTGGGTCTGATGTTGAGCTGCAATGACTGTTCCTAAACCTAGTGATGTGGGTCTGATGTTGAGGGGTAATGACTGTTCCTGAACCTTGTGGAGTGGGTCTGATGTTGAGCGGCAATGACTGTTCCTGAACCTAGTGATGTGGGTCTGATGTTGAGAGGCAATGACTGTTCCTAAACCTGGTGATGTGGGTCTGATGTTGAGGGGTAATGACTGTTCCTGAACCTAGTGATGTGGGTCTGATGTTGAGCGGCAATGACTGTTCCTAAACCTGGTGGTGTGGGTTTGATGTTGAGGGGCATTGACTGTTCCTGAACCTGGTGGAGTGGGTCTGATGTTGAAGTCTAATAATTGTTCCTGAATCTGCTGGTGTGTGTCTGATGTTGAGGGGCAATGATTGTTCCTGAACCTGGTGGAGTGGGTCTGATGTTGAGGGGTAATGACTGTTCGTAAACCTGGTGATGTGGGTCTGGTGTTGAGGGGTATTATCTTTTCCAATAGCTACTGGTGTGGGTCTGATGTTGAGGGGCAATGACTGTTCGTAAACCTGGTGATGTGGGTCTAATGTTGAGGGGTAATGACTGTTCCTGAACCTAGTGATGTGTGTCTGATGTTGAGGGGCAATGACTGTTCCTAAACCTGGTGGTGTGGGTTTGATATTGAGGGGCAATGACTGTTCCTAAACCTGGTGATGTGGGTCTGATGTTGAGCGGCAATGACTGTTCCTGAACCTAGTGATGTGTGTCTGATGTTGAGGGGCAATGACTGTTCCTAAACCTGGTGGTGTGGGTTTGATATTGAGGGGCAATGACTGTTCCTAAACCTGGTGATGTGGGTCTGATGTTGAGGGGCAATGACTGTTCCTAAACCTGGTGTTGTGGCTCTGATGTTGAGCGGCAATGACTTTTCCTAAACCTGGTGATGTGGCTCTGATGTTGAGGGGTAATGACTGTTCCTGAATCTGCTGGAGTGGGTCTGATGTTGAGGGGCAATGACTGTTCCTGAATCTGCTTGTGTGGGTCTGATGTTGAGGGGTAATGACTGTTTCTGAATCTGCTTGGGTGGGTTTGATGTTGAGGGGCAATGA
Source organism: Hemitrygon akajei (assembly GCF_048418815.1). Lineage (NCBI taxonomy): Eukaryota > Metazoa > Chordata > Chondrichthyes > Myliobatiformes > Dasyatidae > Hemitrygon > Hemitrygon akajei. The sequence continues at coordinate 69,138,278 of NC_133131.1, forward strand.
GTGTTCCTGAATCTGCTGGTGTGGGTCTGATGTTGAGGGGTAATGACTGTTCCTGAACCTGGTGGAGTGGTCTGATGTTGAGGGGCAATGACTGTTCCTGAATCTGGTGGTGTGGGTCTGATGTTGAGGGGTAATGTCTGTTCCTGAACCTGGTGGAGTGGGTCTGATGTTGAGGGGTAATGACTGTTCCTGAACATGGTGGAGTGGGTCTGATGTTGAGCGGCAATGACTATTCCTAAACCTGGTGGTGTGGGTTTGATGTTGTGGGGTAATGACTGTTCCTGAACCTAGTGATGTGGGTCTGATGTTGAGGGGTAATGACTGTTCCTGCACATTGTGGAGTGGGTCTGATGTTGAGCGGCAATGACTGTTCCTAAACCTAGTGATGTGGGTCTGATGTTGAGGGGTAATGACTGTTCCTGAACCTTGTGGAGTGGGTCTGATGTTGAGCGGCAATGACTGTTCCTGAACCTAGTGATGTGGGTCTGATGTTGAGAGGCAATGACTGTTCCTAAACCTGGTGATGTGGGTCTGATGTTGAGGGGTAATGACTGTTCCTGAACCTAGTGATGTGGGTCTGATGTTGAGCGGCAATGACTGTTCCTAAACCTGGTGGTGTGGGTTTGATGTTGAGGGGCATTGACTGTTCCTGAACCTGGTGGAGTGGGTCTGATGTTGAAGTCTAATAATTGTTCCTGAATCTGCTGGTGTGTGTCTGATGTTGAGGGGCAATGATTGTTCCTGAACCTGGTGGAGTGGGTCTGATGTTGAGGGGTAATGACTGTTCGTAAACCTGGTGATGTGGGTCTGGTGTTGAGGGGTATTATCTTTTCCAATAGCTACTGGTGTGGGTCTGATGTTGAGGGGCAATGACTGTTCGTAAACCTGGTGATGTGGGTCTAATGTTGAGGGGTAATGACTGTTCCTGAACCTAGTGATGTGTGTCTGATGTTGAGGGGCAATGACTGTTCCTAAACCTGGTGGTGTGGGTTTGATATTGAGGGGCAATGACTGTTCCTAAACCTGGTGATGTGGGTCTGATGTTGAGGGGCAATGACTGTTCCTAAACCTGGTGTTGTGGCTCTGATGTTGAGCGGCAATGACTGTTCCTAAACCTGGTGATGTGGCTCTGATGTTGAGGGGTAATGACTGTTCCTGAATCTGCTGGAGTGGGTCTGATGTTGAGGGGCAATGACTGTTCCTGAATCTGCTTGTGTGGGTCTGATGTTGAGGGGTAATGACTGTTTCTGAATCTGCTTGGGTGGGTTTGATGTTGAGGGGCAATGAGTGTTCCTGAATCTGCTGGTGTGGGTCTGATGTTGAGGGGTAATGACTGTTCCTGAACCTGGTGGAGTGGTCTGATGTTGAGGGGCAATGACTGTTCCTGAATCTGGTGGTGTGGGTCTGATGTTGAGGGGTAATGTCTGTTCCTGAACCTGGTGGAGTGGGTCTGATGTTGAGGGGTAATGACTGTTCCTGAACATGGTGGAGTGGGTCTGATGTTGAGCGGCAATGACTGTTCCTAAACCTGGTGGTGTGGGTTTGATGTTGAGGGGTAATGACTGTTCCTGAACCTAGTGATGTGGGTCTGATGTTCAGGGGTAATGATTGTTCCTGAACCTGGTGATGTGGGTCTGATGTTGAGGGGTAATGACTGTTCCTGAACCTGGTGGTGTGGGTTTGATGTTGAGGGGTAATGACTGTTCCTGAACCTGGTGATGTGGGTCTGATGTTGAGGGGTAATGACTGTTCCTGAATCTGCTGGTGTGGGTCTGATGTTGAGGGGTAATGTCTATTCCTGAACCTGGTGGAGTGGGTCTGATGTTGAGGGGTAATGACTGTTCCTGAACATGGTGGAGTGGGTCTGATGTTGAGCTGCAATGACTGTTCCTAAACCTAGTGATGTGGGTCTGATGTTGAGGGGTAATGACTGTTCCTGAACCTTGTGGAGTGGGTCTGATGTTGAGCGGCAATGACTGTTCCTGAACCTAGTGATGTGGGTCTGATGTTGAGAGGCAATGACTGTTCCTAAACCTGGTGATGTGGGTCTGATGTTGAGGGGTAATGACTGTTCCTGAACCTAGTGATGTGGGTCTGATGTTGAGCGGCAATGACTGTTCCTAAACCTGGTGGTGTGGGTTTGATGTTGAGGGGCATTGACTGTTCCTGAACCTGGTGGAGTGGGTCTGATGTTGAAGTCTAATAATTGTTCCTGAATCTGCTGGTGTGTGTCTGATGTTGAGGGGCAATGATTGTTCCTGAACCTGGTGGAGTGGGTCTGATGTTGAGGGGTAATGACTGTTCGTAAACCTGGTGATGTGGGTCTGGTGTTGAGGGGTATTATCTTTTCCAATAGCTACTGGTGTGGGTCTGATGTTGAGGGGCAATGACTGTTCGTAAACCTGGTGATGTGGGTCTAATGTTGAGGGGTAATGACTGTTCCTGAACCTAGTGATGTGTGTCTGATGTTGAGGGGCAATGACTGTTCCTAAACCTGGTGGTGTGGGTTTGATATTGAGGGGCAATGACTGTTCCTAAACCTGGTGATGTGGGTCTGATGTTGAGCGGCAATGACTGTTCCTGAACCTAGTGATGTGTGTCTGATGTTGAGGGGCAATGACTGTTCCTAAACCTGGTGGTGTGGGTTTGATATTGAGGGGCAATGACTGTTCCTAAACCTGGTGATGTGGGTCTGATGTTGAGGGGCAATGACTGTTCCTAAACCTGGTGTTGTGGCTCTGATGTTGAGCGGCAATGACTGTTCCTAAACCTGGTGATGTGGCTCTGATGTTGAGGGGTAATGACTGTTCCTGAATCTGCTGGAGTGGGTCTGATGTTGAGGGGCAATGACTGTTCCTGAATCTGCTTGTGTGGGTCTGATGTTGAGGGGTAATGACTGTTTCTGAATCTGCTTGGGTGGGTTTGATGTTGAGGGGCAATGAGTGTTCCTGAATCTGCTGGTGTGGGTCTGATGTTGAGGGGTAATGACTGTTCCTGAACCTGGTGGAGTGGTCTGATGTTGAGGGGCAATGACTGTTCCTGAATCTGGTGGTGTGGGTCTGATGTTGAGGGGTAATGTCTGTTCCTGAACCTGGTGGAGTGGGTCTGATGTTGAGGGGTAATGACTGTTCCTGAACATGGTGGAGTGGGTCTGATGTTGAGCGGCAATGACTATTCCTAAACCTGGTGGTGTGGGTTTGATGTTGTGGGGTAATGACTGTTCCTGAACCTAGTGATGTGGGTCTGATGTTGAGGGGTAATGACTGTTCCTGCACATTGTGGAGTGGGTCTGATGTTGAGCGGCAATGACTGTTCCTAAACCTAGTGATGTGGGTCTGATGTTGAGGGGTAATGACTGTTCCTGAACCTTGTGGAGTGGGTCTGATGTTGAGCGGCAATGACTGTTCCTGAACCTAGTGATGTGGGTCTGATGTTGAGAGGCAATGACTGTTCCTAAACCTGGTGATGTGGGTCTGATGTTGAGGGGTAATGACTGTTCCTGAACCTAGTGATGTGGGTCTGATGTTGAGCGGCAATGACTGTTCCTAAACCTGGTGGTGTGGGTTTGATGTTGAGGGGCATTGACTGTTCCTGAACCTGGTGGAGTGGGTCTGATGTTGAAGTCTAATAATTGTTCCTGAATCTGCTGGTGTGTGTCTGATGTTGAGGGGCAATGATTGTTCCTGAACCTGGTGGAGTGGGTCTGATGTTGAGGGGTAATGACTGTTCGTAAACCTGGTGATGTGGGTCTGGTGTTGAGGGGTATTATCTTTTCCAATAGCTACTGGTGTGGGTCTGATGTTGAGGGGCAATGACTGTTCGTAAACCTGGTGATGTGGGTCTAATGTTGAGGGGTAATGACTGTTCCTGAACCTAGTGATGTGTGTCTGATGTTGAGGGGCAATGACTGTTCCTAAACCTGGTGGTGTGGGTTTGATATTGAGGGGCAATGACTGTTCCTAAACCTGGTGATGTGGGTCTGATGTTGAGGGGCAATGACTGTTCCTAAACCTGGTGTTGTGGCTCTGATGTTGAGCGGCAATGACTGTTCCTAAACCTGGTGATGTGGCTCTGATGTTGAGGGGTAATGACTGTTCCTGAATCTGCTGGAGTGGGTCTGATGTTGAGGGGCAATGACTGTTCCTGAATCTGCTTGTGTGGGTCTGATGTTGAGGGGTAATGACTGTTTCTGAATCTGCTTGGGTGGGTTTGATGTTGAGGGGCAATGAGTGTTCCTGAATCTGCTGGTGTGGGTCTGATGTTGAGGGGTAATGACTGTTCCTGAACCTGGTGGAGTGGTCTGATGTTGAGGGGCAATGACTGTTCCTGAATCTGGTGGTGTGGGTCTGATGTTGAGGGGTAATGTCTGTTCCTGAACCTGGTGGAGTGGGTCTGATGTTGAGGGGTAATGACTGTTCCTGAACATGGTGGAGTGGGTCTGATGTTGAGCGGCAATGACTGTTCCTAAACCTGGTGGTGTGGGTTTGATGTTGAGGGGTAATGACTGTTCCTGAACCTAGTGATGTGGGTCTGATGTTGAGGGGTAATGACTGTTCCTGCACATTGTGGAGTGGGTCTGATGTTGAGCGGCAATGACTGTTCCTAAACCTAGTGATGTGGGTCTGATGTTGAGGGGTAATGACTGTTCCTGAACCTTGTGGAGTGGGTCTGATGTTGAGGGGTAATGACTGTTCCTGAACATGGTGGAGTGGGTCTGATGTTGAGCGGCAATGACTGTTCCTAAACCTGGTGGTGTGGGTTTGATGTTGAGGGGTAATGACTGTTCCTGAACCTAGTGATGTGGGTCTGATGTTGAGCGGCAATGACTGTTCCTAAACCTAGTGATGTGGGTCTGATGTTGAGAGGCAATGACTGTTCCTAAACCTGGTGATGTGGGTCTGATGTTGAGGGGTAATGACTGTTCCTGAACCTAGTGATGTGGGTCTGATGTTGAGCGGCAATGACTGTTCCTAAACCTGGTGGTGTGGGTTTGATGTTGAGGGGCATTGACTGTTCCTGAACCTGGTGGAGTGGGTCTGATGTTGAAGTCTAATAATTGTTCCTGAATCTGCTGGTGTGGGTCTGATGTTGAGGGGCAATGATTGTTCCTGAATCTGCTGGTGTGGGTCTGATGTTGAAGGGTAATGACTGTGTCTGAACCTGGTGGAGTGGGTCTGATGCTGAGGGGTAATGACTGTTCGTAAACCTGGTGATGTGGGTCTGCTGTTGAGGGGTATTATCTGTTCCAATAGCTACTGGTGTGGGTCTGATGTTGAGGGGCAATGACTGTTCGTAAACCTGGTGATGTGGGTCTAATGTTGAGGGGTAATGACTGTTCCTGAACCTAGTGATGTGGGTCTGATGTTGAGCGGCAATGACTGTTCCTAAACCTGGTGGTGTGGGTTTGATATTGAGGGGCAATGACTGTTCCTAAACCTGGTGATGTGGGTCTGATGTTGAGGGGCAATGACTGTTCCTAAACCTGGTGTTGTGGGTCTGATGTTGATGGGTAATGACTGTTCCTGAATCTGCTGGAGTGGGTCTGATGTTGAGGGGCAATGACTGTTCCTGAATCTGCTTGTGTGGGTCTGATGTTGAGGGGTAATGACTGTTCCTGAATCTGGTGGTGTGGATCTGATGTTGATGGGTAATGACTGTTCCTGAACCTGGTGGAGTGGGTCTGATGTTGAGGGGTAATGACTGTTCCTGAACCTGGTGGTGTGGGTCTGATGTTGATGGGTAATGACTGTTCCTGAACCTGGTGGAGTTGGTCTGATGTTGAGGTGTAATGACTGTTCCTAAACCTGGTGATGTGGGTCTGATGTTGAGGGGTAATGACTGTTCCTAAACCTGGTGATGTGGGTCTGATGTTGAGGGGTAATGACTGTTCCTAAACCTGGTGATGTGGGTCTGATGTTGAGGGGTAATGACTGTTCCTGAACCTGGTGATGTGGGTCTGATGTTGAGGGGTAATGACTATTCCTGAACCTAGTTATGTGGGTCTGATGTTGAGCGGCAATGACTGTTCCTAAACCAGGTGGTGTGGGTTTGATGTTGAGGGGCAATGACTGTTCCTGAACCTGGTGGTGTGGGTCTGATGTTGAGGGGCAATGACTGTTCCTGAATCTGCTGGTGTGGGTCTGATGTTGAGGGGTAATGAGTGTTCCTGAACCTGGGGGTGTGGGTCTGATGTTGAGGGGTAATGACTGTTCCTGAACCTGGTGGTGTGTGTCTGATGTTGAGCGGCAATGACTGTTCCTGAACCTGGTGGTGTGGGTCTGATGTTGAGCGGCAATGACTGTTCCTGAACCTGGTGGAGTGGGTCTGATGTTGAGGGGTAATGACTGTTTTTGAACCTGGTGGAGTGGGTCTGATGTTGAGGGGTAATGACTTTTACTGAACCTGGTGATGTGGGTCTGATGTTGAGGGGTAATGACTGTTCCTGAACCTGGTGATGTGTGTCTGATGTTGAGGGGTAATGACTGTTCCTGAACCTGGTGGAGTGGGTCTGATGTTGAGGGGTAATGACTTTTACTGAACCTGGTGGTGTGGGTCTGGTGTTGAGGGGCAATGACTGTTCCTGAATCTGCTGGTGTGGGTCTGATGTTGAGGGGTAATGACTGTTCCTGAATCTGCTGGTGTGGGTCTGGTGTTGAGGGGTATTATCTGTTCCAGTAGCTACTGGTGTGGGTCTGATGTTGAGGGGCAATGATTGTTCCTGAATCTGCTGGTGTAGGTCTGATGTTGAGGGGCAATGACTGTTCCTGACTCTGCTGTTGTGCGTCTGATGTTGAGGGGCAATGACTGTTCCTGAATCTGGTGATGTGGGTCTGATGTTGAGGGGCAATGACTGTTCCTGAATCTGCTTGTGTGGGTCTGATGTTGAGGGGTAATGACTGTTCCTGAATCTGCTTGTGTGGGTCTGATGTTGAGGGGCAATGACTGTTCCTGAATCTGCTTGTGTGGGTCTGATGTTGAGGGGTAATGACTGTTTCTGAATCTGCTTGGGTGGGTTTGATGTTGAGGGGCAATGAGTGTTCCTGAATCTGCTGGTGTGGGTCTGATGTTGAGGGGTAATGACTGTTCCTGAACCTGGTGGAGGGGTCTGATGTTGAGGGGTAATGTCTATTCCTGAACCTGGTGGAGTGGGTCTGATGTTGATGGGTAATGACTGTTCCTGAACATGGTGGAGTGGGTCTGACAGTTGAGGGGTATTGACTGTTCCTGAACCTGGTGGTGTGAGTCTGACAGTTGAGTGGTAATGACTGTTTCTGAACCTGGTGCTGTGGGTCTGATGTTCAGGGGTAATGACTGTTTCTGAATCTGCTTGGGTGGGTTTGATGTTGAGGGGCAATGACTGTTCCTGAACCTGGTGATGTGGGTCTGATGTTGAGGGGTAATGACTGTTCCTGAATCTGCTGCTGTGGGTCTGATGTTGAAGGGCAATGACTGTTCCTGAACCTGGTGGTGTGGGTCTGATGTTGAGGGGCAATGACTGTTCCTAAACCTGGTGATGTGGGTCTGATGTTGAGGGGTAATGACTGTTCCTGAACCTGTTTGTGTGGGTCTGATGTTGAGGGGTAATGACTGTTCCTAAACCTGGTGGTGTGGGTTTGATGTTGAGGGGCAATGACTGTTCCTAAACCTGGTGGAGTGGGTCTGATGTTGAGGGGTAATGACTTTTACTGAACCTGGTGGTGTGGGTCTGGTGTTGAGCGGTATTATCTGTTCCAATAGCTACTGGTGTGGGTCTGATGATGAGGGGCAATGACTGTTCCTGAATCTGCTGGTGTGGGTCTGATGTTGAGGGGTAATGACTGTTCCTGAATCTGCTGGTGTGGGTCTGGTGTTGAGGGGTATTATCTGTTCCAGTAGCTACTGGTGTGGGTCTGATGTTGAGGGGCAATGATTGTTCCTGAATCTGCTGGTGTAGGTCTGATGTTGAGGGGCAATGACTGTTCCTGAATCTGCTTGTGTGGGTCTGATGTTGAGGGGTAATGACTGTTCCTGAATCTGCTTGTGTGGGTCTGATGTTGAGGGGCAATGACTGTTCCTGAATCTGCTTGTGTGGGTCTGATGTTGAGGGGTAATGACTGTTTCTGAATCTGCTTGGGTGGGTTTGATGTTGAGGGGCAATGAGTGTTCCTGAATCTGCTGGTGTGGGTCTGATGTTGAGGGGTAATGACTGTTCCTGAACCTGGTGGAGGGGTCTGATGTTGAGGGGTAATGTCTATTCCTGAACCTGGTGGAGTGGGTCTGATGTTGATGGGTAATGACTGTTCCTGAACATGGTGGAGTGGGTCTGACAGTTGAGGGGTATTGACTGTTCCTGAACCTGGTGGTGTGAGTCTGACAGTTGAGTGGTAATGACTGTTTCTGAACCTGGTGCTGTGGGTCTGATGTTCAGGGGTAATGACTGTTCCTGAACCTGGTGATGTGGGTCTGATGTTGAGGGGTAATGACTGTTCCTGAACCTGGTGGTGTGGGTTTGATGTAGAGGGGTAATGACTGTTCCTGAACCTGGTGATGTGGGTCTGATGTTGAGGGGTAATGACTGTTCCTGAATCTGCTGGTGTGGGTCTGATGTTGAGGGGTAATGACTGTTCCTGAACCTGGTGGAGTGGGTCTGATGTTGAGGGGCAATGACTGTTCCTGAATCTGGTGGTGTGGGTCTGATGTTGAGGGGTAATGTCTATTCCTGAACCTGGTGGAGTGGGTCTGATGTTGAGGGGTAATGACTGTTCCTGAACCTGGTGGAGTGGGTCTGATGTTGAGGGGCAATGACTGATCCTAAACCTGGTGATGTGGGTCTGATGTTGAGGGGTAATGACTGCTCCTGAACTTGCTGGTGTGGGTCTGATGTTGAGGGGCAATGACTGTTCTTAAACCTGGTAATGTGGGTCTGATGTTGAGGGGTAATGACTGTTCCTGAACCTGGTGATGTGGGTCTGATGTTGCGGGGTAATGACTGTTCCTGAAACTGGTGGAGTGGGTCTGATGTTGAGGGGTAATGACTGCTCCTGAACCTGGTGATGTGGGTCTGGTGTTGAGGGGAATTATCTGTTCCAGTAGCTACTGGTGTGGGTCTGATGTTGAGGGGCAATGATTGTTCCTGAATCTGCTGGTGTAGGTCTGATGTTGAGGGGCAATGAGAGTTCCTGAATCTGCTGGTGTGGGTCTGATGTTGAGGGGTAATGACTGTTCCTGAACCTAGTGATGTGGGTCTGATGTTGAGCGGCAATGACTGTTCCTAAACCTGGTGGTGTGGGTTTGATATTGAGGGGTAATGAGTGTTCCTAAACCTGGTGATGTGGGTCTGATGTTGAGGGGTAATGACTGTTCCTAAACCTAGTGATGTGTGTCTGATGTTGAGGGGCAATGACTGTTCCTAAACCTGGTGATGTGGGTCTGATGTTGAGGGGTAATGACTGTTCCTGAATCTGCTGGAGTTAGTCCGATGTTGAGGGGCAATGACTGTTCCTGAATCTGCTTGGGTGGGTTTGATGTTGAGGGGCAATGAGAGTTCCTGAATCTGCTGGTGTGGGTCTGATGTTGAGGGGTAATGACTGTTCCTGAACCTGGTGGAGTGGGTCTGATGTTGAGGGGCAATGACTGTTCCTGAATCTGGTGGTGTGGGTCTGATGTTGAGTGGTAATGACTGTTCCTGAACATGGTGGAGTGGGTCTGATGTTGAGCGGCAATGACTGTTCTTAAACCTGGTGGTGTGGGTTTGATGTTGAGGGGTAATGACTGTTCCTGAACCTAGTGATGTGGGTCTGATGTTGAGGGGTAATGACTGTTCCTGAACATGGTGGAGTGGGTCTGATGTTGAGCGGCAATGACTGTTCCTAAACCTGGTGATGTGGGTCTGATGTTGAGGGGTAATGACTGTTCCTGAATCTGGTGATGTGGGTCTGATGTTGAGAGGCAATGACTGTTCCTAAACCTGGTGGTGTGGGTCTGATGTTGAGGGGTAATGACTGTTCCTGAACCTAGTGATGTGGGTCTGATGTTGAGAGGCAATGACTGTTCCTAAACCTGGTGATGTGGGTCTGATGTTGAGGGGTAATGACTGTTCCTGAACCTCGTGATGTGGGTCTGATGTTGAGCGGCAATGACTGTTCCTAAACCTGGTGGTGTGGGTTTGATGTTGAGGGGCATTGACTGTTCCTGAACCTGGTGGAGTGGGTCTGATGTTGAAGTCTAATAATTGTTCCTGAATCTGCTGGTGTGGGTCTGATGTTGAGGGGCAATGATTGTTCCTGAATCTGCTGGTGTGGGTCTGATGTTGAAGGGTAATGACTGTTCGTAAACCTGGTGATGTGGGTCTGGTGTTGAGGGGTATTATCTGTTCCAATAGCTACTGGTGTGGGTCTGATGTTGAGGGGCAATGACTGTTCGTAAACCTGGTGATGTGGGTCTAATGTTGAGGGGTAATGACTGTTCCTGAACCTGGTGATGTGGCTCTGATGTTGAGGGGCAATGACTGTTACTAAACCTGGTGTTGTGGGTCTGATGTTGAGGGGTAATGACTGTTCCTGAACCTGGTGGAGTGGGTCTGATGTTGAGGGGTAATGACTGTTCCTGAATCTGCTGGTGTGGGTCTGATGTTGAGGTGTAATGAGTGTTCCTGAACCTGGTGGTGTGGGTCTGATGTTGAGGGTAATGACTGTTCCTAAACCAGGTGATGTGGGTCTGATGTTGAGGGGTAATGACTGTTCCTGAACCTGGTGGTGTGGGTCTGATGTTGAGGGGTAATGACTGTTCCTAAACCTGGTGGTGTGGGTCTGATGTTGAGGGGTAATGACTGTTCCTGAACCTGGTGGAGTGGGTCTGATGTTGAGGGGTAATGAGTGTTCCTGAACCTGGTGGTGTGGGTCTGATGTTGAGGGGTAATGACTGTTCCTAAACCAGGTGATGTGGGTCTGATGTTGAGGTGTAATGAGTGTTCCTGAACCTGGAGGAGTGGGTCTGATGTTGAGGGGTAATGACTGTTACTGAACCTGGTGATGTGGGTCTGGTGTTGAGGGGTATTATCTGTTCCAGTAGCTACTGGTGTGGGTCTGATGTTGAGGGGCAATGATTGTTCCTGAATCTGCTGGTGTAGGTCTGATGTTGAGGGGCAATGACTGTTCCTGAATCTGCTGTTGTGCGTCTGATGTTGAGGGGCAATGACTGTTCCTACCCCTGGTGATGTGGGTCTGATGTTGAGGGGTAATGAGTGTTCCTGAACCTGGTGGTATGGGTCTGATGTTGAGTGGTAATGACTGTTCCTGAAACTGCTGGTGTGGGTCTGGTGTTGAGGGGTAATGACTGTTCCTGAACCTGCTGGTGTGGGTCTGGTGTTGAGGGGTAATGACTGTTCCTGAACCTGGTGGAGTGGGTCTGATGTTGAGGGGTAATGACTTCCTGAACCTGGTGGAGTGGGTCTGATGTTGAGGGGCAATGACTTTTCCTAAACCTAGTGATCTGGGTCTGATGTTGAGGGGCAATGACTGTTCCTAAACCTGGTGGAGTGGGTCTGATGTTGAGGGGTAATGACTGTTCCTGAACCTGGTGGTGTGGGTTTGATGTTGAGGGGTAATGACTGTTCCTGAACCTGGTGGTTTGGGACTGATGTTGAGGGGCAATGACTGTTCCTGAATCTGCTGTTGTGCGTCTGATGTTGAGGGGCATTGACTGTTCCAAAACCTGGTGGTGTGAGGCTGATGTTGAAGGGTAATGACTTTTCCTGAACCTGGTGATGTGGGTCTGATGTTGAGGGGTAATGACTATTACTGACCCTGGTGGTGTTGGTCTCGTGTTTAGGGGTAATGACTGTTACTGACCCTGGAGGTGTGGGTCTGGTGTTGAGGGGTAATATCTGTTCCAATAGCTACTGGTGTGGGTCTGATGTTGAGGGGCAATGATTGTTCCTGAATCTGCTGGTGTAGGTCTGATGTTGAGGGGTAATGACTGTTCCTGAATCTGGTGGTGTGAGTCTGCTGTTGAGGGGCAATGACTGTTCCAGTAGCTACTGGTGTGGGTCTGATGTTGAGGGGCAATGATTGTTCCTGTATCTGCTGGTGTAGGTCTGATGTTGAGGGGTAATGACTGTTCCTGAATCTGCTGGTGTAGGTCTGATGTTGAGGGGTAATGACTGTTCGTAAACCTGGTGATGTGGGTCTAATGTTGAGGGGTAATGACTGTTCCTGAACCTAGTGATGTGGGTCTGATGTTGAGCGGCAATGACTGTTCCTAAACCTGGTGGTGTGGGTTTGATATTGAGGGGCAATGACTGTTCCTAAACCTGGTGATGTGGGTCTGATGTTGAGGGGCAATGACTGTTCCTAAACCTGGTGTTGTGGGTCTGATGTTGAGGGGTAATGACTGTTCCTGAATCTGCTGGAGTGGGTCTGATGTTGAGGGGCAATGACTGTTCCTGAATCTGCTTGTGTGGGTCTGATGTTGAGGGGTAATGACTGTTCCTGAATCTGGTGGTGTGGATCTGATGTTGATGGGTAATGACTGTTCCTGAACCTGGTGGAGTGGGTCTGATGTTGAGGGGTAATGACTGTTCCTGAACCTGGTGGTGTGGGTCTGATGTTGATGGGTAATGACTGTTCCTGAACCTGGTGGAGTTGGTCTGATGTTGAGGTGTAATGACTGTTCCTAAACCTGGTGATGTGGGTCTGATGTTGAGGGGTAATGACTGTTCCTAAACCTGGTGATGTGGGTCTGATGTTGAGGGGTAATGACTGTTCCTAAACCTGGTGATGTGGGTCTGATGTTGAGGGGTAATGACTGTTCCTGAACCTGGTGATGTGGGTCTGATGTTGAGGGGTAATGACTATTCCTGAACCTAGTTATGTGGGTCTGATGTTGAGCGGCAATGACTGTTCCTAAACCAGGTGGTGTGGGTTTGATGTTGAGGGGCAATGACTGTTCCTGAACCTGGTGGTGTGGGTCTGATGTTGAGGGGCAATGACTGTTCCTGAATCTGCTGGTGTGGGTCTGATGTTGAGGGGTAATGAGTGTTCCTGAACCTGGGGGTGTGGGTCTGATGTTGAGGGGTAATGACTGTTCCTGAACCTGGTGGTGTGTGTCTGATGTTGAGCGGCAATGACTGTTCCTGAACCTGGTGGTGTGGGTCTGATGTTGAGCGGCAATGACTGTTCCTGAACCTGGTGGAGTGGGTCTGATGTTGAGGGGTAATGACTGTTTTTGAACCTGGTGGAGTGGGTCTGATGTTGAGGGGTAATGACTTTTACTGAACCTGGTGATGTGGGTCTGATGTTGAGGGGTAATGACTGTTCCTGAACCTGGTGATGTGTGTCTGATGTTGAGGGGTAATGACTGTTCCTGAACCTGGTGGAGTGGGTCTGATGTTGAGGGGTAATGACTTTTACTGAACCTGGTGGTGTGGGTCTGGTGTTGAGCGGTATTATCTGTTCCAATAGCTACTGGTGTGGGTCTGATGATGAGGGGCAATGACTGTTCCTGAATCTGCTGGTGTGGGTCTGATGTTGAGGGGTAATGACTGTTCCTGAATCTGCTGGTGTGGGTCTGGTGTTGAGGGGTATTATCTGTTCCAGTAGCTACTGGTGTGGGTCTGATGTTGAGGGGCAATGATTGTTCCTGAATCTGCTGGTGTAGGTCTGATGTTGAGGGGCAATGACTGTTCCTGACTCTGCTGTTGTGCGTCTGATGTTGAGGGGCAATGACTGTTCCTGAATCTGGTGATGTGGGTCTGATGTTGAGGGGCAATGACTGTTCCTGAATCTGCTTGTGTGGGTCTGATGTTGAGGGGTAATGACTGTTCCTGAATCTGCTTGTGTGGGTCTGATGTTGAGGGGCAATGACTGTTCCTGAATCTGCTTGTGTGGGTCTGATGTTGAGGGGTAATGACTGTTTCTGAATCTGCTTGGGTGGGTTTGATGTTGAGGGGCAATGAGTGTTCCTGAATCTGCTGGTGTGGGTCTGATGTTGAGGGGTAATGACTGTTCCTGAACCTGGTGGAGGGGTCTGATGTTGAGGGGTAATGTCTATTCCTGAACCTGGTGGAGTGGGTCTGATGTTGATGGGTAATGACTGTTCCTGAACATGGTGGAGTGGGTCTGACAGTTGAGGGGTATTGACTGTTCCTGAACCTGGTGGTGTGAGTCTGACAGTTGAGTGGTAATGACTGTTTCTGAACCTGGTGCTGTGGGTCTGATGTTCAGGGGTAATGACTGTTTCTGAATCTGCTTGGGTGGGTTTGATGTTGAGGGGCAATGACTGTTCCTGAACCTGGTGATGTGGGTCTGATGTTGAGGGGTAATGACTGTTCCTGAATCTGCTGCTGTGGGTCTGATGTTGAAGGGCAATGACTGTTCCTGAACCTGGTGGTGTGGGTCTGATGTTGAGGGGCAATGACTGTTCCTAAACCTGGTGATGTGGGTCTGATGTTGAGGGGTAATGACTGTTCCTGAACCTGTTTGTGTGGGTCTGATGTTGAGGGGTAATGACTGTTCCTAAACCTGGTGGTGTGGGTTTGATGTTGAGGGGCAATGACTGTTCCTAAACCTGGTGGAGTGGGTCTGATGTTGAGGGGTAATGACTTTTACTGAACCTGGTGGTGTGGGTCTGGCGTTGAGCGGTATTATCTGTTCCAATAGCTACTGGTGTGGGTCTGATGATGAGGGGCAATGACTGTTCCTGAATCTGCTGGTGTGGGTCTGATGTTGAGGGGTAATGACTGTTCCTGAATCTGCTGGTGTGGGTCTGGTGTTGAGGGGTATTATCTGTTCCAGTAGCTACTGGTGTGGGTCTGATGTTGAGGGGCAATGATTGTTCCTGAATCTGCTGGTGTAGGTCTGATGTTGAGGGGCAATGACTGTTCCTGACTCTGCTGTTGTGCGTCTGATGTTGAGGGGCAATGACTGTTCCTGAATCTGGTGATGTGGGTCTGATGTTGAGGGGCAATGACTGTTCCTGAATCTGCTTGTGTGGGTCTGATGTTGAGGGGTAATGACTGTTCCTGAATCTGCTTGTGTGGGTCTGATGTTGAGGGGCAATGACTGTTCCTGAATCTGCTTGTGTGGGTCTGATGTTGAGGGGTAATGACTGTTTCTGAATCTGCTTGGGTGGGTTTGATGTTGAGGGGCAATGAGTGTTCCTGAATCTGCTGGTGTGGGTCTGATGTTGAGGGGTAATGACTGTTCCTGAACCTGGTGGAGGGGTCTGATGTTGAGGGGTAATGTCTATTCCTGAACCTGGTGGAGTGGGTCTGATGTTGATGGGTAATGACTGTTCCTGAACATGGTGGAGTGGGTCTGACAGTTGAGGGGTATTGACTGTTCCTGAACCTGGTGGTGTGAGTCTGACAGTTGAGTGGTAATGACTGTTTCTGAACCTGGTGCTGTGGGTCTGATGTTCAGGGGTAATGACTGTTCCTGAACCTGGTGATGTGGGTCTGATGTTGAGGGGTAATGACTGTTCCTGAACCTGGTGGTGTGGGTTTGATGTTGAGGGGTAATGACTGTTCCTGAACCTGGTGATGTGGGTCTGATGTTGAGGGGTAATGACTGTTCCTGAATCTGCTGGTGTGGGTCTGATGTTGAGGGGTAATGACTGTTCCTGAACCTGGTGGAGTGGGTCTGATGTTGAGGGGCAATGACTGTTCCTGAATCTGGTGGTGTGGGTCTGATGTTGAGGGGTAATGTCTATTCCTGAACCTGGTGGAGTGGGTCTGATGTTGAGGGGTAATGACTGTTCCTGAACATGGTGGAGTGGGTCTGATGTTGAGCGGCAATGACTGTTCCTAAACCTGGTGGTGTGGGTTTGATGTTGAGGGGTAATGACTGTTCCTGAACCTAGTGATGTGGGTCTGATGTTGAGGGGTAATGACTGTTCCTGCACATTGTGGAGTGGGTCTGATGTTGAGCGGCAATGACTGTTCCTAAACCTAGTGATGTGGGTCTGATGTTGAGGGGTAATGACAGTTCCTGAACCTTGTGGAGTGGGTCTGATGTTGAGCGGCAATGACTGTTCCTGAACCTAGTGATGTGGGTCTGATGTTGAGAGGCCATGACTGTTCCTAAACCTGGTGATGTGGGTCTGATGTTGAGGGGTAATGACTGTTCCTGAACCTAGTGATGTGGGTCTGATGTTGAGCGGCAATGACTGTTCCTAAACCTGGTGGTGTGGGTTTGATGTTGAGGGGCATTGACTGTTCCTGAACCTGGTGGAGTGGGTCTGATGTTGAAGTCTAATAATTGTTCCTGAATCTGCTGGTGTGTGTCTGATGTTGAGGGGCAATGATTGTTCCTGAACCTGGTGGAGTGGGTCTGATGTTGAGGGGTAATGACTGTTCGTAAACCTGGTGATGTGGGTCTGGTGTTGAGGGGTATTATCTGTTCCAATAGCTACTGGTGTGGGTCTGATGTTGAGGGGCAATGACTGTTCGTAAACCTGGTGATGTGGGTCTAATGTTGAGGGGTAATGACTGTTCCTGAACCTAGTGATGTGGGTCTGATTTTGAGCGGCAATGACTGTTCCTGAACCTTGTGGAGTGGGTCTGATGTTGAGCGGCAATGACTGTTCCTGAACCTAGTGATGTGGGTCTGATGTTGAGAGGCCATGACTGTTCCTAAACCTGGTGATGTGGGTCTGATGTTGAGGGGTAATGACTGTTCCTGAACCTAGTGATGTGGGTCTGATGTTGAGCGGCAATGACTGTTCCTAAACCTGGTGGTGTGGGTTTGATGTTGAGGGGCATTGACTGTTCCTGAACCTGGTGGAGTGGGTCTGATGTTGAAGTCTAATAATTGTTCCTGAATCTGCTGGTGTGTGTCTGATGTTGAGGGGCAATGATTGTTCCTGAACCTGGTGGAGTGGGTCTGATGTTGAGGGGTAATGACTGTTCGTAAACCTGGTGATGTGGGTCTGGTGTTGAGGGGTATTATCTGTTCCAATAGCTACTGGTGTGGGTCTGATGTTGAGGGGCAATGACTGTTCGTAAACCTGGTGATGTGGGTCTAATGTTGAGGGGTAATGACTGTTCCTGAACCTAGTGATGTGGGTCTGATTTTGAGCGGCAATGACTGTTCCTAAACCTGGTGGTGTGGGTTTGATATTGAGGGGCAATGACTGTTCCTAAACCTGGTGATGTGGGTCTGATGTTGAGGGGCAATGACTGTTCCTAAACCTGGTGTTGTGGGTCTGATGTTGAGGGGTAATGACTGTTCCTGAATCTGCTGGAGTGGGTCTGATGTTGAGGGGCAATGACTGTTCCTGAATCTGCTTGTGTGGGTTTGATGTTGAGGGGTAATGACTGTTCCTGAATCTGGTGGTGTGGATCTGATGTTGATGGGTAATGACTGTTCCTGAACCTGGTGGAGTGGGTCTGATGTTGAGGGGTAATGACTGTTCCTGAACCTGGTGGTGTGGGTCTGATGTTGATGGGTAATGACTGTTCCTGAACCTGGTGGAGTTGGTCTGATGTTGAGGTGTAATGACTGTTCCTAAACCTGGTGATGTGGGTCTGATGTTGAGGGGTAATGACTGTTCCTAAACCTGGTGATGTGGGTCTGATGTTGAGGGGTAATGACTGTTCCTAAACCTGGTGATGTGGGTCTGATGTTGAGGGGTAATGACTGTTCCTGAACCTGGTGATGTGGGTCTGATGTTGAGGGGTAATGACTATTCCTGAACCTAGTTATGTGGGTCTGATGTTGAGCGGCAATGACTGTTCCTAAACCAGGTGGTGTGGGTTTGATGTTGAGGGGCAATGACTGTTCCTGAACCTGGTGGTGTGGGTCTAATGTTGAGGGGCAATGACTGTTCCTGAATCTGCTTGTGTGGGTCTGATGTTGAGGGGTAATGAGTGTTCCTGAACCTGGGGGTGTGGGTCAGATGTTGAGGGGTAATGACTGTTCCTGAACCTGGTGGTGTGTGTCTGATGTTGAGCGGCAATGACTGTTCCTGAACCTGGTGGTGTGGGTCTGATGTTGAGCGGCAATGACTGTTCCTGAACCTGGTGGAGTGGGTCTGATGTTGAGGGGTAATGACTGTTTTTGAACCTTGTGGAGTGGGTCTGATGTTGAGGGGTAATGACTTTTACTGAACCTGGTGATGTGGGTCTGATGTTGAGGGGTAATGACTGTTCCTGAACCTGGTGATGTGTGTCTGATGTTGAGGGGTAATGACTGTTCCTGAACCTGGTGGAGTCGGTCTGATGTTGAGGGGTAATGACTTTTACTGAACCTGGTGGTGTGGGTCTGGTGTTGAGCGGTATTATCTGTTCCAATAGCTACTGGTGTGGGTCTGATGATGAGGGGCAATGACTGTTCCTGAATCTGCTGGTGTGGGTCTGATGTTGAGGGGTAATGACTGTTCCTGAACCTGGTGGAGTGGGTCTGGTGTTGAGGGGTATTATCTGTTCCAATAGCTACTGGTGTGGGTCTGATGTTGAGGGGCAATGATTGTTCCTGAATCTGCTGGTGTAGGTCTGATGTTGAGGGGCAATGACTGTTCCTGACTCTGCTGTTGTGCGTCTGATGTTGAGTGGTAATGACTTTTCCTAAACCTAGTGATGTGGGTCTGATGTTGAGGTGTAATGACTGTTCCTGAATCTGCTTGTGTGGGTCTGATGTTGAGGGGTAATGACTGTTTCTGAATCTGCTTGGGTGGGTTTGATGTTGAGGGGCAATGACTGTTCCTGAACCTGGTGATGTGGGTCTGATGTTGAGGGGTAATGACTGTTCCTGAATCTGCTGCTGTGGGTCTGATGTTGAAGGGCAATGACTGTTCCTGAACCTGGTGGTGTGGGTCTGATGTTGAGGGGCAATGACTGTTCCTAAACCTGGTGATGTGGGTCTGATGTTGAGGGGTAATGACTGTTCCTGAACCTGTTTGTGTGGGTCTGATGTTGAGGGGTAATGACTGTTCCTAAACCTGGTGGTGTGGGTTTGATGTTGAGGGGCAATGACTGTTCCTAAACCTGGTGGTGTGGGTTTGATGTTGAGGGGCAATGACTGTTCCTAAACCAGGTGGTGTGGGTTTGATGTTGAGGGGCAATGACTGTTCCTGAACCTGGTGGTGTGGGTTTGATGTTGAGGGGTAATGACTGTTCCTGAACCTGGTGGAGTGGGTCTGATGTTGATGTCTAATAATTGTTCCTGAATCTGCTGGAGTGGTCTGATGTTGAGGGGCAATGATTGTTCCCGAATCTGCTGGTGTGGGTCTGCTGTTGAGGGGCAATGACTGTTCCTAAACCTGGTGGTGTGGGTCTGCTGTTGAGGGGCAATGACTGTTGCTGAACCTGGTGGAGTGGGTCTGATGTTGAGGGGTAATGACTGTTGCTGAACCTGGTGATGTGGGTCTGCTGTTGAAGGGTAATGACTGTGCCTGAACCTGGTGGTGTGGGTCTGATGTTCAGGGGTAATGACTGTTCCTGAATCTGGTGGTGTGGGTCTGATGTTCAGGGGTAATGACTGTTCCTGAACCTGGTGGAGTGGGTCTGATGTTGAGGGGTAATGACTGTTACTGAACCTGGTGATGTGGGTCTGGTGCTGAGGGGTAATGACTGCTCCTGAACCTGGTGGAGTGGGTCTGATGTTGAGGGGTAATGACTGCTCCTGAACCTGGTCGTGTGGGTCTGATGTTGAAGGGTAATGACTGTTCCTGAATCTGCTGGTGTGGGTCTGATGTTGAGTTGTAATGACTGTTCCTGAACCTGGTTGTGTGGGTCTGATGTTGAGGGGTAATGACAGTTCCTGAACCCGATGTTGTGGGTCTGATGTTGAGGGGTAATGACTGTTCCTGAACCCGGTGGTGTGGGTCTGATGTTGAGGGATAATGACTGTCCCTGAACCTGGTGTTGTGGGTCTGATGTTGAGGGGTAATGACTGTTCCTGAACCTGGTGGAGTGGGTCTGATGTTGAGGGGCAATGACTGATCCTAAACCTGGTGATGTGGGTCTGATGTTGAGGGGTAATGACTGCTCCTGAACTTGCTGGTGTGGGTCTGATGTTGAGGGGCAATGACTGTTCTTAAACCTGGTAATGTGGGTCTGATGTTGAGGGGTAATGACTGTTCCTGAACCTGGTGATGTGGGTCTGATGTTGCGGGGTAATGACTGTTCCTGAAACTGGTGGAGTGGGTCTGATGTTGAGGGGTAATGACTGCTCCTGAACCTGGTGATGTGGGTCTGGTGTTGAGGGGAATTATCTGTTCCAGTAGCTACTGGTGTGGGTCTGATGTTGAGGGGCAATGATTGTTCCTGAATCTGCTGGTGTAGGTCTGATGTTGAGGGGCAATGAGAGTTCCTGAATCTGCTGGTGTGGGTCTGATGTTGAGGGGTAATGACTGTTCCTGAACCTAGTGATGTGGGTCTGATGTTGAGCGGCAATGACTGTTCCTAAACCTGGTGGTGTGGGTTTGATATTGAGGGGTAATGACTGTTCCTAAACCTGGTGATGTGGGTCTGATGTTGAGGGGTAATGACTGTTCCTAAACCTAGTGATGTGTGTCTGATGTTGAGGGGCAATGACTGTTCCTAAACCTGGTGATGTGGGTCTGATGTTGAGGGGTAATGACTGTTCCTGAATCTGCTGGAGTTAGTCCGATGTTGAGGGG
Source organism: Hemitrygon akajei (assembly GCF_048418815.1). Classification (NCBI taxonomy): domain Eukaryota; kingdom Metazoa; phylum Chordata; class Chondrichthyes; order Myliobatiformes; family Dasyatidae; genus Hemitrygon; species Hemitrygon akajei. The sequence continues at coordinate 69,158,876 of NC_133131.1, forward strand.
CAATGACTGTTCCTGAATCTGCTTGGGTGGGTTTGATGTTGAGGGGCAATGAGAGTTCCTGAATCTGCTGGTGTGGGTCTGATGTTCAGGGGTAATGACTGTTCCTGAACCTGGTGGAGTGGGTCTGATGTTGAGGGGCAATGACTGTTCCTGAATCTGGTGGTGTGGGTCTGATGTTGAGTGGTAATGACTGTTCCTGAACATGGTGGAGTGGGTCTGATGTTGAGCGGCAATGACTGTTCTTAAACCTGGTGGTGTGGGTTTGATGTTGAGGGGTAATGACTGTTCCTGAACCTAGTGATGTGGGTCTGATGTTGAGGGGTAATGACTGTTCCTGAACATGGTGGAGTGGGTCTGATGTTGAGCGGCAATGACTGTTCCTAAACCTGGTGATGTGGGTCTGATGTTGAGGGGTAATGACTGTTCCTGAATCTGGTGATGTGGGTCTGATGTTGAGAGGCAATGACTGTTCCTAAACCTGGTGGTGTGGGTCTGATGTTGAGGGGTAATGACTGTTCCTGAACCTAGTGATGTGGGTCTGATGTTGAGAGGCAATGACTGTTCCTAAACCTGGTGATGTGGGTCTGATGTTGAGGGGTAATGACTGTTCCTGAACCTCGTGATGTGGGTCTGATGTTGAGCGGCAATGACTGTTCCTAAACCTGGTGGTGTGGGTTTGATGTTGAGGGGCATTGACTGTTCCTGAACCTGGTGGAGTGGGTCTGATGTTGAAGTCTAATAATTGTTCCTGAATCTGCTGGTGTGGGTCTGATGTTGAGGGGCAATGATTGTTCCTGAATCTGCTGGTGTGGGTCTGATGTTGAAGGGTAATGACTGTTCGTAAACCTGGTGATGTGGGTCTGGTGTTGAGGGGTATTATCTGTTCCAATAGCTACTGGTGTGGGTCTGATGTTGAGGGGCAATGACTGTTCGTAAACCTGGTGATGTGGGTCTAATGTTGAGGGGTAATGACTGTTCCTGAACCTGGTGATGTGGCTCTGATGTTGAGGGGCAATGACTGTTACTAAACCTGGTGTTGTGGGTCTGATGTTGAGGGGTAATGACTGTTCCTGAACCTGGTGGAGTGGGTCTGATGTTGAGGGGTAATGACTGTTCCTGAATCTGCTGGTGTGGGTCTGATGTTGAGGTGTAATGAGTGTTCCTGAACCTGGTGGTGTGGGTCTGATGTTGAGGGGTAATGACTGTTCCTAAACCAGGTGATGTGGGTCTGATGTTGAGGGGTAATGACTGTTCCTGAACCTGGTGGTGTGGGTCTGATGTTGAGGGGTAATGACTGTTCCTAAACCTGGTGGTGTGGGTCTGATGTTGAGGGGTAATGACTGTTCCTGAACCTGGTGGAGTGGGTCTGATGTTGAGGGGTAATGAGTGTTCCTGAACCTGGTGGTGTGGGTCTGATGTTGAGGGGTAATGACTGTTCCTAAACCAGGTGATGTGGGTCTGATGTTGAGGTGTAATGAGTGTTCCTGAACCTGGAGGAGTGGGTCTGATGTTGAGGGGTAATGACTGTTACTGAACCTGGTGATGTGGGTCTGGTGTTGAGGGGTATTATCTGTTCCAGTAGCTACTGGTGTGGGTCTGATGTTGAGGGGCAATGATTGTTCCTGAATCTGCTGGTGTAGGTCTGATGTTGAGGGGCAATGACTGTTCCTGAATCTGCTGTTGTGCGTCTGATGTTGAGGGGCAATGACTGTTCCTACCCCTGGTGATTTGGGTCTGATGTTGAGGGGTAATGAGTGTTCCTGAACCTGGTGGTATGGGTCTGATGTTGAGTGGTAATGACTGTTCCTGAAACTGCTGGTGTGGGTCTGGTGTTGAGGGGTAATGACTGTTCCTGAACCTGCTGGTGTGGGTCTGGTGTTGAGGGGTAATGACTGTTCCTGAACCTGGTGGAGTGGGTCTGATGTTGAGGGGTAATGACTTCCTGAACCTGGTGGAGTGGGTCTGATGTTGAGGGGCAATGACTTTTCCTAAACCTAGTGATCTGGGTCTGATGTTGAGGGGCAATGACTGTTCCTAAACCTGGTGGAGTGGGTCTGATGTTGAAGGGCAATGACTGTTCCTGAACCTGGTGGTGTGGGTTTGATGTTGAGGGGTAATGACTGTTCCTGAACCTGGTGGTTTGGGACTGATGTTGAGGGGCAATGACTGTTCCTGAATCTGCTGTTGTGCGTCTGATGTTGAGGGGCATTGACTGTTCCAAAACCTGGTGGTGTGAGGCTGATGTTGAAGGGTAATGACTTTTCCTGAACCTGGTGATGTGGGTCTGATGTTGAGGGGTAATGACTATTACTGACCCTGGTGGTGTTGGTCTCGTGTTTAGGGGTAATGACTGTTACTGACCCTGGAGGTGTGGGTCTGGTGTTGAGGGGTAATATCTGTTCCAATAGCTACTGGTGTGGGTCTGATGTTGAGGGGCAATGATTGTTCCTGAATCTGCTGGTGTAGGTCTGATGTTGAGGGGTAATGACTGTTCCTGAATCTGGTGGTGTGAGTCTGCTGTTGAGGGGCAATGACTGTTCCAGTAGCTACTGGTGTGGGTCTGATGTTGAGGGGCAATGATTGTTCCTGTATCTGCTGGTGTAGGTCTGATGTTGAGGGGTAATGACTGTTCCTAAACCTGGTGGTGTAGGTCTGATGTTGAGGGGTAATGACTGTTCCTGAATCTGGTGGTGTGAGTCTGCTGTTGAGGGGCAATGACTGTTCCAGTAGCTACTGGTGTGGGTCTGATGTTGAGGGGCAATGATTGTTCCTGTATCTGCTGGTGTGAGTCTGCTGTTGAGGGGCAATGACTGTTTCTGAATCTGCTTGTGTGGGTCTGATGTTGAGGGGTAATGACTGTTTCTGAATCTGCTTGGGTGGGTTTGATGTTGTGGGGCAATGAGTGTTCCTGAATCTGCTGGAGTGGGTCTGATGTTGAGGGGAATGACTGTTCCTGAACCTGCTGGTGTGTGTCTGATGTTGACGGGCAATGACTGTTCCTGAACCTGGTGATGTGGGTCTGATGTTGAGGGGTAATGACTGTTCCTGAATCTGGTGGTGTGAGTCTGCTGTTGAGGGGCAATGACTGTTCCAGTAGCTACTGGAGTTGGTCTGATGTTGAGGGGCAATGACTGTTCCTGAATCTGCTGGAGTTGGTCTGATGTTGAGGGGCAATGACTGTTCCTGAATCTGCATTTGTGGGTCTGATGTTGAGGGGTAATGACTGTTCCTAAACCTGGTGGTGTGGGTCTGATGTTGAGGGGTAATGACTGTTCCTGAACCTGGTGGAGTGGGTCTGATGTTGAGGGGTAATGACTGTTCCTGAATCTGCTGGTGTGGGTCTGATGTTGAGGTGTAATGAGTGTTCCTGAACCTGGTGGTGTGGGTCTGATGTTGAGGGGTAATGACTGTTCCTGAACCTTCTGGTGTTGGTCTGGTGTTGAGGGCCAATGCCTGTTCCTGAACCTGGTGATGTGGGTCTAATGTTGAGGGGTAATGACTGTTCCTGAACCTGGTGGAGTGGGTCTGATGTTGAGCGTCAATGACTGTTCCTGAATCTGCTGGTGTGGGTCTGATGTTGAGGGGTAATGACTGCTCCTGAACCTGGTGATGTGTGTCTGATGTTGAGGGGTAATGACTGTTCCTGAACCTGGTGGAGTGGGTCTGATGTTGAGCGGCAATGACTGTTCCTGAATCTGCTGTTGTGGGTCTGATGTTGAGGGGCAATGACTGTTCCTAAACCTGGTGATGTGGGTCTGATGTTGAGGGGCAATGACTGTTCCTAAACCTGGTGATGTGGGTCTGATGTTGAGGGGTAATGACTGTTCCTGAATCTGCTGGAGTGGGTCTGATGTTGAGGGGTAATGAGTGTTCCTGAACCTGGTGGTGTGGGTTTGATGTTGAGGGGTAATGACTGTTCCTGAACCTGGTGGTGTGGGTTTGATGTTGAGGGGTAATGACTGTTCCTGATGCTGGTGGTGTGGGTTTGATGTTGAGGGGTAATGACTGTTCCTGAACCTGGTGGTGTGGGTTTGATGTTGAGGGGCAATGACTGTTCCTAAACCTGGTGATGTGGGTCTGATGTTGAGGGGTAATGACTGTTCCTGAACCTGGTGGTGTGGGTTTGATGTTGAGGGGTAATGACTGTTCCTGAACCTGGTGGTGTGCGTTTGATGTTGAGGGGTAATGACTGTTCCTGAATCTGCTGGTGTGGGTCTGATGTTTAGGGGCAATGACTGTTCCTGAACCTGGTGGTGTGGGTTTGATGTTGAGGGGTAAAGACTGTTCCTGAACCTGGTGATGTGGGTCTGATGTTGAGGGGTAATGACTATTACTGACCCTGGTGGTGTGGGTCTGGTGTTGAGGGGTAATGACTGTTACTGACCCTGGAGGTGTGGGTCTGGTGTTGAGGGGTAATATCTGTTCCAGTAGCTACTGGTGTGGGTCTGATATTGAAGGGCAATGAGTGTTCCTGAATCTGCTGGTGTGGGTCTGATGTTGAAGGGTAATGACTGTGCCTGAACCTGGTGGAGTGGGTCTGATGTTGAGGGGTAATGACTGTTCGTAAACCTGGTGATGTGGGTCTGGTGTTGAGGGGTATTATCTGTTCCAATAGCTACTGGTGTGGGTCTGATGTTGAGGGGCAATGACTGTTCGTAAACCTGGTGATGTGGGTCTAATGTTGAGGGGTAATGACTGTTCCTGAACCTGGTGATGTGGGTCTGATGTTGAGGGGCAATGACTGTTACTAAACCTGGTGTTGTGGGTCTGATGTTGAGGGGTAATGACTGTTCCTGAACCTGGTGGAGTGGGTCTGATGTTGAGGGGTAATGACTGTTCCTGAATCTGCTGGTGTGGGTCTGATGTTGAGGTGTAATGAGTGTTCCTGAACCTGGTGGTGTGGGTCTGATGTTGAGGGGTAATGACTGTTCCTAAACCAGGTGATGTGGGTCTGATGTTGAGGGGTAATGACTGTTCCTGAACCTGGTGGTGTGGGTCTGATGTTGAGGGGTAATGACTGTTCCTAAACCTGGTGGTGTGGGTCTGATGTTGAGGGGTAATGACTGTTCCTGAACCTGGTGGTGTGGGTCTGATGTTGAGGGGTAATGAGTGTTCCTGAACCTGGTGGTGTGGGTCTGATGTTGAGGGGTAATGACTGTTCCTAAACCAGGTGATGTGGGTCTGATGTTGAGGTGTAATGAGTGTTCCTGAACCTGGAGGAGTGGGTCTGATGTTGAGGGGTAATGACTGTTACTAAACCTGGTGATGTGGGTCTGGTGTTGAGGGGTATTATCTGTTCCAGTAGCTACTGGTGTGGGTCTGATGTTGAGGGGCAATGATTGTTCCTGAATATGCTGGTGTAGGTCTGATGTTGAGGGGCAATGACTGTTCCTGAATCTGCTGTTGTGCGTCTGATGTTGAGGGGCAATGACTGTTCCTACCCCTGGTGATGTGGGTCTGATGTTGAGGGGTAATGAGTGTTCCTGAACCTGGTGGTATGGGTCTGGTGTTGAGGGGTAATGACTGTTCTTGAACCTGCTGGTGTGGGTCTGGTGTTGAGGGGTAATGACTGTTCCTGAACCTGGTGGAGTGGGTCTGATGTTGAGGGGTAATGACTTCCTGAACCTGGTGGAGTGGGTCTGATGTTGAGGGGCAATGACTTTTCCTAAACCTAGTGATCTGGGTCTGATGTTGAGGGGCAATGACTGTTCCTAAACCTGGTGGAGTGGGTCTGATGTTGAGGGGTAATGACTGTTCCTGAACCTGGTGGTGTGGGTTTGATGTTGAGGGGTAATGACTGTTCCTGAACCTGGTGGTTTGGGACTGATGTTGAGGGGCAATGACTGTTCCTGAATCTGCTGTTGTGCGTCTGATGGTGAGGGGCATTGACTGTTCCAAAACCTGGTGGTGTGAGGCTGATGTTGAAGGGTAATGACTTTTCCTGAACCTGGTGATGTGGGTCTGATGTTGAGGGGTAATGACTATTACTGACCCTGGTGGTGTTGGTCTCGTGTTTAGGGGTAATGACTGTTACTGACCCTGGAGGTGTGGGTCTGGTGTTGAGGGGTAATATCTGTTCCAATAGCTACTGGTGTGGGTCTGATGTTGAGGGGCAATGATTGTTCCTGAATCTGCTGGTGTAGGTCTGATGTTGAGGGGTAATGACTGTTCCTGAATCTGGTGGTGTGAGTCTGCTGTTGAGGGGCAATGACTGTTCCAGTAGCTACTGGTGTGGGTCTGATGTTGAGGGGCAATGATTGTTCCTGTATCTGCTGGTGTGAGTCTGCTGTTGAGGGGCAATGACTGTTTCTGAATCTGCTTGTGTGGGTCTGATGTTGAGGGGTAATGACTGTTTCTGAATCTGCTTGGGTGGGTTTGATGTTGTGGGGCAATGAGTGTTCCTGAATCTGCTGGAGTGGGTCTGATGTTGAGGGGAATGACTGTTCCTGAACTTGCTGGTGTGTGTCTGATGTTGACGGGCAATGACTGTTCCTGAACCTGGTGATGTGGGTCTGATGTTGAGGGGTAATGACTGTTCCTGAATCTGGTGGTGTGAGTCTGCTGTTGAGGGGCAATGACTGTTCCAGTAGCTACTGGAGTTGGTCTGATGTTGAGGGGCAATGACTGTTCCTGAATCTGCTGGAGTTGGTCTGATGTTGAGGGGCAATGACTGTTCCTGAATCTGCATTTGTGGGTCTGATGTTGAGGGGTAATGACTGTTCCTAAACCTGGTGGTGTGGGTCTGATGTTGAGGGGTAATGACTGTTCCTGAACCTGGTGGAGTGGGTCTGATGTTGAGGGGTAATGACTGTTCCTGAATCTGCTGGTGTGGGTCTGATGTTGAGGTGTAATGAGTGTTCCTGAACCTGGTGGTGTGGGTCTGATGTTGAGGGGTAATGACTGTTCCTGAACCTTCTGGTGTTGGTCTGGTGTTGAGGGCCAATGCCTGTTCCTGAACCTGGTGATGTGGGTCTAATGTTGAGGGGTAATGACTGTTCCTGAACCTGGTGGAGTGGGTCTGATGTTGAGCGTCAATGACTGTTCCTGAATCTGCTGGTGTGGGTCTGATGTTGAGGGGTAATGACTGCTCCTGAACCTGGTGATGTGTGTCTGATGTTGAGGGGTAATGACTGTTCCTGAACCTGGTGGAGTGGGTCTGATGTTGAGCGGCAATGACTGTTCCTGAATCTGCTGTTGTGGGTCTGATGTTGAGGGGCAATGACTGTTCCTAAACCTGGTGATGTGGGTCTGATGTTGAGGGGCAATGACTGTTCCTAAACCTGGTGATGTGGGTCTGATGTTGAGGGGTAATGACTGTTCCTGAATCTGCTGGAGTGGGTCTGATGTTGAGGGGTAATGAGTGTTCCTGAACCTGGTGGTGTGGGTTTGATGTTGAGGGGTAATGACTGTTCCTGAACCTGGTGGTGTGGGTTTGATGTTGAGGGGTAATGACTGTTCCTGATGCTGGTGGTGTGGGTTTGATGTTGAGGGGTAATGACTGTTCCTGAACCTGGTGGTGTGGGTTTGATGTTGAGGGGCAATGACTGTTCCTAAACCTGGTGATGTGGGTCTGATGTTGAGGGGTAATGACTGTTCCTGAACCTGGTGGTGTGGGTTTGATGTTGAGGGGTAATGACTGTTCCTGAACCTGGTGGTGTGCGTTTGATGTTGAGGGGTAATGACTGTTCCTGAATCTGCTGGTGTGGGTCTGATGTTTAGGGGCAATGACTGTTCCTGAACCTGGTGGTGTGGGTTTGATGTTGAGGGGTAAAGACTGTTCCTGAACCTGGTGATGTGGGTCTGATGTTGAGGGGTAATGACTATTACTGACCCTGGTGGTGTGGGTCTGGTGTTGAGGGGTAATGACTGTTACTGACCCTGGAGGTGTGGGTCTGGTGTTGAGGGGTAATATCTGTTCCAGTAGCTACTGGTGTGGGTCTGATATTGAGGGGCAATGAGTGTTCCTGAATCTGCTGGTGTGGGTCTGATGTTGAGGGGTAATGACTGTTTCTGAATCTGCTTGGGTGGGTTTGATGTTGACGGGCAATGGGTGTTCCTGAATCTGCTGGTGTGGGTCTGATGTTGAGGGGCAATGTGTGTTCCTGAATCTGCTGGTGTGGGTCTGATGTTGAGGGGTAATGACTGTTTCTGAATCTGCTTGGGTTTGTTTGATGTTGAGGGGCAGTGAGTGTTCCTGAATCTGCTGGTGTGGGTCTGATGTTGAGGGGAATGACTGTTCCTGAACCTGCTGGTTTGGGTCTGATGTTGAGGGGAATGACTGTTCCTGAACCTGCTGGTGTGGGTCTGATTTTGACGGGCAATGACTGTTCCTGAACCTGGTGGAGTGGGTCTGATGTTGAGGGGTAATATCTGTTCCAATAGCTACTGGTGTGGGTCTGATGTTGAGGGGCAATGATTGTTCCTGAATCTGCTGGTGTAGGTCTGATGTTGAGGGGTAATGACTGTTCCTGAATCTGGTGGTGTGAGTCTGCTGTTGAGGGGCAATGACTGTTCCAGTAGCTACTGGTGTGGGTCTGATGTTGAGGGGCAATGATTGTTCCTGTATCTGCTGGTGTGAGTCTGCTGTTGAGGGGCAATGACTGTTTCTGAATCTGCTTGTGTGGGTCTGATGTTGAGGGGTAATGACTGTTTCTGAATCTGCTTGGGTGGGTTTGATGTTGTGGGGCAATGAGTGTTCCTGAATCTGCTGGAGTGGGTCTGATGTTGAGGGGAATGACTGTTCCTGAACCTGCTGGTGTGTGTCTGATGTTGACGGGCAATGACTGTTCCTGAACCTGGTGATGTGGGTCTGATGTTGAGGGGTAATGACTGTTCCTGAATCTGGTGGTGTGAGTCTGCTGTTGAGGGGCAATGACTGTTCCAGTAGCTACTGGAGTTGGTCTGATGTTGAGGGGCAATGACTGTTCCTGAATCTGCTGGAGTTGGTCTGATGTTGAGGGGCAATGACTGTTCCTGAATCTGCATTTGTGGGTCTGATGTTGAGGGGTAATGACTGTTCCTAAACCTGGTGGTGTGGGTCTGATGTTGAGGGGTAATGACTGTTCCTGAACCTGGTGGAGTGGGTCTGATGTTGAGGGGTAATGACTGTTCCTGAATCTGCTGGTGTGGGTCTGATGTTGAGGTGTAATGAGTGTTCCTGAACCTGGTGGTGTGGGTCTGATGTTGAGGGGTAATGACTGTTCCTGAACCTTCTGGTGTTGGTCTGGTGTTGAGGGCCAATGCCTGTTCCTGAACCTGGTGATGTGGGTCTAATGTTGAGGGGTAATGACTGTTCCTGAACCTGGTGGAGTGGGTCTGATGTTGAGCGTCAATGACTGTTCCTGAATCTGCTGGTGTGGGTCTGATGTTGAGGGGTAATGACTGCTCCTGAACCTGGTGATGTGTGTCTGATGTTGAGGGGTAATGACTGTTCCTGAACCTGGTGGAGTGGGTCTGATGTTGAGCGGCAATGACTGTTCCTGAATCTGCTGTTGTGGGTCTGATGTTGAGGGGCAATGACTGTTCCTAAACCTGGTGATGTGGGTCTGATGTTGAGGGGCAATGACTGTTCCTAAACCTGGTGATGTGGGTCTGATGTTGAGGGGTAATGACTGTTCCTGAATCTGCTGGAGTGGGTCTGATGTTGAGGGGTAATGAGTGTTCCTGAACCTGGTGGTGTGGGTTTGATGTTGAGGGGTAATGACTGTTCCTGAACCTGGTGGTGTGGGTTTGATGTTGAGGGGTAATGACTGTTCCTGATGCTGGTGGTGTGGGTTTGATGTTGAGGGGTAATGACTGTTCCTGAACCTGGTGGTGTGGGTTTGATGTTGAGGGGCAATGACTGTTCCTAAACCTGGTGATGTGGGTCTGATGTTGAGGGGTAATGACTGTTCCTGAACCTGGTGGTGTGGGTTTGATGTTGAGGGGTAATGACTGTTCCTGAACCTGGTGGTGTGCGTTTGATGTTGAGGGGTAATGACTGTTCCTGAATCTGCTGGTGTGGGTCTGATGTTTAGGGGCAATGACTGTTCCTGAACCTGGTGGTGTGGGTTTGATGTTGAGGGGTAAAGACTGTTCCTGAACCTGGTGATGTGGGTCTGATGTTGAGGGGTAATGACTATTACTGACCCTGGTGGTGTGGGTCTGGTGTTGAGGGGTAATGACTGTTACTGACCCTGGAGGTGTGGGTCTGGTGTTGAGGGGTAATATCTGTTCCAGTAGCTACTGGTGTGGGTCTGATATTGAGGGGCAATGAGTGTTCCTGAATCTGCTGGTGTGGGTCTGATGTTGAGGGGTAATGACTGTTTCTGAATCTGCTTGGGTGGGTTTGATGTTGACGGGCAATGGGTGTTCCTGAATCTGCTGGTGTGGGTCTGATGTTGAGGGGCAATGTGTGTTCCTGAATCTGCTGGTGTGGGTCTGATGTTGAGGGGTAATGACTGTTTCTGAATCTGCTTGGGTTTGTTTGATGTTGAGGGGCAGTGAGTGTTCCTGAATCTGCTGGTGTGGGTCTGATGTTGAGGGGAATGACTGTTCCTGAACCTGCTGGTTTGGGTCTGATGTTGAGGGGAATGACTGTTCCTGAACCTGCTGGTGTGGGTCTGATTTTGACGGGCAATGACTGTTCCTGAACCTGGTGGAGTGGGTCTGATGTTGAGGGGCAATGACTGTTCCTGAACCTGGTGGTGTGGGTCTGATGTTGAGGTGTATTGACTGTTCCTGAACCTGGTGGTGTGCGTCTGATGTTTGAGGGGCAATGACTGTTCCTGAACCTGGTGTTGTGGGTCCAATGGTTGAGGGGTAATGACTGTTCCTGAACCTGGTGGTGTGGGTCTGATGTTGAGGGGTAATGGCTGTTCCTGAACCTGGTGGTGTGGGTCTGATTTTGAGGGGTAATGAGTGTTCCTGAACCTGGTGGAGTGGGTCTGATGTTGAGGGGTAATGACTGTTCCTGAACCTGGTGGTGTGCGTCTGATGTTGAGGGGCAATGACTGTTCCTGAACCTGATGATGTGAGTCCTGAGGCTCCTGTGCCTCCTTCAAGATTGTCCATGATGTTCCCTGGGATGGAGCATTTCCCTGAGTTTGCGGTGGATCATACTGGAGGATTCAGATTTGGGATAAGGTGGAAGCGATTTGCAGTGGATCTGTGGGGTTCGTTTTTACTGAGAAAATGTCAGGTACACAGCTTTAGGACGTAGCAGTAATGTCACCAACATCATTTTGAGTTGTTTATACATGACCATTTCAATCACATTGTCATGAGGAGCTATGTGATTAATGTCGATATGTGCCTTCTAGTCTGCATTGACTTGATGGGATGAATGGCCTGCTGCATCACTCTATAACCCCAAAATATTATAGCTGGTTGTGTTATGAATGTGAACTAAATATGCCAACAAATTGAGTGTTTACTGAAGGAACTGTGGGCACACATTCAGATTGGACTGTGTGGTTATGGTGTCCAGCACTTAGCTGTAGCTGCACAATGGACTGAATTGGGATTTAACAATATCAGGTCATGAAAGATGTTACAGTTGTAAGATATAGCAGATTAATGTAAGTAACTTCTTGATGGTTGGTGCTGTTTTGGTGGGACCAAAGTGCATGTTTCTGTGCTGTAGGAATCTATGAATGCTAGAGCCAAAGGCAGGGACCAGATGAGCCTGTTTACAATTGTCCTAAGGGGATTAAGGACCCAGTTGGCCAATGCATATTCAAGGAGTTTGATGAAAGGCTGGTGGGCCAGCACCTTAGAGTCTACATGGCTTGACATAAAGAGAGCAATGAGGAACTCACTATATTTTGCTTCAAGCCCAGCAAAAGGAAAGATGTTATACCTAGTAATGACAATGAATCTGATTTAGGTAATTTCTCGGTTATTGGATTTACTGAGTAGGCCAGCAAGAAAATGAATCTCACGGTTGTAAATGGTGACATATATATACTTTGATTATAAACTTACTTTGAACTTGAACTTATTCTATAGACATCATGATATAATCATTCCAATATAGAAACTGAAACTGAAATAGAAAGAATAATCCTGAGATTGTAGAATTAATTCTTCCTTCCATGTGATGATACAAAGACTCTCTATGGTCATCAGGGTAATATAGAGCCAATTTATTCCCTGAAAGGACTCGGATTCTGCAACGAAAAATCAAAGTGACAAGGTCATGTTACGTTTTGTAACTTTAAAACATTAAACTAATTCAAAAGATGACGTGGGAGTCTGAAATGTGAGTCTAACTTTGTGATTATTTTAAGCGAGGCACACATATTTTGAGGTAGTGTGATGACATATACAATTCACATTTATATGCATATAACTCATAATGAATTATTTAGACAAACAAGAATGTTTAATCAATCAGTATATGTACAGGACATTACTCAAATATTGCTGAAATATTAAATACACAACACGCCAGGAACTTTGCCAATCAGCTGCCTAGACTTTAGAGATGGAATCAATGGCATCTGTTTGGGGTTGTTGGAAGGGAAAGAGGGTAAAGAGAGGAAAAGGGTCAGGGAGGAATTGGCCGTGTATTAGATGAGCTTTGAAAGATACTTTGCGGTGGGGCTGAAGGGAAAATTGAATGACAATCAGTTGAAGGAACGTGGGTTGTTGGAACAGGGAGTTCTGGAAAGGATCAGAAATGGTTGCAGTGGGCAGGAGTTCGTAATACAAATATTTTTTACTTCTACTCTGTGTTCCATAGACAGTGATGTTTTGTTACTGTCTGTCCTTCTGAATTCCCTGGTCACACAGAATGATTGAACGGTCTCTTGTTTTTAACAAGGAGAATTTTAGGTTCATTTGAATTTATTTGGATGACCTCACTGTGATCAGCCCATTGCTTGACATTGTTTTTGAGCGATTGTCATCAGGTCAACAAACACTTTCTCCTCTCAATGTACTTGGTTCATTTCTTTTCAGCAACTAATAACTTAGTGTTATTGTCTGCCTATGTTTCCATTAATCTCCCTGAACAAATATATGCAGCCGAGGAGCATTAACCAACCAGAACAGAAGGAACCCAGGGAACAATTAGCAAAACGATGTGACCTCTGAGCTCATCGAATGTCCATCTGATTGCATGTCAGAGTCAGTGTGCTGGGCCTCTTCGACCTGCATGGAAAATGAAGGAGTTTGCAAATGAAAATTCTTTCATTTAAGACTCATTTAGAAAGGCACTTCAAAAAGGCAGAGGATGAAGAGATATCGACCATGTGCAGGCAGATGTGCAATTTGAATTGACATCACGGTTGGCATATGTCTGGCTGGCTGAAGGGCATGTTCCTGTCTTCTCTATTCACTGTGGTCTTCAAATATTCAATGATCACATCTCTGGAAAAGGCTTCATGCTTCATTTTACAGTCCAAGTGGCATGTGCAGAAACTCAAGGAAGGCAGACGAGGTTGTCGCAGCCATTTTGGGAATGTCCTCTGAGCACACAGGCACCTGATGGTAGCCCCTAACAAGATCAACTTTGGAAAAAATTAACTTTGTGGCTAATTGTGCAAAAAAAATCTTGAACATGTGGAACTGGGTGATAAACTGCTGCAGTTCCTTGTGTAGATGTGCTCCCACAGTGGTGTTGAAGTTCCAGGAATTAGACCTGGTGAGGATGAAGGAATGCGGAAACAACTCCCTATCAGGGAGGAAGGGAACCTGCAAGCAGTGGTGAACCAGCTATCCTTGCTCTTCTTGATGGTAGACTCTTTAGGTTTGGGACATACCTTTGGAGGAGGCGGGGAGTGCCAACCAAGCAGACTGTCTTGTGCTTTGCTTTTTTTCGTTTTCTTCACTTGTATGTTGTAGATGACGGAGGTGCTTGAAGGAGTCCAGAGATGATATGCCCACCCAGTTTCTAATCTTATTTATATGGTTGCATTTCCTGCTGTGACTCTGGACAAGTTGAGAATGAGAGTTTCTGCTTGTAATGAGACTGCCTGGTAGTTTCTTTCATTAGAGCTGGTTTTTGTGTTCTGCAACCCAAATATTTAAGTGCCTCTTTTCATTGCGTGCCTGAACTTTGTGAGTGGAATTGAGCATTGTGCAATCCCATTTTGTCCTTGTAGAGTCATAGCGTGGTATAGTGTAGAAAGAGGCCCTTTGCACCAACTGACATTCAACCTATGCTAATCACATTTTATTCTTCCCATGTTGCTATCAATTCTCCCAAGAGTTAAACCGACCCATTAACCTTCCAACCTACAGATCTTGAAGAAGCGGGAGGGAACTAGAAGACCCAAAGGAAACGCAGAGAGCCAGTGAAGGCGTGGAAACTCCATATGGACAGTATAGGAGGTCAGGGTTGGTCGTGCATCTCTGGAACCGTGAAGCTGCATTTCCACTAACTGCCACTGTCCATTTTGTGCCGTGTTGTATGACATGGGCGATCATGGTCTTTCCATGACCATGATTGTTCTTGGCAAGTTTTTCTACAGAAGTGATTTGTCATTGCCTTCTTCTGGGCAGTGTCTTTACAAGACGGGTGGCCCCAGCCATTACCAATATTCTTCAGAAATGGCTGCTTGGTGTCAGTGGTCACATAACCAGGACTTGTGATAGGCACCGGCTGTTCATACGACCATCCACCACCTGCTCCCATGACTTGATGTGACCCTAATCATGGGGCTAAGCAGGTGCTACACCTTGCTCCAGGCTGACCTGCAAGCTCATGGAGGGAAGGAGCCCCTTTAACCTCCTTTATTAGAGACATATCTCCACCCCACTACTGTCATAGAGGGTGCCACTCTGCTGCGCTCTACAACAGATGGAAGATCACCAATGGATCATGGGAAATCTCTGTACTGAGTGGTGTCACGTCTTGTACAAAGATGGTTATAGTTGTTGGAGATCAGCTAGCTTGTCTCCAGGACCACTATACTAATCTTTGTACAAGGTGTGATTCCAATGGAGAGATTCCATTTGATCCAGTTGCAAAGGGAGGTATTGACTCCTGGGTCTTGGAGTTCGGTGATAAGTTAGCTTGGAATGATAGTATTGAAGGTGGAGCTGTAATCAATGAAGAATAGTCAAACATAGGTATCTTTATGGTCCACATGCTCCAGAGAGAGGGCCTGGGAGAATGCATCCTCTATAAATTGGTTTCAGCTGTAGGTAAATTACTGTGGGTTGGGTGTCTGGCAGACTGGACTAAATATATGCCTTGACTAACACCTGGAAGCACTTCACAATGAATTGGACAGTAGTCATTAAGGCATGCTACCTTGTGTTTTTTAGGTACTGACATGATAGTCGTCTCCTTAAAGCGGGTGGGAACCTCAGATAGAAGCAGAGAGAGGTTATAAATGTCTGTAAATACCCCTGTCAGTGGATCTACACAGGGCCTAAGGACATGGTGAGGGACACCATCTGAGCCAGCTATTCTTTGCAGGTTCTCTCCCAGGAAGATCGATCCTATGTCTACAGCAGTTGCAATGGGTTCATTGGAGACAGTTAGGGTTGATGGTAACGTTCCAAACTCTTGCTGTTCAAAACATGCATAGAATGGATTAAGATAATCTCAACTGGATTGGATTTGTCCTGTCTTTTGTGAGCAGGACGTACCCAATCAATTTTTCACATTGCCTACAACATCATAGTATTGGAATGACTTAGCTGAAGGCATAGCTAGTTCTGGAGCAGTGCACAAAGGTGCTGGAGGTGTTACGTACCCCATAACTGGGTGTCAGACCAGCAGAGATAGAAGTATCCATTGGAGTCTTGTGGGACCAAAACTAAGGGTGTTTATTAGTAAACTACACAATACAGTATTAAAAATGCAAATATACATATAAAACAAGTTAGCAATAATAAACCTAAAAGTGTAGGAATAATAATAAGCAATAATAAACAAGCTCTATCGATGTCTAGGGGTAAATGAATTGTCATAGAAAAGTATAAAGTTCAGTTCATGCGTGCTGAGGTAGTTATGGCTGTTGTGTTGTAATCGTTGGAGAGAGAGAGAGAGAGAGAGAGAGAGAGAGCGAGCGAGATGTAACAGCTGCAGCAGCCAAACCTTCTGTTGCTTTCTTATTCCGTAGTATCATGTGGTCATTCAGCTATGACCCCTCTGTTCTTCAGCTAGACCGTTTGTCTGTGGTGGACTCGTCACTCTGGCATGAGTGGACACACACACAAGTCCCCATCGGCCCTGTGGTCACACTGTGAGCTTTACTGATCGATCTCCTGATTCGGTCTCCGAAGCCCCCCACCTTTCTGTGGGTTCACAACACTCAGTCAGTGTCCCCTGGTGTGACTCCCCAGACCTGTCTTTTATCCCTACTAATGGGGTCTCAGCTATCCATCAACTCTGAATGACTGTGTCCATCAAATTAGGCCACTCCTGCTGTCTCCTGAGGAATGTTAACGAGCAAAGTAAAGTCCTTGTAGTGGAAGGTAAATAATCCAGGAAGAGTCAAAATACAATAAATCAACAGTCTTTCTCTCCTTCTTATCTGTAGCAGATGTTCCTGCCTCTATGCTTCATCCCTCTCTCTCATTAGCAGCATAGCAACAGCAATAGTTCGTAGTTCTCGGGGGGGGGAATGGTTAACTCTGCACCCCATTTTCCATCAGGTCTGTTCATCACTCATAACAGAGGAAAGCATCTGCAGCTATAGAGGGAAATAAACAGTCGATGTTTTGGGTCCAGACCCTTCACCTGCTCTCAATGCAAAATATTGACTGTCCATGTCTGACTGATTTACTGAGTTGCTCCAGCGCCTTTGTATTGGTCCAGATTTACACTATCTGCATCTCCCTTGTCTCAGTAATTTTGGAGTCCAGGTCTTCAGTACTACAGATGGCATAGGGCTTGAACCCTTCTCCTTTGCTATCTGCCAGTTATTTATATCATTCAATTGAATTATCTCAAGACTGGCTTCTATGGTGGGGACATGAAGAGGAAGTCAGAATGGATCATCTCCCTGGCACTTCTGCCCAAGCAAGACTATTGTTTATATTTGGGACTTGCACACTGATCTCCACTACCATTCAATGAGGGAGTGTCCTGGAATCCTGCCCCTTCTATCACAATCGAAATGAGCTAGATGGAGTCAGCATGGATCAGTTGGGCAAAAGGGTCAGTGTCTGTGCTGTATGGCCCTGAGTCCTGAGAGGGCAGGTCTGCAATCCCAATGCGTTGTTGCTGTGTTCCGGCTATTAAATGTTGATTTTACTAGTTCACACCCATGGTGAATGGTTCACACCCATGGTGAATGGTTCACACCCATGGTGAATGGTTCACACCAATGGTGAATGGTTCACACCCATGGTGAATGGTTCACACCCATGGTGAATGGTTCACATTGCCTCATGGATGGCCAGTTTTTGAATCTATTCTGAAACTAGACTGTTCAAATGCACTGAGGATCAGCAGAGGAAGGGTAAGTAGTGGTAATAACTAGGATGTCTCCTTACCTGTAGGTTATCTGATCCCATGAGATTTCATGGGCTTTGGTGACAATGGCAACACAGTCACTTCTCCCCATCTCTTTACCATTGAGTCATTGTGGCTGCTGCCTGTCGTGCTGTGTGGACAGGTATAGCCAGAGATTATGAGAAGGGAGTCTGGTATGTTCTGTGACAACAACCATGTATGCCTCTGTTGACTTGATATGTGGAAGAGCTTTCCAATTGGGGCACCAGGCCCTGATTTTTGAGTTCCTTCTGAATGCAGTATCCAGTTTAACTTTCTTTGTTAGTTTGCGTGGCAGTTTGATAACTAAGCTTTTACTGAAGGGTAGCCATCTTGGTCTGGTATGGGGTCACATGACGTGCTACCTCGAGAAGACGACATCCATCATCAAAGATCTGGGTCATGCCATCTTCATCCAGTTACCATTGGGCAGGAGGTGCCAAAGCCTGGTCTCACACCACCAAGCTGAAGAACAGTTACTTCCTTTCAGTCATTCAGTTCTTGAAGCAAGATGCACAACTCTAGTCACTATCTCAGTATAGCAACTCTACGGCTACTTTGCACTGCAATAAAATTTGGTTTTCGTTCTAATTGCATTCTATCTTGTACAATTTATGTCTAGATTATGTTTTCTTGTGAATGTATGTAGCTGATGCTGGGTGCCTGTGAGTAAGCTTTTCATTACAATAATCTGAACTTTTGATTCTTTCTGATATGAATCTGACTGGGTTAACTGATAGATTTTTAATGACACTCCAATATCTTTATGGGTCACTATTAATGAGACAACCATTATAAAAAAAATGTCCTATTCAAATTAAATATATGTTCTCCAGTAACCTTGCGGGGATTTGAACTAATCTCTGGATTACTGCTCGAAAGACGAGCCCGTTTGAAGCAATGCTGCAACCAGGTGGTTTCTGGAGAAAATCCATGTCCTTTGCTGATCACACATGGTGCAGAGTTCCCCGTCTTTGTTATCTGGGCAATGTGGTGACAGACTATTTTGTTTGCACAGAGAGGTTTTATTTTGAGTTCATGGTGTCATTGCTGTCCTTGTCACCGGGCCTTGCCAGCTGCTGAAGGACAGGAACAGAAGCTTCATCTGGCTTATCATTATCATGCAGCATGTACGTTCCCCTGAATCCAAGGTTAAGCCACTGAAACGGGGGATGTTTGTCTTTGGACAGAAGTGCTTTGTCCTGTTACACAGTGAAAACAATCTGCCTGAATTGTGAGCATTCAAAAGCAAGGGTAGGATATAAACTGGAGATATCTTTCAGCCCTTACCTGGGTTCCGGATGAGTTAGACTGTGTGCCAAACTGCTTTGTTCCTGGTCCACATGATTGTGCCCACCTAGAGAGAAAATGATCAGTACCTCTGGATCAAGGGTTCCCAACCTGGGGTCCACAGACCCCTCAGTTAATATTTGGACTCCATGGCATACAATAAACTGAGAGCCCCTGCTCTAGATTAATCTGGCTGTCCAGAAGGATCAAATGCACTTTATGTCGGTCTTCCAATATTAATACCAATCTCTGCATACCTAATCTGTATTGAACCCTTTAGTCAATGAAGGCTTTGTGGTGTCATCACCAGAGGGAGCGTGCACAATGCCTGTTGGAGACAGATTCATTTATGAATGTGGATGTAGGGATTTATAATGGACACGAGTAAAAATACTATTGTGAAATAGAATCTGACAGGCCCATGTATGTTTATCACACTTAATTTAACACTACCCTTAGCATTGTACTCCAGCAAATCAGCATATGGATAACTGCCTGAATATTTAACACCTAGAAGTGTTCACACCTTAAGTACAAGTGCCACACTTCAATTTATTGTGTTTGCACACGATCTGTGTACATTGTGCATGGATCGAGGAATTCTTCTTGTCAGAATTGTGTGGCTTGCTGAAACAGAACTCTTGTGAGAAGTTAGAGAAAGTGAAGATCTTCTGCTAATGTTAGGACCTAGTAATGTTTTTGTTAATCTGAAATATAATATTATTATTTTTTTAATATCAGTTAGAATATTTAATTGAATAACAAAATTGGAAACAAAAGAAATATAATATTATTGTTTTAAAATATTGAATCAGTTGATGATAGCTGTTTCTGACTCAATGTAAAATAAAAACAAATACAGAGATATTCAACAGATAAGACAATAACAATACAAAGAGAAACAGCGTTAGCTGATTGGCTCAATGACCTTTGAACTGAACGTCTATTGCGAGGTCTACCTGGGTCCATCTGCCCATCATCCTTCACCCATAGCCAGTCCACCAATCACCTACCGACCCTTGCAACACCCCTCCTCATCTTCTCTTTATACTCTCTATCTTCCCTCGCTTCCAGGCAAGGATGCAAGGTTTTCACCAGCGATATGAAAGATCCCTGTAGCAAGTTGTCTGTTGCTCCAGGTTCAGTCTCTTGTACCTCTGTCATCAAATATTTAATTTGAAAACAGAGACGCAGCTGCTGCCTGGTCTGCTGAGCATTTCCACCAGTAACAGCTTTTCCACTGGATGTCTTTCTTTCCCGCACAGAAGTTTGGTCTTGTGCTGTGTATTGTGTCTGGATATCGACTGACTTTCTGTAACCTGTTTCTGAAAGATATACGCAAGGGAAAGTTCAAAATCTATGTTCACAGAGCAGAGCAAAACTAATAAATGAAAGTCAAGAAACTATCAAGTCTGATATAAAAACACAATGCTCAAAATACTCTGCAGATCAGGCAACTTCTGTAGAAAAGAGAAACAGAGTTAACTTTACTCATTTGTGCATTTTTGATTGGTGATTGTTAAGCCATTATTTATTTATTCAAGTTTACTGCCATAGACATACGTACCCAGGGAATCAATGGCATGAAGATTAACGTTTTGCAGTATGGATTAGATCCTCTTGTTTCAGTTAGAAAACCCTAGGTCAAAATGGGGAAGAAGAAGAAACATCAAATTAATTTTAAATCACAGAGGATGGCTATGCCAACAATTATCTCTGATAACGTGAGGCCAGGGTTGTCCGAAGGATTAGCTATAGATGAAGTCATCCAGTGAATAGAAATGAGAAAGAAAGACTGCTACACAATAAATGAAAAAGCTATGTAGTTAGAAAAAGAGAAGATTCATGAAAGAAATGTATCAGTTTGAATCAGTGGAAGGTATACTGACTGGCTGCATCACAGCCTGGTATGGAAACAGCAATACCCTTGAACGGAAAATCCTACAAAAAGTAGTGGATATGGCCCAGTCCACCATGGGTAAAGCTCTCCCCACCAGTGAACACATCTTCACAAAACGTTGTTGTAGGAAAGTAGCATCCATCATCAGGGATCCTGCCACCCTTGTCATGCTCTGTGGTGAACTACATATACCAGAGTGGTTTGCTCCCAACAGACCCCTGCTGACTGCTCTTGTGGCTCCTCCCACAAACCCCTGTATAAAGGCGAATGAGGCCTGAGGCCGGCCCTCATTCTCCAGGATGTAGTGTTGTTCATTCTTCCAGTCAATAAAAGCTGATATCTCACTTCTTACGTCTCAGAGTGAGTTATTGATGGTGCATCATGCTCTCTTCTCATTGCTGCCATCAAGAAGGTGGTACAGAAGAATCAGGGCTCTCACCACCAGGTTCAGGAACAGTTATTCCCCCTCTGCCATCAGGCTCTTGAACCACAGGGGATAATTTCACCCAACTTTACTTGCCCCATCATTGAAATGTTCCCACAACCAAAGGACACTCTTTCAAGGACTCATCTCATGTTCTTGATATTTATTGCTTATTATTTAATATTTGTTTTTTCTTTTTGTATTTGCACAGTTTGTTGTCATTTGCACACTGGTTGAATGCCAAGTTGGTGCAGCCTTTTGTTAATTTATCGATTCTACTATGCTTACGACTCTATGATGGATTTGTTGAGTATGCCCACAAGAAAATTAATCTCAGGGTTGGGTATATGTGCTTTGATAACAAACTTAGTAGGAAATTTTGAACTTTGAAACAGGGCTGATAAGAGTTGGGTTTTGACGTGGTGAGAGAATACCATCCCAAATTCTGACCTCTCCCTGGTCAGGAGAAGTTACAGGAGACTTTGAGAACATCCTTAAAGTGTTCCCTCAGTTTTCCCTTGTTGTCACAGAGCATGGAACAAAGTGTCTACTTGGGAGACCGGCATTGCATGCTCCAACAGGCCACTCAGTAGCCTTGGAGAAGCTAATGTAGTCGCTTTTATCCTAACTTATTGCGAACTTAGAGGGTTTTGTGCAGGTTACATGCTTCCAGGGTTTCAATGTGTGTTCAGTGAGTAGTCCATGATCAGGCCAAGGATAAATAGATGGATTGTGAACTTTGACAGAGCTCTTGAGCTTCAAACACTCTACCTCAAAGGGCCAGAAGCTGTGCAGGTGCACTGAAGGATATGGTGAATTTCATCATCGATATTGCTGGCAGGAGGCTTCTGAGATATAGGAGGTGGTCCACGTTTTCCAGGGTCACATCGAGGATGTCTGGCGTGATGGGGGCAGTGTGGTGCAGGTTGGTTGAGGACCTTAGTCCTGCAAATGTTGAGTGCGAGGCCTTTTATTTCATGTAGTTGACTGAACGAGTTGATGACAACATGGAGCACAACCTCCGATCACATCCATATGCAAATGTCACCTGTTTGCTGAAAGAAATTGGGGTTCTAAAGTGGGGGTGATGTGGAGAGGAGAGATGGCCAATATAATGAGCAGTGGGCAGTGGTGACTCCATCTATTATCCACTTGCCACTGTCTCCCAACTACACTCCCCTCAATGCCCCTTCACTTCTCCTTGGCCCACCAATCACCTCGAACTCCTGTCTCAACTCTTCTCCTCTCTCCTTTATGCTGACTGTCTCATCTCTTCACTCTCAGTCCTGATGCAGGGTTCTGACCCGATCTATCCACAATGGCCTTCCCTCCACAGATGCTGCTCAGCCCACTGAGTACACCCAGCAGATTGTCTGCTGTAAGGAGACTGATCTGACAACAGGGGAATCTCTCTGCTGCCCGCCACAGGGAAAATCACCGCTGGGTTCCTCCACGGAGGGCTACTCTGTGAATTGCAGTTGGATTTCATCCACCTGGGGGCACAGTGGGTTGTGTTTAGAAAGGGAATTCCATAATTAGGAGGACAGATACTGTTCTTTGCATTTTGGAACAAGATAAGGCAAAGAATGATTGTAACACTACACCATATTTGATAAGCTGGTCTCTCAACATTAAGGGGATATCAAGATGGAATCACTCCCCAAATGTTTCTGCCCTTCTAACAATGTGACCTGGAAACTCGAGTGTATGCACTATGTGACAGAAGTGGGAAAACCAACAGGAAATGTTCCAAGTGTGCAGAGCACACAATGTGAAATTGGCTCGTTCTCAGCCAGACAAACAAACTCAAGCTGGCATGCGGGGATACACTCCATCATATTGACATGAGGACACTGGCAGGAGAGGCTTGAGTTTTGACTAGGGAGAAGAAAAGAGACCTCAGAGAGCGGCCTGCTTGAACGACAGGTGATGGGATAGCACTTACCTGAAGTAAAAGCAGAAAATGCAGAAAGATAGTGGCAGCATTAACATGTCAGGATAATTAGAGGCCATAAGGAGAGTTTGGGCAAGCTATGGTTGTTTGCTCTGAAGGCTAAGGGCAGACCTGGTAGAGGTTTATAAGGCTATGAGAGCCATAGATAGGGTAGACAGCCTTTTGCCCGGGGCTGAGAAGTCCACTACTGGAGGACATGAGAGGAGGAAAGTTCAAAGGAGAAGAATTTTACACAGAGAGTAGTGGCTGTCTGGAACAGACTGTCAGGAGCGGTGGCACTGACAAATGTAAAAGGACTGTTTGAGAAGTTCCGAGATGAGAATGTGAACATACAGACAAAAGAAGGTATGGCAGAAGGGATTAATTTAATGAGTTGTCGTTAACATAATTAATTTGGTGTGACATCACAGGCCGTAAGGCCTGTTCCTGTGCTGTACTGTTTTATCTTCTACGTCAGGTTGAAGACTCCATATCAGTTCTGCCCACCCTTTCTGACAAATAGTCTCCCATCTTGTTACAAGGATTACTCCTTAGAAACAATGATCATTTAGGTACAGAGAGATCTGTATTTGCTGACAAGCACCTTTATTGTCTCAAATAAAAATTTACCCAACCAATCACCTACATGTTTCCCTGACCCCCCATGACCGAAGAATAGGAAAGGTAATACCCGGGGAAGGAGTCCATGCTCCGACGTGGGTGCTCCATTTCCATGATGGTTGCTGTCCACGGAGTTGTAGCTGCTTCACATTCAAAGCCTCTCAGTTTATACACTTCCCTTACAAGTTCAAATGTTGCATTTCAATCTTGTTGGCTTGGGGGTCAGTATAAATTACTATAGTAATTTAGTGGATCACACTGTAAATCTGCTGTTGCAAAGAAAAATTCATGACATGTGAGTGATGAGAAACCTGATATAGGTTTCTAATGAGGACTGAGAGTGGGAAGGGGCAGGGAGAGGGGGATCATGTTTGGGAAAAGGAGAAGGGAGAGGGGAGGGAGTGGGAAACACCAGAGAGACGTTCTGTAATGATCAATAAATCACATTGTTTGGAATCAAGTAACTTTATCTGGTGTCTCAGGGCTGGGTGTGTCTGCCCCGCATTCCTTCTCTGCCACCTGCCTCACACCCCTCTGCGACATTCCACCCTCGCCATTCCCAACATCATTTGCTCCTGCCAGATTTACAAACTCGCTCTCTCCTCTGTGTTGACAAATACAATACTGTGCAAAAGTCTTATGCGCCCTACCTATATATACTGTGTGAGATTAAGACTTTTGCACAGTACTGTAAATGCCAGGAACAATCAAATACTTGACACCCTAAAAACAAGCTGAAAGCACATACTACTCTGCCCAAGGACAGCTTGTGTCCTGCTGTTACAAGGCTCCTGAATGGTCACCGTGTAGACTGGACTCCTGATTTCCCAGTCTCCCTCACTCTCATTGTCTGCCGACACTGGACTTGGACTGTAACTGTAACACCTCATTCTGCATTCCATTACCTTGTTCTCCTCTGCTACAGATGTGAGGAAATCACCTGTACGGCTGGCATGCAACACTGAGCTTTTCACTCTCTCTCAGTACGTGCAGCAACAATAAACCAGTTTACCAGTTTTATCTCTTGTGTTACTTTAGCACCTTGTCGTAAGGTGTGTAAAGAAAAACAATAACCTGGGAATAATGTGCCAGAACACTTGGTTCTCATTTATCAGAATCAAGATTAATAACACTGGAATATGTCATGTAATTTCTGTTCTGCAGCAGCAGTACCAAACAATATATACTAATAAAAACTGTAAATTACTGTAGATGTTATATATATATATATATATATGTTAAATTAAATGTCATGCAAAAAATAAGTAGGGAGGTAGTGTTTTGTGTTCAATGCCCATTCAGAAATCTGATGGTGGAGGGAAAGAAGCTGTTCCTGAATTGTTCAGTGTGTGTCTTCAGGCTCTGATGGTAGCAATGAGAAGAGGGCGTGTCCTGGGTGACGAGGGTTCTTAATGATGGGTGTCCTCAATGATGGATGCTGCCTTTTTTGAGGCAATGCTTCTTGAAGACGTCCTGGATGCTGGGGAGACTGGTGCCTGTGATGAAGCTGACTGAGTTTACAACCTTCTGCAGCTTATTTCCATCCCGTGCAGTGCCCCCCCAACACACACACACACACACACATACCAGATGGTGATGCAGCCAGACAGAATGCTCAACACCATACATCTGCAGAAGTTTGTGAGTATCTTTGATGACTTGCCAAATCTCCTCAAACTCCTCCGACTCAGCAACACGATGTAACTCGATTAAATTTCCCGGACAGGAAGATTTACAGAGATGGAGGTATCTTTGATTGGGTTGGTGATCATGAGGGGCCACGCGGTCTCATTTTGAGCCAGCTTTTGCCATCCACTCATCGTTGGTGATATTGTATGACGAGCATGTTGCTGCTAGTGACTGTGGGAAGGAGCAGAACGTGATAAGTTCTCTGCAACCTGCTGCCTATTTGGAATCAGTGTGCAGAATAACACCTTGTTTTCACAGAACACCTTGTACTTCAGCTTGTGCAAAACTCTTATGAGGCAAAAATTTTAACGTCATCAAAACAAATCGCAGGACAATCGCGACTCTGGAACCTGAGACCAAACAGAGCACTGCTGGTATGAACTCAGCGGGTCAGGCAGCGCTTGTGGACATAAAGGTCACGACCCTTCATCAGGAATGGTGCAGCCAGTCAGGTCCATGCTAGCTGTCAGAACCATCGCATCCCTCCCATCCCTCACTGTATCCCTGCAACCCCACCTCAAATCTCGGTGACATATCGTGCAAAGTTGTAGATAGGACAGAGCACACGGCCGCGAGTGCATGGGGAGGAACGTAAGGTGCCGAGGATGCCACCTTTTGGGGAAAGCTAACACAGTTAAAGGGAGAAGCATGCAAAGCCCTGCTGAGGTCAGGATCCAAGCTGGTCACTCGAGTTGTGAGGCAGTAGGTCTGCCAGCCGTGCTACCATGTTACCGCTTTGTAGAGTTGGTAGATAAGCTTCCTGCAGGCTTGAAGAAGCTTTATCCCTCCTTCATCCCCACCTACCTGGTTAGACCCCAGCAGAACCACTAAAGTGAGTTGAGGGTTCTGTAATTTGGACCTTGGTTGGAGATGGAACAGGGATCCACCAGCAACTGGACAGCAGAGTTCAGTGGGTTATATTATTAGGAGAGCTTACATAAATCCAACTTCCTTTCCTTTGATTATAAGATGACTAATTAAGTCAATTAATATTTGAGAAGATTTTGTACAGAACAATGGAGCAATTATTTCCTCTGGTGGTGGAACTAACAATGGAGAACTGTCATAACAACAACATCCAACCTACTGCAACAGGGTACAGGCATAACATTCAAAGTGAGTACCCTACAAGAAGTATTGGATACAGCCTAGTCTGTCATGTGGGTAAAGCCCTCCCAACCATTGAGCACATCTACACAGACTGGTGTCGCAGGAAAGCAGCGTCCACCACCCAGGTCATGCTCTCATTTCACTCCTGCCATCAGGAAGAAGGTACAGGAGCCTCAGAACCCACACCACCAGGTTCAGGAACAGTTATTACTCCTCAACTTACCCCCATCATTAAAATGTTCCCACAACCAATGGATTCACTTTCAGGGACTCTCCATCTCATGTTCTCGATAGTTATTCCTTATTTATTTATTTTTTATTATTATTTCTCCTTTCAGTGTTAGCACAGTTTGTTGTCTTCTGCACTCTGGTTGAACCCCGAGTTGGACAGCCCTTTATTGATTCTGTTATAGTTATTATTCTATAGGTTTATCGTGTATGCACAAGAAAATGAATCTCAGGGTTGTATACGGTGATATATGTGTACTTTGATAATAAACTTACTTTGAGCTTTGAAACCAGAAAGCCATCCTTCAGACAAAGCATGGTAAAAATCCACAGCTCTGGAGTTTGGATCCTGAGGAACAAATGAGTATCTTCATGGTTAACACCAAGAGAACTTTTTAACTTATCAAGGCATTTGGACCAAAGGCAGGAAAATGAGGTCAACATCTGTTAGGTTCTCATTGGATGGTTTAAGAGGCTCAAGGGCTTGAAAGGTTCCCTTCTTCCTTTGTATTAGTTATCATTATTTATTCATTTATTGAGAAACAGCACAGAATAGGCTCTTCTGGACTTTCCACTACGCTACCGTGCTGGCCGTGTTCATTACAATGAACATTGTATTCCAGGAATATCACGCTGGCAGCCTGGGAGGAGGAGAGAGATAGTGACGAGCCAGCTCTTCTAGGGAAATGCTCGGTCATTTTGCTGAGCAAAGTAAACCTTCATCCTGCTCTCCACACAATGGTTCTTATCAAAATGTGCCACATCTTACCATAAAGAACATTTAAATTATTCAAATATTGACCTGTGGTGTGGATTATTGACAACTCTGTTGGCCTGCCTTTGATATGAAGGTGGCAAATGTGATGAATGCAGTGGATTCAAAAATAGTACGGTAATAAATAGAATAAATGGCAAAAATACTAAGAAGCTGGGCTCTGAGTCAAGTATTCAGGAGCCTTCCGCTCCCGCTCTGGTGATTTTTATTGTGTAGGTAGTTCACTCAACATCCTTTAGAAGAGCGGACCGGACAGGAGGCTGCCCCTTGAGTTTGCCTCCTTATGAGGTCACGACAACAGATTGAACACAGAGCATGTAACTTATCCTGTCTCCTTCAGTAATGTGCAGGAGATCAGACTGCAGGTGCGGAGTAATCTTGTCAAGGCTCCTGAATACTTGACTCAGAGCCCAGCTTCTTAGTATTTTTGCCATTTATTCTATTTGCAGGACTTCCTTGTAATTTCTAAGTAAAAGACATTACTTAGTGTGGGGCCCTAGCTCCTGCACCCCTAATGGTCACCACCATCTCCGAAGACAAGCTACAAAGCGTGTGATGCCTGCTGGGGATCACCTCTTACAGGCCCCTCCAAAGCCCCTGGCATGGCTTTATATAACTGAGCCACAGAAGTTCTCCCTCTTTGAGAAGAGGTGCGGGAGTTTCATCATCCAGTAGCTACAACTCACTGGTGCTGAGGGCCAATTTCACCCTCACACGTCCCCTCAGCACGCTGTCAGAGTACCAAGTCTGACGGGCAGCTAACACAGATGAACGGGTGGCGGTAATATTGTGGTCAGCGCGATGCTGTTACAGCGCCTGCAGTCCGGCTTCACTCCTGCCGCTGTCTATGTCCTCCCCGTGACCGTGTGCATGTTTTCTGGTCGCACCGATTTCCTTCCACGGTCTGAAGATGTACGAATTAGTAGGCTGATTGGTCACATGGCTGTAATTGGGTGACCCAGGCTTGTTGGGTTGGAAGGTCCTGGACATTACGGAAAAAATTTAGCTCTGAATCCTTGCCAGAAGGGTTTAGTAGCCACCATTTATAATGTGATCATGAAAATACAGCCAGAAGTATCAGAAAAAATTAAGAAGGAATGGGAAAAAGAACTTCATTGTCTTATACCCACTGAGCAGTGGGAGAAAATTTTTACAATTAATCAATTCCTCTTCTATTTGTGCTAAACATGACCTAATACAATTTAAGGTTGTACATAGAGCTCACATGTCCAAGGATAAACTTGCTCGATTTTACTCTCATGTTAATCCAACCTGTGACAGATGTTATTCTGAAGTTGCTTCATTGACCCACATGTTTTGGTCTTGCCCTTGTTTGCAAAATTATTGGAAAGATATTTTCGGTACTATTTCAACAGTTCTGAATATCAATTTGCAATCGCATCCTATTACTGCAATTTTCGGTTTACCAAAGGTGGATAATATTTGTTTATCCCCCTCAGCTTGACGGATGATTGCACTTGTTACATTAATGGCTAGAAGATCTATCCTATTGAATTGGAAAGAAATTAATCCTCCAACTATATTTCAGTGGTTTTCTCAAACTATCTCTTGTTTGAGTTTAGAAAAAATTAGAAGTATTGTCTTTGATTCTTCAGCTAAATTTGAAGAAACTTGGAGACCATTTATCCAACATTTTCATATCAGTTAAACTGACTTTTCCTAAACCCTGCTTCTATTATCCTTAATTATTTGGATGGAGGTGCGGAGTTATTGACGCTACTGTGTATATTTGACATAATGCAATGGCCCATGTTGGTTAGGTTTTTTTTTCTTCTCTTTTCTTTTTTGGGGATTTTTTTTCCTTCTTCTTATTTACTCCCTTTTTCCACAATTATTGTGAGCTTGGGAGGTTATTATCTATGGATTATCATCTATATGAATGTATATTTAACCTATTAATTACGTGCTTTCAAACTCTCTGTATTCATGTTTCATTTATGTTTGTTTAAAATTAATAAAAAGATTTAAAAAGGAAAGAAAGGAAGGTCCTGTTACCATGCTGCTTCTCTAAATAAAACAAAAACAGAGTTCTTGCCCTAAAGGCAAAACATTCTGCTTTGAGCTTTGGAATTCTGGAAGAATTGTTGGTGTTTTCGACTAGGGAGAACATGAAGATGGCACTAATATGAAATTTTGGGGTAAAACAGGTTTTGTGGTTAGGTTACTGGACCAGAGGCTCAGACTGATGACCCAGAAGTATTGGTTCAAATGCACTGTGACCTCTGGGAATCAAATACCTATGTGATTCAAAAACTATCTAACCTTAAAGATAATACTGGTCAGGGAGGCAAAGTGTGTTCTCGATATTATCTGGGGATGGGGGCCAATTGGGAGAGCCGCCCATTGAATAGTCAAGCACACAATGACGTCCATCAGTCAGGAGTGATTGGAGTGTGGTGTGTCACACAGCTCTAGCAATGAAAGAGGCAGTCTGATATTGAATTTCGTGTGTGCAGTTTGGGCACTGACTGAAAAAGATGCTGCATGCACTGTGCAGGATTAGCCTCCATCTTTTGTTTTGGTAATCTCATCCACAAAAATTTATGGTGGCCATGATATCACTATCCTTCAGGTTTTGTAGATAAAATAACAGATGCGTTTTAGGTTTAAGGGAAACCATATCAACTCCTTTATTGTCAACCAAGCACAGAACATAAAATGTGGTTTAAAAAAAACTTCACTTCATTATGTCATCACATCAGACCAGCCTCTTAAAGTGAGCCCCAACTCAATGTCGGTGGTTGTGAATTATGCATATGTTTCCAACCCTTACATTTCTAGAATGTCTACGAGATGGCTTTTTAGAGCAGCTGGTGGTTGAGCCCACTAGGGGATCAGCTATTCTGGATTGGGTGTTGAGCAATGAACCAGAATTGATCAGAGAGCTTAAGGTAAAAGAACCCTGAGGGGCCAGTGATCATAATATGATCAAATTCACCTTGAAATGTGAGAGGGAGAAGCTAAAGCCAGATATATCAGTATTACAGTGGAGTACAGGGGATTGCAGAGGCATGAGAGAGGAGTTGGTCAGAATTGATTGGAAAAGAACACTGGCAGGGATGATGGCAGAACAGCAACAGCTGGAATTTCTGGAAGCAATTCAGAAGGTACAGCGTATATACATCCCAAAGAGGAAGAAGTATTCTAAAGGCAAGATGATAGCACCATGGATAACAAGAGAAGTCACAGCCAACATAAAAGACAAGGAAAGAGCATATAATGCAGTAAAAATTAGTGGGAAGTTAGAGGATTGGGAAGCTTTTAAAAACCAATTGAAGGCAACTAAAAAGAGTCATTAAGAAGGTAAAGATGGAATATGAAAGTAAACTAGCCAATAATATTAAAGAGGATACCAGAAGCTTCTTCAGATACATAAAGTGTACAAGAGAGGCGAGAGTGGATATCGGACCACTGGAAAACAATACTGGAGAGGTGGTAATAGGGTGAAATCTAAGTGGCTGATGAACTAACTAAGTATTTTGTATCAGTGGAAGACTAACAGAATGGTGGAAATTCCAGATGTCAGCGGTCATAAACTGCGTGAAGTTACCATAACTAGAGGAAAGGTTCTTGCAAAGGTCTGAAGGTAAAATTAGTCACCTGGACCAGACAGACTACACCCCAGGGTTCTGAAAGAGGTGGTTGAAGAGATCATGTAGGTATTAGTGATGATCTTTCAAGAATCACTAGATCTTGGAATGGTTCCGGAAGACTGGAAAATTACAAATGTCACACCACTCTTCAAGAAGGGGGAGAGGAAGAAAAAAGGAAATTATAGTCCAGTTAGTCTGACCTCAGAGGTTGGGAAGATACTGGAGTCGATTATTAAGGATGAGATCTCAGGGTACTTGGAGGCATATGATAAAATAGGCCATAGACAGCATGGATTCCTCAAGGGAAAATCTTGTCTGACTAATCTGTTGGAATTACTTGAAGAAATAACAAGGAGGATAGACAAAGGAGAATTGGGGGATGTTGTTTACTTAGATTTTCAAAAGGCCTTTGACAAGGTGCCACACATGAGGCTGCTTAACAAGTTATGAGCCCATGGTCTTACTGGGAAGATCCTAACATGGATAAAGCAGTGGCTGATTGGCATGAGGCAAAGAGTGGGAATAAAGGGAGCCTTTTCTGGTTAGCTGCAGGTGAGTAGTGGTGTTCTACAGGAGTCTGTGTTGGGACCAATTCATTTTACATTATGTATCAATGATTTGGATGATGGAATTGATGGCTTTGTTGCAAAGTTTGCAGATGATATGAAGATAGGTGGAGGGAAAGGTAGTTTTAAGGAAGTAGAGAAGCTACAGGAGGACTTGGATAGATAGGAGAATCAGCAGAGAAATTGCAGATGGTATACTGTGTCGGGAAGTGTATGGCATGGACTTTGGTAGAAGAAATGAAAGGGTTGACTATTTTCTAAATGGAGAGAAAATACAAAAAACTGAGGCACAAAGGGACTTGGGAGTTCTTGCACAGGATTCCCTCAAGATTAATTTGCAGGTTGAGTCTGTGGTGAGGAAGGCAAATGTGATGTTAGCATTCATATCAAGAGGACTAGGATATAAAAGCAAGAATATAATGTTGAGGCTTTATATAGCACTGGTGAGATCTCACTTGGAGTATTGTGAGCAGGTTTGGGCCTCTCATCGTAAGGGGTATGCTGAAACTGGAGGGGGTACAAAGGAGGCTCACGAAAATGATTCTAGGATTGAATGGCTTGTCATGTGAAGAGTGTTTGATGGCTCTGGGCCTGTATTCACTGGAATTCAGAAGGATGAGAGGTGATCTCATTGCAACCTATTGAATAGTGAAAGGACTTGATAGAGTGGATGTGGAGAGGATATTTTCTATGGTGGGAGAGTCTAAAACCAGAGGACACAGCCTAAGAATAGAGGGGTGTCCTTTTAGGATGGAGATGAGGAGGAATTTCTTTAGCCAGAGAGTGGTGAATCTGTGGAATATGCCACAGACAGCTGTGGACGCCAAGCCTTTATGAAGATTTAAGGCAGAGGTTGATTCTTAATTGGTCAGGGCATGAATGGATACGGGGAGGGCAGGAGATTATAGACAATAGACAATAGGTGCAGAAGTAGACCATTCGGCCCTTCGAGCCTGCACCGCCATTTTGAGATCATGGCTGATCAACTACTATCAATACCCGGTTCCTGCCTTGTCCCCATATCCCTTGATTCCCCTATCCATAAGATACCTATCTAGCTCCTTCTTGAAAGCATCCAGAGAATTGGCCTCCACTGCCTTCTGAGGCAGTGCATTCCAGACCCCCACAACTCTCTGGGAGAAGAAGTTTTTCCTTAACTCTGTCCTAAATGACCTACCCCTTATTCTCAAACCATGCCCTCTGGTACTGGACTCTCCCAGCATCTGGAACATATTTCCTGCCTCTATCTTGTCCAATCCCTTAATAATCTTATATGTTGCAATCTGATCCCCTCTCAATCTCCTTAATTCCAGCGTGTACAAGCCCAGTCTCTCTAACCTCACTGCGTAAGACAGTCCTGACATCCCAGGAATTAACCTTGTGAATCTACGCTGCACTTCCTCTACAGCCAGGATGTCCTTCCTTAACCCTGGAGACCAAAACTGTACACAATACTCCAGGTGTGGTCTCACCAGGGCCCTGTACAAATGCAAGAGGATTTCCTTCCTCTTGTACTCAATTCCCTTTGTAATAAAGGCCAACATTCCATTAGCCTTCTTCACAGCCTGCTGCACTTGTTCATTCACCTTCAGTGACTGATGAACAAGGACTCTTAGATCTCTTTGTATTTCTCCCTTACCTAACATTACACCATTCAGATAATAATCTGCCTTCCTGTTCTTACTCCCAAAGTGGATAACCTCACACTTATTCACATTAAACGTCATCTGCCAAGTATCTGCCCACTCACCCAGCCTATCCAAGTCACCCTGAATTCTCCTAACATCCTCATCACATGTCACACTGCCACCCAGCTTAGTATCATCAGCAAACTTGCTGATGTTATTCTCAATGCCTTCATCTAAATCGTTGATGTAAATCGTAAACAGCTGTGGTCCCAATACCGAGCCCCGTGGCACCCCACTAGTCACCACCTGCCATTCCGAGAAACACCCATTCACCGCTACCCTTTGCTTTCTATCTGCCAACCAGTTTTCTATCCATGTCAATGTCTTCCCCCCGATGCCATGAGCTTTGATTTTACCCACCAATCTTCTATGTGGGACCTTATCAAATGCCTTCTGAAAATCGAGGTACACTACATCCACTGGATCTCCCCCGTCTAACTTCCTGGTTACATCCTCAAAAAACTCCAATAGATTAGTCAAGCATGATTTACCCTTGGTAAATCCATGCTGGCTCGGCCCAATCCTATCACTGCTATCTAGATATGCCACTATTTCATCTTTAATAATGGACTCTAGCATCTTCCCCACTACTGATGTTAGGCCGACAGGTTGATAGTTCTCTGTCTTCTCCCTCCCTCCTTTCTTAAAAAGTGGGATAACATTAGCCATTCTCCAATCCTCAGGAACTGATCCTGAATCTAAGGAACATTGGAAAATGATTACCAATGCATCCGCAATTTCCAGGGCCACCTCCTTTAGTACCCTAGGATGCAGACCATCTGGACCTGGGGATTTGTCAGCCTTCAGTCCCATCAGTCTACTCATCACTGTTTCCTTCCTAATGTCAATCTGTTTCATTTCCTCTGTTACCCTACGTCCCTGGCCCATCCATACATCTGGGAGATTGCTTGTGTCTTCCTTAGTGAAAACAGATCTAAAGTACTCATTAAATTCTTCTGCCATTTCTCTGTTTCCCATAACAATTTCACCCAATTCATTCTTCAAAGGCCCAACATTGTTCTTAACTATCTTCTTTCTCTTCACATACCTAAAAAAGCTTTTGCTATCCTCCTTTATATTCCTGGCTAGCTTGCGTTCGTACCTCATTTTTTCTCCCCGTATTGCCTTTTTAGTTAAGTTCTGTTGTTCCTTAAAAATTTCCCAATCATCTGTCCTCCCACTCACCTTAGCTCTGTCATACTTCCTTTTTTTTAATGCTATGCAATCTCTGACTTCCTTTGTCATCCACTGTGGCCCCTTTCCCCCCTTTGAATCCTTCCTGCTCCGGGGGATGAACTGATTTTGCACCTTGTGCATTATTCCCAAGAATATCTGCCATTGCTGTTCCACTGTCTTTTCTGCTAGGATATCCATCCAGTTAACTTTGGCCAGCTCCTCCCTCATGGCTCCATAATCTCCTTTGTTCAACTGCAACACTGACACCTCCGAGCTGCCCTTATCCTTCTCAAATTGGGATTGAAAGGAAAATTGGATCAGCCTTGATGGAATGACAGAGCAGACGATGGGCCAAATGGCCTAATCTGGCCCTATATCTTATGGTTTAATGGGCTTATTACTTGACAATCCTATAAGTGTGTGTGCTCTGTTTTATCACAATTTTGTGAGTACTATCATCACCTGGCACTAGCTAATATGGAGGAGATAGTTACCATTTTGAAAGGGACGTACATTTACTCGACAACCAGAGCCAGGAAAAACTTTAACACATTTTGCAAGCTTAGTTGAATGGGCAAGCACCATCCAAGTGTGGCTAGCGATGCGGGAGACATCGCTTACAGAGGCCTGAGAAGCGTTGAGGGATGTTCCGAGTGTCAAGGCTATAAGCTTGCAGACTGCTGAAGCTGGACACAACAGCTCCACTTGCTGAGGCACTGTGTCATTCCTCCATTCAGACCCGGAGGATGAAAGATCCAGAAATATTTCAGAACCTGGCCAGTTTTTTCCCTGGAGGGAAAATCTACCGGTAGTAAGAAAGCAGAAAATGTTACTCGAGCATTTTCAGAGAACTCTTGGTGAGCTGGCATACACGCTGTGGAGCAAAGGAATGCTTAATCTGTCGAGCAAATGGCAATCAGAGGGGGTAATTTGTCCTTGGTGAAGTCAAATTTCTCAAGTGGTTCTGGATTGCAGGCGGGAATGGAAGTTTCTACACTACTTTAGCAGCATTCCAGGCTCTCTTCCCAGAACTCTGCTGCACTGTTATCAAAGGCAAAGAGAGCCAACAAAGTTGGAAAGTGAAATGGGAAGACATGATTCCGAAAGGAAGTAAGTTTAAATGAATGCAAATGAGGTAGATCAACCCCAGGGTAGGTGAGTGGTAAAGGAACTGGTGGGGAAGGAGGGGGGAAAAGCTGGTGAGCATCTGGGAGAGGTTATATCAGAAGGAAGTAAGTAGAGGAGTGGAAATGATGGGATGCTCTGGGTGTCCGTGGGCTAATTAGCCTCCCTCTATGGAAAAGATATGAGGCAATCGTTGTTATGGGGCATTTAGTAATGACTTGTTGCTGTGTTTGCTAGCCTCTCATGTTTCCCTTTGCCTTCCCAGATTGTCAAGAAGGCAGGAATCGATGCCGAGTCTCCTATGATTGGAGATAAAGTGTTTGTCCACTACACCGGGACCCTGCAGAATGGAAGCAAGTTTGATTCGAGTAGAGACAGAAATGAGCAATTTGTCTTTGATCTGGGGAAAGGTAAGTGACTTCCAGCAAATGAGCCCCTGCTGGAAAAGCTAAATGTAGATATGAAGGTGAAAGCATTATTTAATATGTGAAATCTGTAGTCAGATGAAAACAAAGTTTGTATCTGTCCACCTTCACCCTTAAACATTAGAAATGCAGAACCATCAAATCACAGCTCCACAATCAGTAGCAATGATCTCTCTTCCAGTTTTCTCTGATACTTCCAGGAATTTATCCTTGGTCTCCTTACCAGTGTACCCCATAAAATCATCACATCAGATTCACCACGAATACTGACTGCATTCACCTGTCCTCAGAAACTCCTTCTGATAGGCACAGCATTTGTCTCAGATCTAGAACTGAATGAGTAGAGAACGCCTTCAGCTGAATGAAGCCAAACTGTACCCCACAGTCTGTGTTCCCCATCAGCCCCAGTTTTCCTGGCGTCTGTCCGAAGATGAACCAAACCCTTCATCACTGTGTATGTGGTCATGAAGACGAACCTCCATCCCATACCTACTCTATCAGCAGTACTTCCACTTCCAAAACGTTCCCTATCGTTCTTTCTACCTGAGTTATCTGGTAGTGCAACCTAACTCAATTCAATCAGACTTAACACCACAGTTCTCTTTGCTGTGTGTGTGTGTGTGTGTGGTGAATTCTGAGGAATGAAAGCACTAAGATGTGTCATTATTGCTTTACATCATTGTCTTATGTACAGTTTTGTGCAAAAGTTTTAGGTACACACCCCCCCCCGGGGCCTAAGACTTTTGCACAGTACTGTAGTAATTTCATGTATTGCACTGTACTGCTGCCACCAAACAAGACACGCTCCATGACATATGTGAGTGATGGTAAACCTGATTCTGATGTGGATCTCCATAGTGAACTGAGAGTGGGAAGGAGACAGGGAGAGGGAAATCATGTTTGGGAAAAGAGGAAAGGAGAGGGGAGGGAGCGGGAAGCACCAGAGAGACATTCTGTTATGATCAATAAAGGAATTGTTGGAATCAAATGACCTTGCCTGGTGTCTCAGGGCTGGGTATGTCTGCACACAACGCCTCCCCCCAAACTGGGCACTCCTTCTCTGTCACCTGTCCCACACACTCCACCCTCACCATTCCCAACATCAACTCCTGTAACAATCAATGAAGTCAACATCAAAGTAAAATTATTATCAAAGTACCGTCTACCACCTGAGATTCATTTCCCTGTAAGCATTTACAAGGAAATAAGACACGCATCACCAACGACCAATGTTGAAAAGAAGACAAGTGGTGCAAGTAAAGAAGTAATATCGAGAATGTGAGCCGTGGAGCCCTTAGAAGTGAGTCCATAGGTTATGGAATCAGTTTGGAGTTGTGCTGAGTGAAGGTATCCACTCCAGTCTAGGAGCCCGATGGCTGTAGGGAAATAACTGTTCCAGAAACTGGTGGTATAGGACTTAAGGCTCCTACACTTCCTGTTCGGTGTGTTACGACTGTGCCCCAACTCTGAGGGGACGAAGGGTACAAAGTAGCCCCCTCCTTTTTGAGAATTGCAAGATCGCTATTAATTCAGGTCAGGAGACCCAGGAAATGAGAGAGAGACGTTTGGAATGTGCCCTGGCCTCCGCGATACAAAGCCACGGATAACGGCCATTGTCTCTTGGAGACGGAATTGTGTATTGAGTACTGTACTATTCATTGAAGTCCTCAGGGGATGATCAGAGGGGGCTGGTTGAGGGATTACATCATCCCAACCTGATTGACATCTGAGACCCCGTGAGTAAGGATAAAAGAGGGTCTGGGGAACAACCCCTTTAGACGCACCAGGAGAGACACTGGAAGTCCCGTGACAGCGTTTGGTAGCGACAGCCGGTGGGAGGCTCGCGTGCGTCCTTCCCCTTTGCCGGGATTGGGGGCCTTACCACGGAAGACGGTTTAGCTAAGAAGAAACCACCACCAACGAAATTTCGAAGGATCGACATCATAAAAAGGAAACGCTGGCAAGTTAAAAAATCTCTCTCTTGACTCCAACCAAAGGCTGCAGCCTGCATGAACTTGAGTGACTTTTATATTTCCATCGGACAATACATTATCCCCTAGACAACGATAGAGCTATTTCTTATTGATTATTATTATACCCACGCTTTTAGATTTAGTATTGACGACGTATATTATCTGTATGTTTGCATTGATATTAATTTTGTGTATTTTTATCAATAAATACTGTTAAAGATAGTACCATCAGACTTCAACGGACCTCTCTATCTTTGCTGGTAAGTGACCCAGTTATGGGGTACGTAACAACTTGGGGTTCTCGTCTCGGGATTTGATACCAAATTGGGGAGCCAGTGAATCGGGCTTGTAAGTCCAAACTTGGATCTGGTTACACGGGTAGCCAGACGGGAAACCAGCAAAGATGGACATGGATGAATTTATAGAAAACCCGACTCTGGAGGCGCTAGAGGCGGCCAACAAGTCAGAATTAATAAATAGTGCGAAAAGACTAAGCCTCGCAGAGGTGAGGTTGTCGATGAAAAAGCGGGAGGTGCGGAGGGCCATAACTCAGTATTATATTGTGAAGGATGTGTTTTCAGCTGAGGTATTGGAAAATATCCCTGAAAAGGCACCAGCTAGTGGGACGGCTCAGTTAGAGTTGGAGAAATTAAGGTTGGAACATGAAATTAAATTAAAGCAGCTGGAAGCAGCTGAAAAGGAAAAAGAGCAGCAAAGAGCCAAAAAGCAATGGGAGCATGCGCTCCAGCTAAAGGAGTTGGAGCAGGACAGAGCTGAGAAACAAAAGGAGCATGAAATTCAGTTAAAGCAGCTGGAAGCAGCTGAAAAAGAGAGGGAGAGAGCGGAGAAAGAAAAGGAAAGAGCCGAGAAGGAGAGGGAGGCAAAGAAACAGAGGCAACGTGATTTGGATATGGAGAAGTTAAGGCAAGAGTGAAGAGCTCAAGGGTCAGACCAAGAGGAGCGGTATAATGTTAGTCGGGAGTTGAGGGTAGTACCTCCGTTCGAGGAGACGGATGTTGATAGTTATTTCATGCTTTTTGAAAAGGTGGCAGTGAATCAGAAGTGGCCCAAAGATCAGTGGGTGGCGTTGTTACAAAGTGTGTTAAAAGGGAAGGCACAACGGGCATTTGCGGCATTGTCCATGGAGGAGGAAGAGGCGGAGAGTTATGCCAAAGTAAAGGAGGCAATTCTCCAGTCCTATGAATTGGTACCTGAAGCGTATAGACAAAAGTTCAGAAATTTAAAGAAAGGGTGGAATCAGACGTATACCAAGTTTGCCTATGAGAAGGGTGTGCTCTTGGATCATTGGTGTACAGCAGAAACAGTGGAAGAGGATTTTTGGCGTCTCAGGGAGTTAATTATGATTGAGAAATTTAAAGGTTGTGTTTCGGAGGATATCCGGATGTATTTGAATGAGAAGCCAAATAAGTCCATCTCCGAATTTGCTAGGTTCGCAGATGAATATGCCCTAACCCACAAGACAAAGTTTTCCTCGAATAAAAGTTACCAGAGAGACCGTGGGAACGATAGAGAAAGCCCGTCGGCTGAGGCAGAGGTCCCGCCGGGAGCTTGTGGTAAGATTGAGAAGGAGAGGCAAGACGGCAGGAGAGTTCCGGGCTTGACCTGTTTTAATTGTGGAAAGGGGGGACATATTGCATCTCGGTGCTTTGCTCCGAGGAAAGAGACAGGAAAAGGGAAAGCAGCAGTCCCTATAGGATGTGCCGTGGTGATCAGTAAATCGACAAGAGAACCCCGGGTAGACAAGAGTACGAGAAGGGTCTGAGACTTGTATGTCAAACGGAACTGTGTCTGTGAGAGAGGGAGACCCACCAGTTCCTGTGCGGATCTGGAGAGACACGGGAGCTGAACTGTCATTGATTAGCAGTAAGGTACTGGATTTTGGTCGCAAGACGGGAATGGTAGCTTTGAAAGGAATAGGAAAAGGGACAGAAACGGTGCCCTTGCATAGGATCATTATGAATTGTGAGCTGGTATCTGGACCAGTTGAAATGGGGGTGCGATCAGAATTCCCGAGAACTGACGCGGATGTCCTTCTGGGTAATGATTTAGCCGGTGGTAAGGTTTGGTCAGCAATGAAGCTGATGAGACAGCCGGTGGAGGTCCCGCCCCTAGATTCCAAGATCTATCCCGCATGCGCGATCACTCGCAGCATGTCGAGAAAGGCAGCTGAGAACGAGAGCAGTTTAAATCCGGCCAGTATCGATTTGGCCGAGACGTTTTTACCAACCCTGTACCACGAGGGTTTAGAGGGTGGTAAAACGAAGAGTAGTAAAGTGAAAGAGAGTAAGGGAGAGGAGGTAGACCTGCCCTTAGTGAGGAGAAAAGTTTTAGAGGCACGAAATAAAGATGAGAAACAGATAAAGCTGTTAAAAGGTCCAGAATTAGACATGGATGATCTGTCTGGTTTGGCAGAACTGTTTGAAGAAGTTGAAAATTCTAAAGGTGTTCCCGATAATGAAATGAGGGCAGTCCTAGATGAAAAGGATGCCATTACCTTGAAGAAGTCTGCTGGGCTGGCAGATGAGGTTGTTTCAGCCCGCAGGATTGAGGTTGAGTTTACCCAGAGTTGCCCAGAGAGTAGCTGGGAGGAGCAAGGGAATTTGGAATTTGAAAAGGGTACGGGTATTGAAAGCCTGGAAGAGGCAAATGTCCCATTTGAGTGTGTTCAAGATGTGGATGCACGTGGTACTGAACCTAGTAATGGAGCTCAGAAAAAGTCTGAGGTATTTGATTCAGTTGAAAAGGAATGCAGTCCTTGTGGGTCAGATGGACTTGGTTCAGTGAAGAAAGGGTTAACCTTGGTAATAGTGGGAAGTGAGAGTTCCCAGTTGATTGTGCTCGAAGGTGTGTTAAAAGTTAGTGAGGAGATAAAAGGTGGTGAGGTGAATATTATGATTGAAGGAAAAGGGAAAAGTGTAGTTTCCAAATTGAATGAAGAAAATTTAAAGTCTGGATTGATGTCAGAAGCAGCAACCAGGCTGCAGAGACAATGGCTTGGTACCGCGGTGCCTGTGAATCAATTACAGGTTGAGTTGGAAGGTAAAGGGGCCCCACACGCTATTGTTATTCCAGAGTGTAGTGTGAAACCGCAGAATTCGAAATGCTGTTTGAACAAAGAGGGATCGCTGGCATTGAGAACTAATAGCCTGAAGGGTCCTAAAGAGAAAACTAGCAACTTGCATAAAATTAAAGAATTGTGTGGAAATTCGGAAAATGGTCTAAGTTTGGAACACATTGTTGATAAAATAACTCCTATGAAAGGAGCGGGCGAAAGCCTATTTCGCCAGGGTGCACAAGCTCACCACATGGAAGTTAACTGGAAAAGAGGCGAGGGTTAATGGGACGCCATTTTTAAATAGCAGAAGCCGGTTTTAAGGGATTTCGACAAAGCATGTGAATAATAAAGACAACCCCCATGGAAGACTGACTGTTAAGTTTGAAAGTAACATAAAGATTCGTATTTGCATGAACTTTTGTAGTATACACGTAAGCTAAGATCACAACTCTTTAGTTTTTGTTTGCTGAAGGAAAGAAATAAAAATAGGTAGTTATTAAATTGAAGTCTGATGCTACAAGACTTTAGTAAGGTACAAGATGTTAAGATATTAAAGGAAGTGACAATGTAATCGTTAACTGTTTAGATGCTGAATTGAATGTTTCACTGTATTACTCTGTAGTGAAAAAAAAAAACTTTTGTATTGTGTTAGATTCTAAAATCCTGTAAGACTCTGTATTACTTTGTTTTTACCGATGGTAAAAACGCGTTGAAGAAAGGGGGTGTTACGCCTGTGCCCCAACTCTGTGGGGCTGAAGGGTACAAAGTAGCCCCCTCCTTTTTGAGAATCGCAAGATTGCTATTAATTCAGGTCAGGAGACCCAGGAAATGAGAGAGAGACGTTTGGAATGTGTCCTGGCCTCCGCGATACAAAGCCACGGATAACGGCCATTGTCTCTTGGAGACGGAATTGTGTATTGAGTACTGTACTATTCATGGAAGCCCTCAGGGAATGGTTAGAGAGGGCTGGTTGAGGGATTGCATCATCCCAACCTGATTGACATCTGAGACCCCGTGAGTAAGGATAAAAGAGGGTCTGAGGAACAACCCCTTTAGACGCACCAGGAGAGATGCTGGAAGTCCCATGACAGCGTTTGGTAGCGACAGCCGGTGGGAGGCTCGCGTGTGTCCTTTCCCTTTGCCGGGATTGGGGGCCTTACCACGGAAGACGGTTTAGCTAAGAAGAAACCACCACCAATGAAATTTCGAAGGATCGACATCATAAAAAGGAAATGCTGGCAAGTTCAAAAATCTCTCTCTTGACTCCAACCAAAGGCTGCAGCCTGCATGAACTTGAGTGACTTTTATATTTCCATCAGACAATACATTATCCCCTAGACAACGATAGAGCTATTTCTTATTGATTATTATTATACCCGCGCTTTTAGATTTAGTATTGACGAAGTATATTATCTGTATGTTTGCATTGATATTATTTTTGTGTATTTTTACCAATAAATACTGTTAAAGATAGTACCATCAGACTTCAACGGACCTCTCTATCTTTGCTGGTAAGTGACCCAGTTACGGGGTACGTAACAGGTGGTAGTAGTAAGAAGAAAGTATGGGCTGGATGGTAGGGGGTCCTTGAATTTGGATGGTAGGGGGTCCTTGAATTTGGAAGGTAGGGGGTCCTTGAATTTGGATGCTGCTTTCTTACAGAAACCCTCCCTGTAAGCGTGCTGACTGGCGGAGTGGAGTTGCTCCCTGTGAGAGCTGCAGTTGGGTGGCCGTGTTGATGTCAGCAAGAGGAGCTGTGACACACTCAACATGGTTCCTCTCAGGGAGCCCCTGCCCACTGAGCCGTGGGGGCAATTCATTTCTGCTCATGAACATTTGAGTTGCGCTGACACCCAGCTTCTATGGGATCCTTCCCGGCTGCTGTCTGCCTGTGTTACATCTCACAGTCGCTGGTCACTGCTGCTTCACACTGTACTCAAAGAGCACTGCCCACATGAAGGCAATGACAAACCACTTCTGTAGAAAGATTGGTCAAGAACAATCACGATCATGGAAGGACCATGGTCGCCTATGACATGAGACATGGTAGTCTACGCAAAACCGCCACCACAACCCATCTTTCTTCCTGACCGACACTGCTGGGCTGCCATTGGGCTGTCGGAGGGCTCACTGATGCCAGCCGCTACCATCACGTCAATCCGCTGCTCTGCTACCGGCATTTAGCGAGGGCCAGGTGATGGTCTGGGCATCCCCGGTGTTAATGTGGTGTTGGACCAGCGCCGTGCATCTGCAGTATTCGTCCCTGGCTGCGTGATGTCAAGGTGCTGGCCCACGCCGGCCCTCGCTGCCCCGCTGTCACGGCTCTCGCATGTCTGCAGGATCTCGCTGGAGGGCACTGCGGTAGTTCTGCCAACGTCGTCGCACTGTGCCGATGCGGTTGCTGATCACAGGGGTGTGTTGGGCCACTCTGGGGTGTCTGGTGGTAGTCCCTGCCTGGTCCACTTCCCGGAGCTGCCCTGCCCAAGAGCCATGGCTTCAGCACCA
The DNA here is from genome assembly GCF_048418815.1 of Hemitrygon akajei. NCBI lineage: Eukaryota > Metazoa > Chordata > Chondrichthyes > Myliobatiformes > Dasyatidae > Hemitrygon > Hemitrygon akajei. The sequence continues at coordinate 69,202,428 of NC_133131.1, forward strand.
AGGTAGAACATTTTGCCCCCAGCGCTTCCACACGGGGCCCCCGGTGGGACTGCAGCTCCAGGCCAGTGATGCAGGACTCCCGGATGCCAGCTAGCCACCCCCCAATCTCCACTGTGTTTCTCGGCACTGTGATACACAGTCCCCTCTTCCCCCGTATCGCTGCACAGTCACCGGTGACTGTAGTCAGCTGGACTGCCGGCGTTGTCCACCCAGGCGAGCCGGCTGGTCCGTCTTGGGGAGAACATCGAGATGGATGATAGTGACGGTCGACCCCGTGTCCACCAACGCACGGCATCTGATGCTCCCCACCACGCAGTCCACGTAGAAGCCTTGCTCCTCACCCAAACAGCCCACCCGGAGGGGCGAAAATGGAGGTATTCTGCTGGAGGTCTCGAGCAGCGCTTCCCTCGCTCAGCATTTCCCGATGGCTGGGCTGGGCTGTGGCGCAGTGCTGGTGCGGGTGGCCTCACTACACTGGCAACGGGAGGCTCCCAGGAACGGTCCTCTGGGTCATCAGCTCGCACTAAGTTCTGTCGGGTCTGAGGAATGGTGAGAGCAGTCCAACAATGTGTGCAGGCGTGTGAGGTGAGCACCCAGGACAATGAGACCCGCACCCAACCTCAAGGGCTCCTTCACCCTCTACCTATTCCGAAAAGACCACTGGCACACATCTCCATGGAATTTGTCACGGGTCTTCGCCTTCCTGTCATGGTGGTAACAGTAGATCAATTTTCAAAGGCCTGTAAATTCATTGCCTTGGACAAACTTTCATCTGTCATGGAGACAGCCGAGATTGCCCTGCTCCAGGTCTTCAGGGTCCACAGACTTCCAGTGGACATTGTGTCAGATTTCAGTCCTCAATTCATGTCATTTTTGGAGGGCATTCTGTACGCTGACTGGGGCAACAGCAAGTCTTTCCTCTGGGTTTCACCCGCAGTCCAGAGGCCAGATAGAGCGGGTCAACCAGAACATGGAACAAACCCTAAGATGCCTGGCCTCTGAAAAGCCAGATGAGTGGTGCGACCATTTGTCACCGACAGCACTCTACAGCATTCTGCCCATCGGATGTTCCCATTCAAGTGCCAGTGTGGGTATTCTCCACCACTCTCCCCTGAGCAGGAAACCGAGGTTGGGGTTCCTATGGCCCAAGATCTCATCTGAAGCCGCTGGGAAAAATGGACTAAGGCAAGGGAGGTTTTGTTGGCCTCTACCCGGAAGGCTGAAATGAAGACTAACTGCAAGAGAAGACAAGGACCAGTTTTGCAGCCTGGGCAACGGGTCTGGCTGTCTACTCAGGTGGAGTCTAGGAAGTTGGTGCCCAAGTTATTGGAGAAAGTAAACCCAGTTACTTACCCGTTGCAGCTCCCCAAGATTCACAAGATCAATTCCACCTTCCACATTTCCCAATTAAAACCTGTAAGCACCAGTCCTTCAGTCTCACAACCATCTCTTCCACAACCACCCAGGTTTGTCGATGGGGAACAGGTCTTCACCTTAAAGAGAATTCTTGATTCACGAACAGTTCGGGGAGTTTGACACTTTCTAGTGGACAGGGAGGGATTTGGGCCTGAGCAATGGTGCTGGGTTCCTGAAAGGGACATCTTGGGTCTGGCCCTCATCCATGATGACCATCATCATCTCCTTGAGCAGCCAGGGTCATCACAAGTTGGCCATAGGGTAGGGGTCCTGTTGTGACACACACCCAACCACATGAGTCTCCAGGGTATACTCTCCGGAATATGGAGAGCTGGTGCAGCATCTTTAAAGATTGAGGCCCATCCTGCTAAATGGTGGCCATTTGTTGGCTCCAGGATTTTAGTATATAAAGAGCACCTGAATTAACGTTCAGCACTTAATCGTCAGCTCAACTCGAATTTTCGTCTAGCATCTAGTTCAATGGTTCAATGTATCAGCGATTCCATTTAATATCAGAGAATGTATACAGAATACAACCTGAAATTCTTACTCTCCACAGACATCCACAAAACAGAAGAAAACCTTCAGAATGAATGATAGAAAACTTGTCAGAACTCCCATCCCCTGCCCCCTCCCATACACAAGCAGCATCAACCCTCCCCCTCGCATAAAGAATCAGCATTCCCACCGCCCACCTTACAAGCAGCAGAAATCCCAAAGAGAGACCATAGTCTACAGTACATCAAAGACTAACTGTTCCCCCCACAGTCTCTCTCTCTCTCTGTCTCTCTCACTAACAAGCAGCAGAAAAACCCCAAAGAGAGACCATAGTCTACAGTACATCAAAGACTAACTGTTCCCCCCACAGTCTCTCTCTCTCTCTGTCTCTCTCACTAACAAGCAGCAGAAAAACCCCAAAGAGAGACCATAGTCTACAGTACATCAAAGACTAACTGTTCCCCCCACTTTCCAACACAGTGGGAGGGAGGTCTTTTCTAGCCAAGCAGGGCTTACACTTGCTTCTTTTCAGTCTCCGGCTAAACATCTACAATTAGTACATTAACCATGTCAATCATTTAGTAAGTTAGAAATTATCTTTAGCAAGGTAATTTTTGTTGTGTTCTTACACAACACCTTTCTGTTAGAGAAAGGAGAAACTTTTCTTGCCATTGCCCCTCCCTGTTACTCTTCCAGTTACTACAATCCTGCATTGTTGTCAGGACGAGTTGTAATGGGCTCTGTCAGCCACAACAGTGGTTCAGAAGGAAGGGAGCGAAGCTGGAAATCTGGGGCAGATTTAGCTGAGTTTAGAAGGCAGAAGATTACAAGAAGCTGGGGGCGTAGGGGTAGTAGACAGCAAGGAAGGTTACCAAAGCTCGCAGCGGGATCGGAACCAGCTTGAAAAGTAGCAGATGGAATTTAATGCAGACAAGTGTGAGTTATTGTACTTTGGGAGGACCAACCAGGGGAGGATTTGTGTGGCAAATGGTAGGATACTGAGGAGTGTGGTAGAACAGAGAGATCTGCAAATGCAGATCCATAATTCCTCGAGAGTTGTGTCACAGGTAGGAAGGTTCGTAAAGAGAGCTTTTGGCACCTTAGCCTTCGTAAATCAAAGTATTGAGTACAGGAGTTGGCATGTTATGTTGAAGTTGTATAAGACATTGAAGGGGTCTGGTTTGGAGTATTCTGATCGTCTACCTACAGGAAAGATATAAATAAACTTGAAACAGCACAGAGAAGACTTACAGGGATATTGCTGGGACTCGAGGATCTGAGTTATAGGGAAAGTATGAATAGGCTAGTACTTTATTCCAGGAGCATAGGAGAATGAGGGGAGATTTGATATACAAAATTATGAGAGGTAACTTTGAATTGGATTTTACTTTTTCTGTGCTGTAGTGTTCTATGACTCTATGGCTATGACAAAGATTGGAAAGCAAGGACTTCGTAAATGTTAAAACAAGGAGTGTTATAAAGAACCTGGTGAGCTGAGGGTAGAGATAGACATATGGAAATATGACTCCATTATTATTAAATCATGACTTAAAAATAATTGGTAGAAATTCAACTCAACTTTTTGGCATAGCTTTTAAATGGGTTGGGGTGTGTTAAAAACAAAACAGGAAAGAGTTATAACGTTGGACAAGGAAACAATTATGTTTGTGAAAGAAGAGTATGACCAGGGTCATTCTGGCTGAATTTAGCAACAGAAAAGGACCAATCACACATTTGAGAAAGAACTACAAAACCAGTAAATGAAGAAAAACAAGAGCAGACAAGCAGGCAAACTTGTGAGAATTGCAGAAAATGGTATAACAACTGTATATTCCAAATTCCTCGGACAGTGACTGGAATAGGATCCGTTTAACAATATGTGAGGTGCAAATTCTTAAAATGAATTCAGGAAATCTTTTACCTTGCCAGCATGTCACAAGGGTTTCAGTGATACTGATTGTTATGTTTCATAACTCCAAAACACAAAACCTAATTGAATGGAAAACACGAGAGACAGGAAACAACTCATGTCCAGTTTCATTTTTACTTCAAGTGAGGGGTGTACATAACATGTGGTAGCATCTTGACACATGCAATTCACTTATTTTTACATAAAATGCATAATAAATTATTTAAACAACAAAGAATGCTCAATCAAACAATATATACAATATTACTCAAATTTTAAACACACAACAGTGTTCTCCCAGATTTGACAGAATATGAAGAAGGACAAGGATTGAGTAGGAATAAGAGTTCCCATTGGTGGAAAGACCAGCTTTGTGAAGCTGATTTTGTAACTTAGTGAGAATCACTTAGAAATTTCTACTTAAAGGTAACTCTTCATCAGAAAAGTGGAAGGCGTTCAAAAGTTGCTCAGAGCAAAAATGGATACACAAATTTCAAACTTTCTGGATGTCAAGTCACATAGGGGATTGGTCATGGAAAAGGAGGGTAAATATTTATTTAAGCAAATTGTTTTCCATTATTTTGCATACAGCCAAATATTGGAACAAGCCAGTGATCTCAATCTCTTTCTAGTTTAAGACCCAGCATTCTCAAAGTCAAGGTTATTGTTATATGCACAAGTACATGCAGGTTGGTTTCCAACTCCAGGAGGGAGAATTTCTAGAGTGCCTGCAAGACTGCTTTTTAGAGCAGCTCGTGGTTGAGTCCACTAGGGGATCAGCTATTCTGGATTGGGTATTGTGTAATGAACTAGAATTGATTAGAAATCTTAAGGTAAAAGAACCCTTATGGCCAGTGATCATAATATGATCGAATTTACACTTAAATTTGAGAAGGAGATGCTAAAGTCAGATGTATCAATATTACAGTGAAGGAAAAGGAATTACAGAGTAATTAGAGAGAATTGATTCAAAAAGAACGCTGGCAGGGGTGATGACAGAGCAGGAATGGCTGGAAATTCTGGAAGCAATTCAGAAGGCACAGGATATCTACATCCCAAAGAGGAAGAAGGAAGTATTCTAAAGGAAAGATGATATGACTGTGGCTAACAAGAGAAGTCAAATCCAACATAACAGCCAAAGAGAAGGCCTATAATAGAGCAAAAAATAATGGAAAGTTGAAGGATTGGAAAGCTTTTAAAAGCCACCAGAAAGCAACTAAAAAATTCATTAAGAAGATATAGATGGAATATGAAAGTAAGTTAGCCAATAATATTAAAGAGGATACCAAAAGTTTCTTCCGATACATGAAGTGTAAAAGAGAATTGGGAGTGGGTATCGGACCACTGGAAAACAATGCTGGGGAGGTAGTAATGGGGGACAAGGAAACAGCGGATGAAATGAATAAGTATTTTGCATCAGTCTCTCTGTGGAAGAAGCTGGCAATATGTGAAAATTCCAGGTTTCAGGTGGCATGAAGTGCATGAAGTTACCATTAATAGAAAGAAATTTCTTGGGAAACTCAAAGGTCTGAAGGTAGATAAATCATCTGGACCAGATGGTGTACATCCCAGGGTTCTGAAAGAGTGTCTGAAGAGACTGCGGAGGCATTAGTAATGATCTTTCAAGAATCACTAGATTCTGGAATGGTTCCTGAAGACTGGAAGATTGCAAATGTCACCTGACTCTTCAAGAAGGGAGAGATGCAGAAGAAAGGAAACTTTTCTTCTTTGTCGGACCTCAGTGGTTGGGAGGATGTTGGAGTTGTTTATTAAGGATGAGGTCTCTGGGTACTTGGAGGCACTTGAAAAATAAGTGGTAGTCAACATGGTTTCCTGAAGGGAAAATCTTGCCTGACAAATCTGTTGGAATTCTTTGAAGAAATAACAAGCAGGATAGACAAAGAAAAATCAGTTGGTGTTGTGTACTTGGATTTTCAGAAGGCCTTTGACAAGGTGCCACAAGACTGCTTAACAAGTATGAGCCCATGGTATTACAGGAAAGATACTAGCATGGATAAAGCAGTGGCTGATTGGCAGGAGGCAAAGACTGGGAACAAAGGGAGACTTTTCTGGTTGGCTGCAGGTCATGTCTGGAGTGAGGAAGGCAAATGCAATGTTAGTATTCATTTCAAGAGGTCTAGAATATAAAAGTAAGGATGGAATGTTGAGACTTTATAAAGCTCTGGTGAGGCCTCACTTGGAGTATTGTGAGCAGTTTTGGGCCCCTTATCTTAGAAAGGATGTGCTGAAATTGGAGAGGGTTTAAAGGAGGCTCACGAAAATGATTCCAGGATTGAATGGCTTGTCACATGAAGAGTGTCTGATGGGTCTGTGCTTGTATTCACCGGAATTCAGAAGAATGAGGGCTCATTGAAACCTTACGAATGATGAAAGGCTTTGATAGAGTGGATGTGGAGAGAATGTTTCCTTTGGTGGAAGAGTCTAAGACCAGGGGACACAGCCTCAGAATAGAGGAGCCTCCTTTTAGAACAGAGATGAGGAGCAACTTCTTTAGATTGATGAATCTGTGGAATTCTTCACCACAGACAGCTGCAGAAGCCAAGTCATTATGTACATTTGAGGCAAAGGTTGATAGATTCTTGATGGGTCAGGGCATGACGTGATACTGGGAGAAGGCAGGAGATTGGGACTGAGAGGAAAATTGAATCAGCCATCATGAAATGGCTGAGCAGACTCGATGGGCCCAATGGTCCAATGTGCTCCTATATCTTATGGTCTTGTGGAGACATGTATGTACTTTAATAATAAATTTACTTTGAACTTTAAACAAATCCCTGGTTATAGTTCTGTAGACCAAAAGATTCAGTCCAGAAAATGCTGCCCTTGTAATCAGGGAGCCCACATACAAAAAAACAAGAATGTGGAATGTTTCTCCTGACCACAAAGCACAGAGAAAGAAATTCCATTCTGGACAATAGCCAGCACTCCTCTCCCAATGGTACACAAACAAGTAAAATAATATAGTGTCATCAGTAATACCGCAAAAGAGGAGATTACCAATAATGGCATTAAAATTACCAATTCACTGGTGCTCGATTTGGATTCCACAGGGAACATTCAGCTCCTGACCTCATCACAACCTGGTCAAAGCATGAAGCAAGGGCCTGAATTATGAAGTTGATGAGGTGAGACTGGTTGTTAGAAAACCAGAGGTTATAGAGTAGCAAGCGCAGAACCTGGGCCCACCATGCCCATCTTCATGAACCCTATTTGCTTGCCATTGGAACCACATCCTTGTAAGACTTGATATCTAAAATTTGATATCAGGTCAGTAAGTATTAAAGTCCATGGGAATCTTGACAAAAACTCTTACTTTATTTGCTTTTTGCATTGCACAAAGGAAGATGGTTGCATTTATGGGGGAAAGTCACTTCAACCTCAGAACATTGGTTTGGGAGTACTTCAGGGCAGAGTTTTAGCTATCTCCATCCTCTTCATCAAAGACCCTCCCTCCTCTATTCCTGGATGATAGAGTAGTGTTCAGTTCAACTGACAGTATTCCCCAGATAACATGCATGATCCCCGAGTGAGACTTGAACCCACAACATTTTACCTCAGGCAAGGGATGCTCCTTCAAGACACATAGCTGATTTAAGAGTTGTGTGTTTGACCACTTACGTAAATAATAGTTAAGAGACTGCTATTTTTCAATAAAAGGACAAGATTATTCTTGACAGTTTATTTCTCTGAGGAATGTTCTTGAAAATGTTAGCTTGGAAAGACCTGTTGAAGAACATGGAGCAACATTGTAAAGGAAAATAAAGGAGAGGCCTTCTTATGTTTCATTCTCAACCAAAAGTTATGTTCAAGGCTGGGGCGGAGAATTGGGCTAACTGCTTGTCACTGGGATTCTGACCAATGTTCCCTTTAACTAATTGCTGAGGGAAAATGTGAAATAAAAACAGATATTCACATTCCAATATGTCTATCCATGCCCTCCTCCACTGTCATGTTGAGGTCACACTCAGTTTGGAGGAACAACACTCTATATGCCATCTGGGTAGCCTCCAACCTGATGGAACTTCTGGTAATGCCCCCACCCCTCTCTTGCTTTCCTCTCTCACCTCATCTCCTCACCTGCCTACCACCTCCCTCTGGTGGTCCTCCTCCCTTAATTTTCTTCCATGGCCTTCTCTTATTGGAGTTCCCTTTCTCCAGCCCTGTATCTCTTTCACCAATCAACTTCCCAGCTCTTTGTTTCATCCCTCCCCCTTCTAGTTTCACCTATCACCTTGTGATTCTCCCTCCGCTCCCCCCACCTTTTAAATCTACTCCTCATCTTTTTCTCAGCAGTCCTACCGAAGGGTCTTGGCCCGAAATGTCAGCGGTACTTTTTTCTGTTGATGCTGCCTGGCCTGCTGAGCTCCTCCAGCTCTGTGTGTGTGTGTTGCCTGAGTGTTTCCAATATTGTCTTTTTCATTTGACATTCCTCCATCTGCAGTTTATTTAGGTTTTACTTCATGTTGGGAAATAATTGTCTTTCAGTAATTGACATCAAAGTCCACCCCTGTCAAATTCCAGTTCACCCTATCAGCATACGTTCCGGTTACTTCTTGCCGTTAGCGACCCAGTAAATGCCTCTGTGTTAGCTGCTTCAAACGTTGTTTGTGATCAGGAGTTCGTATTCAAGACATCCTCTGGGGATGAATTTTCACATGAATTGCTGATTGGTTCTGGCAGCTAATTTTAGATGGTTATGAGGGCCTCTCAGAATCTTTTAAAGTCTCGGCCAATTTGATGCTTAGAGCACAAATGGAGGGATGGGTCAATCAATCCCCAACCCCTTCAAATCCCCAAACCTGTCCCACCATCTAACATGATCGTGGCAGATCCTCCCCAGTCCTCATCTCCTCTTATGTGCCAGTTCTCTTATATTTAATGGTGGCACAGTAGCATAGTGTTGAGCACAATGCTTTACAGTACCACTGACCTGGGTTCAATTCCCGCCACGGTCTGTAAGGAGTTTATGTGTTCCCCCGTAACCGCGTGGGTTTCCTCTGGGTGCTCCGGTTTCCTCCCACATTCCAAAGAAGTATCAGTTAGTAGGTTAACTGGTCATTGTAAACTGTCCTCCGATTAGGCTAGGGTTAAATCGGGGGTTGCTGGGCAGCGTGGCTCGAAGGGCCAGAAGGGCCTGCTTTGTGCTGTATCTTAATAAATATTTATTTTTTTAAATGTTACCTTCTCCTTCCCCTTAAATAAAGTATTAAACAAGAAGTGAATATTACCACTGGCCACCAAGATCCAGCAAACCCTGAGACTCACACCAAAATGTGGCCTCGATGATACGGTCTCCACAACCCTTCAAGGCAGAGAATCCTAAATTTCATCACCCTCGGGGAGAAGAAACTGCAGTGCACCTCAGATTTGAACAATTACCCCCAGCAACCACTTTTCCCTTTCTCTAAATTACTTGGCTTTCTCTCTTGCCGGAGAAGTGAGCCCATTGCTCTGATATTTTTAAATACTGTACCTGCAGAAACGTATATTTCCTTTTATAGGCCAAGTGTTAAAAGCATGGGACCTGGGAGTGGCTTCAATGAAGAAGGGGGAGATCTGTCAGTTGATCTGTAAGCCAAACTATGCCTATGGGACTGCTGGAAGCCCACCTGAAGTCCCTTCAAACTCTACGTTGCTCTTTGAGGTAGGTGTGCCTTATTTTTCTGGCTCTTACAATGTCAACCTTGATGTCCAATCACTAGAGAACAAGCGTTCCCAATCTGGGGTCCACGGACCCCTTGCTTGACGGTGTTGGTCTATGGCACAGCAAAGGTTGGGATCCCCTTCCACAGTGCGTTACAGTCAGAAAGGTCAAGCGGCAGCATGTCAGCACACAGCAAGGAAACGGCTGTGACAAGATGCCAACCATCAGCACCCAGTCACACTCAATCTGCTCCAGTATCTCAGTCAGGCTTATTTTCACTGACATCTCGTGAAAGTTGTTGATTTGTGGCAGCAGTACAGTGCAAGCCATAAAGATTATCATAAGTTATAAATATGCAGAAATAAATAATGCAAAAGAGGAGTAGTGACATAATGTTCATGGGTTTATGGACCATTCAGAAGTCTGATGGCAGAAGGGATTAAAATGTTCCCAGAATACCGACTGTGTGTCTCCAGGCTCCTGAACTCCCTTGCTGATAATAGTACTCCTCCCCTTGTTCCCATCAGCTCCCCCTAGATTCAGACATTCATCGGCAGACTGGGAAACGATTTCCCCTGGCCAGTTAACCAATGCATGTGTTTCAGATGCTGCTGCAAATCAGAGAATAGAAACATAGAACCATAGAAAACCTGCAGCACATTACATGCCCTTCGGCCCACAAATTTGTACCGAACATGTCCCTACCTGAGAAATTACTAGGCTTACCTATAGCCCTCCATTTTTCTAAGCTCCATGTACCTATCCAAAAGTCTCTTAAAAGACCTTACCATATCTGCCTTCACCATCGTTGCCGGCAGCACATTCCATGCACTCACCACTCTCTGTGTAAAAAAACTTACCCCCAGCATCTTAAAACTGTGTCCTCTGGTGGCAACCATTTCAGCCCCGAGAAAAAGCCTCTGACTATCCACACAATCAATGCCTCTCATTATCTTGCATACCTCGATCAGGTCACCTCTCATCCTCTGTTGATCCAAGGAGAAAAGGCCGAGTTCACTCAACCTATTCTCATAAGGCATGCTCCCAATCCAGGCAACACCTTGTAAATCTCCTCTGCACCCTTTCTATGGCTTCCACATCCTTCCTGTAGTGAGGCAACCAGAACCGAGCACAGTACTCCAAGTGGAGTCTGACCAGGGTCCTATATAGCTGCAACATTACATCTCGGCTCCAAAATTCAATTCCACAATTGATGAAGGCCGAAACACCATATGCTTCTAAACCACAGAGTCAACCTGCGCAGCAGCTTTGAGGGTCCCGTGGACTCAGACCCCAAGATCCCACTGATCCTCCACACTGCCAAGAGTCTTACCATTAATACCATCTGCCATCATATTTGACTTACCAAAATGAACAATTTCACACTTATCTGGGTTGAATTCCATCTGCCACTTCTCAGCCCAGTTCTGCATCCTATCAATGTCCCACTGTAACCTCTGACAGCCCACCACACTATTCACAACACCCCCAATCTTTGTGTCATCAGCAAACTTACTAACCAGTCCCTCTACTTTCTCATCCAGGTCATTTATAAAAATCACGAAGTGTAAGGGTCCCAGAACAGATCCCTGAGGCACACCACTGGTCACCAATCTCCATGCAGAATATGACCCATCTACAACCACTCATTGCCTTCTGTGGGCAAGGCAGTTCTGGATCCACAAAGCAATGTCCCCTTTGATCACATGCCTCCTTACTTTCTCTATAAGCCTTGCATGGGGTACCTCGTCAAATGCCTTGCTGAAATTCATATACACTACATCTACTGCTCTTCCTTCATCAATGTGTTTAGTCATATCCTCAAAAAATTCAATCAGGCTCGTAAGGCACGACCTGCCCTTGACAAAGCCATGCTGACTATTCCTAATCATATTATACCTCTCCAAATGTTCATAAATCCTGCCTCTCAGGAACTTCTCCATCAACTTACCAACCACTGAGGTAAGACTCACTGGTCTATAATTGCCTGGGCTATCTCTACTCCCTTTCTTGAATAAAGGAACAACATCTGCAACCCTCCAATCCTCCAGCACCTCCCCCATCCCCGTTGATGATCCAAAGATCATCACCAGAGGCTCAGCAATCTCCTCCCTTGCTTCCCACAGTAGCCTGGGGTACATCTCATCTGGTCCTGGCAACTTATCCAACTTGATGCTTTCCAAAAGCTCCAGCACATCCTCTTTCTTAATAGCTACATGCTCAAGCTTTTCAATCTGCTGCAAGTCATCACTACAATCACCAAGATCCTTTTCCATAATGAATACTGAAGTAAAGTATTCATTAAGTATCCCTGCTATTTCCTTGGGTTCCATACGCACTTTCCCACTGTCACACTTGATAGGTCCTATTCTTTCACATCTTATCCTCTTGCTCTTCACATACTTGTAGAATGCCTTGGGGTTTTCCTTAATCCTGCCCGCCAAGGCTTTCTCATGTCCCCTTCTGGTTCTCCTAATTTCCTTCTTAATCTCCTTTCTATTAGCCTTAGAATCTTCTAGATCTCTAACATCCTCTACATAGCACCATCCAGAGACAGAGAAGCAGTTTCAGCAACAGGTTGCTATCGATGCAATGCTCCTCAGACAGGATGAAGAGATCAATACTCCCCAATGCCATTCGGCTTTACAATTCAACCGCCAGGAGTAAGATATGTTAAAGTGCCGGGGTTAGGACTCAATGTATTTAAGTAAACTACTTAAGAACTTTTTAAAAGCTATTATTAATGCTTTTTGAGAGGGTGATTTTAGATGCATATCATATTTTTACTGAGTTAAGTATTGTATGTAATTAGTTTTGCTACAATAAGTGTATGGGACATTGGAAAAAATGTTGAATTTCCCCATGGGGATGAATAAAGTATCTATCTATCTATCTATCTATTACCTAGCTCTCTGAACCTTTTGTAAGCTTTTCTTTTTGACTAGATTTATTACAGCCTTTGTACACCACAGTTCCTGTACCCTACCATAATTTCCCTGTCTCATTGGAACGTACCTGTGCACAAATATCCCCTGAACATTTGCCTGACATGGTCCTGTCTGGCAATTCCCCATTACCTCTTTAATTGAGCCTTAAATCCCCTTGCCTGATTTCCAATCGTTCCCAATTCAGCTAATTACACACACCTGCTTCCCATCAGTAAATGCAGGATAAAAACCCTGGAATCACAACAAGGAACTGCCAGTTTGTTGGTCAACTCTTGTGTGCGTAACCTTGTTTCATGGTTATTTAGGACTGGTCTAAGTTCTGCATCATCTCCCGGATTCTCTATGTGAACCTGGTCTCTGTATAAAGACTCTCCTGGATACCGGTTCTCCGTTTGCAGTGGTGCTAATGCCTGATGACTCTGCCTCAGTGCCTGTGTCCTGCACCTGGGCCACATCCTTGCAACAGAAAGAACTGGCCAAGAATGAACCCAGCGGTCATGGACTCCGTGCAACAGGCCCTTGCCAGCCAGGGCTACTTACTGGGCACCCACGACTAAGATTCAAGGCGGTCAGGGAAAACCTTCGTATGCTATCCATGAATGTGAGGAAGGTCAGTGAACAAGTGGACCAGGTGTCTGCTTCTCTTATGCTGTTCCCTCCAAGAACCCCGACTCACCAAACTGCACAGCCAGGGATAGCTATGCCCCTGGGATCGACAACACAATCCCCTCAAGAGCTGTATGTACCCGAACCGGAACCCTACGCTGGGGACCTAGGGAGGTGCTGGGCCTTCTTATTACAATGCTCTTTGGTCTTTGAGCTACAGCCATGTACGTACACTTCAGATAGATCAAAGATTGCGTATGTCATGGGGCTGTAACAAGCGGTTGCCTTGGCATGGACCACCGCAATATGGGATAACCGACTCCTTCCCCTCCTGTGTCTCTGAAATGCGGAAGGTCTTCAAACAGCCCATTTGTGGTAAGGATGCCGCAAGGCGCTTGCTGACTCTTTGTCAGGGTTCGCAGAGTGTAGTGAAGTGGAGTTTCAAACCTTAGCGGCTGACTCAGGGTGGAATGTCAAGGCCCTACGGGAGGTGTTCCAATAGGGCCTCTCAGATAAGATAAGATAAGATAAAAGATGAACCGGCAGCGAGGAATGACACAGACAGTCTGGACTCTGATCTCTCTAGATAATCAACCTCGGGAGTGTCTGAGAGAAGAGACTAGCTCCTCAGGTCAGTCCACGTCCCATCTTACCATCTTCAACCAGCCCTAACCTCACTCTCCCTTCCGTTCCTCACAGAGCTCCCGCTCCTGCTGTTCTGGTGAGTCAGACGACACTCCCTTCTGTTACCCAAACCCAGATAGATAGATAGATAGATAGATAGATACTTTATTCATCCCCATGGGGAAATTCAACTTTTTTTCCAATGTCCCATACACTTGTTGTAGCAAAACTAATTACACACAATACTTAACTTAGAAAGAATATGATATGCATCTAAATCACTATCTCAAAAAGCATTAATAATAGCTTTTAAAAAGTTCTTAAGTCCTGGCGGTTGAATTGTAAAGCCTAATGGCATTGGGGAGTATTGACCTCTTCATCCTGTCTGAGGAGCATTGCATCGATAGTAACCTGTCGCTGAAACTGCTTCTCTGTCTCTGGATGGTGCTATGTAGAGGATGTTCAGAGTTATCCATAATTGACCGTAGCCTACTCAGCGCCCTTCGCTCAGATACCGATGTTAAACTCTCCAGTACTTTGCCCACCTGGCTACTGTGTATTATCAACAACAGTCCCTGTCCCTACCCACCTTGGTGGATTCCGGTGCCAAGGGCAACCTGCTGGACAAGGACATAGCCTCCCAGGCCAGAATACCTCAGGAGCCATTAAATACCCCTCTGGAGGCCCGGGCACTGGATGGAAAACTGCTGGCTCAGGTGACCCACAGTACACTGCCCCGACCTTGTTTTTCTCTGGAAACCATCAGGAGGAGGTACAGTTCAATCTCATCCATATGCCTCAAGCCCCTGTAGTCCTAGGATACCCATGGCTGAACCGCCACGATCCTCACATCGACTGGCCTACCGGGAAGATAGCCAGCTGGAGCCCATTTTGCCACGCCAACTGTCTGCAATCAGCCCCATCTCCCAGGGAGACTAAAGCGACCCTGCCTGCCCCGGAACCCCTCAACTTGTCCAGAGTCCCCACAGAATACCATGACCTGGGACAGGTATTCCGCAAACAACAGACTCTTACCCTGCCTCCCCTCCTCCATCGACCTCCTCCCCGGGGCCTCACTACCCATCAGTCTTTATAACCTATCCTGACCGGAGAGGGAGGCTATGGAAAAATATATCAGCGAGTCTCTCACGGCGGGCATTATTAGACCTTCATCCTTCCCGGTAGGTGCCAGTTTCTTCTTTGTAGAAAAGAAGGATGGGTCACTTAGTCCTTGATTACTGGGCCTCAACAATATAACAGTTAAAAATAAGTACCCACTACCCCTCATCAATTCGTCATTTGAACCACTTCACAGAGTCACCATCTTCTCGAAGTTGGACCTTCGTAACGCATATCACCTAGCCAGGATGAGGGAGGGGGACGAGTGGAAGACGGCCTTTAATACAGCTCCGGGCCACTTTGAATACTTAGTCATGCCGTTTGGCCTCACCAATGCTCCCGCTGTTTTTCAAGCCCTAATCTATGATGTACTGAGGACCTCTATCAACCGCTTCGAATTCGTTTACCTGATGTTATCTTAATATTTTCTAGCAGCCCCCAGGAACCCATTCACCATGTCCGTCTAGTCCTCCACAGACTGTGGGAAAACCAGTTATTTGTGAAGGCGGAAAAATGTGAGTTCCACGTCCCTTTGGTCAGCTTCCTGGGCTATATCATTGATAGCGGGCAGGTGAGGGCAGATCCCAAGAAGATCTGGGCAGTGGAAGAATGGCACTTCAGCAGTTCCTGGGGTTTGTGAACTTCTACCACTGACTTATCAGGGTCTACAGTCGAGTGGCACACATCTGGGTTCGTCTGCCACCCTGGGAGTGATCAGACCCTGGATCTCCTGAACAGACACTTTTGGTGGCCTTCCAAGGAGGCAGATACCCGTTCCTATGTCTCTGCATGTTCCGTCTGCGCCCGTGGAAAAAGCCTCCCATCGGCCACCTGCGGGATTACTTTGTCCTCTACCTGTCCCTGGTCATCCCTGGTCACACATTGCCCTAGACTTTATCACCGGTCTACCCCCTTCCTGTGGAAACACCACTGTCCTCACCATGGTAGACTGGTTCTCCAAGACGGTGCACTTTGTAGCCCTCCCAAAATTGCCTTCTGCTCAGGAAACCACAGACCACTTTGCCCGCCAAGTCTTCCACCTCCACAGAATCCCTGTGGACATCGTCTGCGATCGAGGTCCCCAGTTCGTCTCGCAAGTATGGAAGGCCTTCTGTCAAGCCTTAGGTGCATCAGCCAGCCTGTCATCTGGCTTCCACCCCCAGACGAACGGGCAGACGAAACAGGTCAACCAGGACTTGGAGGCAACACTACGTTGTGTAACAGCAAACAACCCATCGACCTGGAGTCACCACCTCCTGTCAGCTGAATACGCCCACAACTCTCTGGTGAGTTCTGCCATTGGGAGGTCTCCCTTCAAGAGCTCCCTTGGGTACCAACCCGCACTGTTCCCCACGCAAAAGAGGAGATTGCGGTGCCGTCTGTTCAGGACCAAATCGATCGGTGCCTTATGGTTTGTGAGGAGACTCACACGGCCCTACTCAGACCAGCAAATCGCAATAAGAAAACTGCCAACTGACAGCAGACTCCAGCGCCTGAGTATCAACCTGGGCAGATGGTGTGGCTTTCATCCAAGGACATCCCACTCAGAAACGAGCCTAGGAAACTCTCCCCTCACTTCATGGGACCATTCAAGGTCGAAAATACCATCAATCCCACAGCAATCTGGCTTAAACTCCCGAAGTCTATGCACATCCACCCTACATTTCACATCTCTCAAGTAAACCAGTTTCCGTCAGCCCCTTGTGTCCTCCGACCAAAACCCCTCCACCCATCTGGATCATCGACAACCGTCCGGCAGCTACTAGATGTGCGCCGTTAGGGCAGGGGCCTCCAATACCTAGTCAACTGGGAAGGGTACAGCCCAGAAGAGCTTTCCTGGACCCCTCCCTCATCCAAGATTTCCATCGGGAGGATCTGGACAAGCCTGCAGGATCGCCTAGAGGCTCCTGTTGATGGGGGGGGGGGGTACTGACATGGTCCTGTCTGGCAATTCCCCATTACCTCTTTAATTGAGCCTTAAATCCCCTTGCCTGATTTCCAATCGTTCCCAATTCAGCTAATTACACACACCTGCTTCCCATCAGTAAATGCAGGATAAAAACCCTGGAATCACAACAAGGAATTGCCAGTTTGTTGGTCAACTCTGGTGTGCGTAACCTCGTTTCATGGTTATTTAGGACTGGTCTAAGTTCTGCATCATCTCCCGGATTCTCTATGTGAACCTTGTCTCCGTATAAAGACTCTCCTGGATGCCGGCTCTTCATTCGCAGTGGTGCTAATGCCTGATGACTCTGCCTCAGCGCCTGTGTCCTGCACCTGGGTTTGTCCCCAGCCACACCCTTGCAACATTTGCCACATTTCTTCCATTTTTCCCTGAGAACATTTGTTTCCAATTTAAACTCCAATTTCCTGCCTGTTAGCCTCATAATTCCCATTACTCTAATCAAACACTTTTCTAACTTGTCTGTTCCTATCTCTCTCCAATGGTATTGTAAAGGAGACAGAATTACGATCACTATCTCCAAAATGTTCTCCCACTGAGAGATCTGACGCCTGACCAGGTTCATTTCCCAATTCTAAATCAAGTACAGCCTCTCTTGTAGGTTTATCTACATACTGTGTCAAGACACCTTCCTGAACATACCTAACAAACTCTACCCCATCTAAACCCCTTACTCTACGGAGATGCCAATTGATATTTGGGAAATTAAAATCTTCCATCACGGCAACTCTGTTATTATTATTACACCTTTCCAGGATCTGTTTCCCTATCTGCTCCTCGATATCCCTGTAACTATTGGGCAGCCTATTCAAAATAAAACACCCAGTAAAGTTATTGACCCCTTCCCGTTCCTAACCACCACCCACAGAGACTCTGTAGACAATCCCTCCATGGCGTCCACCTTTTCTGCAGCCGTGACATTATATCTGAACAACAGTGCCACACCCCCACCTCTTTTGCCTCCCTCCCTGTCCTTTCTGAAACATCTAAAACCCAGCACTTGAAGTAACCATTCCTGTCCCTGAGCCATCCAGGTCTCTGTAATGGCCACAACATCATAGCTCCAAGTACTGATCCACGCTCTAAGCTCATCCGCTTTGTGCACAACACTCCTTGCATTAAAATATACACATCTCAAACCATCGGTCTGAGCGCATCCCTTCTCTATCACCTGCCTATCCTCCCTCACACACTGTCTCCAAGCTTTCTCTATTTGTGAACCAACTGCCTCTTCCTCCGTCTCTTCCATTCGGTTCCCACCCCCCAACAATTCTAGTTTAAACCCTCCACAGTAGCCTTAGCAAACCTCCCCACCAGGATATTGGTCCCCCTGGGATTCAAGTGCAATCCATCCTTTTTGTACAGGTCACATCTGTCCCAAAAGAGGTCCCAAAGATCCAGAAATCTGAATCCCTGCCCCCTGCTCCGATCCCTCAGCCACTCATTTATCCTCCACCTCATTCTATTCCTATTCTCACTGTCACATGGCCCAGGCAGTAATCCCGAGATTACTACCTTTGTGGTCCTGTTTCTCAACTTCCTTCCTAACTCCCTGTAGTCTGTTTTCAGGACCTCTTCCATTTTCCTACCTATGTCATTGGTACCAATGTCATTGGACCTCTGGCTGTTCTCCCTGCCACCGCAGGATATCTTGGACGCAATGTGAAACATCCCAGACCCTGGCACCTGTGAGGCAAACTACCATCCGAGTTTCTTTCCTGTGTCCACAGAATTGCCTGTCTGACCCCCTGACTATAGAGTCCCCTATCACTAATACCATCCTCTTCCTTTCCCTCCCCTTCTGAGCCACAGGGCTGGACTCTGTGCCAGAGGCACGGCCACTGTTGCTTCCCCAAGGTAGGCCGTCCCCCCCCCGAACAGTACTCAAACAGGAGTACTTATTGTCAAGAGGTACAGCCAGTGGGGTACTCTCTAGTACCTGACTCTTCCCCTCCCCCCCCCCGCCCCCCGTCTGTGACCCACTTGTCTGTCACCCGAGGCCCCGGTGTGACCACTCCTCTCTGTCACCTCCTCACCCTCCCTGACCAGACGAAGGTCATCCAGCTGCATCTCCAGTTCCCTAACTCCGTCCCTCAAGAGCTGCAGCTCAATACACCTGGTGCAAATGTGGACGTCTGGGAGGCTGGGAGCCTCCAGGACCTCCCACATCTGACAATGAGCACAGAACACAGGCCTCACACACATTACTTCCTTTCCGCAACTGGTAGACCTACCTCACCTCGTCCCATTACCATCTAAGCCCGTTGAGCCAAAGCTCTGTCACTCTGCTGCCCGCTCCGAATGGGGCCCGCTGGATATGGCAGTCTTCTTTTTAATCCTTTCACACTCTGCTGGCTGACGTCACGTGCCCGTGCAGTCTTGCCTCTCTTTTACCCCGAGTAGTAAAACTGCCTTCGCTCCGGAAATCAACCAGAACCTGAGGGGAAAGCAATGCCATCCCAGAGGGAGTGTGTGGGCTCCACACAGACATCATCAGAGATCAGGGCTGACGAAAATGATTCTGGGATTGAAGGACTTGTCATATGAAGAGCATTTGATGGTCTGGGCTTGTACTCGCAGACGAATGAGGGGTGACCTCATTGAAACCTGTCGAATGTTGATAGACTTTGATAGACTGGATATGCAGAGTGTTTCCTGTCATAGAGGAGTCTAAGGCCAGAGGAATAGAACATAGAAAACAAACAGCACAATACAGGCCCTTCAGCCCACAAAGCTGTGCCGAATATGTCCTTACCTTAAAAATTACCCAGGGTTACCGATAGCTCTCTATTTTTCTAAGCTCCATGCACCTGTCCAGGAGTCTTTTAAAAGACCCTATCGTGTTCACCTCCAGCACCATCGCCGGCAGCCCATTCCACTGACACTGAACAGAAGGACTCAGCATAGAGGGATGTCCATTTAGAACAGAGATGAGGAGGAATTTCTTTAGCCAGAGAGTGATGAATCAGTGGAACTCATTGTCACTGGTGGCTGTTGAGGCCAAGTCAATGGGTATATTTAAGGAAGAGTGATACTTTCTTGATCAGTCAGGGCAGGAAGGGATACGGGGAGAAGGCAGGAAATCAGGGCTGAGAGGGAAAATGGATCAGCCTAATTTTGCTCCAATATCTTATGGTCTTATGGTTTACATTGTTGGAACTGTGAGGCAGGGTTCTAGCTGTTACATCACTGAACAACCCACCTTACTTGTTCAGTATAGTGCATTTATCCCAGTTATCACCTACCCATTTACCTCCCGTGTAACTTTCTGCGATTTATAAACATGCATTCTAAGACCTCTGTTTCTCAATACTTCCCAGTAATTTTCCATTTATCATGTGTGTCCTAGCTGTGTTTGACATTGTCCCGCCTATTCACCAGTGCATTACAACCTTGTTAGAGGCAGCCAATTTCTTCCTCAGTAACAAGTACACAGCCATTTCGTTTTTCTAAATATAGCACACAGAATTATGTCATTGACAAACGAATATCCTGAACACCTAGCACTAGAATTCATTGTGAACATCCCACACACACTTAAAGTACTTATTGATTATTATTTATGTCTTGCGTCTAAGTTAATATAGGATCAGATCTTCCACTCTCCCTTGGACTTTATGTTCTTGTTTAGTGTTGGCTAGGGTGATATCTGGGACATGTCAAAAGCGAATCTCAGATATCACCCAAGATACCCAAAGTATCAAACAGCCTCCAGTCCTGTTGACTTAGACCATCAGACTATAAGACATAGGTGCATAATTAGGCCATTCAGCCCATTGGGTCTGCTCTACCATTTTATCATGGCTGATCCTTTTCCTTCTTAACCCCATTCTCGTTCCTTCTCCCCATAACCTTTCATGCCCTGACTAATCAAGAATCTATCAACCTCCTCCTTAAATACATACAATGACCTTGCCTCCATAGCCACCTGTGGCAATGATTCCACTCTCTGGCTAGCTCCGACTCTGTTGTACGCCGAATAGACGAGGACAACTTGGCTGCTCCAAAGAGCACTATGTGAGGTCATTTCTACCCTTGGCCATTAGACGGGCAGACTATTATTTAACTGGGGAGAGAATTCAAAGCTCTGAGATGCAACGGGACTTGGGAGTCCTCGTGCAGGATACCCTTAAGGTTAACCTCCAGGTTGAGTCGGTGGTGAAGAAGGTGAATGCAATGTTGGCATTCATTTCTAGAGGAATAGAGTATAGGACCAGGGATGTGATGTTGAGGCTCTATAAGGCACTGGTAAGACCTCACTTGGAGTATTGTCTGTAGTTTTGGGCTCCTTATTTAAGAAAGGATCTGCTGACATTGGAGAGGGTTCAGAGAAGATTCACTAGAATGATTCCGGGAATGAGAGGGTTAACATATGAGGACCGTTTGACCGCTCTTGGACTGTACTCCTTGGAGTTTAGAAGAATGAGGGGGACCTCATAGAAACATTTCGAATGTTGAAAGGCATGGACAGAGTGGATGTGGCAACGTTGTTTCCCATGGTGGGGGACTCTAGTACGAGAAGACATGACTTGAGGATTGCAGGGCGCCCATTCAGAACAGAGATGCAAAAACATTTTTTTTAGCCAGAGGGTGGTGAATCTGTGGAATTTGTTGCCATGGGCGGCAGTGGAGGCCGGGTCATTGGGTGTATTTAAGGCAGAGGTTGATGGGGATCTGAGTAGTCAGGGCATCAAAGGTTATGGTGAGAAGGCGGGGGAATGGGACTAAAGGGGAGATTGGATCAGCTGATGATGAAATGGCGGAGCAGACTCAATGGGCCGAATGGTCGACTTCTGATCCATTGTCTTATGGCTCTATAATGAGTCATCCTATAGCTGGGGAAGTGACAACCCCCTTCTGTTAGACTACTTGAGGTAACTTTTTTTTATTTTTTCCTACTTCTCTTCTAATATTTGTATATCTGTGTGCTTGTAATGCTACTGTGACACTGTAATTTTCTTTGGGATCAATAAAGTATCTCTCTATCTGAAGAAATTCCTCCTCATCTCTATTCTAAATGGATGCCCCTCTATTCTGAGGCAGTGCCCTCAACTTGACTTCTCTAGTCAAATTTTAGAAATACCAACTGGATCTCAGCCCTAAACCCACTTTGTGTTGGTTAGGTAAACCTCGCACACGATTGTCCAAGGCTAGACTAGTCTGTGCCAATCTGCCTCAACCAAGTTACTGCTATTTTACGTTGTTAAAAGTATTGTGTACGTGCAGCTAACTATTGTTGAAAGCATAAACAAACAAAATGAATAAGAGAAAGAAAGACAGGAGGAAGGCAGCAAGAAGGAGGAAAGGAAAAGGATGAAGGGGAAGAATAAGGGAGAAATGGGATGTTAACAGGGACGTGCTGGAGACAAAGAGCAAAGCAGCCGAGTCATGAGGAAATGGCTGAATGTAAGCAGAAAACGTTGTACCTGAAATACTGACGCCGCTCCTCTCTCCACAAGTGCTGCCTGCACTGTTTTTGTTTCTTTTTTACAGTACCTGAAGTTTTTTTCCCAGTTTCACAAGAGGGCAAGGGAAGAGCGATAAGGGATTTCCTGGTAAGGGGAATAGACAGGAGCTACTGTGGCCGCGAGCAGGACTCACGGCTGGGTGTGTTGCCTCCCTGGTGTCAGAGCGGCTGCAGCACATTGTGGGAGAGGGAGTGAACCACCAGTTGTGGGTGTCATTGTAAGCACCAACAATGTAGGGAAAAATGCAGCAGCAAGTAACCAAATTTAGGCAACTCGGAGATAAATTTAAAAGTAGCACCTCGAAAATAATAATCTCAGTATTGCTTTCTGCGCCATGTGCGAGTCAGGAAAAGCAAAATAGGACAAAGGTGTGCTTGATCACTGGTACAGTAGGGAAGGTTCAGATTCTTAGGGGAATTGGAATTGGTCCTAGGGTGGGTGGGTCCAGAACAAATTGAACAGTCTACACCTGGGGTGGCAGGATGGAGATATGTCTCTACCAAAGACAATAAGGTGCTCTTTCCATCTACTAGCCTGCAGATCACCCTGGGGCAAGGTATAGCACCTGCTATCCCTCTGATCAGAGTCACGTGAAGCCATGGGAGCAGGTGGTGGATGGTCGTATGAGCAGCCAGTGCAGATCATAAGTCCTGGTTATGAAACCACTGATGCCAGGCAGGCATTCTCTGAAGAGTATTGATTATGGCTGAGGTCACCATCTTGTAAAGACACTGCCCAGAAGAACAAGCATGATCATGGAAAAGACCATGATTGCCCATGTCATACAAGATGGCACATAACAAACAAACAGCTGGGCAGGACTGGGATCGATGTCAGTGGGGGATTGTTTGCTAGTGCTGTTGGGAAGAGGAATATGCCAAAGCATGGGAATCCAGACAGAGGGGTAATGCAGAACCAAAAGCAAAAGTTAGAAAAAAGTCAGCGCAGAGTCCAAACAGCAAGTTCAAACAGAAAGTACACCAAATTACTAAATTCTACAATGATAACGAGTGTAAAGGTGTAAGAGTGTAATTTATCTGAATTCCGGTAGTGCTCAGAACAAGGTCAGTGAATTCATGACATAAATCAGTACAAGGGGTATGATCTGATGGCCAATACATAAGTGTGTTTGCAAGGTGGAGGTGAGGGGTTGGTCTTTGAGGAGAGGTGGAATTGCCTGGGACTATACTCATTGGAATTCAGAAGAATGAGAGGAGATCTTATAGAAACAGAAAATTATGAAAAGGATTGATGATTTGGAGGCAGGAAAGTTGTCTGCACTGGTAAGGAAGAGTAGAACCAGGAGAGATAGCCTGACAATTCAGAGGAATAGGTTCATGAGAGAGATAAGGAAAAATTGCTTTTCCCAGAGAACAATGAATCTGTGGAATTTTCTGCATAGCAGGGGAATTAGGAGTTATGGGGAAAAGGCAGGTAGGTGGAGAAGAGTCCATGGGCAGATCAGCCATGATCTTATTGAGTGGTGGAGGAGGCTCGATGGGCCAGATGGCCTACTCCTCCTCCTATTTCTTGTGTTCTTGTGTTTATTTAACATTGAACTGGAGACTCTGATAAGCTGGAGAAAAATCTTACTCTATCTGCTAACTAGACGGGATCAAAAGTTTCTGCAGTGCACTTAGAGGTAATTTATTGAGGAATCCTGCCCTTCACATGAACATACATCAGATTCATTTTATTCTGTTTCTGCCTTTTCCTTAGATCACACAAACCACTAATGTATACTGTTACACCCATTAGCTGTAGATTTCTATCTTAACATCTGGGACCAAAGTCAACAGTTTCTTTGAAAGTCTGACTTTTTCCACGTCTTGTGCCAATATTTAAGTCTTTTTGGTTTGGTCAGCCTCCTTTTTAGAGACTGTGCCTTTCAGCTTGGAGACTGTTGCATGAGCTTTTGGGAATTTGGCACGGGCCTCACAAGGGGCATTGTCTGCAGGAACTGCTTTGACATCTGACATTTAACTCAACACCAGCAAACCGTCACAGAAAACATTCCGTCCCTGAAATTATCAGAGAAAAAATAATCAGAAGAATTAGCCTTCTACTTTGATGCACTCCTTTTGGAAACAAGATTGGTGAACATCAGGCTTCAGGCATGTGTCATGCTTACAGCAGACCCTGGTGAGCTGGCAGTGGTCATGAGATATGCTGCTGTGTTGTACCTTTGGTATTTTTCTACTTCTCCTCAACTCCTCCAGGGGCCACTTTCCACCCACCCGCTTCTTTCCTGCATGAATCATCTTAGAAAGCTCCATCTCTACCGAATCAGTACTAAAATGCCCCACTGGGTGAAACAGGAGACAATGTTTACACTGAGAACTCTGTGCTCAATCTACTGATGCAAAGCCATCTTTGGATTAAATAAAAGCAGATGGTCCTGGGAAAAAATCAGCAGCTCAGGCAGCATCTGTGAAAAGAGAAACTGTTAAAATTTCAGGTTTTAAAAACTACTGTTGCAATTTCATTTTACATAAAATTTATATAAAAATTTCAGAAAGGGTAAGATGATGGAACAGATACCAGTCCTCATAAAGGGATCAGCAGTGGAAAGGGTGAGCAGTTTCAAGTTCTTGGGTGTCAGCGTCTCTGACGATCTAATCTAGGCCCAACAAACCAATGCAGCTACAAAGAAGGCAAAATAGCAGCTATATTTGATTGAGAGTTTAAGGAGATTTGGTACATCACCGAAGACACTCACAGACTTTTACAGTGGAGGGCATTCTAACAGGCTTCATCACCATCTGGTATGGAGGGTGGGGGGAGCTACTGCACAGGATGAAATAAGCTGCAGAAGGTTGTAGACTCAGTCAGCTCCATCTTGCTCTCTAGCCTCCCCAGCATCCTGCTCATCTTCAAGGAGTGATGCCTCAGAAAGGCGGCATCCATCACTAAGGAACCCCATCACCCAGGACATGCCCTTTTCTCATTGCTACCATCAGAGAGAATTTACAGGAGCCTGAAGACACCCTCTCAATGATTCAGGAATAGCTTCTTTCCCTCTGCCATCCAAAATCTGAATGGACGTTGAACCTCATTAGTCTTTTTTTTCACTTATTGCACTGCTTATTTAATTTAACTTTAAAAATATATATATACTTCTGAGCATAAGTTACAGGTTTTATTATTATGTATCACAATTCACTGCTGCCACATAACAACAAAGTTAATGGCCTATGCCAGTCTGATTCGGATTCCTCTATCTCTCCATCAAACTGAGAAGAAGCTCAGCCTTGTCCCACCAGCTCACATTCCAATAACGTGAAGAGAATTCTGGACATGTGCATGGATAATAGGGCAATGCGGGGCTATGGTTGATGAGAGTAGGCAGTTTAAATGGTTTAGGCATGGACTAAATGGGCCAAAGGGCCTGTTTCTGTGATGTACTTCTCCATGACTGAATAAGTTAACTGCTTCTTGCCACCTAACCTGCCAAGTGTCTGTCTATTTTGGAATTCCAGCATCTGGTGTTTTTCTTTTCATAGTCCTGTACTCCTACTGATTAAAACAGACTCATGGGTTTTGATGAAAGGATCTTGAGCTACTGAATTTGTTGGCATACATGTAATGAAAAAAAAACTGGGACTGTTGACACACAATGCAAAGACAAAAAGAGGTCCGTGGAGAGAGATGGACAGTCAATATTTTGGGACCCTTCTTCTAGACCAGTTTCCACGTCTTGTGCCAATATTTAAGTCAGAAGCGGGAATCTGTGAAGCAAGTTTTTGGCCAGTGGGAGTATTATAGATGTGTTTCATGGGAGAGGCCAATAGCTGTTGGGGCAGGTGACTTGAGTCACTGCATTCTATTGGATCAGGGCCAAGTCACCTCCAGGGGTAGTGACAGGCAACTCAGGGCTACGGGGATACCGCTGGAGAATGGCACAGATATCAAAGAACAGCCAAGCCCCTGGGGTCATAGTGATGTCAATTAAAGAGCTGCTGACCCAAGGCTCCAGTGCCCTGACCACCCCATTTCCATGTGCAGCCCCACCCCTCACCCCCTTTACATCCCCCAGGACTGACCGTGTGGAGTTTTCATGCTCTCCTGTAGGTTGCATGGGATGTTCTGGTTTCCTCCCACATTGCAAGAAGGTGCAATTTGGTTGGTTAATTCACACCTGTAAATTATTTTGCATAACATGGGAGTCCTTGGCAGTGTCTAAAGAGCAGATAAGGTGGGAATCTGGGTAGAATGAAGTGGCCGAGGGTAGGACTGGTGTAAATGGGTGTGAATGGTCAGTATGTATTGAGTGTGAATGGTCAGTGTGGATTGGTGTGAATGGTCAATGTGGATTGGGTGTGAAAGGTCAGTGTGGATTGGGTGTGAACGGTCAGTGTGGATTGGGCGTGAGTGGTGAGTGTGGATTGGGGTGAATGGCCAGTGTGGATTGTGTGTGAATGGTCAGTGTGGATTGGGTGTGAGTGGTCAGTGTGGATTGGGTGTGAATGGTCATTGTGGATTGGGTGTGAGTGGTGAGTGTGGATTGGGTGTGAATGGTCAGTGTGGATTGGGTTTGAATGGTCAGTGTGGATTGGGTGTGAGTGGTGAGTGTGGATTGGGTGTCAGTGGTGAGTATGGATTGGGTGTGAATGGTCAGTGTGGATTGGGCGTGAGTGGTGAGTGTGGATTGGGTGTGAATGGTCAATGTGGATTGGGTGTGAGTGGTGAGTATGGATTGGGCGTGAGTGGTGAGTGTGGATTGGGTGTGAATGGTCAGTGTGGATTGGGTGTGAGTGGTGAGTGTGGATTGGGTGTGAGTGGTGAGTATGGATTGGGTGTGAAAGGTCAGTGTGGATTGTGTGTGAGTGGTGAGTGTGGATTGGGTGTGAGTGGTGAGTGTGGATTGGGTGTGAGTGGTGAGTATGGATTGGGTGTGAATGGTCAGTGTGGATTGGGTTTGAATGGTCAGTGTGGATTGGGCGTGAGTGGTGAGTGTGGATTGGGTGTGAGTGGTGAGTATGGATTGGGTGTGAATGGTCAGTATGTATTGAGTGTGAGTGGTCAGTGTGGATTGTGTGTGAGTGGTGAGTGTGGATTGGGTGTGAATGGTCAGTGTGGATTGGGTGTGAATGGTCAGTGTGGATTGTGTGTGAGTGGTCAGTATGTATTGAGTGTGAGTGGTCAGTGTGGATTGTGTGTGAGTGGTGAGTATGGATTGGGTGTGAATGGTCAGTGTGGATTGGGTTTGAATGGTCAGTGTGGATTGGGTTTGAATGGTCAGTGTGGATTGGGCGTGAGTGGTGAGTGTGGATTGGGTGTGAGTGGTGAGTACGGATTGGGTGTGAATGGTCAGTGTGGATTGGGCGTGAATGGTCAGTGTGGATTGGGCATGAATGGTCAGTGGATTGGGTGTGAGTGGTGAGTGTGGATTGGGCGTGAATGGTCAGTGTGGATTGGGCGTGAGTGGTGAGTGTGGATTGGGCGTGAATGGTTAGTGGATTGGGTGTGAATGGTCAGTGTGGATTGGGTGTGAGTGGTCAGTGTGGATTGTGTGTGAATGGTCAGTATGGATTGGGTGTGAGTGGTGAGTGTGGATTGGGTGTGAATGGTGAGTGTGGATTGGGTGTGAATGGTCAGTGTGGATTGGGTGTGAATGGTCATTGTGGATTGGGTGTGAATGGTCAGTGTGGATTGGGGGTGAACGGTCAGTGTGTATTGGGTGTGAGTGGTGAGTGTGGATTGGGTGTGAATGGTCATTGTGGATTGGGGGTGAACGGTCAGTGTGTATTGGGTGTGAGTGGTCAGTGTGTATTGGGTGTGAGTGGTCAGTGTGGATTGGGTGTGAATGGTCAGTGTGGATTGGGTGTGAATGGTCATTGTGGATTGGGTGTGAACGGTCAGTGTGGATTGGGTGTGAGTGGTCAGTGTGGATTGGGTGTGAATGGTCATTGTGGATTGGGGGTGAACGGTCAGTGTGTATTGGGTGTGAGTGGTCAGTGTGGATTGGGTGTGAATGGTCAGTGTGGATTGGGTGTGAACAGTCAGTGTGGATTGGGTGTGAGTGGTCAGTGTGGATTGGGTGTGAACGGTCAGTGTGTATTGGGTGTGAGTGGTCAGTGTGGATTGGGTGTGAGTGGTCAGTGTGGATTGGGTGTGAATGGTCAGTGTGGATTGGGTGTGAATGGTCAGTGTGGATTGGGGGTGAACGGTCAGTGTGTATTGGGTGTGAGTGGTGAGTGTGGATTGGGTGTGAATGGTCATTGTGGATTGGGTGTGAATGGTCAGTGTGGATTGGGTGTGAATGGTCATTGTGGATTGGGTGTGAATGGTCAGTGTGGATTGGGTGTGAATGGTCATTGTGGATTGGGGGTGAACGGTCAGTGTGTATTGGGTGTGAGTGGTCAGTGTGGATTGGGTGTGAATGGTCAGTGTGGATTGGGTGTGAATGGTCATTGTGGATTGGGTGTGAACGGTCAGTGTGGATTGGGTGTGAATGATCAGTGTGGATTGGGTGTGAACGGTCAGTGTGGATTGGGTGTGAGTGGTCAGTGTGGATCGGACTTTTCTTGGGGATTCAGGGTGAGAGTATTACATGAAGGTGAATGGAAGATTGGGTCAATAGACCGTAGAGGAAGGGTGACAGTTTGGATTTACGTCTCTGCCAAAGCAGATGTAAGCTGCTCCTCCTTGCCTCCGCTTACCTGCAGGTCACCGTTGGGTATGGTGTAGCACCTGGCTATCCCCCCCCCCATCATGGTCACATGATTCTGTGGGGGCAGATAGTGGATGGTAGCTGGTGCATATCAGAAGTCCTGGTAATGCAACCACTGACACTCGGCTGATCAGTATTGATAATGGCTGGGGTCACCCGTCTTGTAAAGGCACCATCCAGAAAAGGGGAATGGTAAATGACTGCTGTAGAATAACCATGATCACTTATGTCATACAACACGACACATAATGAACGAGCGAGTAAACTTTGAAGCCAGTTATCAGAATGTTCACAGCTGCTGACCAGCTGCCAAATACTGGTGTGTTTCATCTTTAACAGAGATTTCTTTAAATCCAGATTGAACTGTTGGATTTCAAGGGAGAAGATTTAACAGATTGTGAAGACAGAGGCATCATCCGTAGGATTAAGAAGAAAGGGCAGGGTTATTCCTGCCCCAATGAAGGAGCTACGGTGGAAGGTAGATTCTGCAACACCGTGCTGAGCGGGAAAGTTTGTCCTTTCCAATCCTGAGTACACTTCACATTACACGACTCACACTTCACAAAGGTCAAGGTTCAGATCAGTAAATGGAGGTGGGGCAGAAGGGGCAGCTGATGCTGGGATGTGGAGCAGCAAACTGGGAGCAGAGGGAGCCCTGCGTCGCCACCGGAAGTGGAAAGGGGAGGTGCAGGGCGGAAAGGGTAGAAGGCAAGTGATAAGACAGGGCTCTGAGGTGGTTGGTGGGTTTAGGAGGAATGCAAGACGAATAGTCAGCCTTTCTTCACTGTTCATAAGGACTGAATTCTAGCTCTGCATTTAAACTTTCAGTAGGTTTCAAAGGTACGTTTAATGTCAGATAAATACATCCTAAAACTCTTCTTCCCAAACATCCACGAAAACAGAGGAGTGCCCCAAAGGATGAATGGCCGTTAAATGTTAGAACCCCAAAGCTCCCCCCACAACTCCCCCACCTTCGCATAAATAGTAGCAAAGAAACAACTCCACCCCTGCCACAGCAAAAATCATCGGCACCCCTGCCCACCGAGCACTCAATCGTGCAGCAAAGCATCAACAAAGACACGGACTTGCAGAACCCCAAAGACTACTCGTTCACTCGGTAATTCGACATACCACAGGCTCTCTCTCTCTCTCTCTCTCTCTCCCTCATAAGGGAAAAAGAAGCGTCTTCATTTTCACAGTGACAGGGGAGACATGACAAACAACTCGTTGATTTATGGTATTAAAAGTCTGTTGCTTGACTTTTTCCGAGCTCTGTGCCTAAAGGTCTCGGGTCTCTGGGCACACAGCCAGCTCACTGCTTACAATCTTCCATTTCCCACGGCCCATCAGTCAGTGACAGCACCACCAGCCTTGAATCCAACCACCTCCAGAGCCACCAAAATCCGGCACCCTGAAGGCGCCGTAGTCATCCAGGCCACATCCTTGGCATATCGAAAAGCCGCCGGTCGTGAGGCCCTGAAAGCGGGTCCCATTTCCACAAGGAACCAAAGTCAGAGTGTAACTCCAGGTCAGGGTCTTCAAAAGAGCCCTGAAAGGAGAAAAAAGAGAGATCAAGGATGGAAATAAAGCTGTTCCCGAAGATGCAAGCAAAGGAGTTGCCATTAGGCGCCATCATACCAAGCTCCGCCCCATCGGAGAATTTATTATAATACCATGGAAAACCTGAAACGTGTGGTTTAACATCCAATAATCCGGAAAATCAACCAGTGGGACCACAGGTGGCCCCTGTGTGCCAGATCAGAGTCAGGTTTACTCTCACTGGCATTTCATGGAATTTGTTGTTATGCAGAAGGAAAACAAAATAATAAAAACTGTAAATCACAGTGATCGCAACGTGATTGAATTCACGCTGGAATTTGAGAGGGAGAAGCATAACTCACGTGTATCAGTATAGCAGTGGACTGAAGGGAATTCCAGAGGCATGAGAGGGGAGCTTGCCCAGGTGGATTGGAGGAGGGTACTGGCAGGGATGACGGCAGAGCAGAGATGGTTGAAGTTTCTGGGGATGGCTCACAAGGTGCAGGATAGATATATCCCACAGAGGAAGAAGTTCTCAAATGGCAGGGGTACCCCACCGTGGCTGACAAGGGAAGTTAAGGACTGCATAAAAGCCAAGGAAAGGGCATATAAGGTAGCAAAAGTGAGTGGGAAGCTGGATGATTGGGAAGCTTTTAAAATTCAATAAAAGGCAACAAAAATACAGCTCTAAGAAGGGAAAAGATGAAATATGAGAGCAAACTAGCCAATAATATAAAGCAGGATACCAAAAGTTTTCTCAGTTATATAAAGAGTAAGAGGAAGGTGTGAGTTGATATTGGACCACTGGAAAATGATGCTGGTGAGGTAGTAATGGGGGACAAAGAAATGGCAGATGAGCTTAATGGGTACTTTGTGTCTGTCTTCACTGTGGAGGACACTAGCAGTGTGCCAGAGGCCTGTGAGTGTCAGGGAGCAGGGGTGAGTGCCATTGCTAATACAAAGCGAAAAATGCTCGACAAACTCAAAGGTCTTAAGGTGGACAAATCACCTGGGCCAGAGGGACTACATCCCAGAGTCCTGAGAGAGGCTGCTAAATAGATAATGGATACATTGGACATATTCTTTGAGGAATCACTTGATTCTGGCATGGTCCTGGAAGACTGGAAGATTGCAAATGTCTCTCTAATCTTTAAGAAGGGAGGGTGGCAGAAGAAAGGAAATTACAGGCTAGTTAGCCTAACCTCAGTGGTTGGGAAAGTGTTGGAGTCAATTATTAAGGATGAGGTTTCGGGGTATGTGGAAACTAATGATAAAATAAGTCAAAGTCAGCATGGTTTCTGCAAAGGGAAATCTTGCCTGATAGATCTGTTCGAGTTCTTTGAGGAAGTAACAAGCTGGGTGGATGAAGGAAAGGCAGTAGATGTCATTTATTTGGATTTTCAGAAGGCATTTGATAAGGTGCCACACATGAGGCTGCTTAGCAAGATAAAATCCTGTGGTGTTACAGGAAAGATACTGGCATGGATAGAGGAATGGCTGACAGGCAGGAGGCAGCAAGTAGGAATAAAGGGGCCCTTTTCTGGTTGGCTGCCAGTGTCTAATGGTGTTCTTCAGGGGTCAGTACTGGGATCACTACTTTTCAGATTGTTTGTCAGTGATTTAGATAATGGAATTGATGGCTTTGTGGCAAAGTTTGCAGATGATACGAAGATAGGTGGAGGGGTAGACAGTGCTGAGGAAGCAATGGGATTGCAGTAGGACTTAGACAAATTTGGAAGAATGGACCAAAAAGTGGCAGATGGAGTACAGTGTTGGGAAATGTATGATGGTGCATTTTGATAAAAGGAACAATAGTGCAGACTATTATCTAAATGGGGAGAAGGTTCAAACATCAGAGGTGCAGAGGGACCTCGTGCAAGACTGGAAGAAGGTTAAGTTACAGGTTGAGTCTGTGGTAAAGAAGGCAAATGTAAAGTTGACATTTATTTCAAGGAGAATAGAATATAAAAGCAAGGAGATAATGCTGAGACTTTATAAGACACTAGTCAGGACACATTTGGAATATTGTCAACAGTTTTGGGCTCCATATCTTAGAAAGGATGTGTTGTCATTGGAGAGAGTCCAGGGGAGGTTCACAAGGATAATTCCAGGAATTAAGGGGTTAACATATGAAGAGCGTTTGGCACCTTTGGGCCTGTACTCACTGGGGTTTAGAAGAATGTCGGGGGATCTCATTGAAACCTACAGACTGTCGAAAGGACTAGATACAGTGGATCTGGAAAGTATGTTTCCTGTGGTGGGGGTATCCAGAACTAGAGGGCGCAGCCTCAAAATTAAGGGGCAACCCTTTAGGACAGAGGTAAGGAGGAATTTTTTCAGCCAGAGAGTAGTGAATCTGTGGAATGCTCTGCCACAGACTGCGGTGGAGGCCAAGTCCATGGGTATATTTAAGGTGGAAGTTGATCGTTTCCTGATCAGTCAGGGCATCAAAGGATATGGCGAGAAGGCAGGTGTATGGGGTTGAGTGGGATCCTGGATCAGTCATGATGGAATGGGGGAGCAAACTCAATGGGCTGAATGGCCTAATTCTGCTCCTATATCTTATGGTCTAAGTGATTTCTGAATTGTGTGCCTTCAGGCTCATGTACCTCCTCTCTGACAGTAGTAATGGGAAGATAATACAGTTGTACTATCAGAGGAACAGAAGAGGAGGATGCTGGGGCCTTTGAAGGTTCTATGTAAATTATTCGGATGTGGGTGCAGGAGACGTGCAAGCTCACAGATGACATGAAGATTGGTGGAGTTGTTGACAGTGTAGAGGGCAGCCTTAGACTCCAGGGTGATATCGATGGGTTGATTACATAGGCGGAGAAATGAGTGAGGAAGTTTAATCCTGAGATTCGTTTTGGGTGCACTAATGCAGCTGGGACGTAGAGCATGATATTTAAAAGGTAGGGTTGCAGGAAGTTTATGAAGTGCACAGAGACCTCAGTGTGCAGGTCCAAAGATCTTTGAAGGTAGAAGTGCAAGGAGATAATGTGGCTAAGAAGGCCTGTGAGATATTGGCCATCGTTAGTTAGAGCATTGAGTCAGGAGCAGGGAGGTTGTGCTCCATCTTTATAAAACATTGGGGTACTGCATGCAATTCTAGTCACCCTGTGAGGAAGGATGTGACAGTGCTGGAGAAGGTACAGAGGAGATTCACCATGATATTGCCTGAGAAAGAATCTGAGGAGAAATGGGGATGCTAGGTCTGTTTTCTCCAGAATGGAGGAAGTTGAGAGTGGGCATAGCTGTGATACATAAGTTATGAGGGACACAGCTAGAGGAAAAAGTTCCCCTTATCCGATGGGAATAAGACTAGAGAACGTGGATTCAGAGTACACTGTTAAAGATTTAGAGGGCGTGGGAGAGCAAAAAGTACCTGCAACAGACCGCCAGAGGGAGTGATGGAAGCAGAGTCACTCAGTAAAATAGCACAGCCCACAAGCCAGGAGATGGAGTTAGTACCGATGGGTGCCCGCTGGTCAGCATGGATGTGTTGGGCTGCCTGGCCTGTTTCCGTGCTCGTTGACTTCGACTATAACCCTGTTCAATAGACAAGAAAAACAGTTTCTGATGGTACGTGACTGAGCTATTGAGAATTATTTTACCAGTGCACACTAGCGTATGAATTATTTTACCAGTGCACACTAGCGTATGAAGTATTTTACCAGTGCACACAGGCGTATGAATTATTTTACCAGTGCACACTAGCGTATGAATTATTTTACCAGTGCACACTAGCATATGAAGTATTTTACAAGTGCACACTGGCGTATGAATTACTTCACCAGTGCACACAGGCATATGAAGTATTTTACCAGTGCACACTGGCATATGAATTATTTTACCAGTGCATACAGGCGTATGAATTATTTTACCAGTGCACACTGGCGTATGAATTACTTCACCAGTGCACACAGGCATATGAAGTATTTTACCAGTGCACACTGTCGTATGAATTATTTTACCAGTGCACACAGGCCTATGAATTATTTTACCAGTGCACACTGGCGTATGAATTACTTCACCAGTGCACACAGGCATATGAAGTATTTTACCAGTGCACACTGGCGTATGAATTATTTTACCAGTGCACACAGGCCTATGAATTATTTTACCAGTGCACACTGGCGTATGAATTACTTCACCAGTGCACACAGGCATATGAAGTATTTTACCAGTGCACACTGGCGTATGAATTATTTTACCAGTGCACACAGGCCTATGAATTATTTTACCAGTGCACACTGGCGTATGAATTACTTCACCAGTGCACACAGGCATATGAAGTATTTTACCAGTGCACACTGGCGTATGAATTATTTTACCAGTGCACACAGGCCTATGAATTATTTTACCAGTGCACACTGGCGTATGAATTACTTCACCAGTGCACACAGGCATATGAATTATTTTACCAGTGCACACTGGCGTATGAATTATTTTACCAGTGCACACAGGCCTGTGAATTATTTTACCAGTGCACACTGGCATATGAATTACTTCACCAGTGCACACAGGCATATGAAGTATTTTACCAGTGCACACTGG
This sequence comes from Hemitrygon akajei, assembly GCF_048418815.1. Lineage (NCBI taxonomy): Eukaryota > Metazoa > Chordata > Chondrichthyes > Myliobatiformes > Dasyatidae > Hemitrygon > Hemitrygon akajei. The sequence goes on from NC_133131.1 coordinate 69,237,413, forward strand.
CGTATGAATTATTTTACCAGTGCACACTGGCGTATGAATTCCTTCACCAGTGCACACAGGCATATGAAGTATTTTACCAGTGCACACTGGCGTATGAATTATTTTACCGGTGCACACAGGCCTATGAATTATTTTACCAGTGCACACTGGCGTATGAATTACTTCACCAGTGCACACAGGCATATGAAGTATTTTACCAGTGCACACTGGCATATGAATTATTTTACCAGTGCATACAGGCGTATGAATTATTTTACCAGTGCACACTGGCGTATGAATTACTTCACCAGTGCACACAGGCATATGAAGTATTTTACCAGTGCACACTGGCGTATGAATTATTTTACCAGTGCACACAGGCCTATGAATTATTTTACCAGTGCACACTGGCGTATGAATTACTTCACCAGTGCACACATGCATATGAAGTATTTTACCAGTGCACACTGGCGTATGAATTATTTTACCAGTGCATACAGGCGTATGAATTATTTTACCAGTGCACGCTAGCGTATGAATTATTTTACCAGTGCACACAGGCATATGAAGTATTTTACCAGTGCACACTAGCGTATGAATTATTTTACCAGTGCACACTGGCGTATGAATTATTTTACCAGTGCACACTGGCGTATGAATTATTTTACCAGTGCACACAGGCGTATGAATTATTTTACCAGTGCACACTAGCGTATGAAGTATTTTACCAGTGCACACAGGCATATGAATTATTTTACCAGTGCACACTAGCGTATGAATTATTTTACCAGTGCACACTGGCGTATGAATTATTTTACCAGTGCACACTAGCGTATGAATTATTTTACCAGTGCACACTGGCGTATGAATTATTTTACCAGTGCACACTGGCGTATGAAGTATTTTACCAGTGCACACAGGCGTATGAATTATTTTACCAGTGCACACTAGCGTATGAATTACTTTACCAGTGCACACTAGCGTATGAATTATTTTACCAGTGCACACTGGTGTATGAATTATTTTACCAGTGCACACGGGCGTATGAATTATTTTACCAGTGCACACTAGCGTATGAATTACTTTACCAGTGCACACAGGTGTATGAATTATTTTACCAGTGCATGCTAGCGTATGAATTATTTTACCAGTGCACACAGGCATATGAATTACTTTACCAGTGCACACAGGCGTATGAATACTGTGTGTCATTCAGCCCCTCGAGTGTGTCCACCATCAATTAGACCACAGGTTTTTTTCTTGAAGCCTTGGCCTAGCAATCCCTTGCCACAAAAAGCAGTGCTGCACAGTTGCAAAAGGAACTAAAGGGGTAAAGGTGTGCTCACTTCCAGGTCTTTTAATCCTTGGTGAAATTCTATTAATATCTATTTATCTGTCTATTCTTTTATTTATTTATCACAATCCTCAGATTTAATCCTAGCCTAATCATGGGACAATTCATCACGGGCCTCCTTCATCTTTCAACAACTTTCCGCACTTAAAACAGACTTCTAATAGGAATTTACCTACACATACTGTCACAACCATGGATTCGGCAGTAGATACGGCAATTCAGTCATAAATATGCATGTGTCAGTGAATTATTATTTCATTGTGACGGTATTTAACTCCATTCATTCCATCATAGTATTTATAGAGACTTGGACACAGCAACGCTTCGCTGTCTGTTTGCTTTCTGCCTTGCCTGAGAAACTGGACTGTCAAGTCAACTGAATCTGAAGATGAGCGGTATTTGTTTTACTCTTAGTTGTTCTTTTCAGTTGCAGTGTCGGCTTCGTTTTCCATCTGAGTTTTAGTTAACGGCCCTGTCTGGCCCAGCGTTTGTTGTTTTCTTTCCCTTTGACACTGTTTGTATTAAAGTCTGTGAACCATCGACATGCTTCAGTGTCTCTCCCTCTGCACTTGGGCCATATCCAGGTGACACATACCTATCATATTAGGACTACAGATATTGAGGGCATCACAGTCATTGGGGGACTATTTCAGAGGAGGCATAGAACACCCAAACACTCATGCTCATAACCAGACCTCTCCAAGGAGCATTGAATCTGCAGGTAATGATTGCAGTCCGTGAAGTTGTATCCAGCTCACATAAAGTCTGACGTAAAGGCCAGCTTCACTCTCAGCACCTGAACTTCAAAATAATTCCAGAGTATGGATGATGATCTATGGAGCTTGTTGCTTGCTGTTATATACCTTGCCAATGGTCCATACACAAGAAAGGATGGCTTCACTTACATGCTCTTCAAGAGCAGATGGGGTTCATCATCTGTGATTGGCAGCTCATCTAGGAGAAGGAAAACACTAATCTCCGCTGCCTTGCGGCTATTCCTGCTCATGGGGAAGCTTTGGGATTAAACCCTGAGGAAAACCCCGGAGCTGGAGTCCCATAAGGCAGTCCTATATTGAGTTCAACGCTGACTGGCGACTCCAGAGACACCGCCAGTGCCAAACGTTATCGGTCTCTGCCAGTCCTTTGGATTCATCACCTGCGTGGAGAGGGGGAGCCTGCTGTTTGGGCAACAGCTTGCTCTCCACATCACACTGCCCTGGCGCGCGAGTCATATAGACAGTTGGGATGCAACATCCATGCTCAACCCAACAGAGGGCCTCAACAAGAACAGTAAAGATTGTCAGTGGAGAATTGGTGTCAAACACCAGATATCTATAGACTAAACTCACCTGGTATTATTCCTTACAGGTACCTCCGTGGGAACCTTGTGCCAGGAGCTCCTAGCAGGACTTCTGGCATATCACCATAGCCCGTTATGTGAAGAACATCCCTTGTGTAGACCTTGGTGCCCACCAACGTGCCCAGATTCCTCCCTGGGACATTGACAGCTCTCTCGTTCCCGCCTCTACCATCACTGTAGTAGCTGGTTTTGGTGTAGTAACAGGTGGCTGTACTTTGTTCCTTGTATGCTGCATGTGCAACATGATTTGGCCTTTAGATGCACACTTGGATATGCAGTAAATGGAGGGATTTTGAGCACATGTCGTTGACATAAAGGTTAGAGGTGTTGTGGACAGTGTGGAGGGCTGTCTGAGGTTACAGCAGGACATTGATAGGATGCAAAACTGGGCTGAGAAGTGGCGGATGGAGTTCAACCCAGATAAGTGAGAGGTGGTGCATTTTAGTAGGTCAAAAATGATGGCAGAATATAGTATTAATGGTAAGACTCTTGGCAGTGTGGAGGATCAGAGGCATGTTGGGGACCGAGTCCATAGGACACTCTCAGCTGCTGCACAGGTTGACTCTGTGGTTAAGAAGGCATACGGTGTATTGGCCTTCATCAACCATGGGATTGAGTTTAAGAGCCGAGAGGTAATGTTGCAGCTATATAGGACTCTGGTCAGACCCTTCTCGGAGTACTGTGCTCAGTTCTGGTCACCTCACTACAGGGAGGAAGTGGAAACCATAGAAAGGGTGCAGAGGAGATTTACAAGGATGTTGTCTAGATTGGGGAGCATGCCTTATGACAATAGCTTGAGTGAACTCGGCCTTTTCTCCTTGGAGTGATGGAGGATGAGATGTGAGCTGATAGAGATGTATAAGATGATGAGAGGCATTGATCATATGGATAGTCAGAGGCTTTTTCCCAGGGCTGAAATGGCTAACATGAGAGGGCACAGGTCTAAGACACTGGGGAGTAGGTACAGAGGAGATGTCAGGGGTAAGTTTTTTTTACGCAGAGAGTGGTGAGTGTGTGGAATGGGCTGCTGGCGACAGTAGTGGAGGAGGATACGATAGGGTCTTTTAAGAGACTCCTCGACAGGTACATGGAGCTTAGAAAAATAGAGGGCTATGGGTAACCCTAGGTAATTTCTAAGGTAAGGACATGTACAGCACAGCTTTGTGGGCCGAAGGGCCTGCATTGTGCTGTAGGTTTTCTAGGTTTCTATGTGTTGAACAAGCGAGTTAATTTAATCTCAGCCAGCACCGATATTGCGGGCTGAAGGGCCTGTTACTGTGATGTACTGCTCCATGTTGTCTGTTGAATTCAAGGCCAATTTGTGATGTCACAATGGAAGAGGTTTCCTGCTATCATCGTCTTACCTGAGCCGACTCTCACCTTCCCTTCTCCCTGCCCCCTCCTCCTCAACACTCATCGACCTCCTCCCCAGCAAAACAGTTTAATTCTCAGTGTGAGGTGGTGCCTGTTTGGTTTGCGATTCAATTTCCCGCCGAGATCTTGACTAGCTCTTACAACTGGGTGAGTGGGAGGAGAACAAGGAGCAGCCAAGCGATATGACTCATGACACTTTGTTTTACAGGGAGATCATGTTTGTGTTGCCTGAAAGCTGAGAAAGTCTCGGTGTGAGAATGGGTGAACGTGGTATGCCATTAACAAATTCCTCCCTAGCACCAATCATCCTCGTCCGTGTCCAGTTGCATGATTACATAACCGAAGTCCTGCTGAAAGAGATTCCCTTGTGAAACACAAGGCTCGCAATAGGCCTGAGCCAGTGGAATGACTGATAATTTGTTTTTAAATTAAGATTAAACAGTATAAACAATGGAAGCTAATACAGGACTTCTGTTGTTTCTTTGATGGATATTATTTTGCTTACTCCACAGGAGTGGGTGATTTAAGTCAGAATGTACAGAATGTTCTGTTTAGGAGCTTTATTCCAGACTCCCTGGCAATCTCCCTCAGTACAGTGTGTTCCGGCCAAGCAAGTACCTCCAGGCAAACTTAAACTTGCTAAAATGAGGATTAGAGAACTTGTACAAATAAAAGCTGTGTTCTACTTTCTTCGTTGCTACATTCAGCTTTGTTGTAGGAAGAGGTGATCTGTTGAGTGTGCAGTAATGCTCTGTTCCCTGACGCTCAAACTACTGAAACTTACTACATAAAATACCCATTAAAATTGTTCACCCCCCCCCCCCGGAAGTTTTCATGTTTTATTGTTTTACAGCATTGAATCACAGTCCATTTAATTTGGTTTCTTTTGACACTGATCAACAGAAAAAGACTCTTTTGTGACTAAATGAAATCAGATTTCTACAGTGATCTAAACTAATTACAAATATAAAACACAAAATAATTAATAGCATAAGTATTCACCCCCTTTGAGTCAGTATTTGTAAATGTACCTTTGGTAGCAATTACAGACTTGAGTCTGTGTGGATAGGTCTCTATCAGCTTTACACATCTGGACACTACAGATTCTCACCATTCTTCTTTACAAAGCTGCTCAAGCTCTGTCAGATTGCATGGGGATTGTGAGTGAACAGCCCTTTTCAAGTCCAACCACAATCCAATCAAATTGTCAATTGGATTGAGGTCTGGACTTTGACTTGGCCACTCCAGGACATGAACTTTGTTGTTCTTAAGCCATTCCTGTGTAGCTTTGGCATTATGCTTGGGGTCATTGTCTTGCTGGAAAACAAATTTTCTCCCAAGTCACAGTTCTCTTGCAGACTGCATCAGGTTTTCCTCCAGAATTTCCCTGTATTTTACTGCATTTACCCTCCACCTTCACAAGCCTTCCAGGGCCTGCTGCAGTGAAGGTGATCTCCATTTAACTAATTAAGTGACTTTGAAAACCAATTGGCTGCAGCAGTGATGTTTTGGTGTGTCATATCAAAGGGGGGAAGTTGAATACTTATGCAATCAATTATTTGGTGTTTTATATTTGTAATTAATTTAGATCACTTCGTAGAGATCACTATGACACAAAAGAGTCTTTTTTTCTGTTGATCAATGCCACAAACACCAAATTAAATCCATTGTGATTCAATATTATAAAACAATAAAACATGAAAAATTCCAAGGGGGGTGAATGGAGAGGGTTCAGAGAAGATTCACGAGAATGATTCCAGGGATGAAAGGGTTACCGTATGAGGAACGTCTGGCAGCTCCTGGGCTGTATTCCTTGGAGTTCAGGAATCTCATAGAAACATTCCGAATGTTAAAAGGCCTGAACAGATTAGATATGGCAAAGTTATTTCTCATGGTAGGGGATTCTAGGACAAGAGGGCATGACTTCAGGATTTTAGAACTGAGATGAGAAATTACTTTAGTCAGAGGGTGGTAAATCTGTGGAATTTGTTGCCACGAGCAGCTGTGGAGGCCAAGTCATTGGGTGTATTTAAGGCAGAGATAGATAGGTTCTTGATCAGCCAGGGCATCAAAGGGTATGGGGAGAAGGCAGGGTAGTGGGAATGACTGGAAGAATTGGATCAGCCCATGATTGAATGGTGGAGCAGACTCAATGGGCTGAATAGCCTACTTCTGCTCCTATAGCTTATGGTCTTACGGTCTAATACTTTTTATAGGTGCTGTACCTTAGAACATAGAAGACTGAGAGGAAATTTGACAGAGGTATATAAAATTATGAGGGGTATAAATCAGGTAAATGTAAAGAGGATTTTTCCACTGAGGTTGGGTGGAAGTACAACCAGAGGTCATGGGTTAAGGGTGAAAGGTGAAGAGTTTAAGGGAACATGAGGGGAAACCTCTTCACTCAGAGAGCTGTGATAGTGTGGAATGAGCTGCCAACACAAGTAGTGTATGTGAGCTCGATTTCAGTATTTAAGCAAAGTTTGAATAGGTACATGGATAGCAGGATTATGGGGGGCTATGGTTGGCAGTTTAAATGGTTTTAGCATGGACTAGATGGGCCAAAGGGTCAGTTTTTGTGCTGTACTCCTCTGTGACTCAATGGCTCAAAGTATTTTGTTTGACCAAGCAGGACCCCTCTCCCAACACACCAATGGAACCCCTCCTCCACATCCCACTATCTGACGTCTTCACCCTCACTCGTGGGAAAGGACCTTCCAGATTTGGTCTTCCAGCAATGGCTTCCTGTTGAAGGGAACAGTGCCCATCTCATCATCACTGAAAGTGGCATAGGCAGACAAGAACTTTAATGAATACTTGCCTTAATACAGCTGCACTTTTCACCATGTTTTATAGGCAGTCTCGGGGTTACAACGTTGCGTTCTTGAGAACTCATCGTAAGGTGAGCTCTTCTTCGGTCAAAATGAGAGAGGATCACAGAACTTGACTCGACAAAGGATGCTCGGCAGTCGTGGCAGGGTTTGAACACCATCCCCTCTTACAGAGTTAAATCAAGCGACAAAGTCAACAGCGGGGCTTCGCTTCCAGATGGGCTCAACACCTTCCATGCTCACTTTTACCATCAAAGCATAGAGGGACCATCACAAACCCCCACGTCCCTTTCAACCATCAGCTCTTGAACCAAAGGGGGCAACTTTACAAAACTTCACTTGCCTCATTGCTGAAATGTTCCCACAACCTTTGGGCTCACTTTCAAAAACTCTTCATCTCATGTTCTCGATATGCATTCCTTACTTACTTATTATTATTATTATTTCCTCTTTTATTTGTATTCACACAGTTTGTAGTCATCTGCACGCCAGTTGAATGCTCAAGTTGGGCAGTCTTTCCTTAATTCTGCTATGGTTATTATTTTACAGATGTATTGAGTATGTCCAGAATATCAGGGTTGTATATGGTGACATATATGTACCTTGATAATAAATTTACTTTGAACTTTGAAATTGCTGACACCAGTGAGTGAGCAGCTGCGGAATGAACCGCTATAAATGCACTCACTGACTCAGTGAGTCTTCTCGACATTCCTGACTCTGTTTGACCAAACTCAAGCAAAAAAGCATCGGCACCCTCCACCGAGCACTCAATCGTGCAGCAAAGCACCAACAAAGACACGGACTTGCAGAACCCCAAAGACTACTCGTTCACTCGGTAATTCGACATACCACAGGCTCTCTCTCTCCCTAATAAGGGGGAAAGAGGTGTCTCCGTTTCACAGTGAGAGGGGGGACATAACAAACAACTCACTGATTTACGATGTTAAAAGTCTGTTGCTTCGCTTTTTCCAAGCTCTGAGCTCAAAGAGTCGGCACCAGAAAGGTGCAGCCCCCTGGATGCACTACATACAGTACTAGCCCGCTGTTCCTGATGTTGCGTCACTTCAGTCAGGGGCACCGGCCTTGAATCAGCCCGTCTCCAGAGCCATGAAAATCTGGAACCCTGAAGGTGCACTAGTCCTCCAGCCGTGTCCTTGACATATCAAAAAGTGGCCGGTCGTGAGGCCCCGAGAGCGGGTCCCATTCCCACAAAGGATCGAAGTCAGAGTGTAACTCCAGGTCAGGGTCTTCAACAGAACCTTGAAAAGGAAAAAAAGGATCTCAAAAATAGAAATAGAGCTGTTTCCAAAGATGCAAGCAGTCACCGTTTAGCACAATCTTAACTTCACTCCACCCCTCCGTCTGCACCCACACCCTCCTGACCCGTCCAAGGTTCGAATTTCTGTCCTTCCTCCCAGATGCTGTTGGAGTCTGTGAGCACTGGCCCTCATTCCTGACTGACACCGTGTCAACGCATAGTCTCAGGGCATCTTGCAACTCAGAAACAGGCCACTTGGCCCAGCCTCTCCATTCTGACCTTTGCACTTCTCCACTCGTCCAATTTTTGCCCATCGCCTTCCCTGCTTTGATGATTCACGTGCTGAAGTTGGTGTGTTTTCATGCAGACTCCCAAATGCTCACAGCAAAGTATGCAAGAGGACACCTTAAAAGGGATTAGCTTCAGTTGCCACATGTACATCAAAATGTTGCAACATACTGTGAAATATATGGTTTGTGTCAAATCAAATCAGCGAGGATTGTGTTGGGAGCTACCCCCAGGCATCACCACACTTCCAGCACCAACGTAGCGTGTCCACACTAACCTGGATGTCGTTGGAATGTGAGAGGACACTGGAGTGCCCAGAGGAAACCCGTGCGGTCACTGGGAGAGGGTACAGGCTCCTCACAGGCAGCGGCAGGAGCTGAGCTTTGATCCCTGATTACAGGTGGAGTAGGTGACTGTACGAACCATTACACCTCTTTTCATGTTGTGGTGTTCGCCGAGCTCGGCAGTTAGATTGCAGGTATTTCATCACTATCCGAGGTGACATCCTCAGTGCCGAGTTTTTGGTGTTTCTCTCTGGGAGTGCTCATGTGCTCGCTTGCCTCCATCCTGATTGGCTACCCCTTCATTGACCTTGAATTCTATTGGCTTGCATTTCTTTGGCTCTTAGGGGTTCGTAGATGGCGTCTATTTCGATATGTTTGTTTACGGAGTTATCAGAAGATAGACACGCTTCTAAAAATTCTCGTGCCTGCTTCATGTTGGCCTGTGCCAGAACCGCTGACATGCCCCAGTTAAAGCGATGTCCACCTTGGTCTTTGTGTACGGAGATCGGTGACAACGGATCATGTCTCCGTGCCACCAGTTTGCACCGCTGTAAATGAGTTGAGAGTTTATGTCCTGTCTGGCCGACGTGGTTCTTGTTGTAATTTCTGCAGGTGATCCCGCGCACCACATTGCTTCTGTCGGTTGTCTTTACTGGTACCTCGGTCCTTGAGACGAGCTTCCTGAAAGTCGGCATTGGTTTGTGAGCGATTGTGATGCCGTGAGGCTCTAGAAGTCGAGCTGTCAGTTCTGAGATAACCTTGATGTAGGCCGAGGTCGCGCACTTCAAATGCCTCAGCCTGAGCTAACAATATCAGCGGCGTCCGTCCCAGTACCTGTTGTCTGAATCATGTGCTCTGCCTTAGTGGCCATCAGAAGGACCTCCCAGCTGTCACTAGAGTAGCTGAAGAATTAATTTTAAAGCCTTAATAAAAGTTTATATATTGATCTTGAGAGGAAATCTGGGAGTCCACAGGATCTGCTAATCCACATGAAAGGGCTAAAAGATTCTGCAATTCTATTTATGACTTTTCTTACAATCCCATGCATCGAGTGGCACCTCTGCCATGGCAGAGACCCTCAGTACTACATGGAGTCTTGGCCTGGTTGTTCATGTCCTTGGCTTTGGCATTGGACTACTGGTTAGAGTGCTGCCCATGGTTGGGAAGTGCCTAGTTAGTCACTGCAGTTACGGGACAGATGTTCCCACTTGAGGAGATCCCATTGGCAGGATATTCTGAAGCAGCCAGAATGTAAAAAAAAACATGCTTTTTCTTCCAACTTTTTCTGACCTCAGTTTATTTTCCTATATTCATGCCAAAGTTGTTGGCTGTATCACTCTCAGATGGCGTAACTTAAACTTGGACTCCCTCTGAGAATGCATTTACATTGGTGAAGTATAGGTCAACTGCACAAGGACCTGGAGATGTGTCAAGGAAGGTGGGGAAGTGGCAGGGTGTTAATGCGTTGCAGTTACCCTCACACTTCTGTTAGTTTTCAGGGTTTTTTTTATATGCCATACTACATTTGAATCCACAGCTTTCTAAGATGCTGTATCTGTGGAATCAGTCTGCAGGACAAACTGATTGTCTACAATTGAAATGAAGGGATGTGGTCCATACATTTCCTCTAGCCAGTTCTGCCATTTACTGTCTTCATGGCTGATCTGTAAACTTCCACCCACAACATCATGAAGAGTTTTGTGGGCTGGAGGACTCAGTGTTTTTCCTTACGAGATGCTGAGAACTTGAAGGGGTTATTGTCTAAGCTTTGTTGCACACTCCGGATCTTCAGCTCCCTGGTGTGGGAGAGGTGGAGAGGTGGTTGCCTGAGGAATCTCCTCCACTTGGCTCTGGATATTCAGAGGTCCAGGTCCAAGCTCATCGCAATGTTCTGTTTCTGGAGAGAGGCCAGGCTTTGTCTACTGCTCTGCTTGATGCCTTCTGTGACAAGTGGGCACTGTGGACTGATGTGCATCCGTGTTGGTGGGAACAGCCTTCTAGGTTGTGTTTTCTCTCATGATAAAGAACAGAAGCAAAACAAACGTACAAAAAATGTGCTACGTAGAAAGAAGAACTTCACTCGTGCCTGAGTCCAGAAATTCTTAATTCATTCAATGGATATGGACTTTGTAAGCTGAGCTCATCCTAGTTACTCAGAGAAGGTGGTGGTGAACTGCCTTCGTCGACCAGTGCAGGTTTTCAGGTGTGGGTCACCAATGGTGCTCTTAGAGATGAGATTCCAGGACCCTGACACGGTGACAGTGAAGGAACGCAGTGTATTTCCAAGTGAAGATTTGGTGTGGCTTGGAGGGTGACTTCTAGTTGGTGGTGTTCCCCTGGTTTTGCTGTCCTTATCCTTTCAGCTGGTAGAGATAGTGGGTTTGGGAGGTGCTCCCTAAGGAGTCTTGGTGGGTTGCTGCACAGCTTTCATGCAGATGGGACAAACTGCCCTTGAAATCTGCTCCAGCAGTCACTAAGGTAGTGGCTGATGGTAATCTCAACTCTACAGACTGATCGAACTGCTCCAGCAGTCACTAAGATAGTGGCTGATGGTAATCTCAACTCTACAGACTGATCGAACTGCTCCAGCAGTCACTAAGATCGTGGCTGATGGTAATCTCAACTCTACAGACTGATCGAACTGCTCCAGCAGTCACTAAGATCATGGCTGATGGTAATCTCAACTCTACAGACTGATCGAACTGCTCCAGCAGTCACTAAGATCGTGGCTGATGGTAATCTCAACTCTACAGACTGATCGAACTTCTCCAGCAGTCACTAAGATCGTGGCTGATGGTAATCTCAACTCTACAGACTGATCGAACTGCTCCAGCAGTCACTAAGATCGTGGCTGATGGTAATCTCAACTCTACAGACTGATCGAACTGCTCCAGCAGTCACTAAGATCGTGGCTGATGGTAATCTCAACTCTACAGACTGATCGAACTGCTCCAGCAGTCACTAAGATCGTGGCTGATGGTAATCTCAACTCTACAGACTGATCGAACTTCTCCAGCAGTCACTAAGATCGTGGCTGATGGTAATCTCAACTCTACAGACTGATCGAACTGCTCCAGCAGTCACTAAGATCGTGGCTGATGGTAATCTCAACTCTACAGACTGATCGAACTGCTCCAGCAGTCACTAAGATCGTGGCTGATGGTAATCTCAACTCTACAGACTGATCGAACTGCTCCAGCAGTCACTAAGATCGTGGCTGATGGTAATCTCAACTCTACAGACTGATCGAACTGCTCCAGCAGTCACTAAGATCGTGGCTGATGGTAATCTCAACTCTACAGACTGATCGAACTGCTCCAGCAGTCACTAAGATCGTGGCTGATTGCAACCTCAACTCTAGACTGGTCTAACTGTGGTGTCCCTGAACTCCACTGCTTATCTAGTGTCCCTCTACTTCTGCCTTAAAATATTCAAGAACTTTAAAATATTCCACCATCCTTTGAAGAAGAAAGAGCTAATGAATCTCGCTGCTGCCATTAGGAAGAAGGTACAGGAGCCTGAGGATTTACACTGTCAGGTTCAGGAGAAGTTATTAATCCTTCAGCCATCAGGTTCCTGAATCAAAGGAGATTACTTCACTCGCCCCATCGTTGAAATGTTCTTACAACCTACGGACTCACTTTCAAGATTCTTCATCTCATGTTCTTGATATTTATTGATTATTTACTTATTATATAATAATAAAATAATATAATTAGATATTATAATTATTTCTTGCCTTTTGCACACTGGCAGAGCATCCAAGTTGGTGTGGTGTTCTATTGATTCTATTATGATTATGGATTTATTGAGTATGCCTGCAAGAAAATGAATCTCTGGGTTGTATACGGTGACATATGTGTACTTTGAAAATAAATTTGCTCTCACCTTACTTCCTTCCTGCTCACTACATTGCTGGGGTTTAGGGCAGCAATGAAGGTCTTCCATTTCTTACAGTGGTCAGGGCTTCCTTCATTATGTCAGCAGCTTCCTGTCAGTCATGCAAGTCCCCAGCTGGAGACTCAGGAATACCGTCACGTTCAGATAGAGGAGGAGTCTTCATTGCTGTTTCTGTGACAATTTTTTTTTGAGCAGTCAGGTTGTTAGCCCTGAGCTGAACCCCTGAACCCGAAGGACCATTGGACCACTGACCTCTACCCTTTGACCTGTTTGACAAGGGTGACCCTACCAAGAGCCAAAACATAAAGCCCTGACTCCAGCTAACACAGCTCTCCAGGTCATTGAAACACAACAAACCTCTAAACCATGACAAAGTTGTGGTCCTCCTGGAGGATCTGCTCCCAAGACCTAACATTAACTCCAAACCTGACCTGACCCGACCCAAAAACTGCACTAAAGCAGAGGGAAAGACTATCTTAGCAGCACACGTGTAGGACAGACCATGATTAAACATATTGAGTTGTGCTGAGCCAAGCTAGTGTGGCCTAGACTGTCCCAACCCTGAATATTCTATCAGAAAATACACCTGACCCCCCCCCCCCCCCCACAGTAGTTTGGGTCCTGATCAGCTCGCCTAGATTCCAGCCTAGACTTCGAGGACTGGCTCTGTTGTGGGTCAGAGTGCAGATTGTGATTTGGCAGAAGATGTGGTTGTTCAGGATGACTGAGAGACAGCTGCCATGAGAATGTTATTTTGGAATATCCCTTCATGTTTCAGAACAACAGAGTTCATGCTCTTCAGGCAAACTTGTTCTTTCAGGAATAGCCCATGCCCTCTGCAGAAGGACACCATCCTGCCTTTCCAGGCACCGTTCTACATTAAAAACACATTCACACAGAGCAAATGGAAGGGAAATTGCCCAACACAGTAAGAACTTGATCTTTGTTGTTGACAAAATGCAATTCCATTGAGCGGCACACATAAACTCTACATGAGGCAGCAGAATTTCCAAGCTAATGCGCTGGCTCCTAACTCTATACAGATTATTTCGGCATAACAATAATGACAACGCCACAAAAGAGATCCTTTGCACTTTGAAAGACTCTGGTGTTCTGAGGGGTGATTTTAGGTGTGGGGAAGGGGACTTTTGTCTAGCTCTGGACATTTTTTTTGAGGAAGTGCCCTGAATGTCTGGCTGTGGTTCATTGTGTACTTAATACAAACTCATTTTCCACCAGTTAAAACAGTGCCATCTGCCAGCACTCTTGGGCAAGCCCTTGGTCACACAATATATTTGTTGACTTTTACTTATCTAATTTTATTTATTTAGAGATTGAGGTACAGAATTGTAGAATCAAGAATTCTTTAAGTTATAAGTGGATATCAACTCCATTTCCAAAATTCTCTTCTATCACCAGTCCATAACTTATCAGTGAGTTTCCTTCGTTGCAATCTAGATCGTGCAATCTAAATTGAGTATCAACTCTGAATCACTGCACAGGGAGGCACGCTACAAACTTACTGCTGTCTCAGCTCACTTTTGACTTACTTTAGCCATTCTGAGGTCTCACAACTTGTAAACCAAATTTGCAGTCTCTGTTTTGTGCTCAGAATGAGTAGGTTCTGAAGACAACCCAGATTAAAGTTTTTTTTTAAACTGTAAAATCCTGTCCGAGGAAATCCCCACAACGTGTCTAACTCAGCTTTGGGATTCACCCACAGGAGATGGTATTTTAAATGGATAGTGAATGAGTGAATGTGGCACTGAGAGTATGGGTAGGTCTGCGTTAATGCTTGTTCCATAATGTGAATGGTGGATTAGAGAATGATATTTGCATTACTTGGACCCCACATTGGTTATAGTTAATTGCAAATGGAAAAACCTGTTAAAATCGGTACTTTGAAACCAATTATAACCTGTTGTGCTATAACATTGACAACTATCACGGCAGAGCGGATCTATGCTCACTGATTCCCAGGAATGTCTAGCCCATGACCAATCAAAATGCAGATGAAGCTGGGGGTAGCATGAGAACCCAGAGTCCTTGCACTGGGAGTATTAGCTCTGCGTGAGCAGAACGAGCAGTGAGTCACTTCTCAAACCACGCCATCACACAGCTGAGGATGAGTCTGCAGTTCACACTGTTGGATCCTGATACGTTTGGGATCCAAAGGTTCCTCAGAAGTCAAGAATGGGACATAAAACTTGTTGCTTATGGCTGTTTTATTAAACGTTGAAAGAACGGGGAACGAGAGAGCTGAGAGAAGAAAAGGACAAAAAGCAGTCATGGTCATCTTATACTGAGGCTAGAAATTACGAGAGTTCTAGTGATTACAATGAAGAAATAAAATAACTGGATTCAAATGGCATGACCCCTGCTACTGAAAACTGTGAAGTTTCTAGAAAAATACAGAAGCAACTGTATTATGATTACTGGAAAATCTGCTGCACAATTACATGTATAGAACTGATTAGATACAAGCAAGTACAGGAAAGTTAAACTGCAAGGTAAGTAACTATTCGACACCCAACACCATATTTATGTCACTAGCCACAGCAGAAGCTATGAAACCAGAATGAAGGATGTGAACCTTGATCCTAAAGCAGGGCATATAAGAAAGCAGGATTTGTGTCACTGTGGTTGTGCTGACCTGTACGGGTGTGTTGTGAGTGTCATTGCTGTACATATAGTGTGTATAGCAAACCTGGGTGCTAATTATCAACATCTGAATTAGTCTATGCAGGTTAATAGTTTTTCCAAAGTAGCACTGGACAGCAAAGATTTTACTTCCTGAATACTTTTGGGTGTATATTATTGATTTTGGGCTGAAATCACCATGAAATTTCCCTATCATGCACCATTCAATTCATAATTTAATAAAAATTGATGCTGATGTTAAAGAAGACATTTTTGTTGGTCCACAAATCAAACTGGTCGTCAATGTCAGCCAATTCAAAGAACTTCTAGATGGATTGGAGAAAATTGTGTGGAAGGTATTCAAGGACATTGTTGAAAATTTTCTTGGCAACTACTTATCACCAAAGTGTGTGCGGCATACAATGTTTTAAGCATACAAAACCATGAATTGAAACAAGTCACCGAAGATTCATTTTCTGCATTTGAATTGAATTGAAAGATCTTTATTGCCATTATACATAGATACAATGAAACTTTGTTTGGCTTCCTCTCAGGCAATCAAACAAAGCGGTAGATAAAAACAAGACAGTGATAGAAAAACAGTATTAGATAAATAAGTAACAGAAAATAAGTTGCAGCATCACCAGAATATCACAGTAATGCACAAAGTGCCATTAGTGCAAGTATTTGAGTCCTTGTGTGTGCTCACAGTTTCAGTCATTGTTCTGTGGGAGTGGTGTGGTGGAGGCCACAGCTCTGGGGTAGAAGCTGTTCCTCAGTCTATTTGTTCTGGCTTTTAGTGTCCTGAACCTTTTGCTGGACGGCAGCGGGTCAAACAGGGAGTGGCCGGGGTGTGCGGTGTCTCTGGTTATGCTGATCGCTTTCCTCCGGAGTCTGCTGGAATAGATGTGTCCAGTCCTGGGAGCTCCATCCTCCATCCTGACAATTTGCATTCCCATTAAGACTTCTTCCCTGCAAATCTTGGTACTGTCAGTGACAAAATTGGTGAAATGTTTCACCAGGACATTGTGATCATGGAGAATTGGTATCAGGGCAAATGGAATCCATCAATGCTGGCTGATTATTGTTGGAGACTAAAACAAGAAGCCTCAGACACTGAGTTAAATGAAAATCATCAACAAAACGTATTTAGCTCAGTTAAACTATTCCAAAGCATCAGCACTGTTGTACAATTAAACACATTATATTCAATAAAAGTTAATTTCTTGTTTCTCCAAATTCCTATGTGATACAAGAAAGCTGAGTTATATTGATATTCACCTTCCATCTGTCTATCATAACCACAGAAAAATTCTGAAGAAGCAATATTTTTGAAAAAAATTGTTGTCTAATATATTTTTTCTGAAGGTATTAGGTGTCTGTAAGCTTGTTTCATTTACAATGATCTATTTAACTCTTTTATTTATTTGTTTTGGAGGATATGTCAGCATTTAGTGTCCATCCATAATTGGCCTTGAGCTAGAGGTTGTGAGCCACCTTGGAAGTGTTGCTGTTGGGGAGGGAGAATCCAGATTTAGACCCAGCAAGAACAAAAGAAATGTGGTGAATAGTGAAGGTCAGGAATATCTGTGACTCGGAGGGGAATCTACAGGTGGTAGTGGTTGCTGAATTTTGCATCATAACTTTCAAACCTTTTTGTTGAATCGTATCCCCGATTGCTTGGCTTAAATAACTTCCAGCTCACTTTCTCCCCTGCAAGGAGATTAGAGAGTTGTTACAGATTATAAAGCTGTCCTTTCAAAACTCAGACAAATAAAACTGGTAATGCTAAAACTCCATAATAAACACAGATTCTGGAAATTCTTGGGCACAGGGAAAGGGAAAGGAATCGGATGTTTGAAATCAATAAAGATTTGTTAGGACTAAAAAATTTATTTTCATCCTTCAGCTTAGCTTTAACTGTCCAACCCTAAGCAGGCTGATCCACAACATCCCTGTGGAATTAAATAAAAACTACACAGCAACCTGTGTTGAATGTAATGACAATTTTTTATCATGAAGAATTCTCAAGAAGAAACAGATGCAACGTTATTTCTACAATCTATTCTTTTGCTCCCTGCAGTTTATGTGGAAGGATGGTGTGATGGTGCCTTGTTTGACCAGCGTGAGGTTAAATTTGTGGTCGGAGAAGGGGAAGATCACGATATTCCCATAGGAGTGGACAAAGCCATGGAGAAAATGCAGAGAGGAGAGCATTGCATTCTTCACCTGAACCCAAAGTAAGTGCACAGCATACTAATTGGAAAATCATAGACATAAGGGTATACAGCTCAGAAACAGCCCCCTCAAACCACTGTGTCCTACTTTAATCCATTGTGGTTCCTGTCATCGGGTCCAATGATGACAGGATATCTGTGCGGGCGAGTTTTTAAAGTGGAAAAGCCGTTGCATTGGGTGATTCTACTCTCTCAACCTCAGAAGTCTGGGTCCAGTGGTGTGAGTAGTCTTCCTTAGATGCAGTGGATGACCATGACATCTCCTGTGCCTTGTCGTGCCCTTCACTGTCCACGGGCGTTACAGAACCGCCTTCCTGGCCAATGGATCTCACTGCACACCTCACCTGCCCAGTCTGCATTATAGATAAGGATTAATCAATTATTTTCCTCATACCCCCATCATCTTCCACCAAATTGTACCACTTGCCCGTACACCAGTGGCAGCGGACAGTGGCCAATGAACCTGCACATCTTTTGGATGTGGGAGGAAACCGGAGCACCTGGAGCAAGGGCTCCCAATCTGGGGTCCACAAACTCCTCGGTTAATGGTAGGGTATAAAAACTCCCACTCTCGAGGAAATCCATGTGATCATGGGGCGAATGTATAAGTTCTACGCAGACTGATCCCAAGGTCAGGATCGAACCCTGGTTTCTGGAGCTGAGGGGCAGAAAGACACAGCATAGTTCCATCTCTCTGTTGTCATGCCCCTTCGAAATGTCTTTGTCTTGTTTTCCCATGAGGAAGCCAAAACCTTTGAAAACATCTGAAAACAAGTCCCATTGATATGGCCTTTGTTAAAACCCTGCAATTGTAAGTGTAGCATTTATGAATCACCAACAAGAAGCAATGAATTAATTTAGCACTTTCTCAACTGAGGGAAGTTGACTAGAGACCCCAACTTTCTGCTCTTCAAATGCATCTGAAAAAACGCATGGACCTGTTCCCCATCCTCATCCAAAGGCCAAGTCCACATGTACACTGGACTGGAGTCAGTGCAATGTCAATGTGGTCAAGTCTCTGAGCTCAGACAGAAGAGCATGGTAAATGGGATGTACTGACAATGACAACAATACTCCATTATATTATGTCTTTTAACGTAAAGCGTCCCTGAACACTTCACAATTTTTAACTATCAAAAGAGAGAGGTATAAACACTAAAAGCTTAACTAAAGACAAACATGAGAAAATCTACAGTTGCTGGAAATCCAAGCAACACACAGAAAATGCTGGAGGAACTCAGCAGACCAGGCAACATCTATGGAAAAGAGTACAAACAACATTTTAGGCCGAGACCTTTCATCAGCACTGGTGGGAAAAAAGATGAGGAGTCAGAGTAAGAAGGTGAGGGGAGGGGAGGAAGAAACACAAGGTGATAACTGAAGTAAAAGTTGGGAAGTCAATTAGTGAAAGAGATACAGGACTGGAGAAGGGGGAAGCTGAAAGGAGAGGACAAAAGGCCAAGGAAGAAAGAAAAGGGGGAGGAACCCAGAAGCAGGTGATGGGCAGGTAAGGAGAAAAGGTGAGAGAGGTAAAAAGGATGGGGAAGCATCATGCTATGAGCAGGTTCAGCAGAAATAGAGGAATTGAGAGAAGGGGATGGCATTTTCACAAGTAACAGGGTGGGAAGAGGTATAGTCCAGGTAGCTGTGAGAGTCATTGGGTCCATAACAGACATCAGTAGACAAGTTGTCTTCAGAGATAGAGACAGTCAGATTGAGGAAGGGAAGGGAGGTGTCAGAAATGGACCAGGTGAATTTGAGGGCAAGGTGGCAGTTGGAGGCAAAGTCGACAAGTTCAGCACGAGTGCAGGAAGCCATTGTTTAGGAACAGTGTGAGACGGTCACCAGTGTAGGCTTAGAGCGTAGACTGTTCCATGTAGCCAACAAACAGGCAGCCATAGCTGGGACCCATGTGGGTGCCCTTGGCTACCACTTTTGTCTGAAGGAAGTGGGAGGAGCTGAAGGAGAAGTTATTGAGAGTGAGAACAAGTTCTGCCAGATCAAGGAGAGTGCTAGTGGAGGGGAACTGGTTGGGTCTGGTGTCCAGAAAGAAACAGAGAGCTTTGAGACCTTCCTGGTGGGGAATGGAAGTGTATAGGGGCTGGACATCCATAGTGCAAATAAAATTATCTGCACCAGGGAAGTTGAAGCCATTTTAAAATGTGTGTGAAGTTATAAACCAGCCTGTCCAGGTAACCCCACTGTTTCCGCTTGTTCCTGCCCCACTGAACTCATATCAGCACAACTCGACTCTGTTTTATCCCCCCGGTTCAGTCCCTTCCTACATGCATCCCTGACACTTCACACACTCTTGATCTGGCCACTCCACCAGGGGTAGGTACCCCTGTCCTCACCTACCACCCCACCAGCCTCCGTGTTCAGCACATAATTCTCCATAACATCTACCATCATCAATGGGATCCCACCACCAAGCACATCTTTCCTCCCCACCCAACCTACTGCTTTCCGCAGGGATTCCCCACTGATCTCCCTCCATTACTCATTCCCTACTGATCTCCCTCCATTGTCCATTCCACACTGATCTCCCTCCATTGCTCATTCCCCACTGATCTCCCTCCATTGTCCATTCATCACTGATCTCCCTCCATTGCTCATTCCCCACTGATCTCCCTCCATTGTCCATTCCACACTGATCTCCCTCCATTGTCCATTCCCCACTGATCTCCCTCCATTGTCCATTCCACACTGATCTCCCTCCATTGTCCATTCCCCACTGATCTCCCTCCATTGTCCATTCCACACTGCTCTCCCTCCATTGTCCATTCCACACTGATCTCCCTCCATTGTCCATTCCCCACTGATCTCCCTCCATTGTCCATTCCACACTGCTCTCCCTCCATTGTCCATTCCCCACTGATCTCACTCCATTACTCATTCACCACTGATCTCCCTCCATCATCCATTCCACACTGATCTCCCTCCATCGTCCATTCCACACTGATCTCCCTCCATTGCTCATTCCCCACTGATCTCCCTACATTGTCCATTCCCCACTGATCTCCCTCCATTGTCCATTCCCCACTGATCTCCCTCCATTGTCCATTCCCCACTGATCTCCCTCCATTGCTCATTCCTCACTGATCTCCCTCCATTGTCCATTCCCCACTGATCTCCCTCTATTGTCCATTCCACACTGCTCTCCCTCCATTGTCCATTCCATACTGATCTCCCTCCATTGCTCATTCCCCACTGATCTCCCTCCATTGTCCATTCCCCACTGTTCTCCCTCCATTGTCCATTCCACACTGATCTCCCTCCATTGTCCATTCCCCACTGATCTCCCACCATTGTCCATTCCCCACTGATCTCCCTCCATCGTCCATTCCCCACTGATCTCCCTCCATCGTCCATTCCACACTGATCTCCCTCCATCGTCCATTCCACACTGATCTCCCTCCATTGCTCATTCCCCACTGATCTCCCTACATTGTCCATTCCCCACTGATCTCCCTCCATTGTCCATTCCCCACTGATCTCCCTCCATTGTCCATTCCCCACTGATCTCCCTCCATTGCTCATTCCCCACTGATCTCCCTCCATTGTCCATTCCCCACTGATCTCCCTCCATTGTCCATTCCACACTGCTCTCCCTCCATTGTCCATTCCATACTGATCTCCCTCCATTGCTCATTCCCCACTGATCTCTCTCCAATGTCCATTCCACACTGATCTCCCTCCATTGTCCATTCCCCACTGATCTCCCTCCATTGCTCATTCCCCACTGATCTCCCTCCATTGCTCATTCCCCACTGAACTCCCTCCATTGTCCATTCCCCACTGATCTCCCTCCATTATCCATTCCACACTGATCTCCCTCCATTGTCCATTCCCCACTGATCTCCCTCCATTGCTCATTCCACACTGATCTCCCTCCATTGTCCATTCCCCACTGATCTCCCTCCATTGCTCATTCCCCACTGATCTCCCTCCATTGTCCATTCCCCACTGTTCTCCCTCCATTGTCCATTCCCCACTGATCTCCCTCCATTGCTCATTCCCCACTGATCTCATTCCATTGTCCATTCCCCACTGATCTCCCTCCATTGTCCATTCCACACTGATCTCCCTCCATTGCTCATTCCACACTGATCTCCCTCCATTGTCCATTCCCCACTGATCTCCCTCCATTGCCCATTCCACACTGATCTCCCTCCATTGCTCATTCCACACTGATCTCCCACCACTGTCCATTCCACACTGATCTCCCTCCATTGTCCATTCCCCACTGATCTCCCTCCATTGTCCATTCCACACTGATCTCACTCCATTGCTCATTCCCCACTGATCTCCCTCCATTGTCCATTCCACACTGATCTCCCTCCATTGTCCATTCCCCACTGATCTCCCTCCATTGCTCATTCCACACTGATCTCCCTCCATTGTCCATTCCCCACTGATCTCCGTCCATTGTCCATTCCACACTGAACTCCCTCCATTGTCCATTCCCCACTGATCTCTCTCCATTGGCCATTCCACACTGATCTCCCTCCATTGTCCATTCCCCACTGATCTCCCTCCATTGTCAATTCCACACTGATCTCACTCCATTGCTCATTCCCCACTGATCTCCCTCCATTGTCCATTCCACACTGATCTCCCTCCATTGTCCATTCCCCACTGTTCTCCCTCCATTGTCCATTCCACACTGATCTCCCTCCATTGTCCATTCCCCACTGATCTCCCTCCATTGTCCATTCCCCACTGAACTCCCTCCATTGCTCATTCCCCACTGATCTCTCTCCATTGTCCATTCCCCACTGATCTCCTTCCATTGCTCATTCCCCACTGATCTCCCTCCATTGCTCATTCCCCACTGATCTCCCTCCATTGTCCATTCCCCACTGATCTCCCTCCATTGCTCATTCCCCACTGATTTCCCTCCATTGTCCATTCCCCACTGATCTCCCTCCATTGCTCATTCCCCACTGATCTCCCTCCATTGTCCATTCCCCACTGTTCTCCCTCCATTGAAAATTCCCCACTGATCTCCCTCCATTGCTCATTCCCCACTGATCTCCCTCCATTGTCCATTCCCCACTGATCTCCCTCCATTGCTCATTCCACACTGATCTCCCTCCATTGTCCATTCCCCACTGATCTCCCTCCATTGCTCATTCCACACTGATCTCCCTCCATTGTCCATTCCCCACTGATCTCCTTCCATTGCTCATTCCCCACTGATCTCCCTCCATTGCTCATTCCCCACTGATCACCCTCCATTGTCCATTCCACACTGATCTCCCTCCATTGTCCATTCCCCACTGATCTCCCTCCATTGCTCATTCCCCACTGATCTCCCTCCATTGCTCATTCCCCACTGATCTCTCTCCATTGTCCATTCCCCACTGATCTCTCTCCATTGTCCATTCCACACTGATCTCCCTCCATTGTCCATTCCCCACTGATCTCTCTCCATTGTCCATTCCCCACTGATCTCCCTCCATTGCTCATTCCACACTGATCTCCCTCCATTGTCCATTCCCCACTGATCTCCCTCCATTGTCAATTCCACACTGATCTCACTCCATTGCTCATTCCCCCACTGATCTCCCTCCATTGTCCATTCCACACTGATCTCCCTCCATTGTCCATTCCCCACTGATCTCCCTCCATTTTCCATTCCATACTGATCTCCCTCCATTGCTCATTCCCCACTGATCTCCCTCCATTGTCCATTCCACACTGATCTCCCTCCATTGTCCATTCCCCACTGATCTCCCTCCATTGTCCATTCCCCACTGATCTCCCTCCATTGCTCATTCCCCACTGATCTCTCTCCATTGTCCATTTCCCACTGATCTCTCTCCATTGTCCATTCCACACTGAACTCCCTCCATTGTCCATTCCCCACTGATCTCTCTCCATTGTCCATTCCCCACTGATCTCCCTCCATTGTCCATACCCCACTGATCTCCCTCCATTGTCCATTCCATACTGATCTCCCTCCATTGCTCATTCCCCACTGATCTCCCTCCATTGTCCATTCCCCACCGTTCTCCCTCCATTGTCCATTCCACACTGATCTCTCTCCATTGTCCATTCCCCACTGATCTCCCTCCATTGTCCATTCCCCACTGATCTCCCTCCATTGCTCATTCCCCACTGATCTCTCTCCATTCTCCATTCCCCACTGATCTCTCTCCATTGTCCATTCCACACTGATCTCCCTCCATTGTCCATTCCGCACTGATCTCCCTCCATTGTCCATTCCACACTGATCTCCCTCCATTGTCCATTCCCCACTGATCCTCCATTGCTCATTCCCCACTGATCTCCCTCCATTGCTCATTCCCCACTGATCTCTCTCCATTGTCCATTCCCCGCTGATCTCTCGCCATTGTCCATTCCACACTGATCTCCCTCCATTGTCCATTCCCCACTGATCTCACTCCATTGTCCATTCCCCACTGATCTCCCTCCATTGTCCATTCCACACTGATCTCCCTCCATTGTCCATTCCCCAATGATCTCCCTCCATTGTCCATTCCCCAATGATCTCCCTCCATTGCTCATTCCCCACTGATCTCTCTCCATTGTCCATTTCCCACTGATCTCTCTCCATTGTCCATTCCCCACTGATCTCCCTCCATTGCTCATTCCCCACTGATCTCCCTCCATTGTCCATTCCACACTGATCTCCCTCCATTGCTCATTCCCCACTGATCTCCCTCCATTGTCCATTCCCCACTGATCTCTCTCCATTGTCCATTCCACACTGATCTCCCTCCATTGTCCATTCCCCACTGATCTCCCTCCATTGTCCATTCCCCACTGATCTCCCTCCATTGCTCATTCTCCACTGATCTCCCTCCATTGTCCATTCCCCACTGATCTCCCTCCATTGTCCATTCCACACTGATCTCCCTCCATTGCTCATTCCCCACTGATCTCTCTCCATTGCTCATTCCCCACTGATCTCACTCCATTGTCCATTCCCCACTGATCTCCCTCCATTGTCCATTCCACACTGATCTCCCTCCATTGTCCATTCCCCACTGATCTCTCTCCATTGTCCATTCCCCACTGATCTCTCTCCATTGTCCATTCCACACTGATCTCCCTCCATTGTCCATTCCCCACTGATCTCTCTCCATTGTCCATTCCCCACTGATCTCCCTCCATTGCTCATTCCACACTGATCTCCCTCCATTGTCCATTCCCCACTGATCTCCCTCCATTGTCCATTCCCCACTGATCTCCCTCCATTGCTCATTCTCCACTGATCTCCCTCCATTGTCCATTCCCCACTGATCTCCCTCCATTGTCCATTCCACACTGATCTCCCTCCATTGCTCATTCCCCACTGATCTCTCTCCATTGCTCATTCCCCACTGATCTCACTCCATTGTCCATTCCCCACTGATCTCCCTCCATTGTCCATTCCACACTGATCTCCCTCCATTGTCCATTCCCCACTGATCTCCCTCCATTGTCCATTCCATACTGATCTCCCTCCATTGCTCATTCCCCACTGATCTCCCTCCATTGTCCATTCCACACTGATCTCCCTCCATTGTCCATTCCCCACTGATCTCCCTCCATTGCTCATTCCCCACTGATCTCTCTCCATTGTCCATTTCCCACTGATCTCTCTCCATTGTCCATTCCACACTGAACTCCCTCCATTGTCCATTCCCCACTGATCTCTCTCCATTGTCCATTCCCCACTGATCTCCCTCCATTGCTCATTCCACACTGATCTCCCTCCATTGTCCATTCCACACTGAACTCCCTCCATTGTCCATTCCCCACTGATCTCTCTCCATTGTCCATTCCCCACTGATCTCCCTCCATTGCTCATTCCACACTGATCTCCCTCCATTGTCCATTCCCCACTGATCTCCCTCCATTGCTCATTCCCCACTGATCTCCCTCCATTGCTCATTCCCCACTGATCTCCCTCCATTGTCCATTCCCCACTGATCTCCGTCCATTGTCCATTCCACACTGATCTCCCTCCATTGTCCATTCCCCACTGATCTCCCTCCATTGCACATTCCCCTCTGATCTCCCTCCATTGTCCATTCCCCACTGATCTCCCTCCATTGTCCATTCCCCACTGTTCTCCTTCCATTGTCCATTCCCCACTGATCTCCCTCCATTGCTCATTCCACACTGATCTCCCTCCATTGCTCATTCCCCACTGATCTCCCTCCATTGCACATTCCCCTCTGATCTCCCTCCATTGTCCATTCCCCACTGATCTCCCTCCATTGTCCATTCCCCACTGTTCTCCTTCCATTGTCCATTCCCCACTGATCTCCCTCCATTGCTCATTCCCCACTGATCTCCCTCCATTGTCCATTCCCCACTGATCTCCGTCCATTGTCCATTCCACACTGATCTCCCTCCATTGTCCATTCCCCACTGATCTCCCTCCATTGCACATTCCCCTCTGATCTCCCTCCATTGTCCATTCCCCTCTGATCTCCCTCCATTGTCCATTCCCCACTGTTCTCCTTCCATTGTCCATTCCCCACTGATCTCCCTCCATTGCTCATTCCACACTGATCTCCCTCCATTGCTCATTCCCCACTGATCTCCCTCCATTGTCCATTCCCCACTGATCTCTCTCCATTGTCCATTCCACACTGATCTCCCTCCATTGTCCAGTCCCCACTGATCTCCCTCCATTGTCCATTCCCCACTGATCTCCCTCCATTGCTCATTCTCCACTGACCTCCCTCCATTGTCCATTCCCCACTGATCTCTCTCCATTGTCCATTCCACACTGATCTCCCTCCATTGTCCAGTCCCCACTGATCTCCCTCCATTGTCCATTCCCCACTGATCTCCCTCCATTGCTCATTCTCCACTGACCTCTCTCCATTGTCCATTCCACACTGATCTCCCTCCATTGTCCATTCCACACTGATCTCCCTCCGTTGCTCATTCCACACTGATCTCCCTCCATTGTTCATTCCCCACTGATCTCCCTGCATTGTCCATTCCACACTGATCTCCCTCCATTGTCCATTCCCCACTGATCTCCCTCCATTGCTCATTCCCCACTGATCTCCCTCCATTGTCCATTCCCCACTGTTCTCCCTCCATTGTCCATTCCCCACTGATCTCCCTCCATTGCTCATTCCCCACTGATCTCCCTCCATTGTCCATTCCCCACTGATCTCCCTCCATTGCTCATTCCACACTGATCTCCCTCCATTGCTCATTCCCCACTGATCTCCCTCCATTGTCCATTCGCCACTGATCTCTCACCATTGTCCATTCCACACTGATCTCCCTCCATTGTCCATTCCCCACTGATCTCCCTCCATTGTCCATTCCCCACTGATCTCCCTCCATTGCTCATTCTCCACTGATCTCCCTCCATTGTCCATTCCCCACTGATCTCCCTCCATTGTCCATTCCACACTGATCTCCCTCCATTGCTCATTCCCCACTGATCTCCCTCCATTGTCCATTCAACACTGATCTCCCTCCATTGTCCATTCCCCACTGATCTCCCTCCATTGTCCATTTCACACTGATCTCACTCCATTGTCCATTCCACACTGATCTCCCTCCATTGTCCATTCCCCACTGATCTCCCTCCATTGCCCATTCCACACTGATCTCCCTCCATTGTCCATTCCCCACTGATCTCCCTTCATTGTCAATTCCACACTGATCTCACTCCATTGCTCATTCCCCACTGATCTCCCTCCATTGTCCATTCCACACTGATCTCCCTCCATTGTCCATTCCCCACTGTTCTCCCTCCATTGTCCATTCCACACTGATCTCCCTCCATTGTCCATTCCCCACTGAACTCCCTCCATTGCTCATTCCCCACTGATATCTCTCCATTGTCCATTCCCCACTGATCTCCTTCCATTGCTCATTCCCCACTGATCTCCCTCCATTGCTCATTCCCCACTGATCTCCCTCCATTGTCCATTCCCCACTGATCTCCCTCCATTGCTCATTCCCCACTGATCTCCCTCCATTGTCCATTCCCCACTGATCTCCCTCCATTGTCCATTCCCCACTGATCTCCCTCCATTGCTCATTCCCCACTGATCTCCCTCCATTGTCCATTCCCCACTGTTCTCCCTCCATTGAAAATTCCCCACTGATCTCCCTCCATTGCTCATTCCCCACTGATCTCCCTGCATTGTCCATTCCCCACTGATCTCCCTCCATTGCTCATTCCACACTGATCTCCCTCCATTGTCCATTCCCCACTGATCTCCTGCCATTGCTCATTCCCCACTGATCGCCCTCCATTGCTCATTCCACACTGATCACCCTCCATTGTCCATTCCACACTGATCTCCCTCCATTGTCCATTCCCCACTGATCTCCCTCCATTGCTCATTCCCCACTGATCTCCCTCCATTGTCCATTCCCCACTGTTCTCCCTCCATTGAAAATTCCCCACTGATCTCCCTCCATTGCTCATTCCCCACTGATCTCACTCCATTGTCCATTCCCCACTGATCTCCCTCCATTGCTCATTCCACACTGATCTCCCTCCATTGTCCATTCCCCACTGATCTCCTTCCATTGCTCATTCCCCACTGATCGCCCTCCATTGCTCATTCCACACTGATCACCCTCCATTGTCCATTCCACACTGATCTCCCTCCATTGTCCATTCCCCACTGATCTCCCTCCATTGCTCATTCCCCACTGATCTCCCTCCATTGTCCATTCCCCACTGTTCTCCCTCCATTGAAAATTCCCCACTGATCTCCCTCCATTGCTCATTCCCCACTGATCTCCCTCCATTGTCCATTCCCCACTGATCTCCCTCCATTGCTCATTCCACACTGATCTCCCTCCATTGTCCATTCCCCACTGATCTCCTTCCATTGCTCATTCCCCACTGATCTCCCTCCATTGCTCATTCCCCACTGATCACCCTCCATTGTCCATTCCACACTGATCTCCCTCCATTGTCCATTCCCCACTGATCTCCTTCCATTGCTCATTCCCCACTGATCTCCCTCCATTGTCCATTCCCCACTGATCACCCTCCATTGTCCATTCCACACTGATCTCCCTCCATTGTCCATTCCCCACTGATCTCCCTCCATTGCTCATTCCCCACTGATCTCTCTCCATTGTCCATTCCCCACTGATCTCCCTCCATTGCTCATTCCCCACTGATCTCCCTCCATTGTCCATTCCCCACTGATCTCCTTCCATTGCTCATTCCCCACTGATCTCCCTCCATTGCTCATTCCCCACTGATCTCCCTCCATTGTACATTCCCCACTGATCTCCCTCCATTGTCCATTCCACACTGATCTCCCTCCATTGTCCATTCCCCACTGATCTCCCTCCATTGCTCATTCCCCACTGATCTCCCTCCATTGTCCATTCCCCACTGATCTCTCTCCATTGTCCATTCCACACTGATCTCCCTACATTGTCCATTCCCCACTGATCTCCCTCCATTGTCCATTCCCCACTGATCTCCCTCCATTGCTCATTCCCCACTGATCTCCCTCCATTGCTCATTCCCCACTGATCTCTCTCCATTGTCCATTCCCCACTGATCTCTCTCCATTGTCCATTCCACACTGATCTCCCTCCATTGTCCATTCCCCACTGATCTCTCTCCATTGTCCATTCCCCACTGATCTCCCTCCATTGCTCATTCCACACTGATCTCCCTCCATTGTCCATTCCCCACTGATCTCCCTCCATTGTCAATTCCACACTGATCTCACTCCATTGCTCATTCCCCCACTGATCTCCCTCCATTGTCCATTCCACACTGATCTCCCTCCATTGTCCATTCCCCACTGATCTCCCTCCATTTTCCATTCCATACTGATCTCCCTCCATTGCTCATTCCCCACTGATCTCCCTCCATTGTCCATTCCACACTGATCTCCCTCCATTGTCCATTCCCCACTGATCTCCCTCCATTGTCCATTCCCCACTGATCTCCCTCCATTGCTCATTCCCCACTGATCTCTCTCCATTGTCCATTTCCCACTGATCTCTCTCCATTGTCCATTCCACACTGAACTCCCTCCATTGTCCATTCCCCACTGATCTCTCTCCATTGTCCATTCCCCACTGATCTCCCTCCATTGTCAATTCCCCACTGAACTCCCTCCATTGTCCATTCCCCACTGATCTCTCTCCATTGTCCATTCCCCACTGATCTCCCTCCATTGTCCATTCCCCACTGATCTCTCTCCATTGTCCATTCCCCACTGATCTCCCTCCATTGTCCATTCCCCACTGATCTCCCTCCATTGCTCATTCCCCACTGATCTCTCTCCATTGTCCATTTCCCACTGATCTCTCTCCATTGTCCATTCCACACTGAACTCCCTCCATTGTCCATTCCCCACTGATCTCTCTCCATTGTCCATTCCCCACTGATCTCCCTCCATTGTCAATTCCCCACTGAACTCCCTCCATTGTCCATTCCCCACTGATCTCTCTCCATTGTCCATTCCCCACTGATCTCCCTCCATTGTCCATTCCCCACTGATCTCTCTCCATTGTCCATTCCCCACTGATCTCCCTCCATTGTCAATTCCCCACTGATCTCCCTCCATTGTCCATTCCCCACTGATCTCCTTCCATTGCTCATTCCCCACTGATCGCCCTCCATTGCTCATTCCACACTGATCACCCTCCATTGTCCATTCCACACTGATCTCCCTCCATTGTCCATTCCCCACTGATCTCCCTCCATTGCTCATTCCCCACTGATCTCCCTCCATTGTCCATTCCCCACTGTTCTCCCTCCATTGAAAATTCCCCACTGATCTCCCTCCATTGCTCATTCCCCACTGATCTCCCTCCATTGTCCATTCCCCACTGATCTCCCTCCATTGCTCATTCCACACTGATCTCCCTCCATTGTCCATTCCCCACTGATCTCCTTCCATTGCTCATTCCCCACTGATCTCCCTCCATTGCTCATTCCCCACTGATCACCCTCCATTGTCCATTCCACACTGATCTCCCTCCATTGTCCATTCCCCACTGATCTCCTTCCATTGCTCATTCCCCACTGATCTCCCTCCATTGTCCATTCCCCACTGATCACCCTCCATTGTCCATTCCACACTGATCTCCCTCCATTGTCCATTCCCCACTGATCTCCCTCCATTGCTCATTCCCCACTGATCTCTCTCCATTGTCCATTCCCCACTGATCTCCCTCCATTGCTCATTCCCCACTGATCTCCCTCCATTGTCCATTCCCCACTGATCTCCTTCCATTGCTCATTCCCCACTGATCTCCCTCCATTGCTCATTCCCCACTGATCTCCCTCCATTGTACATTCCCCACTGATCTCCCTCCATTGTCCATTCCACACTGATCTCCCTCCATTGTCCATTCCCCACTGATCTCCCTCCATTGCTCATTCCCCACTGATCTCCCTCCATTGTCCATTCCCCACTGATCTCTCTCCATTGTCCATTCCACACTGATCTCCCTACATTGTCCATTCCCCACTGATCTCCCTCCATTGTCCATTCCCCACTGATCTCCCTCCATTGCTCATTCCCCACTGATCTCCCTCCATTGCTCATTCCCCACTGATCTCTCTCCATTGTCCATTCCCCACTGATCTCTCTCCATTGTCCATTCCACACTGATCTCCCTCCATTGTCCATTCCCCACTGATCTCTCTCCATTGTCCATTCCCCACTGATCTCCCTCCATTGCTCATTCCACACTGATCTCCCTCCATTGTCCATTCCCCACTGATCTCCCTCCATTGTCAATTCCACACTGATCTCACTTCATTGCTCATTCCCCCACTGATCTCCCTCCATTGTCCATTCCACACTGATCTCCCTCCATTGTCCATTCCCCACTGATCTCCCTCCATTTTCCATTCCATACTGATCTCCCTCCATTGCTCATTCCCCACTGATCTCCCTCCATTGTCCATTCCACACTGATCTCCCTCCATTGTCCATTCCCCACTGATCTCCCTCCATTGTCCATTCCCCACTGATCTCCCTCCATTGCTCATTCCCCACTGATCTCTCTCCATTGTCCATTTCCCACTGATCTCTCTCCATTGTCCATTCCACACTGAACTCCCTCCATTGTCCATTCCCCACTGATCTCTCTCCATTGTCCATTCCCCACTGATCTCCCTCCATTGTCAATTCCCCACTGATCTCCCTCCATTGTCCATTCCATACTGATCTCCCTCCATTGCTCATTCCCCACTGATCTCCCTCCATTGTCCATTCCCCACTGTTCTCCCTCCATTGTCCATTCCACACTGATCTCTCTCCATTGTCCATTCCCCACTGATCTCCCTCCATTGTCCATTCCCCACTGATCTCCCTCCATTGCTCATTCCCCACTGATCTCTCTCCATTGTCCATTCCCCACTGATCTCTCTCCATTGTCCATTCCACACTGATCTCCCTCCATTGTCCATTCCGCACTGATCTCCCTCCATTGTCCATTCCACACTGATCTCCCTCCATTGTCCATTCCCCACTGATCTCCCTCCATTGCTCATTCCCCACTGATCTCCCTCCATTGCTCATTCCCCACTGATCTCTCTCCATTGTCCATTCCCCGCTGATCTCTCTCCATTGTCCATTCCACACTGATCTCCCTCCATTGTCCATTCCCCACTGATCTCTCTCCATTGTCCATTCCCCACTGATCTCCCTCCATTGCTCATTCCACACTGATCTCCCTCCATTGTCCATTCCCCACTGATCTCCCTCCATTGTCAATTCCACACTGATCTCACTCCATTGCTCATTCCCCCACTGATCTCACTCCATTGCTCATTCCCCACTGATCTCCCTCCATTGTCCATTCCACACTGATCTCCCTCCATTGTCCATTCCCCAATGATCTCCCTCCATTGCTCATTCCCCACTGATCTCCCTCCATTGTCCATTCCACACTGATCTCCCTCCATTGTCCATTCCCCAATGATCTCCCTCCATTGTCCATTCCCCAATGATCTCCCTCCATTGCTCATTCCCCACTGATCTCTCTCCATTGTCCATTTCCCACTGATCTCTCTCCATTGTCCATTCCACACTGAACTCCCTCCATTGTCCATTCCCCACTGATCTCTCTCCATTGTCCATTCCCTACTGATCTCCCTCCATTGCTCATTCCACACTGATCTCCCTCCATTGTCCATTCCCCACTGATCTCCCTCCATTGCTCATTCCCCACTGATCTCCCTCCATTGCTCATTCCCCACTGATCTCCCTCCATTGTCCATTCCCCACTGACCTCCGTCCATTGTCCATTCCACACTGATCTCCCTCCATTGTCCATTCCCCACTGATCTCCCTCCATTGCTCATTCCCCTCTGATCTCCCTCCATTGTCCATTCCCCACTGTTCTCCTTCCATTGTCCATTCCCCACTGATCTCCCTCCATTGCTCATTCCACACTGATCTCCCTCCATTGCTCATTCCCCACTGATCTCCCTCCATTGTCCATTCCCCACTGATCTCTCTCCATTGTCCATTCCACACTGATCTCCCTCCATTGTCCATTCCCCACTGATCTCCCTCCATTGTCCATTCCCCACTGATCTCCCTCCATTGCTCATTCTCCACTGATCTCCCTCCATTGTCCATTCCCCACTGATCTCCCTCCATTGTCCATTCCACACTGATCTCCCTCCATTGCTCATTCCCCACTGATCTCTCTCCATTGCTCATTCCCCACTGATCTCACTCCATTGTCCATTCCCCACTGATCTCCCTCCATTGTCCATTCCACACTGATCTCCCTCCATTGTCCATTCCCCACTGATCTCTCTCCATTGTCCATTCCCCACTGATCTCTCTCCATTGTCCATTCCACACTGATCTCCCTCCATTGTCCATTCCCCACTGATCTCTCTCCATTGTCCATTCCCCACTGATCTCCCTCCATTGCTCATTCCACACTGATCTCCCTCAATTGTCCATTCCCCACTGATCTCCCTCCATTGCTCATTCCCCACTGATCTCTCTCCATTGTCCATTTCCCACTGATCTCTCTCCATTGTCCATTCCACACTGAACTCCCTCCATTGTCCATTCCCCACTGATCTCTCTCCATTGTCCATTCCCCACTGATCTCCCTCCATTGCTCATTCCACACTGATCTCCCTCCATTGTCCATTCCCCACTGATCTCCCTCCATTGCTCATTCCCCACTGATCTCCCTCCATTGCTCATTCCCCACTGATCTCTCTCCATTGTCCATTCCCCACTGATCTCCCTCCATTGCTCATTCCACACTGATCTCTCTCCATTGTCCATTCCCCACTGATCTCCCTCCATTGCTCATTCCACACTGATCTCCCTCCATTGTCCATTCCCCACTGATCTCCCTCCATTGCTCATTCCCCACTGATCTCCCTCCATTGCTCATTCCCCACTGATCTCTCTCCATTGTCCATTCCCCACTGATCTCCCTCCATTGCTCATTCCACACTGATCTCCCTCCATTGTCCATTCCCCACTGATCTCCCTCCATTGCTCATTCCACACTGATCTCCCTCCATTGTCCATTCCCCACTGATCTCCCTCCATTGCTCATTCCCCACTGATCTCCCTCCATTGCTCATTCCCCACTGATCTCTCTCCATTGTCCATTCCCCACTGATCTCCCTCCATTGCTCATTCCACACTGATCTCCCTCCATTGTCCATTCCCCACTGATCTCCCTCCATTGCTCATTCCCCACTGATCTCCCTCCATTGCTCATTCCCCACTGATCTCTCTCCATTGTCCATTTCCCACTGATCTCTCTCCATTGTCCATTCCACACTGAACTCCCTCCATTGTCCATTCCCCACTGATCTCTCTCCATTGTCCATTCCCCACTGATCTCCCTCCATTGCTCATTCCACACTGATCTCCCTCCATTGTCCATTCCCCATTGATCTCCCTCCATTGCTCATTCCCCAC
The DNA here is from genome assembly GCF_048418815.1 of Hemitrygon akajei. Classification (NCBI taxonomy): domain Eukaryota; kingdom Metazoa; phylum Chordata; class Chondrichthyes; order Myliobatiformes; family Dasyatidae; genus Hemitrygon; species Hemitrygon akajei. Next base: position 69,271,825 of record NC_133131.1, read on the forward strand.
TGAACTCCCTCCATTGCTCATTCCCCACTGATCTCCCTCCATTGTCCATTCCCCACTGATCTCCGTCCATTGTCCATTCCACACTGATCTCCCTCCATTGTCCATTCCCCACTGTTCTCCCTCCATTGTCCATTTCACACTGATCTCACTCCATTGCTCTTTCCCCACTGATCTCCCTCCATTGTCCATTCCACACTGATCTCCCTCCATTGTCCATTCCCCACTGATCTCCCTCCATTGTCCATTCCACACTGATCTCCCTCCATTGTCCATTCCCCACTGATCTCCCTCCATTGTCCATTCCACACTGATCTCCCTCCATTGTCCATTCCCCACTGATCTCCCTCCATGGTCCATTCCCCACTGATCTCCCTCCATTGCTCATTCCCCACTGATCTCTCTCCATTGTCCATTCCCCACTGATCTCTCTCCATTGTCCATTCCACACTGATCTCCCTCCATTGTCCATTCCCCACTGATCTCTCTCCATTGTCCATTCCCCACTGATCTCCCTCCATTGCTCATTCCACACTGATCTCCCTCCATTGTCCATTCCCCACTGATCTCCCTCCATTGTCCATTCCACACTGATCTCCCTCCATTGTCCATTCCCCACTGATCTCCCTCCATTGTCCATTCCATACTGATCTCCCTCCATTGCTCATTCCCCACTGATCTCCCTCCATTGTCCATTCCCCACTGTTCTCCCTCCATTGTCCATTCCACACTGATCTCCCTCCATTGTCCATTCCCCACTGATCTCCCTCCATTGTCCATTCCCCACTGATCTCCCTCCATTGCTCATTCCCCACTGATCTCTCTCCATTGTCCATTTCCCACTGATCTCTCTCCATTGTCCATTCCACACTGAACTCCCTCCATTGTCCATTCCCCACTGATCTCTCTCCATTGTCCATTCCCCACTGATCTCCCTCCATTGCTCATTCCACACTGATCTCCCCCCATTGTCCATTCCCCACTGATCTCCCTCCATTGCTCATTCCCCACTGATCTCCCTCCATTGCTCATTCCCCACTGATCTCCCTCCATTGTCCATTCCCCACATATCCGTCCATTGTCCATTCCACACTGATCTCCCTCCATTGTCCATTCCCCACTGATCTCCCTCCATTGCTCATTCCCCTCTGATCTCCCTCCATTGTCCATTCCCCACTGTTCTCCTTCCATTGTCCATTCCCCACTGATCTCCCTCCATTGCTCATTCCCCACTAATCTCCCTCCATTGTCCATTCCCCACTGATCTCCCTCCATTGCTCATTCCACACTGATCTCCCTCCATTGCTCATTCCCCACTGATCTCTCTCCATTGTCCATTCCACACTGATCTCCCTCCATTGTCCATTCCCCACTGATCTCCCTCCATTGCTCATTCCCCTCTGATCTCCCTCCATTGTCCATTCCCCACTGTTCTCCTTCCATTGTCCATTCCCCACTGATCTCCTTCCATTGTCCATTCCCCACTGATCTCCCTCCATTGCTCATTCCCCACTAATCTCCCTCCATTGTCCATTCCCCACTGATCTCCCTCCATTGCTCATTCCACACTGATCTCCCTCCATTGCTCATTCCCCACTGATCTCTCTCCATTGTCCATTCCACACTGATCTCCCTCCATTGTCCATTCCCCACTGATCTCCCTCCATTGTCCATTCCCCACTGATCTCCCTCCATTGCTCATTCTCCACTGATCTCCCTCCATTGTCCATTCCCCACTGATCTCCCTCCATTGTCCATTCCACACTAATCTCCCTCCATTGCTCATTCCCCACTGATCTCTCTCCATTGCTCATTCCCCACTGATCTCACTCCATTGTCCATTCCCCACTGATCTCCCTCCATTGTCCATTCCACACTGATCTCCCTCCATTGTCCATTCCCCACTGATCTCCCTCCATTGCTCATTCCCCACTGATCTCCCTCCATTGTCCATTCCCCACTGATCTCTCTCCATTGGCCATTCCACACTGATCTCCCTCCATTGTCCAATCCACACTGATCTCCCTCCATTGCTCATTCCACACTGATCTCCCTCCATTGTCCATTCCCCACTGATCTCCCTCCATTGTCCATTCCACACTGATCTCCCTCCATTGCTCATTTCCCACTGATCTCCCTCCATTGTCCATTCAACACTGATCTCCCTCCATTGTCCATTCCCCACTGATCTCCCTCCATTGTCCATTTCACACTGATCTCACTCCATTGCTCATTCCCCACTGATCTCCCTCCATTGTCAATTCCACACTGATCTCACTCCATTGCTTATTCCCCACTGATCTCCCTCCATTGTCCATTCCACACTGATCTCCCTCCATTGTCCATTCCCCACTGATCTCCCTCCATTGTCCATTCCATACTGATCTCCCTCCATTGCTCATTCCCCACTGATCTCCCTCCATTGTCCATTCCCCACTGTTCTCACTCCATTGTCCATTCCACACTGATCTCCCTCCATTGTCCATTCCCCACTGATCTCTCTCCATTGTCCATTCCCCACTGATCTCCCTCCATTGCTCATTCCACACTGATCTCCCTCCATTGTCCATTCCCCACTGATCTCCCTCCATTGCTCATTCCCCACTGATCTCCCTCCATTGTCCATTCCCCACTGATCTCCCTCCATTGTCCATTCCACACTGATCTCCCTCCATTGTCCATTCCCCACTGATCTCCCTCCATTGCTCATTCCCCACTGATCTCCCTCCATTGTCCATTCCCCACTGTTCTCCCTCCATTGTCCATTCCCCACTGATCTCCCTCCATTGCTCATTCCCCACTGATCTCCCTCCATTGTCCATTCCCCACTGATCTCCCTCCATTGCTCATTCCACACTGATCTCCCTCCATTGCTCATTCCCCACTGATCTCCCTCCATTGTCCATTCCCCACTGATCTCTCTCCATTGTCCATTCCACACTGATCTCCCTCCATTGTCCATTCCCCACTGATCTCCCTCCATTGTCCATTCCCCACTGATCTCCCTCCATTGCTCATTCTCCACTGATCTCCCTCCATTGTCCATTCCCCACTGATCTCCCTCCATTGTCCATTCCACACTGATCTCCCTCCATTGTCCATTCCCCACTGATCTCCCTCCATTGCTCATTCCCCACTGATCTCCCTCCATTGTCCATTCCCCACTGATCTCCGTCCATTGTCCATTCCACACTGATCTCCCTCCATTGTCCATTCCCCACTGATCTCCCTCCATTGCTCATTCCCCACTGATCTCCCTCCATTGTCCATTCCACACTGATCTCTCTCCATTGTCCATTCCCCACTGATCTCCCTCCATTGTCCATTTCACACTGATCTCACTCCATTGCTCATTCCCCACTGATCTCCCTCCATTGTCCATTCCACACTGATATCCCTCCATTGTCCATTCCCCACTGATCTCCCTCCATTGTCCATTCCACACTGATCTCCCTCCATTGTCCATTCCCCACTGATCTCTCTCCATTGTCCATTCCCCACTGATCTCCCTCCATTGTCCATTCCCCACTGATCTCCCTCCATTGCTCATTCTCCACTGATCTCCCTCCATTGTCCATTCCCCACTGATCTCCCTCCATTGTCCATTCCACACTGATCTCCCTCCATTGTCCATTCCCCACTGATCTCCCTCCATTGCTCATTCCCCACTGATCTCCCTCCATTGTCCATTCCCCACTGATCTCCGTCCATTGTCCATTCCACACTGATCTCCCTCCATTGTCCATTCCCCACTGATCTCCCTCCATTGCTCATTCCCCACTGATCTCCCTCCATTGTCCATTCCACACTGATCTCTCTCCATTGTCCATTCCCCACTGATCTCCCTCCATTGTCCATTTCACACTGATCTCACTCCATTGCTCATTCCCCACTGATCTCCCTCCATTGTCCATTCCACACTGATATCCCTCCATTGTCCATTCCCCACTGATCTCCCTCCATTGTCCATTCCACACTGATCTCCCTCCATTGTCCATTCCCCACTGATCTCCCTCCATTGCTCATTCCCCACTGATCTCCCTCCATTGTCCATTCCCCACTGATCTCCGTCCATTGTCCATTCCCCACTGATCTCCCTCCATTGCTCATTCCCCACTGATCTCCCTCCATTGCTCATTCCCCACTGATCTCCCTCCTGGCACTTAATCCTAGCAAACGGAACAAGTACTACACCTGTCCCTGCACCTCCTCCCTTACTGCAATTCAGGGCCCCAATCTGTTCTTCCAGGTGAGGCAACACTTCACCTGTGAGTCTGTTGGGGTCATCTACTCTGTCTGGTGTTTACAGTGTGGCCTCCCTTATATCGGTGAGACCCGGCACAGATTGGTAGGCGGCTTCGCCAAGCACCTACACTCCTTCTGCCAGAAAAAGTGGGATCTCCATTTTAATTCCACTTCCCATTCCTATTCCGACATGTCAGTCCATGATCTCCTCTACTGTCGCGATAAGGCCACACTCAGTTTGAAAGAGCAACACCTTATATTCCATCTCGGTAGCCTCCAACCTGATGGCATGAACATTGATTTCTCTAACTTCCGGTAATGCACCCTCCCATTCACCATTTCCCATTCCTCTCCCTCACCTTGTCTCCTTGCCTGCTCAACACTTCCCTCTATTGCTCCTTCCCCTTGTTTTCTTCCATGGCCTTCTGTCCTCTCCTATCAGGTTCCCTCTTCTCCAACCCTGTATCTCTTTCATCTATCAACTTTTCAGCTCTTTAATTCCCCTCTTCCCCATCTGGGTTTCACCCATCACCTTGTGTTTCTTCCTCTCCTCCCCTCACTTTGTTACTCTGAGTCCTCATCATTTTTCTCTCCAGTCCTGCCAAAGGATTTTTGCTCAAAACATTGACTGTACTCTTTTCTATAGTTACTGCCTGGCCTGCTGAGTTCCTCCAGCGTTTTGTGTGTGAAGCTTAACTAAGCTTGGGCTTTGAGGAGTGTTTTCATTAACGTGTAAATCCAGTGTTCAGGAAGGCAGTTCAATGGTCAGACTTGACATTTGTACTGCATACCTGAGCCATCAATGTCAATTTCAAGGTTCGATGTTGAAAGTTCAAAGTTCAAACTTCTATATCTTAGCCTGACTGTGTACTAACCTCAGCAAAACTGCTGCTGAGGACCGCATTTTTCATCTTCCATCACCTCGAATTCACCCAGGACCCTTCTCCTTCTATTCTTTTTGGCATCTGGCGTCCATCTCCTCTTGTTGGACAACACTGGCTCCTAATGAAGTAAATGTCTTTGTTTTCACTGGTCCATAGTCATTGGATTGTACTCCTCCTCTAAGTCTGTACAATCTTCCTCAGCCCCTATATCTCTCTGGGATCTCTTCTAATCATGGATTCTTGTTCACTACAACAAAGTTTATTTTTAATTCCCTCACTAAACCTCCCGGCCTCTTTACTCCTGCTTCAGTGAGCAAGCTGTTTACTCCCTGCCCTGTACCTCTCCTTACTGAAGTTTGTGTAATGTTGCTGGTAATAGCACTTTGGGAGTTCAAAGTGACTCCATGACTATGACTATGTCAATGGAAATCGTTTAGAATCTATATATATAACTCCAACCACAATTAGCAATCTTAAATGTGAATGAGCTAGTGTTGGAGTGAATTTTGGGGTTTAGATCATTCTCGCTTAGCAAATGGCTTTGGCAATCAGTCTTCTATTCTTTGACAAAGTACTGTGGATTGAGTTCATAACAATGCATTTCCTAAAAGCTGTGAACCCAGTTCATTTGTAACCATGCTGTTCCTAAAAGCTGTGAACCCAGTTCATTCGTAACCATGCTGTTCCTAAAAGCTGTGAACCCAGTTCATTCGTAACAATGCTGTTCCTAAAAGCTGTGAACCCAGTTCATTCGTAACCATGCTGTTCCTAAAAGCTGTGAACCCAGTTCATTCGTACAATGCTGTTCCTAAAAGCTGTGAACCCAGTTCATTCGTAACCATGCTGTTCCTAAAAGCTGTGAACCCAGTTCATTCGTAACAATGCTGTTCCTAAAAGCTGTGAACCCAGTTCATTCGTAACCATGCTGTTCCTAAAAGCTGTGAACCCAGTTCATTCGTAACCATGCTGTTCCTAAAAGCTGTGAACCCAGTTCATTCGTAACCATGCTGTTCCTAAAAGCTGTGAACCCAGTTCATTCGTAACAATGCTGTTCCTAAAAGCTGTGAACCCAGTTCATTCGTAACAATGCTGTTCCTAAAAGCTGTGAACCCAGTTCATTCGTAACCATGCTGTTCCTAAAAGCTGTGAACCCAGTTCATTCGTAACCATGCTGTTCCTAAAAGCTGTGAACCCAGTTCATTCGTAACCATGCTGTTCCTAAAAGCTGTGAACCCAGTTCATTCGTAACCATGCTGTTCCTAAAAGTTGTGAACCCAGTTCATTCGTAACCATGCTGTTCCTAAAAGCTGTGAACCCAGTTCATTCGTAACCATGCTGTTCCTAAAAGCTGTGAACCCAGTTCATTCGTAACCATGCTGTTCCTAAAAGCTGTGAACCCAGTTCATTCGTAACCATGCTGTTCCTAAAAGCTGTGAACCCAGTTCATTCGTAACCATGCTGTTCCTAAAAGCTGTGAATACTGGAATACTAGCCCAGATGCTGTGGATGGAAGTGTGAAGTTTACAGGTGGTTTCGAAGACAGCATTATCTATACTTTGTAAATATGAATTGTCCTCTATGTTAGCACGTAAAATTCCATATTGTCAGAAACGTGCCACGCTCCCGAATAATGGCTTCAAGACAAATTCAAGGAAACAAAGTTTATTAACAGTTCTGCAGAGCTGGGCCCCTTCAGAGAAGGGAACCCTGAACCTTACAGGGCAGCAGGTTTTATCCTTCTTCCTTACCGCCCCTCCTCCCTGACTCGGGAGGTACATAGTCTTATCCCATTCCATATTTGGAGTTGTTTTTTTACACGTTTCTGTAAAACAATAGTCCATATCTCAGGACTTCAATGATTCCACAAACAGTTAATTTTGTCAAGGCTTCTGCATTCATAATTAGATCACACTTGTTTACAGACTTTAACCCAGACATAATTAAATCACAGTTGTCCCTAAACATTATTAAATCATACTTGTCCCTAGACTTTAACCCGGACCTGTCAGAAACGCACATCTTAATTTTGAATCTTACAATAAATACCACCCTTTTTCTTTTTAAGATGTGCGTTTCAGCTAGCATTTCTCTCACTCCCAGGGGGCCCACCTTCTTCTTTAATAGCATAAGTTTTAGCTCGTTTGTCCCATGATGGGATATCGCTACTGCCTGGAGCTGGAATATACTGCGCCTGATCAGTGTTCGTATACAAGGAATCAAACACGGCAAAAGTAAGAGAATCATTAGACCCCCGCCTGCTACGAGGAGAGCGGTACGCCACCAGCTCCCTCCTAGTAGCCCGTCTAGCCAACTCATGTTCCCCAGGGATCTCCAGGTTTGTACTGGCACGTGGGCCAGCTTCCGAATTTTGTCGGATATTTTTAACACGGCCTTTCCACTGTCTTCTATCTTAAGGCAACAGTTTGTAAGATTGAACTTCCCACATACCCCGCCTTCAGAGGCCAATAGGTAATCCACAGCCAGCCTGTTCAGGTATATTGCTGTTCGCATCTGACTCTGCTGTTTTGCCAACAGCTCCAATGCCAGTGCCGTTTGATTGGTTATCACTTCCACCACCGCCTGCAGTCTAATAATTCGGTTTAACATGTAGACAGGAGTGCGATACCCCCACGACCCATCCTGGGCCCAGGTCACTGGCCCATAGTATTCAATGATGCGAGCCGGTGGCCACTCATCACCCCACTCGCCCACCTTTATCTCCCGTGTTTCTCTCCTTAATGAATCAAACAGCTTAATTCCCAGCTTCCGGTCACCCTCCTGAGGCAGGAGGAAGAACTCCGGTCTTATGAGACCCAGGAAGCAAACACCCGCCCAGTCCCACAGTAGTTTGGTATACGCCTGATTACCGCAGACCCAGAATAACCCCTCCGGGGCAAATCCTCCTTTCTTTGCTTCCTTCCATACTTCCCTGACGCTGGGGACCCCTTCGTACGGATTCGTTCCGCTGCACTTCCAGAATTTAGAGCCGTTTCCTACGGCCTCGCAACTGCCATTCGGTTCTCTGGTTATGTACCATGCTGGCTCCTCTGGCCACCAGGTAACATTACCTTCCCTCTGCTAATTTAATGCTTCGGCAGGGACTTTCTCCCACCTTTACTTTCCCCTTCCTTTCAACACATACTTGTCCCTCCGGGTAATTGGTCAATTTCCACCTTTGCTTCTTCCGGTCTGGGACATTTGTCCAATTGTGCGCAAGCAATTCCCACGCACTCAAGCTCTCACCCCTCCACGGCCACTGTTCACTCATGTGCGGTCCTCCACAGACCCAACAACCACTCACATTTAGGCTCGTGGCAATCCGAGTCGCTAAGTCTATAAAGAGGTTCTCTTTAACATCGGGGAGGACTATATCTCTCTCTATCTCCTGATATATAGACGTGTCCTTGGAGACCACTGCCGCCTTCCTTTGCTCGCGCTCTTCCGCCTCCTTTTTCTTCTCATCCTGTATTATAATCTCCTTTACCTTATCTGCATGTTCCTTAACCAGTGTAGATGGGATGTCCCACTGCCCTCCCTTGTTTATACACAACCACCGGTCTTTCCTGGGACAGTTGAGACTTCTCATGGTCCCCCCCTGTCCCATGTATCCTTTATTATAGACTTGGTAATAAGGTTTACTATTCTCCCAACATGTTTCTCTCTTGCTTAGATCATAGCATTGATCATTCACATGCGAGTGGGACACAAATGATCCTGGGAACACCCTCTGCCCCACTCGTACCACGGTTCTGCACGTCACATTTCCCTTCAATTTCCCCGACATATAGAATCAAATATATTACAGTCAATAATGTTACAGTCACACATAGAGTTCATTTTTGCTGCCTTTTTAGCCTCACCACCATCGGTTCTTCACCGGGAACACAGGTCCACTCAGTGCGGCTTTCGGGCTTCACCGGTCCTTTTACCCTGGATGCGTGTGTCCACCCTTTTTCTTTTGTCCGTACAGCCGCCTCTGTTGTTAGCAGGACCTGGAAAGGGCCTTCCCACTGTGGCTGTAACTTCTCCGGCTTCCAGGTCCTTACCAGAACCCAATCTCCAGGCACGATCTGATGTAAAGCAAAGTCGAGCGGCGGAGTCTGGGCCAAGAGACCCTTTTTCCGTAGTTCTGCAAAGGAACGGGACAAGGCCAGTAAATTGTTCTTTACAAATAAATCACCCCCCTGTAGTGTGGGATACCCCTCTATTTTATTCCAATATGGCAGTCCAAAGAGCATCTCATAAGGAGATATTCCTATATCCTTGCGGGGTGCAGTTCGTATTCTCAGGAGAACGATCGGCAAACACTTGGTCCATGATAGCTTGGTTTCCAACATCAACTTGGTTAGCTGTGCCTTCAGGGTGCTGTTCATTCGTTCTACTCTTCCCGAACTCTGGGGATGCCACGGGGTATGGTACTTCCATTCGAAATCAAGTGCATCGCAAATTAACTGGTGCGTATCTCCTTCTTGGTACGTGGTAGTGACATTCCCGTTATTCCAGCTATCCTTTCTGGGGTAATGCATCGCTGTCCTTTACTGACCCGGTGTCCCAGGTACCTTACTTCCTTTTCTACAAATTGTAACTTTTTCTTTGAGACACGTAGCCCCTGCTTCCCCAGGAAGTTCAGTAGTCTGATGGTGTCTTCCTGCACCCCTTCCTGTGTTGGCCCGGATAGTAATAGATCGTCCACATACTGTAGCAGTTGGCTCTCTGGAGCACATTGGAATTCTGCTAGTACTTGCTCCGAGACCTGCCCAAATAGGTTAGGTGATTCGGTGAACCCCTGTGGCAGGACCGTCCACCGGAGTTGTCTTTTCCGCCCCGTCGTAGGATTTTCCCATTCGAACGCAAACATGTCACGACTGCTCTCTTCTAGCGGGCAACTCCAGAAGGCGTCTTTTAGATCTATTACACTGAACCATTCATGGTCAGGGGAGATCTTACTCATCAGTGTGTAAGGGTTGGGCACTACCGGGTATCGGGTTTGGACTACTGCATTTAGGCCCTGCAGGTCTTGTACCATCAGATAAGTCCCATCTGGCTTGCGCACCGGGAGTATTGGGGTATTATACGGTGACATACATTCCTCCAGTAGTCCGTCAGGTATCAATCCCTCAATCACCGGCTGCAGCCCTTTTCTTCCTTCCATTGCAATAGGGTACTGTTTTCTCCGTACTGGCGAACTGTTAGGTAATAGTGAGATTTGCAAGGGGGGACGTTCAAACCCCCCCGGTTCCCTTCCTGGTACCATACCTCCGGGCTTATTTTCCTATCGTCTTCTTCCCTGAGGGCAAACAGCTGTACCATTATCTTCCCGTTCCTGGGCACAGTCCCGATGCCTAGCCTGACTTGCAGATCCCGCCCGAGCAGGTTGAATCTCGCAGAGGGTAACAAAAGTAGGTCCTGTCCCGTTACCCTATCCTCATGTTCAATTTTCACGTTTTCTATAACAGGTACTTATATTATTTTGCCTCCAATACCGGATACTCCCATTACCTTTGTTCCGGTTCGGGTGCCGGGAGGTATCTGGATTACGCTAGATCTTTCGGCACCCGAATCTACCATAAAGGTTGTATCTGACCCTTGGGGACCTACTTTTAAATTTACCAGGGGTTCCTGCCGATAATTCATCCCCAAGGGGTGGAACCCCCGACCTCCCTAGTCTTCATCTTCCATCATAGCGTACGAGCGCACTTCCCGTCGGTATCTGGGGCACTCGCGCCTGAAGTGTCCTTCTTCGTTGCAGTGAAAACATCTTAAAGCCTTCCTTAGCCCTCCTCCTTGCTCCTGGCTACTACCTCGATCCAACCATGGTCCCTGTCTCTCTCTCTACTATCTGCGGTTACTTGTCGCACTGTCTGGACCATTATCCTTGCCGTCTTCTTTTGTTTCTCTTCATCCCTTCTTACAAACACTTTCTGTGCCTCCCTAAGTAGTTCACTTAAGGGTTTAGTATTCCAATCTTCTAGTTTTTCCAGTTTTTTTTTTTCTGGCCATGCTTTCGATACAAATTCAACACGAATCAGCTGTTGGCCAACCTCCGTCTCAGGGTCTTCGATTTGCGGAGCGGTAGGGGGCACATATGGGGCGGCAGGTGGTCGAGCACCTCCCATGTATTCTTTTTCTGTCCCCCTTCATTTATCGTTTTCAATTTATAACTATTTGTCGTTGGTAACCAGCATAGGGCATAATCACTTTCTTCGGGTTTAACGTTAGGTTTTGAATTCACGTACAGATTAAAGGCTTGTTGTACCCAATCCTCGCTAGACCCGAACTTAGGCCATCACACAGCCGACCCTTGGATCGGCTGGCGGGACCAGAATTCACAGTACTGTATCATTTTTTCTTTGACTTCCCTTTTCGCCTCCCATAATCCCAATTTTCTAACATCCGTCCCAACGGACTATCAGGGGGTACCCCAGGGTATTTTTCATCATTGGCGCCTGGATTTCCTTTACCCTTGTCTCTCTTAGACCCCTTATTCCCCATCTCGAGGACTTGCCCGGTTCCAATCCACCCGCAGGCACCCCGTAATTCCACAATTCTCGTGCACTACGTCTCTGCAGGAATTTAATTTGAATGTGACCCACCTAGCTCGGTCACTCCTGTCCAATTCCGGAACCTGTATTACCGCGATCGCCCAGGAATTCACCTGCAGGCACCCCGCAGTTCCACAATTCTCGTGTACTACGTCTCTACAGGAAGAAATCACCTGCAGGCACCCCGCAGTTCCACGATTCTCGTGCACTACGTCTCTACAGGAGAAATCACCTGCAGGAACCCCGCAGTTCCACAATTCTCGTGTACTACGTCTCTACAGGAAGAAATCACCTGCAGGCACCCCGCAGTTCCACGATTCTCGTGCACTACGTCTCTACAGGAATTTAATTTCTTACCTGGGTCCTGTGCACAGAAATTACTCGATCGCTCACTGTCTCAACTGCCTTGACAACCCCTCTTTGTTTCCTTGAGTCCGCCGGATATCACTCGCTCAAGCCGCGCAGGGCGACAAGCAAGGAATCAGGGACTGCCGAACTCAGCAGGGTGCACCTTCTCCGATGTCCTCCCTTGCCCCCCTCACGGCCGGAGTGTGGATCCCGGACGAGCCCCCAAGTTGTCAGAAACGTGCCACGCTCCCGAATAATGGCTTCAAGACAAATTCAAGGAAACAAAGTTTATTAACAGTTCTGCAGAGCTGGGCCCCTTCAGAGAAGGGAACCCTGAACCTTACAGGGCAGCAGGTTTTATCCTTCTTCCTTACCCCTCCCCTCCCTGACTCCATTCCATATTTGGAGTTGTTTTTTTACACGTTTCTGTAAAACAATAGTCCATATCTCAGGACTTCAATGATTCCACAAACAGTTAATTTTGTCAAGGCTTCTGCATTCATAATTAGATTACACTTGTTTACAGACTTTAACCCAGACATAATTAAATCACAGTTGTCCCTAAACATAATTAAATCATACTTGTCCCTAGACTTTAACCCTGACCTGTCAGAAACGCACATCTTAATTTTGAATCTTACAATATTGTGGATTTAACTTGCATTCCTAAAGGCTGTGAGTACCAGCCGAGCCATGTTGGCGTCGGGAGGAAAGGATGAAGTTAGAAGGTGTGATGTTTTGTGTGTAGTTCAAAAGGAAGTATTGTCTATACTTGTAAATATGAATTGTCCTTTGTGTTTAGCAAATAAGTATGAGCCCACATTGGGCCAGCAGACCTTTCCACCGAAAGCGTCTCCGTCCTTATGATGCCTGCTGGATCTTGTGTTGTCAAATAAAGAAGCTGTTTTGTACCTACCAGTGACTCTCTCTCTCCTGTGATTTCATTCACGTTACAACACTAGCGTGCTGGTACTGTTGAATGAACAGGATGTGCTGTTTGAGAGAACACCATCTTGTTGTTGACCACAATCTTTCCAACTGCATTTACATCTGTGAACAATAGTGACAGCTTCCAGATATAAAATTGGCAGCTGGAACATTTTGCCAGCAAGACGATCATATACAAACGGAGCACGGTATTGGGCTTTTTCTGGATCTGGTCCAATCTCTTTATCACTTTATCACCAGGTATACAGTTTCTTGATCGAACTTACTAATGGAGCCCAGGAGAAGCTTTGCTCTGGAGTGCCCTGCCCAACACCACCACCTGAGACATCGTGCATCAGGCAGTTTATTGATTTAGTGACACAGTGCAGTTTAGGCTTTTCTGGTCCTTTGAGCCCTGCTGCCCCAGCAACCCCTGACAACCCCGATTAACCCTGAACTAACCACAGGATAACTTACAATGGCTAACCTAGCCGGTACGCCTTTGGACTGTGAGAGGAAACCGCAGCGTCAGAGGAAATCCCACTCATTCCGTGGGGAGCGTGTACAGAACAGCCCCGGAAAGGAAATCTGATCTCCACAACCATCGTGCTAATCGCTACAACTAAATACCAACAACTTTGTCACTGGGGCATGGAGTTGGTTGTTTCTTGTCACGTGAACAGAGCACAGAGTCCTCATTTTACCAGCTGCGAGAGATTGTTTTGTTACACTCTGGACAAGAGAGAGAGAGCCCAACATTCTGTGCACAATAGACCACAAAACAAAGGAGCAGAAGTAGGCCACTCGGCCCATCGAGTCTGCTCCGCATTAGGTCACGTGAACCCTTCCTCTCTGACCCAGCTATTTAATACACTGATCTACATCCTGCAATAATGAGAAACCAGTCCATAGAACATCCAGAGCATCCAGCTAGAGAAATGCTCGAATATCAGACTCAGTGAGAAATATGACACTCAGTGAGATTAAACTAGAGAAATGCTCGAATATCAGACTCAGTGAGAAATATGACACTCAGTGAGATTAAACTAGAGAAATGCTCGAATATCAGACTCAGTGAGAAATATGACACTCAGTGAGATTAAACTAGAGGAATGCTCGAATATCAGACTCGGGGCAGAGCTGGGAGGACCATTGGGCAATTGTCTCATTCCTTTTACAAATTCAACAAAAAGGCTGAAATTATTTTGTTTCAGATATGGATTTGGAGATGATGGAAAACCAGGCTTCAATATTCCACCGAACTCGCAGCTCGATTATGAGGTCTTGCTGAAGAACTTTGTAAAGGTGAGTGGATATGGCAGACGGTCAGAAAGCTAGAGCGAGAGGAATCATGAGTGAGTTACCTTGAGTGTGCTGGTACTGTTGAATGAACAGGATGTGCTGTTTGAGAGAACTCTATCTTATTGTTGACACAATGTCTCCAACTGGATTTACTTCTGTGAACAATAGTGACAGCTTCCAGATATAAAAATTGGCAGCTGGAACATTTTGCCAGCAATATGATCATACACAAACAGAGTACAGTATTTGATACTTTTCTGGACCTTGTCCAATCCCTTTATCACTTTATCACCAGATATACAGTACCAGGGTTCAAAATTCAAGGGACTACAAGCAGATTTTGTGAACTGGTGTCCAACCTTTACCCTTTAGACCCCAGCATTATTCAGCTTTGGTTTTCTTTGACAAATGCATGTGGTGCACCAGATGGGGTCTGATCAAAAGACATATGAAGGGTTTATGAAGATTTATAAATCTTCACCTTTTTCAGCTCTTTAAGTCTTAATTGCCTGAGAGAAAGGCCAATGTTTCATTAGCCCACTAGGCTGAGGTTCTGCATGGATGTTCAGAACAGGGCACGTGGCTAAGCTAGAAGTCTGAACTAACTGTCTAGAGACAAAGTTCTAACCTGGTGGAATTTAGAATCTGTTAGCGCTAAAATAAGACAAGTGGGGGGTGGTGGAGATACTCAACAAAACTTACTAATGGTGACCATGAAACATGTAATAATGCATCTGGTTCAGGGAAGGAGATCTGCCATCTCTCCCCAGCCTGGCTTACCCATGATTCCAGCCCTCCTTCATCTGCTCGACCTTCAAACGCCGTCTGAAGTTTTGTAGCAAACTTAACCAGTTGTGCCATTACCCTATGTACTATGGCTCATTTTGTGTCATCTATGAGTGATGATAAACCTAATTCGGAGAAGGGTCTCACACGGTAATAGACGTTGGGAATGGCAAGGCTGGAGAGCTGCAGGAGGATGTGGGACAGGTGGCAGAGAATGAGTGCCAGGGGCAGGGGGTGGCACATGTACAGACAAACCCAACCCTGAGACACCAGGCAAGGTCATTTGATTCCAAACAATTAGTACATTGATCATTACAGAATATCTCTCTGGTGCTTCCTGCTCCCTCCCCTCTCCCTTCCCTTTTCCCAACCATGATTCCCCTCTCCCTGCTGCCTTCAGTCCACAATAGAGAGCCATTCCAAACAACTATTACTCCCACCAGAATTGCAAACTCACTCTCTGCTCCATGCTGACAAATATAGCACTGTGCAAAAGTCTTCGCACCCGAGCTAAGACTATCCGTGCCCAAGACTTGTGCACGGTACTGTATGTCATTCCAATCTTGCGCTGCTGTACACTAATTTTACCTGGCAAATCCCATTGTGCATCTCTTGGCTTGCACAGATTTGACTCTAGAATCACAGGCCTTCTGCCATCAAGACTGCTGAGCCTGGTCACAGTCTCTGACCCTTTCCTGTGCTCTGTACTGCCTCTGCCAGTGGCAGAGGTGTGGGGGGTGGAGGTAGGCAGTAGAAGTGTGACATTCCTCTTCACCGTGGATCGATGCTGGGGTTATGGCACATGTCTGTGTTTGTCTTAACAATGTAGATTGCTCCATTTTGCCAAACAGGCTAAAGAATCCTGGGAAATGGATACACGTGAGAAGTTAGAGCAAGCAGCTATTGTCAAGGAGAAAGGAACGTCCTATTTTAAGGTATTTGTGAAAACTAGTTATCTCTAACGTACACGTGAGCTGAATTCACCAAAGAGCAGCTCTGCTTAATTGCCTTCACTAACAACACCCTCCTTCCCTCTATCCACAAATTATCTGTGGCGTGCTCCAGATTGGAACAGGGACGGAAGGTATTGCAGCATCCGAGCTCTGACCATGCCTTGCCTTCCTGCTGGTTTCAGATCTCACCCATGCTCAATGAACCCAAGTGGATGACCAGCATTTGAAGAGTGCAAGGTATTAAGCGAACAAGAGCGAGAACGCTGCCAGGACATGGGCCTGAATTATAGAAAGAGGTTGGGCAGGTTAGAGCTTCACTCCCTGGAACAGTGGAGCTTGAGAGGGTGACCTTATATAAAATTGTGAGGGGCTTAGACCATAAGACATAGGAGCAGAATCAGGCCATTTGGCCCATCGAGTCTGCTCCGCATCGACAGGGTGAATGCACATAATTTTTATCCAAAGAAAAGGGAAAGAAAAACTAAAGAGCATGGATTTAAAGTGAGAGGGGAAAGGCTTAACATGGGCCTGAGAGACCATTCAGCCCCTCAAGTTTGCTCCGAATAGACAGGGTGAATACACATAATTTTTATCCAAAGGAAAGTGAATCAAAAATTAAGGTGAAAGATTAGAGGGGAAAGGTTTAGAGTGGACCTGAGAGGCAACATCTTCACACTGTGGGTTGTAGGTGTATGGAAGGAGCTGCCAGAGGAAGTGGTTGAGTTGGGTACAATAACAACATTTAAAATATGCTTGGATTAGGAAAGGGTTAAAAGGATACTGAACAATGCATGCAAATGGGACAGGCTTAGAGAGGCCTCCTGGCTGGCCAAGATGAGTTGGGCAATTACTAAATAGCTCTGGATACTCATACTCCCACGGCTTCTGGAGTCCAACGTTGACATCTCCTCCTCATATCCCCAAGAACATTGTACAGCATATGCATGAAAGAAAAGTCAAATTATGTTCCAGAAGTGGTACTGAGTTAAAGAAAGCTTCCCATGAACAAATTTCAGGCATGTCCAGAAAGCTCCACTGGATGATAACAAAATGCTTCTAAAAACTGTTATTTTGGTAGCTTATTAATACCTTTGGGTTGGTAGATGCCTTTTGTGTTGACAGATACCAAAAGAATCAGAGACTATCTATTTATAGAATTTTATGTTTTGTTTGAAGTTTTCAGTAATGATCAAAACTGTTTTCAGCTTATTTGGCTCTGATTTGCACTAGTTACTAATCGGTTGGTTGACACTGACCAGCGGAAAAAGTAATTGCCTTGAAATTGAACCTGTCAGGTGGGCCTATGACACCACAATTGTAGGCCGTATCTCGTGTAATGATGAGTTTGAGTACAGAGAGGAAATTAAAAACTTGGTGGCATGGTACAAAGACAATAACTTATCCTTCAACGTCAGCAAGACAAAGGAATTGGTTGATGACTTCAGAAGGAGTAGCGGACCGCACGACCCCATCTACATTGGTGGTGTGCAGGTAGAACAGGTCAAAAGCTTTAAGTTCCTCGGGGTCAATATTACAAATGACCTGACTTGGTCTAACCAAGCAGAGTCCACTGCCAAGAAGGCCCACCATCGCCTTTACTTCCTGAGAAAGCTGAAGAAATTTGGCCTGTCCCCTAAAACCCTCACTAATTTTTATAGATGCACCGTAGAAAGCATTCTTCTAGGGTGCATCACAACCTGGTATGGAAGTTGTCCTGTCCAAGACCGGAAGAAGCTGCAGAAGATCGTGAACCTAGCCCAGCACATCACACAAACCAATCTTCCATCCTTGGACTCACTTTACACCACACGCTGTCGGAGCAGTGCTACCAGGATAATCAAGGACACGACCCACCCAGCCAACACACTTTTTGTCCCTCTTCCCTCCGGGAGAAGGCTCAGGAGCTTGAAGATTCGTACAGCCAGATTTGGGAACAGCTTCTTTCCAACTGTGATAAGACTGCTGAATGGATCCTGACCCGGATCTGGGCCGTACCTTCCAAATATCCGGACCTGTCTCTCAGTTTTTTTAAATTTTTTTGAAATTTTTATTATATTTACTATCTATTTGTACTCCAGGGAGTGTGAAGCGCAGAATCAAATATCGCTGTGATGATTGTACGCTCTAGTATCAATTGTTTGGCGACAATAAAGTAACCATCAACACATGCAGAGTTAGCGGTAGTTCAGGAGCTCCTTATTTATTGTCTATTGTCTATTGTGCTACGCCATCACCAGATCCATTGAGAGAAGGAATACTTCCTTTGAAAGCACATTTTCCCTGCCTCAGAAGATGCGGTTACACACTGTGCATTCCCTTCAGGAGCTGCTGTCATGTGGGGGGGGGGCGTTGGGAACGGACCCGAATGCAAGACACTGAAGTACCAGGAACTGGACTGGACTAGGCTTAGGGACGGGACAGGACACAGACTAGGAGCTGGGATGGGTACACAGACTTGGGCTAGGAGGGCAGGACCAGGACAGAGAACTGGGAACTAGGAGCCTGGGCTTGGACTCCAAGCCAGAGACTGGACAAGGACCCAGAACCTGGGTCTTGACTCGGGCTCGGACCCCGGAACTAGGCGAGGGCATGACGTGGCTACAGGACTGGATGAGGCTTAGATTCTTTGAGGCTTTCTTGGGCAGGACGAGGTACTCCTTCTTGGAACACAGGGCCGGGACCCTTCCTAGGATGCAGGGCTGGGATGACTGTCGAGGTAAACCAGGGAGGAAACTGTCAGGGGTTCAGATGGGGAGGGGAAGGGAACAGACCAGCCTCAGGGTAACAGCAAAGACAGCCTGACTTACCCAACGGAGGCAACGACAGGAAGGGACAGATCCAACGGCAGGGTAACAGCAAAGACAGCCTGACTTACCCAACGGAGACAACGACAGGAAGGGACAGATCCAACTGCAGGGTAACAGCAAAGACAGCCTGGCTTACCCAACGGAGGCAACGACAGGAAGGGACAGATCCAACCGCAGGGTAACAGCAAAGACAGCCTGACTTACCCAACGGAGGCAACGACAGGAAGGGAACAGACCAGCCTCAGGGTAACAGCAAAGACAGCCTGGCTTACCCAACGGAGGCAACGACAGGAAGGGAACAGACCAGCCTCAGGGTAACAGCAAAGACAGCCTGACTTACCCAACGGAGGCAACGACAGGAAGGGAACAGACCAGCCTCAGGGTAACAGCAAAGACAGCCTGACTTACCCAACGGAGGTGAGGACAGGAAGGGACAGATCTAACCGCAGGGTAACAGCAAAGACAGCCTGACTTACCCAACGGAGGTGAGGATAGGAAGGGAGCTCAATTCGGGGCGGCTCCGAGTCTCGGGGCGGCCGGCAACCTTGGCTGGCTACGGAAACGGCCGAATCCATGTCTAGCTCGGAGTGGCAGACGGCCACTCAGCTGGTCCCAGAAACGGCTGAATCCATACCCCGATGACTGCTCCAACTAGAGACAACAAGGCTCCATGAAGCAGGGGTCCTCCAACCAGGCCTAGAGATCACGAATGGCTGCTCTAGCCTTCCACCGGCAGGTTGTTCCAAAGGGATATTGACAAGACAAACCAGCCCCCACACTCAACCCCAGGGCCACTTATATTCCCAGCCCCAAGACGAGGATCAGGTGCCCATGATTAAACCCAACTGAAACAAGGGACAGCCGGAAGACATGGATTCCAGAGTCCATGGACCGGACCATGAACCGGAATGCAGATTTCACAGACCGGACCATGAACCGGAATGCAGATTTCACAGACCGGACCATGAACCGGAATGCAGATTTCACAGACCGGACCATGGACCGGAATGCAGATTTCACAGACCGGACCATGGACCGGAATGCAGCCATGCACAGTAGCTGCCACGGTGGTTGAGGAAAATGCAGGGGAACGGCGACGATGGAGTCCCCTGCTGCGTTCAGCTCCGTGTACCGGGAGGTGCAGGATGTCACTTCGTGAACCTGGGCAGGTAACATGTAAATGCTGTGGTCATTAATCAGCAGTCCCTTTGCAGACACCTCGATCCTTGCCAACAACTGTTGGCTGGAGCGACACGTGATAAACTGATATCCATAAGACGCAGGAACAGAATTAGGGCATTCAGACCATCATGGCTGACTTATTATCCCTCTCAGCTCCATTCTCCTGCCTTCCCCCCGTAACCCCTGACATCCTGACTAATCAAGAACCTATCAGCCTCTGCCTCTGACCCGGCCTCCACAGCCATCCATGGCAATGAATTCCACAGATTCACCACACTCTGGCTGAAGAAATTCCTCCTCATTTCTGTTATAAAGGGACATGCTTCTTGTCTCAGGCTGTGCCCCCTAGTCCTAGAGTCCTCCACTACAGGAAACATCCTCCCCATGTTCACTCGGTCTTGCCCTCTCAATATTCGATAGGTTTCAACAAGGTCCCACCCCACAGCCCCCATTCTTCTGAAGTGGATGTCAGGTAGGGGATCTTTTAATTCAGGTCACTTTGGCCAAGTCCAGTCGGCCTTGGTCTTGGATTTTTCATGGAGCCAAAGTGACAGCATAGGATTCAGGCCCTTTGACCCACTGACCACACATGTCCGAACCCATTTTCTATTAAATTCCTCCTTCCCAGACCACACAACACCTGCACGCTACAGGAGAATTTATGGTTACCAATCAGTCTACCAACATTCACACAGAGAATGTGCAAACTCCACACAGACAGCATGGCAGGTTGGGGAAAGAGAAGATGAAGACTGAAGAACAGTGAGGTAGTGGTCCTGTGAGCTGTGCTGCTCGAGTTGGATGCGATTCTTCTCTCCACACTGAGTGCCCATTTCACCCAGCAGAGGAGTGAAAGGTACGATGCAGAATCCCGTGAGTTTGAAGCGGACTCCGCTGAAGTTCGCGGATGCTGGTGTAAGCCCTGACCAGAAGTCTTCAGTTATCAGCAAGTAGATTATTGCATGATTTGTGAGCAAAAAGCAAGGTTAACCAAACCAATTTCAAGGCTATTCCTTTTTCACTAAAACAGGAAAACTAGCACTAGTTATAAATTTTTGTTTGGGATTTTCAACTTCAGCCACAGAAACACTTTCTTACTGTCTGAACCATAAAAGAATTGAACTGAAAATTGGATTTCAACAAGGGAAGTAAAACAGAATTACATAGGGAGAGTGGTCCTGATTAAATAGACTTAAAACATTCTGAACTTCAATAATTGTGTTCATCTGAGGCAGCTCACAGTAAAACACTGGAATGCTAGAGTGAAGATTATTTATCGATACAGAATTCCTCATTGAGTTCCTCAGGCAGATTGTTTTCTGCTCCAGATTCCAGCAGCTGCAATCTCTTGCATTCCGTTGTGTGTCTATCAGTCAATGCATTGTGAGGAAGAGACATCCAGTCCATTTGGTCTGTCCCGCATGATAGCAATGTCACCTTAAGAAGGACATCTTACCTGAAACCTGAGAAGGGTCCTGCTGAAGGGTCTCAGCCCGAAATATCGACTGTGTACTGTTTTCCATAGATGTTGCCTGACCTGCTGAGTTCCTCCAACATTTTGGGTGTGTTTCTTAGCTGAAACAATGTGATCTCCTGAAAGAAGCGAACAAAAAAGTTCAGACTGGTTTGGAAACAATTAAAATTTGTAAAAATTCCTCTAGAATTCTTTACTACAGATGAAATTGATTCAGGATCTTGACTCTGATCGTATGACATCAGTTTCCCTAGAGCTGATTCTAATTCTAGTTCTAAACGTGTCCCATTCTCTGGATATTTTTCTTTTCCATGCTCAGCGTGGTAAATATGAGCAGGCTCAGATCCAGTACAGGAAGATCGTGGCATGGCTGGACCAGCATTACGGCCTATCAGAGGAGGACAGTTGGAGTGCTAAGGCCCTTGTTCTAGCGGCTCATCTCAACATGGCAATGTGCTGTCTGAAACTGAATGACTACCTGAAGGCTGTCAAGAGCTGTGACAAGGTGAGGAGTGGGGCAACTTTTTTTTTGCCACGAATGGAGTGGTTGACTCAAATAAACGCCCAGTGAAGCTGTGTCTCGATGTGGAAGTGTCCAGGTTGTAGGTTTACAGTTTGAGCACTGGGATCAGCACCCAGGCCCAGCTGGTAGAGCTGCAGCCTCACAGCCTCCAGAGAGACAAGTTCAATCCTCGCACTGGGTTCTCCCTGTGACAGCAAAGCTCCAAATCCTGCCACGTTCCAAAGACGTGCAGATTGGTAGGTTGAGTGACCGCTGTAAACATTCCTTAATGTGTAGCTGAGGGGGAGAATCCATGGGGAATTTGATGGGAATGTGGGGCGAGTAGAAATAAAAGGTGGAATTTGTGTTGGATTCCTGTAAATGGGTGGGTGATGGACAGCAGCTTCGGTCCTGTGTAAATCAATGATCCTCTCTGTACTTAGTACTAAGTAACACCTCTGTGCTTAATTTCAACGGTGATCACTTTCAAAGGAGGCCATTGGAGAAGTATCTGCACGATCTGCTTTAATCATCTGAGGATTGTTTCGACAGACTTCTATAGATGTGTGGTGGAGAGTATGCTGACTGGTATGGCAACACCAATGCCCTTGAATGGAAAATCCTACAAAAAGTAGTGAATACGCACAGCTCAGTCCATCACAGGTACAGTCCTCCCCACCACTGAGCACCAGCAGAATTATCCTCAAGGAACAACTGAATCCTAGGATGACAAGGTGCATTGAAAAGAACAGCTGAATATGTTTCTAAAAAGTTGATGCAGAATATGGCACATTGCGTAGAACAGTACGGCACAGGAAAAGGCCCTTCAGTCCATGATGCTGTGCTGAACTAATTAAACTAGCCCCAACTGCCTGCACGTGGCCCCCTGCCCTCCATTCACTTCATATTCAAGCAGTGGAATACTGAGTGCCTTTTCTTAATGCAGGTGAGATGTGCTGGCCAGACTCTGGCAAGATTAAGTGAGTAAGCAGATATTTATGCTACTTATCCAGTTTGTTGTCCACTGTCACGCACCCCTCCACCAGGTGATGCAAAACCTCCACCTCCACACCTCCTGGTGGGTGAGTCCCAGGGGTCCTTTGGCTCAGGCTGTGATTTGCGGCAGATAATTTGATGTAATGGGCAGTTTGTTACTCACCTGCTTGAACACCTGTCCCACTGTCGGAGATGAGCCTCCTTGACTCACTAATGCCCTAACTTGTACCACGGCTTTTACCAAGAGTCCTGCAACTCTAACTGTCTCTATGCCGCAGCCATGGTTTGCAAAACATTGAAGAGGAGAGAAATGATCTCTAACCTGCCCCGAGAGGGTCTGATGGGAGAGTGTCATATAAAATCCACATTGTACTTGCCCCAAGAGGGTCTGATGGGAGAGTGTCGTATAAAATCCACGTTGTACCTGCCCCGAGAGGGTCTGATGGGACAGTGTCGTATAAAATCCACATTGTACCTGCCCCGAGAGGGTCTGATGGGACAGTGTCCTATAAAATCCACATTGTACCTGCCCCGAGAGGGTCTGATGGGACAGTGTCGTATAAAATCCACATTGTACCTGCCCCGAGAGGGTCTGATGGGACAGTGTCGTATAAAATCCACATTGTACCTGCCCCGAGAGGGTCTGATGGGACAGTGTCCTATAAAATCCACATTGTACCTGCCCCGAGAGGGTCTGATGGGAGAGTGTCGTATAAAATCCACATTGTACCTGCCCCGAGAGGGTCTGATGGGACAGTGTCGTATAAAATCCACATTGTACCTGCCCCGAGAGGGTCTGTTGGGACAGTGTCATATAAAATCCACATTGTACTTGCCCCAAGAGGGTCTGATGGGAGAGTGTCGTATAAAATCCACGTTGTACCTGCCCCGAGAGGGTCTGATGGGAGAGTGTCCTATAAAATCCACGTTGTACCTGCCCCGAGAGGGTCTGATGGGACAGTGTCGTATAAAATCCACATTGTACCTGCCCCGAGAGGGTCTGATGGGACAGTGTCGTATAAAATCCACATTGTACCTGCCCCGAGAGGGTCTGTTGGGACAGTGTCATATAAAATCCACATTGTACTTGCCCCAAGAGGGTCTGATGGGAGAGTGTCGTATAAAATCCACGTTGTACCTGCCCCGAGAGGGTCTGATGGGATAGTGTCCTATAAAATCCACGTTGTACCTGCCCCGAGAGGGTCTGATGGGACAGTGTCGTATAAAATCCACATTGTACCTGCCCCGAGAGGGTCTGATGGGAGAGTGTCGTATAAAATCCACATTGTACCTGCCCCGAGAGGGTCTGATGGGAGAGTGTCGTATAAAATCCACATTGTACCTGCCCCGAGAGGGTCTGATGGGACAGTGTCGTATAAAATCCACATTGTACCTGCCCCGAGAGGGTCTGATGGGACAGTGTCGTATAAAATCCACATTGTACCTGCCCCGAGAGGGTCTGATGGGAGAGTGTCGTATAAAATCCACATTGTACCTGCCCCGAGAGGGTCTGATGGGACAGTGTCGTATAAAATCCACATTGTACCTGCCCCGAGAGGGTCTGATGGGACAGTGTCGTATAAAATCCACATTGTACCTGCCCCGAGAGGGTCTGATGGGACAGTGTCGTATAAAATCCACATTGTACCTGCCCCGAGAGGGTCTGATGGGACAGTGTCCTATAAAATCCACATTGTACCTGCCCCGAGAGGGTCTGATGGGAGAGTGTCGTATAAAATCCACATTGTACCTGCCCCGAGAGGGTCTGATGGGACAGTGTCCTATAAAATCCACATTGTACCTGCCCCGAGAGGGTCTGATGGGAGAGTGTCGTATAAAATCCACATTGTACCTGCCCCGAGAGGGTCTGATGGGACAGTGTCGTATAAAATCCACATTGTACCTGCCCCGAGAGGGTCTGATGGGACAGTGTCGTATAAAATCCACATTGTACCTGCCCCGAGAGGGTCTGATGGGAGAGTGTCGTATAAAATCCACATTGTACCTGCCCCGAGAGGGTCTGATGGGACAGTGTCGTATAAAATCCACATTGTACCTGCCCCGAGAGGGTCTGATGGGACAGTGTCGTATAAAATCCACATTGTACCTGCCCCGAGAGGGTCTGATGGGACAGTGTCGTATAAAATCCACGTTGTACCTGCCCCGAGAGGGTCTGATGGGACAGTGTCATATAAAATCCACATTGTACCTGCCCCGAGAGGGTCTGATGGGACAGTGTCATATAAAATCCACATTGTACCTGCCCCGAGAGGGTCTGATGGGACAGTGTCCTATAAAATCCACATTGTACCTGCCCCGAGAGGGTCTGATGGGACAGTGTCCTATAAAATCCACATTGTACCTGCCCCGAGAGGGTCTGATGGGACAGTGTCGTATAAAATCCACATTGTACCTGCCCCGAGAGGGTCTGATGGGACAGTGTCCTATAAAATCCACATTGTACCTGCCCCGAGAGGGTCTGATGGGAGAGTGTCGTATAAAATCCACATTGTACCTGCCCCGAGAGGGTCTGATGGGACAGTGTCCTATAAAATCCACATTGTACCTGCCCCGAGAGGGTCTGATGGGAGAGTGTCGTATAAAATCCACATTGTACCTGCCCCGAGAGGGTCTGATGGGAGAGTGTCGTATAAAATCCACATTGTACCTGCCCCGAGAAGGTCTGATGGGACAGTGTCGTATAAAATCCACATTGTACCTGCCCCGAGAGGGTCTGATGGGACAGTGTCCTATAAAATCCACATTGTACCTGCCCCGAGAGGGTCTGATGGGACAGTGTCCTATAAAATCCACATTGTACCTGCCCCGAGAGGGTCTGATGGGAGAGTGTCGTATAAAATCCACATTGTACCTGCCCCGAGAGGGTCTGATGGGAGAGTGTCGTATAAAATCCACATTGTACCTGCCCCGAGAGGGTCTGATGGGAGAGTGTCGTATAAAATCCACATTGTACCTGCCCCGAGAGGGTCTGATGGGACAGTGTCCTATAAAATCCACATTGTACCTGCCCCGAGAGGGTCTGATGGGACAGTGTCGTATAAAATCCACATTGTACCTGCCCCGAGAGGGTCTGATGGGAGAGTGTCGTATAAAATCCACATTGTACCTGCCCCGAGAGGGTCTGATGGGACAGTGTCCTATAAAATCCAGATTGTACCTGCCCCGAGAGGGTCTGATGGGACAGTGTCCTATAAAATCCAGATTGTACCTGCCCCGAGAGGGTCTGATGGGACAGTGTCGTATAAAATCCACATTGTACCTGCCCCGAGAGGGTCTGATGGGACAGTGTCGTATAAAATCCACATTGTACCTGCCCCGAGAGGGTCTGATGGGACAGTGTTGTATAAAATCCACATTGTACCTTCCCCGAGAGGGTCTGATGGGACAGTGTCGTATAAAATCCACATTGTACCTGCCCCGAGAGGATCTGATGGGATAGTGTCGTATAAAATCCAGATTGTACCTGTGTTTTCCGGAAGGAAGGAATTTACTCCTATCTGGTACTGAAACACAGATGTATTCGTCCCTGTGACTACAGTGCCTGGCGGGTAAAAGGAAACTGCATCCTGTGGAAGGGTTTCAACCTGAAACACGTAATATCCCCCCCCCTCCAGATGTTGCTGAAACCCATGAACCCCCCCCCCCCCACCAGACTTCTGTGCTGCTCCTAATTCCAGCACCTGCAGCGTCTCCTGTATCTGCAATCCACACAGCGGGACTGTTGTACAAGCAGAAAGAGTGAACTCGAGTCCATTGCTCAGGCTGTAGGAGTCTATCCAGGCTCTTCAAGAACATACCCAAGTAGATGCTTTTTAAATGTGTGAAGTTTTATTATCTCTGCCACTCCTCCGGGCAGTGAATTCCAGATCACTACTACCTTCTGGTTCGTGATTTTAGAAACACTGTGTTCAGTAACAAGACTTACTTTTAGTGTGGCAATCTGGGGAAGAAGGTGTAGCCAGAGCCTGCCATACAAGAAAGAATTTGGGATAATTAGGACATGCTAAAGCGGAGTTGGCAATACAGACCTCTCATGAAAAGCCGTTGATTATAGCTGAATGAATAATTTTAATGTGAAATCAATTAATGTTTGTCTGACCTTTGGGGGAAAGGTAGGTGGATGGAGTTATGCCACTCGTCACTCATTGTCATGTTCAAAAGTTCAAAGCACATTCATTATCAGAGTATGTATACATTCCACAACCTTGAGATTTGTCTCCTAACAGGCAGCCACAAAATGCAGAAACCCAACAGAACCATTAAAAAGGAAGATAGTCAAACACCCAGTGTACAGAGAGGAAAAAAAACAATAAGCACAAGCAAATAGCATCCGAACTGAAGGCCACAAAGAGAGTCTGTCCACAGACCCTTAGTTCAGCGCAGAACGGAGCAGCAAACTAAATCGGCCTGACCCTTGCCTTGTGCCCTAACAGACAGATCTTTTCAATCTGGCCCTGTGTCTAAATTGTTGTCCAAATATTGGGCTCAGTCGCCTGGACACTATCGCTTTGATTCAGCCTGTACCCAACCATTCCAATTCAGCCCAGCAGTTAAATCATTGTCCAGATGGGCCAAATAGCCTAATTCTCCTCCTCCATCTCATGGTCTTATGGTCAAATATCAAGTTCAGTCACTTTGATACTGTCAGGGGCCTGGGTCCCGTCACCTCGATTCAGCCTGTACCTGACCTTTCCAATTTAACTCAGCAGTTCAATCGATCGAATCTGGGGTCTTCCTTGCTCTAGGCTCCAGGCCTGCTCCCTCGCCTTGTCTCACTTCTGCCACATCGAATTGCCTCAAGTTCAAGTCCAAAGGGAAGTTATGTTGAAATAAACTTGAGGGGATGAATGAGAAACTCTTGTCTGGGTTTCCACGCAGCACCCAGCCTTGAACTGAAATCATGGAACGCCTGACCTAAAATAGGGAGTACTTTCAAAGAAGGAGCAGATGTGTTCAACAAAAGGACCCATCAACAACTTCTGAAGGCCAACTAAAAGTACACAGTAAAAACCACTCATTTTAATGGCATTTACATCCTTATTCCTAAGCAAAGGTTCTCTGGACAGCAGTGTGACAGAGAATCTCCAGACTTTGGAGCAGGTTTTAAGCACTGGGCAGATTTAGATAGAATAGTGTCCTATGAGAGAGGGGAATTGTTATGACTGTTAGTAATGTGTTTTTATTTAAGATTTCTTTTGCATTCCATTCCTTCTTGAAATGCAATCAGCCCACGAATTAAAAGATAATAACAACTGCAAGGTTTAAAAATCAAGCTTCATATCATTCCCATGCAGGCATTAGAGATCGACAGACTGAACGAGAAGGCCCTGTACAGACGTGGAGAGGCAAGACTCTCTGTGAATGAGTTTGACCTGGCGAAGGCGGATTTCCAGAAGGTTCTTCAGGTCAACCCTGACAACAAGGCAGCAAGGGCCCAGCTTCTCATGTGCCAGAGGAGGATAAAGGAGCACCACGAGAAGAACAAGAAGATCTATGCTAATATGTTCCAAAAGTTTGCAGACAGGGACTTAAAGGTGTGTGTGAAATGGGGGCAGTTTAAATGATCAAAGAAAGATCTGTATTTGTCAATTAACTGCTACTTGCCAGAATCAAAATCAAAATTGACTTTATTGCCATCTGCACAAGTTACATGTGTAAACTTAATTGCAGCCGCGTTACAGTCACATAGAATCATACAAGTAGCTTTCAGAAGAAAACGATAAATTATCTCAAGATTGTTCACGAAGCACAATTAGAAGAAAAAAATTACAGGGAGAGTGTGCAAATTCCATGAAGCACGGGGTTTGAAGCAGATTATTGGAACAGGAAGGCAGTAACACTAACAGCCGCCTCACTGTACTGACAGATCTCAGCTCCAGCCATTTGACCACACAGCCTGGAGCACTGAGAGAATGCTGAACCATCAGAGGAGAACTTAAACCACCCTCTATTTGCCCTTAGCTTGTTATTAAGTAACATGCAATAATACTTGAGGGTAAATTTACATTCTTATTTGAATAAATACCACCAAAATAGAATATATGACAATATTTCATTACTGCATATGGTACCATGCAGTGCCGTTTCAGAAGTAGTTCACGAGTAGTGAAATGCTTTGGGATGTCTGAGGACTTGAAAAGTAAATATACCTCTACTATAACTGAGTATACGGGGAGATGCGTCTCTACCATAGGAGGTAGAAGATGCTCCTTCCCTACACTAGTCTGCAGGTCACCCTTGGGCAAGGTGTAGCACCTGTTTAGCCCCCCCGATCAGTGTCATGTGAAGCCATGGGAGTAGGTGGTAGATGGTCGTATGAGCAGCCGGTTCATAAAACAAGCCTGGGTTGTGAGACCACAGATGCCAGGCAGACAATCTCTGAAGAGTACTGATAATGGCTGGGGGGAGTATCACCCGTCTTGTAAAGATGTTGCCCAAAAGAAGGCAATGGTAAACCAATTCTGTAAGAAAATTTGTCAAGAACAATCATGATCAGGGTATCATGATCACCCATGTCACATGACTCGGCACATAATGATGATGTCACTTGACATGGCACATACTGACGATGATGATGACGACAAAAGAAAACAAATATATAAACCGAGCAGACTTACTAAATCCAAGTACAGACTATAGATAGCAAGTTTGTTCCATTGGTCGATGAATGGCTGTTTGTCAGGTAGAAATTACTATGGTTTGCAAAACAGAAAAAGTATGTTTGACGCAACATCTTACCCAGGACTACAGGAAATGAACAGGCAACAAAATTCTGGTCTAACAAAGAACTGTCAGTGACACATGAGGATGAATGTATCCTTCCATGCTTCAAAGTTCTATAGTTGTAATTATTTTCTTTAACGGGATGCATATATCTGACCTCCATGTCATTTAGATGACCCCTGTTTCCCCCAACCTTCACTGCCCCAGCCTATCCCTCTGATTCTCTCCTTATCTGTAAGAACATGCACTGAGCTTCAGTCTCCACAATGGAAGCATAAGCTTTTGCATCACGGTACTGCCAGATGATGTCTCAGCTCCAGAAACAGCTAACATGTTTGGGGAATCTAATTGCTTCCTTCTGACGCCTAGTCTATTTTGCAGGGAAGAAGCGGCAAATCTTCAAGGGAGAAAGGGAGCAATATACTTAAAGAGGTGGAGGAGGATTCGCCTGAAGAAAAAAAACCCAGAGAGACAGCATGAAGGGGGAATGCCCCTGTCAGAAGAACAAAGTGGCTGGTATCTAAGTTGGCCCTAAATGGCACCTCAGCAACCCTGTACTGAACAATGTCCCATTTTAAGGTGCAAGGAGCTGTTTTCTGCCGATAAAAGGGAACAAAAGAATTGTTATAGCTGGAGATCTCGAGAAGTACATTGACAGCTGCTGGTTGCAGACTCCACCGAAAGCCATGGCAGATCTTTATAAACCCGAGTGAAAGTATTTCTGAGCATTCCAGAATCAAGCACAAATAAACATAATACCGTAATCGTCCTCCTCTGGTTTTGGATATTTGTCCTTGAATGCGGTGAATAGACAGTCATGTGAGTAGGTTCTGTTAGGGTGTAACTTTCTGCATCAACCCTGCAAAGAATTCAGTCTCAAGATGAGCTTCCAGAGAGTAAAGGAACAACCTTCTAATTCAGCTGAATTGCCTTTCCCTTGCCTGTAAGAACATGCACTGAGTTCCCTCGTTCTACTATAGAGAAGCAGGCTTCTCAAAGGCTTTCTCCGTCACTGCCCCCAGCTGTGTCGGAGGTACACTTCTCACTGCTGTGTCACGGCAGGACCCTGGTCTGTGGTCATTCCCCACAGAGCCTCTGCAGTGTTTCAATGAGCTTCAGTGTTTCTGTCTCCATTGTCCTCATTGACAGAGCCAACGGCAATCCAAGGAGTAACTGTTTGTGGTGGAATACCTGAGCAACTTCTGTCTTTAACATTTAGGTTTCTCAATAAAAAGCTTGTTTCATACTGAAAGCTGTCAGGAACATTATCAGAAAGCACTTCTATCAGATGATTCCCCTGCAACATGGCCCAGCTCGTGCAGTGGATGCCACTATTCTGGGTGCAAAGTGAACTCTAGGAACACGGGATAGTCGAAGCAACAAGCAGCCTGCTGGAGGAACTCAGTAGCTTGAGTGTGCAGAGCGGGTGGGAAGTGTAGATGTTGTGGGTCAAAGCACTGGATCAGGACTGAGAATGGAGAGGGAAGATAACCAGTAGAAAGAGGAGGAGTGGTCGAATGGGAGCCAAAGGTGACCGGAGGAGGGGTGCAGTATTACAGTCAGATTAGGCCAAGCTGTCGAGGGGTAGAGGTGGAGTTAAGAGGCAAAGAAAGGTGGATGATCAGTAGGGGCAAAGAGGCACATGAAGCCCAGAGAGTGGGGGGATGGTGAAGGTGAAGACAGTTCAAGAGCAGGAACACAAGGGACACCAGTGCTGGAATATGATCAAAGTGAAATGGGAACCATTGAAGAGACGGTGAGGAGGGAGGGGGGAAGATGATGGGGAGAGATTGGGGAGAGAGAGAGGGGTTTGAGAATGAGAGGGTGGGGGTGAGGGAGGGGAGATAGGGGAGAGTGAAGAGAGGGAAGAGAACTGGAACTGAATAACAGAGGGAGGGGAAGAGCAGGAGAGTGAAGTGGGTGGGTAGCCAGTGGATGGAAGCAGGAGGGGAAGGGGGAGGGGGGAAAGGGGTCAAAAACTGGAAGTCTGGAAGTTTGGTGGAGGGGAGTGGGTTGTTGGTGAAAGAGGATACACTGGAAGTAAGGGTTATCGGAAATCAGAAAATTCAGTGTTCATACCATTGGGTTGGCAACTACTCAGGTGTTGTTTCCCTAGTTTGCAATCGGACTCATCCCGGCAGAGGAGGAGGTGGCTGAGGATGGCTTTTGTGTTTCCAATAGTCGGTTGGCTTTGCATTTACTGGCTGATGTCCAGCTGTGCACCAATGAAAATTGCAGTTTGCTAAGCTAACCAGCAGTCCATCCATTCATTCAGGATCACTGCATTCCCTATGAACCGTTAACCAGCAGTCCATCCATTCATTCAGGGTCACTGCATTCCCTATGAACCGTTAACCAGCAGTCCATCCATTCGTTCAGAGTCACTGCATTCCCTATGAACTGTTTTTCCACACAGATATACTTGTGTCTTATATTTATAATGTAGTATCAACAGTAAAGACAAATGGTCTACTCTTGTTGGATTAGCAGCTGAAGACCTCCCTTTCCAATGCTCCACCCCACTAATGTTTCATCTGTCTGCATTGCCTCAGTGAAGCTTCTGAGATGCTGTTACAAGGATCAATTCACTCTGAATTGTGGTCCCTTCCCAAAGCCTTTCTGGTGGCTGCCCCAAACCTCAGCATACTCCCAGCAGGTACCTTGGACGTGGCTCGTGGGCATCTCCCCACACTGGAAGAACAGGTTTTGGCAGGCCAAAGTGCACCTTACACTGAGTTAAAGATCTTTCCGTAGCAGTCCATGTTTGTCTTAGTACAGATCCGTATCTTCAGGAACATGTCAGAGCACAGAGCTCTGAGTTAAGCTGCTGCTTGGGACAAACCTCAGTAAAGACCACTGCATCCTTTTATAGAAGCTCTTCTCAAACACGCATTCTGCAAATGGGCAGAGGACTGTTTGATGGACACTTTAGCCTCCTGGAGAGCAACACCCAGTGAATTGCTCTAGAAATTTGTGCGTCTGGTATTCTTTTTCCAAATCTTTAAGCAAACTTAAGAAAGGAAGAATGTTAATATAAAGCCTTACAGCGGTTCCCAATCTGGATCCACAGACCCTTTGTTTAATGATGTTGGCTTGTGGCGTAAAAAAGTTTAGGAACACCTGCTTTAATATAACAACACATCCCAAGGGACTTTACAGGCAAGAATCGTCATTGTTCCTGGCAAAATTAAATGTGTTCAAACACACTCAAAATAAAAAGCTGCAGATGCTGGAAATCTGATTAAAAATAGAAAATGTTGGCAGCTCTCAGCAGGCCAAGCAGTATCTGTGGACAGAATGGATAAAGAGTTAACATTTTTCAAGAACTTTCATCAAAGCCCTGAGCAACTTCATGAGATCCTATCTTTATGCCAAACACCAGTAATGATAGAGGATTGGCTGACTGGCAGGGGGCAAAAGGGGCCTTTTCTGATGGCTGTTGGCGACTAGTAGTGTTTGCAGGGGGCAGTGTTGGAAACCACTTCCTCTCACAAGATATGTCAGTGATCTGGATGATGGAATGGATGGTTTTGTGGCCAAGTTTGCAGATGATATAAAGATATGTGGAGGGGCAGGTGGCATGGAGGAAGCTGAGAGTCTGCAGAAGGAATTAGACAGGTTATCAATATGGGCAAAAAAAAAGCGGCCGATGGAATACAGTGTAGGCAGTGTACGGCCATGCACTTTGGTAGAAGGAATAAAAATGTAGACTTTTCTAAACAGGGAGAAAATTCAGAAATCAGATATGCAAGGGCACTTGGGAGTCATAGTTCTATGAAACGGGCCTTTCAGCCCATCTAGTCTCTGCTGAACTATCAAAATGCTCAGTGTCATCGACCTGCACCCAGACCATAGCCCTTCATACCCCTCCCATCGTGTACCTATCCAAATTTCTCTTAAATCTTGAAATTGACCCCACATCTACCACTTGCACTGGCAGCTCGTTCCACACTCTCACTACCCTTTGAGTGAAGAAGTGTCCCCTCTTGTTCGTCTTAACCATGTCATCTATCACCCTTAACTCATGACCTATAGTTCTAGTCTCATCCAACCATATTGGAAAAAGCCTGATTTCATTTACTCTCTCTTTACTCTTCATAATTTTGTACATCTCTATCAAAGGTCCCCTCAGTCTTATACATTCTAGGGAATAAAGCCCTCTCCCATTCAAACATTCCTAGTAACTTACTGTAGGTCCTCGAGTCCCAGCAACATCCTTGTAAACTTTCTCTGCATTCTTTCAATCTTATTTACACCTTTCCTGTAGGTAGGTGACCAAAACTGCACATAATTCCCCAAATTAGGCCTTGCTACCATCCTATACAATTTCAGCATAACATCCCAACTCTTGTACACTATAGTTAGATTTATGAAGGCCAATGTGCCAAAAGCTTTCTTTACGGCCCTATCTATATGTGACGTCACTTTCAAGTAATTATAGATCTGTATTCTCAGATCCCTCTGTTCTACTGCACTCCCCAATTTCTATATCAGTCACAGTGTAAGACTTAGTCTAGTTGGTGCTCCCAAAATGCAATACATCACATATGTCTGCATTAAATTCCAGCCACCATTCCTCAGCTATTCCAGATCCCACTGCAATCTTTGCCAGTCTTCTGCACCATCCACTACACCCCCAATCATAGTGTTACCTGCAACTTTGCTGATACAATTAATCACATTATCATCCAAATCATTGATATAGATGACAAACAACAATGGACCTAGCACTGATCCCTGTGGCACTCCACTAGTCACAGACCTGCAGTCAGAGAGGCAACCATCTACTATCACTTTCTGGCTTCTTCTGCAAAGCCAATGTCTAATCCAATTTACTACCTCATCTTGAATGCGAAGCAACTGAACCTTCTTGACCAACCTCCCATGCAGGACCTTGTCAAAGACCTTGTTAAAGTCCATGCAGATAACATCCACAACCTTGCCTTCATCAGCCTTCTCAGTAAATTCCTCAAAAAACTCTATAAAATTACTTAAACGTGACTTGCCAAGCACAAAGCCATGTTGACCATAAGTCCCTGTCTCTATAAAAACTTTTATATTGGTACCTTCCAGTAACTTTCCACTTGTGATATCAGCCTCAATGGCCTATAATTTCCTGGTTTATTCTTAAGGCCAGCAGAACACCATTAGCTATCCTCCAATTCTCCACTACGTCAGCCGTGGCTGAGGATGTTTTAAATATCTCTGCTCGGGCCCCTGCAATCTCTGCACTAGCCTCCCATTCGGTCCGAGGGAACACCTTGTCAAGCCCCGGGCATTTATCCACCCTAATCTGCCTTAAAACAGCAAACTCATCCTCCAGTGTAATTCATATAGGGTCTATGACCTCATTGCTGTGTTGCCTCAAATCTAAAGAGTCTTCACCAATCTCCCGAGTAAATACAGATGCAAAAATTCCATTTAAGATCTCCCCCATCTCTTCTGGCTCCACTAGGATCTTCCAGAGGAACAATTTTGTCCTTTGCTTTCCTTTTGCTCTTAATATGTTCATAGAAGCCATTAGGATTCTCCTTCACCTTTGTCTGCAAGAGCAACCTCATGTCTTTCTTTAGCCCTCTTGATTTCCTTCTTAAATGTTGCTTTGCATTTCCTATCATCCTCAAGTACCTTACTTATTGCTGCCTGCCGATACCTGCTATGCACCTCCTTTTATATCATAACCAGAGCCTCAATAATGCTCGGAAACCAAGTTCCCTAAACCCAAACCTTGCCCTTTATTCTGACAGGAACATGCAAACTCTTTGCTCTCGAAATTTCACTTGTGAAGGCCTCCCACTTACCTAATACACCTTTGCCAGAAAACAACCTGTCCCAATCCACGCTTGCCAGATAATTTCTGATACCATCAAGATTAGCCTTTCTCCAACTGAGAATGTCAACCCAAGGACCAGACCTATCCTTTTCCACAATCATCTTGAAACTAATGGCATTATGATCACTAGATGCAAAGTGTTCCCCTACACAAACCTCTGTCACCTGCCCTGTCCCACTACCTTATAGGAGATCAAGTATTACACACTCTCCCTCCTCTGGGGGAGCCTAGGACCAGAAGGCACAGCCACAGAATACAAGAACATTCTTTTAAAAGAGAGATGATAAGGAATCTCTTCAGCCAGGGGTGGTGAAAATGTGGAATTCATTGCCATGAACAGAGGCCACCTGGAGGCCAAGTCATTGGGCATATGTAAAGCAGAGGCTGATTGATTGTTGATTAGCAAGGGTGTTAAAGGTTATAGGAGAAGACAGTAGAATGGGGTTGAAGGGATAGTAAGTCAGCCATGATGGAATTACAGCACAAACTTGATGGTCTAATTCTGCTCCAACGTCTTATGGTCTTATGCACGTTTTCAATCTCTCCCTGCAACATCACCAATTCAATCTGTCTCAGTTCCATCCGGGTCCACGGTTCCAACTTTAGTCTCTGCTGCCCAAGACTATCTTTTATCAATAGTTCAATAATTCAATACTTCCATTTAATATCAGAGAATGTATACAATATACAACCTGAAATTCTCACACTCCACAGAGATCCTCAAACAGAAGAGAACTCCCAATGAATGAATGACAAGAACCCCAAAGCCCCCCGACTCCTTCCCATGCACAAGCTGTATCAACCCTCCCCCTCCCCTCTTATTCTCGCATAAGGCATCAGCATTCCCACCACCCACCACGCCAACAACAGTAGAGCCTCCAAAGAGAGACCATGGTCTACAGTACATCAAAAACTATCTGTTCACTCCAATACTTCAACATCCCACAGGCTCTCTCTCTCACTAATAAGGGAGGCAAAAACAAAGGAGCTGGTTGTGGACTACAGGAGGAATGGAGACAGGCTAACCCTTATTGACATCAATGAATCTGGGAGTGAAAGGGTGAACAGCTTTAAGCTCCTTGGTATAAACATCACCGAGGATCTCATGTGGTCTGCACATACCAGCTATGTGGTGAAAAAGGCACAACAGCACCTCTTTCACCTCAGATGATTGAAGAAGTTTGGTATGGGCCCCTAATCCTAAGAACTTTCTACAGGGGCACAACTGAGAGCATCCTGATTGGCTGTATGACTGCCTAGTATGGGAACTGTACTTCCCTCAATCACAGGGCTCTGCAGAGAGTGGTGCGGACAGCCCAGCACATCTGTAGATGTGAACTTCCCATTATTCAGGAAATTTACAAAGACAGGTGTGTAAAAAGGACCTAAAGGATCATTGGGGACTGAGTCACCCCAACTACAAACTGTTCCAGCTGCTACCATCAGGGAAATGGTACCGCAGCATAAGAGCCAGAGATAACAGGCTCTGGGACAGCTTCTTCCACCAGGCCATCAGACTGATTAACTCATGCTGACACAACTGTATTTCTATGTTACATTGACTGTCCTGTTGTACACACTATTTATTATAACTTGCTATAAATTGCACATTGCACATTTAGATGGAGACATAACGTAAAGATTTTTACTCCTCATGTTTATGAAGGATATGAGTAATAAAGTCAATTCAATTCAATTCAAGGCACCCGACTTCAGGCTGAGCCTGGACATACTAAAACAAGGCCAATCAGTGAGCTTCAAGAACGGGAATACTCTTTTGAGCCGAACCACAGTTTTGATTGCTGCTGTAGATCAGTGATCCTGATAGGACCCCAGCCACCCTGAAAAGGAAAATAGAGACATTGGAAGAGGAGAATTTGACTGCTTAGCTGATGAGCTGGGAAAAGTCACCCTCTGGTGCCATCTTTAGCTCTGCCTGATTTCTTCAATATCCTTTTATTTGTCAAAGATCACAAGCATCAACAGACCTTGAATTCCAATACCCCTCCTGAATATTTTACCCTTTCTTTTCTTCTGACCCCATCTCTTCACTCCTTTCCTCTTCCACTCTCTATCATGTTTTCAGCATCTCCTCTGACATCCCCCTTCTCTGATACTGAACAAATCCTACACCTCAGCCCTCAATGCCCTCTCT
Organism: Hemitrygon akajei; assembly: GCF_048418815.1. NCBI lineage: Eukaryota > Metazoa > Chordata > Chondrichthyes > Myliobatiformes > Dasyatidae > Hemitrygon > Hemitrygon akajei. Next base: position 69,309,502 of record NC_133131.1, read on the forward strand.
ACAGGACTTAATTAACATGTAGTGACCCAAGTAAAGTTTCTTTCTGGATCTGAAGGGTAAATTTAATTGTTCTGAGTATTTCAGAATCAGAATCAGAATCAGGTTTATTATCACCGGCATGTGACGTGAAATTAACTTGGCAGCAGCAGTTCAATGCAATACATAATCTAGCAGAGACAGAAAAAATAATCATAAATAAAATAAAACATAATGATAAATAAACAAGTAAGTCAATTACATATATTGAATAGATTTTTTTTAATGTGCAAGGACAGAAATACTGTATATTAAAAAAAGTGAGGTAGTGTCCAAAGCTTCAAAGTCCATTCAGGAATCAGATGGCAGAGGGGAAGAAGCTGTTCCTGAATCACTGAGTGTGTGCCTTCAGGCTTCTGTACCTCCTACCTGATGGTAACAGTGAGAAAAGGGCATGCCCTGGGTGCTGGAGGTCCTTAATAATGGATACTGCCTTTCTGAGACACCGCTCCTTGAAAATGTCCTGGGTACTTTGTAGGCTAGTGCCCAAGATGGAGCTGACTAGATTTACAACCTTCTGCAGCTTCTTTCAGTCCTGTGCAATAGCCCCTCCCTACCAGACAGTGATGCAGCCTGTCAGAATGTTCTCCATGGTACAACTATAGATGTTTTTGAGTGTATTTGTTGACATTTTGAGAGTTTATTATTTGATAAAAGTACTTAGTAAACACAAAACTCAAATCTAGATTTATACACAAATAATTGATATTGGGACTTGGAGTAATCATTGGAAACATTGCCTTGTTGTAATTATAAACCTTTCACATCTGCATTTATTTTCCTTCCCCTTGTTCCCTGACTGAAACTGACATCTGCTGAATTACAGATTTTAATCACATTAATTTGAAGCGTGCTCAGTGGAATAAGTGCTTCCATATGAAGGAACCAAAATTAGGAGATATGACCCTAACAAGCCTTAGAGCTACACCAGTAGGAACTTAGGAACAAGTAGTTTGTTTGCCAAATAGTCCTGACTATGATGTGAAGGCTGATGGTATTGGCAAAGGAAAAATAGATAGATAGATAGATAGATACTTTATTCATCCCCATGGGGAAATTCCAACTTTTTTCCAATGTCCCATACACTTGTTGTAGCAAAACTAATTACATACAATACTTAACTCAGTAAAAAAAATATGATATGCATCTAAATCACTATCTCAAAGCATTAATAATAGCTTTTAAAAAGTTCTTAAGTCCTGGCGGTAGAATTGTAAAGCCTAATGGCATTGGGGAGTATTGACCTCTTCATCCTGTCTGAGGAGCATTGCATCGATAGTAACCTGTCGCTGAAACTGCTTCTCTGTCTCTGGATGGTGCTATGTAGAGGATGTTCAGAGTTATCCATAAGTGACCGTAGCCTACTCAGCGCCCTTCGCTCAGCTACCGATGTTAAACTCTCCAGTACTTTGCCCACGACAGAGCCCGCCTTCCTTACCAGCTTATTAAGACGTGAGACGTCCCTCTTCTTAATGCTTCCTCCCCAACACGCCACCACAAAGAAGAGGGCGCTCTCCACAACTGACCTATAGAACATCTTCAGCATCTCACCACAGACATTGAATGACGCCAACCTTCTTAGGAAGTACAGTCGCCTCTGTGCCTTCCTGCACAAGGCATCTGTGTTGGCAGTCCAGTCTAGCTTCTCGTCTAACTGTACTCCCAGATACTTGTAGGTCTTAACCTGCTCCACACATTCTCCATTAATGATCACTGGCTCCATATGAGGCCTAGATCTCCTAAAGTCCACCACCATCTCCTTGGTCTTGGTGATATTGAGACGCAGGTAGTTTGAGTTGCACCATATCACAAAGTCCTGTATCAGTTTCCTATACTCCTCCTCCTGTCCATTCCTGACACACCCCACTATAGCCGTGTCATCAGCGAACTTCTGCACATGGCAGGACTCCGAGTTATATTGGAAGTCTGATGTGTACAGGGTGAACAGGACCGGAGAGAGTACGGTTCCCTGCGGCGCCCCTGTGCTGCTGACCACCGTGTCAGACCTACAGTCTCCCAACCGCACATACTGAGGTCTATCTGTCAAGTAGTCCACTATCCAATCCACCATGTGAGAGTCTACTCCCATCTCCGTTAGTTTGTGCCTTAAGATCTTGGGCTGGATGGTGTTAAAGGCACTAGAGAAGTCAAGGAATGTAATCCTCACAGCACAACTGACCCCCTCTAGGTGAGAGAGTGATTTGTGCAGCAAATACGTGATAGCATCCTCCACTCCCACCTTCTCCTTATACGCAAACTGAAGAGGATCCTGGGCGTGCCTGGTTTGTGGCCTCAGATTCTGTATTATCAGCCGCTCCATGGTCTTCATCACGTGCGACGTCAAGGCAACAGGTCTGAAGTCATTCAACTCCTTTGGTTGTGGTTTCTTCGGTACCGGGACAATACAGGATGTTTTCCACTGTCTGGGTACTCTTCTCTGCTCCAGGCTCATGTTGAAATTGCCATGGAGAGTTAAGAATAGGAAATGTATTTATGTACAGTATTTATTGAGATTCAGCACAGAATAGGCCCTTCCAGCCCTTCGAACTGCGCTGTCCAGCAATTCCGGATTTAACCCTAGCCCAATCACGGGACAATTTACAATGACCAATTAACCTACCACCTGGTACATCTTTGGATTGTGGGAGGAAACGGGTGAGTCCGGTTGCCTCCGGTATGCAAGTGAGTGAATGGAGAAAGTTTACAGAAGTTTGGGCATGATAACAATCACGTAGATTAAAGTAACATGGTGGTTAATGGTCAGCAAGGAGCTGGTTGCCATGTTGTATCTCAATGACTCTGAGGTCCCTAAATTAGCAAGCTCACAAGTAGATTTGGCAGCGACACCAGGACTATAGAGATTCAAAGAGACTCTGGAAGCTCGAAAGCCCATCTAAATGCATGCTCAGAGAGCCTTGTGCATGGGAACTGCAAGTTTTCTTTAATGCAATGGGACACAATCTATTCACCTGTGACATGCTACAATTTCTATGTGCGAGCATCTCAAATCCTTAGCACATTTACGGCTGCCAACCATAAGCAATTTAGAAATCTGCGAGAATCTGTAAATACAATCTCTTGCCCCAGTAGAAGCTCCTAACATGAACGGTCTTGGTAGTGGCCACCTCTACAGTGATGGGTTAGGTTCCAGTTTCTGTCATTAGGAGCATGAGTACAGGCACAGGAATCATTGGTGTATCATCAACAAAAATGAACAATTAATTCAGTACATTTAGTGTCTCTCCCATCAAACCCAATGAGACCTGAATGTCTTCTTTCTGACAGTGATGCATCTTTTTCTTGGAGAGAATTCCATGTCCATGACCTGGAATTCCTGGCAAAAGAACAACAGAAGAGTGCTTAGAGTCCTGATGAAAGGTCTCAGTCTGAAACATTGACTGTTTACTCTTTTCCTAGATGCTGCCCGCCCTGCTGAGTCCCCCAGCATTTTGTGTGTCTTGCCTGGATTTCCGGCATCTGCAGATTTTCTCTTGTTTGTGAAAGAAGTGCCCCTTTTAGACCTGGAATTAGTCTATTTGATTAGATGAGATGAAGACACTGGACCAAGGGGATTCTCAGCCTGCTCCCATAGCAGAGCGGGTTTGATAAGATGTGTCCATGTACACGATGTGGTCATTCCCTATCTCCTCCAACACTGAGTGTACTTGAGGTTGCAGATTCTTCCCTGTACATAGTCAGTCAGCTGTAAAGACTGGGTTAGTATAGTAGAAGGCCATTCATCCCATTGAGTCTGTCCTGGCTTTCATAGCTGAATCCCATCACCCAACTGCTCCTCAGCAGCCCCAATGTCTCTCATCTCCCCCATTCCTGCTGTCACTCACCTGCATTAGGGGAAACTGGCCATTGACCAAACTACCAAGACGTGGGAGGAAAGCACATCTTGGGTCACAGGGAGCAACTAGAGTTATCAGGTGGACCGTGCCGATCAGCCAGCCAGAGGGATATTCATCAGCCAGGGTGCCTGTAGAGAGAGCATCCGTGTGAAGTAGGATCACTCTATACCTCCGAGAGGAGTTGTTTTGTAGTTGAACAAAATTGTGAAAGATTAATTGCACTGTTTTGAACTGTAAGGAGAACCAGACCCAGGAGGTTTAAATTACTGCTCTGGAAGTACGATGCAGGACACAGGGAACAGGAGAGGTGTGGTCTATCCACACAGAACCCTCAAACCCACAGTCCCAGGCATCTGCACAACTGAAGGCCATGGGGCGATGGGCACAATTCAATGAACCTGCCTAGCAGTCAAGGTCAATGACAAGTCTTTGATTGTCATGTCCCATCAACAACAGCCCTCTCCTGAGACAGCAGTGAACTGACCACGAACTCAGCACCAGTCTCAGACCATTTGAGGGTTTGCCTTGCACGGACAACTTAACCCACCACCATCCTCACAGACACGAATTACACGTTGCAGCCACAGCATTGGTACACATGCTGCAGCTCCTGATGAGAAATGGGGGGAAGCAGTAGTCAGCTGGGACCAGATCCAGCTGAAGGACCACATGAGTACTGGCCATGACCAGGGGTCACTGCTGAGGACATGTGGCTCGGACAAAAGGTAACAGTATGCTCATATCCCACTTCCTCCTGTAGTGAGTAGTTCTGGCCTGTGGAGAACATAGGGTTCCGAGGCTTTGAGAGTCACTGAATTGGTTTACTGTTGTTTAACACAGTCACTAATCATTTAGAGTATATTTATTTATTTATTTAGTGATACAATGTGGAGAAGGCCCTTCCAGCTCTTTGAGCTATGCAGCCCAACAGCCCACAACCCCACTTAATGTTAACATTGCCACAGGGCAACTTACAATGACCAATTAACCTACCTGGTACATCTTTGGACTGTGAGGGGAAACCAGCACACCCAGGGAAAACCGATGCATTCCACAGGCAAGACGTACAAAATCTCCTTACATCTATACAAGATCTTACATCTTACATCTATACAAGATGTTTATATAGAACTCCGAACTGCAGAATGCACCGAGCTATAATAGCGTTGTGCTAACTGCAATGCTACCAAATTTCAGCATGTCAGCCAACTGCCAGAGTCCCACATGAAGTCCAGCAAAGACATGGGCTTCCAGTTCTGTCAGTATTTACTAGACCTCTGTGATTAACATTACACTTGTGAAAGCACAGGTTTATCAAATTTAAACTGATGAATCCTATTAGTTCTGTTTGAAACCACTGGCATAAACCAGTGACATCCCAGAATTTCTATGACATCTATACAAAACCATCATGATTTTGTACAGTGCTATCTAACCTCCTTTTAAACCTTTTTCTGCTCAAGACAAAACCAAATTTTCTAGGCTCTCTTTTTGTTATTAAATTCCTTGTGTTTTTCTCAACCAGCTCATTCTTTGTCATGCATTTTCCTGGTGTTTTCTGTTTAAGCTTGTTAAGTTTATTTTGATTGGCTCAGGGATTCCATGTTACTTGTATTATTTAAGCGGATGCCTGGTTAGTACTAATCGCGGGGTCCTAGTTTTAAGAATGTTACTTTTCATGGTGTCACTCGGCTGAGTCACTGATGTTCTACTGGAATTATGAATAAACTCTAGTTGCCGTCTCTACATTGGAGATTGGCTTTCCTTTGCACTTGAGTTCCAATATTGCCAGCATACACTGCGACACCCCCTCACCCTACTGTATGTTGGATTTACAAATTGCACAAGATTCTTCTTATTTTCCCCTCCACACAGCAGCCTTCCCCCACCCACCCACCAATTAACTTTTCTCCAGATCCTGAAAGTCTTTGATTTGAAAAAGAAATCAAATCAGGCTGTGATATATCTTAGCAACTTCACTGGGAAACATATGCAAGAAAAGGCATTCTGTATCACAAGCAAACAAAGTGGTTGGTCAGCTAAGTGCTCCCTGCTTGTTGTCAAGTTAGCTTGAAATTTAAACAATGCTGTCGCTAAGTACTTGGGGATATTCTGCAGGACACCCTTGTAACGTGGGCAATTACAAGTCTGTAATAATGTCTCAGAGATACCGGGAGCTTCAACCAAAATTTTGGTGTAATACAAAACCACTGGGGAAATTCAGCAGGTGAGGCAGCTGGATTTGAGGGAAATGGATAGCTGATGGTTTGGGTTCGTCTGGTGAGGGATCTGAACTCTAAACACATCCCATCATTAGGTGCTGCCTCACCCTTCCTCCAGTGCTTTCTTGTGTTGGTCTAGACTCAAGCATCTGCCATCTGTGACTCCAGAAAACAGGTGTACTCTATTGTAGATGAGCAATAATTAAAGATGTGCTCACATCACACATTGTAGTACTGGGCAAAGCTTTTAGCTACATATATAGCTAGGTGTCTAAGTCATTCCTGATGCGATAGTGAAGTGCAAACTCCAGCTCCAGTCGAAGGAGCCCAATGCACGGAAGCCAGTTGGGCAGCTGCTGCAACATCGCCCTGGCTGTCGTTTCAGATGGAACGAAAGGTAGGGGTACCACTTGCCTAAATTGGCAGTGGTACATTCTTATTTATGCAGCAAAAAACATCTTCAAAACAGAAATGACACCAATAGAACCCATTTTCCGAATCTAATCCTCCCAGAAGGAACGAGCAGTTCCTTTGACCATGTGAGCCGTTGCTGAATATCTTTTGTTTATAATTCTGGTTTTGTTGACATTAGTAGCAGCTGTTCCAAATCAGTGAACACAAGACTATTTTGTTACAGCGTGTGTAGAATTTTGTTCAAGTACGTACATTTTCAAATACCCGATCAACAGAGCTCAACTTGAATGAAAAGTCCCGGCAACTAATTGGCTGCATATATTGGTGTCCTTGTTTTCACTGTTTATCATTCTGAAGAGACATCTAGAACAGTCTGTACTGACACCTTGAATGTGGAAAAGATGACTAATGAACGCAGAACAAAGTGCTGCTGCAGACCTTCAGTAAGCTTCCATGATCCCCTCCCCCATCCTTGGAGTAAATGTTAGGTTTTGACTGAAAAAAGCAGCCCAGAGTTGGAGCAATCAGCTTGAACCCAGAGTTTAAATGACAATGGAAACACATTGAATAGTGATTTTACAACTGAAGTTGGACCTGTGTTTAAAAAGGAAAATATTTGTAGGTTTGGGGGGAAAAATGACGAGAGGTGAGGATTAATTGGATAGCTCTGTTCAAAATTGATTTATTATTTGTTTAATGTGTGAATTAGGAGCATTTGTGGGTGACGGGATGGAGATACGTCTCTACCAAAGGAGATGTAAGGAGCTCCTTCCCTCCGCTACCCTGCAGGTTACCCTTGGGCAAGGGGTAGCACCTGCCTAGCCCCCCGATGAGGGTCATGTGAAGTCATGGGAACAGGTGGTGGATGGTCGTATGAGCAGCCGGTGCAGATCACAAGTCCTGGTTATGCGACCACTGATGGCAGGAAGACAGTCTCTGAAGAGTGTTGATTATGGCTGGGGTCACCCATCTTGTAAAGACACTGCCCAGAAGAAGGCAATGGCAAACCACTTTGGTAGAATAAATTGCCAAGAACAATCCTGGTCATGGAATGACCATGATTGCTCACATTCTACAACATGGCACATAATGACGACGACGATGATGATTTGGGCCAATTGGCTTTTGATCGCTTCAGTATTTCTGCAAAATGATGTCTGATCAGAGTGTAAACTTAGTTCTGCATTCTTGCCTACTTGTAGGGCCTTCTCAACTGCCCTGCTTATTTATCTATCTCTTTCTAAAAATATGCAGACGCTGCTTACACTGGAAAAAAAAGGCCTCATCTTTGCCTTAAATGGGCAAGCCCACATTTTAAACGCCTACTGTGGTTACGGATTCCAGATTCTACACCCACAGGAGATCTTTTCACTATCAGCACCCCTCAGTATCAGTTAAATATTTCTCTCGTTGCCCCTTACTCTAACTTCAACCAGCTACAAACCTAACCTGTCCTTCCTTTCCTTACAAGATAACCTACACTTTTAGGTACTGCCTGGTAAAATGTTTTCCTGAATCACTTCCAATGTTTTAATATCATCTCTTAAGTAAGACCAATTTTGCACATAGCACAACAGATATAGTCTCACCCCAGCTATGAATGATGACATTCTTTTGGCTCTTCTAACCAATTTCTTAACCTACAAATTAACTTTTTGCAAATTATAGATGGGGGGACCTAGATCACTTTGTCTCTCAGAGCTCGACATCTCTCACTATTTAGGTAAAATACCTTTTTTTTTAAAGAAGTTCCTTGCCAAATTGGACAATTTCATATTTTACCTCATTATATGTCATTAACTTTACCTTTGCCAAGTGAATTTACCTCCTGCCCATGGGTTACTAGCAAGTTTAGGACCATCACATCTGGTTCATTTCTAGGGATGTGAGTGATTTACATTTCTGTAAATGGTTTATGATCTCTCCATGCACTCTCTGTCTCTGTGAGGGCAACCAGCAGTTCTTGATTGTGTTGATTTTTCCAGCTTGGGAAAAATTATCCTCCCTGAAGTAAGATGACCAAAAGTGGGCTGTTCATTTCTCACATGAAACTTCACAGGACTTTTTTTAAAGCATCTAGTCTGAATCACTTCAGGTTCTCTTCCTCATTTTCAATTTAATTCACATAAATTGTCATTCAACCATACATGAATACCTATAGATATAGCCAAACGAGACAGCGTTACTCTGGGACCAAGCTGCAAAACACAATACCAACAGTCACACAGCACAAGGCACACATAATACATACAAGATAGTGAGCACATAAAGGTACAGTCACACAAAAAGTCCAGACCTGGGCCACAAATGCCACAGACATCTGCAGTTGACCACATTACAGCCTGTTTTCTGCTGAGGGGCAGCAACAATTCCAGCCGAGACATACATATATATACACATACATGTATATATACACACGCACACCACACACACATATATATATGAGAGAGACAAAACAAACTGAGAAACCAGAAAATAGCACTGTCAATTGCCTGAAGCTCAGTATCCACAACGCCTTTTTGGCGCTTCAGCCGAGTTTGTTTCAATGTATTGGCTACATCCACATCTCTGCCTGCATTGAAATTAATCTTTACACTGTACACCTGCATCCTCAACCATTCCCTGCAACTCCACTGCTATTCAATGAAGGGCTAAACTGTAAGATGTCTGATGGAGTTTCTGAGCAATATTCTCCTGTAAGCACATCATTCAAGCTCCAGAACCCCAAGATAATTTTCCCTAACATCTCCATGTTTCACTCTGATGGGGCAGGAACTGGCTCAGATGGGTGTCATACCGCAGGAAATGAGGCATTCTTTCAAAGCTTCGTAGAGCTCAATCTCTGCTTCACGCTCTTCAGTTTGAGCACCATATGTATTTCTTTCCCTTGGCCCGCTAACATTCCTAGCCAGGCTTGGGTGATGAATTCAAAACTTTAGATGTCTGTATTCAAATTGTTTGGGGTCAACAAGTCTCAAGCATTCCCTCTGCTGGACTCCTAAATGTCAAAAATAATCTGACCTCTAATGTGAGAGCCTCCAAATTGACAAAGTGGCATTGATCTACCGGCACCCTTTATTGACGGGAGTTTCAAAGCATCCTTTAAAACATTAAACTCATTCACCGGAGTCCGGGAATGGGTTCTAACTTCGTGTTTGCAAGGTGCATACTCGTCACGTGGTCATGTCATGGCATATGCAATTCATGTATTTATAAACAGTAATGAATGCTCAAACAATGTAATTACAATATTATTCAGGTATTACAGAATCATTAAATACACAACACTTCCCACCTCTGTTTACTTTTCTTGAACTGGTAGCAATGAACTTTCAGTTCTGGGTGGGGTGCAGTATGATGTTAATGCATCTATTTCATTCTCCAGGTCCCATCTGAGAGTTTCATGGCTTGCTGCAAATTTCTCCTCTTTTAATGAAGATGCAATAATGTCTTCACTTGTCTGCACTGCTGACTCCACATATGATGCAAACCCCTTTTCCTTACTTTAAGTCATAACTTCCCCTGTAATCCAGGAGCTCGGGTACGCTTGTTCCATCACGTACCCTCTCAAATGAATCTCACAATCCACTGTCAGACACGAGGTTCTCTCTTATCTGTAATTCCAGCTCAGGAATCATTCCCAGTTGATTCAACCGGCATTCTGATAATATCCCTTATTCAATCATAAAGATGTTAAGAGGAAAAGATTAGCTTTGTCTGTTACACGTATATTGAAAGGGCAGAATGTACAGTGAAGTGCGCTGTTTGCATCGACGACCAACACAGTCTGAGGGCAGTCCGCAAGTGTAGCCATGTTCCGGATGCCAACGTAGCATGCCCACAACGCTAACTTGTACATCTTTGGAATGAGGGAGGCAACTGAAGCTCCTGGAGGAAACTTGGGCAGTCAAGGGGAGAACGTGCAAACTCCTCACAGACAGCATCAGGAATTGAAGCCCATTCTTGCAGCAGGAACTAGAATGAGAATCGGACTTAGAATGATTGGATGTTCACTTCTGGCAGATGGAGCGGAATACTTGACAAAGCGGCCCCCCCGTTTGCAGTGGGAACCACCAGTGCAGAGGAAACTGCGTCAGACACAACACGGTACTTTACCGATTTATTTTACTGAGTCTTACAAGCAGACAAACGTTCTACACTTAGCAAGCAGTTAGTCATACGATAGATCCTCAGGGTGTGGCAGCATGTTGCAATGTGCTGATCTATGTCAATGTTCTGATGCAAAGTACATGAAAATGTCATTGCAAGCAAGATATACTACTCGGGTAAGTATTGTCCCCAGTCACATTCTACTCTTCCCAGTACAGGTCTGGAATAACCTGTGGCACCACTCTGCTGTGACAATAGTTTGGGGCAAAGTCTGTTCAATTAATTCAGGAAACAATCAATGCTCTCACATCCTTTCTCCTGCTCCACAGATCAGGCAACAGCAAATGCATCCATACCTGCTCAGTTTTAGTCCATGGAATCACTTCTCATTGAAAAAAGTTCTCACTGCTAATGGCAAAATCTCCTAACTTTATTAGGGTAAGTGACAAGGTGATAGACAGGAGCTACAGGGAGGTAGTTATCCCTAGGCTACAGGGGTCAGAAAACTGGGTGACTGTCAGGAGAGGGAAGGGAAATGCCCGGATAGTGGAGAGCACCCCTGTGGCTGCCCCCCTCAGCAACAAGTATATCGTTTTGGATGCTGTTGAGGGGGATGACCTGACAGGGGACGGCCACGGTGACCGGGTCTCTGGCACTGAGCCTGGCGCTATTGTTCAGGAGGGAAGGAGGGAGAAGAGGAACGCGGTAGCCATAGGGGATTCCATAGTCAGGGGAACAGACAGGAGATTCTGTGAGCCTGATAGAGATACCCACATGGTGTGTTGTCTCCCAGGTGCCAGGGTACGGGATGTCTCAGATCGGGTCCAGAATATTCTGAAGGGAGAGGGCGAGCAGCCAGCTGTCTTGGTACATGTTGGTAACAATGACATAGATAGGAAAAGGGAGGAGGTCTTGAAGAGAGATTTCTGGGAGTTAGGAAGGAAGCTGAGAAGTAGAACCTCCAGGGTAGTAATCTCAGGATTGCTACCTGGGCCACGTGCTAGCGAGGGCAAGAATAGTAGGATCAGGCAGATGAATGCGTGGCTGAGCAACTGGTGCAGGTGGCAGGGCTTCAGATTTTTGGATCATTGGGATCTCTTCTGGGGGAAGTATGACCTGTTCAAAATGGACAGGTTACACCTGAACCCGAAGGGGACCAATATTCTGGCGGGAAGGTTTAATAGAGCCGTTAGGGAGGGTTTAAACTAATTTGGCAGGGGGATGGGAACCGGAATGATTGAGTGGAGGAGGGGGAAAGCAGAAATATATCTAAGATAGTGAGCAGTAAAGATGTCAGGAAGGACAAGCAGGTGATGGGGCAAATTTGCAGCCAATGGGATGAGTTGCAGTGCAATCAAAGCAAAAAGTACCAAATACTGGACTTAAGGTGTTATACTTAAATGCATGCAGCATAAGGAATAAGGTGGATGATCTTGTCATACAGCTACAGATTGGCAGGTATGATATTGTGGCCATCACTGAGACGTGGCTAAAGGATGCATGTCTCTGGGAGCTGAACGTCCAAGGATACACGGTGTATCGGAAGGATAGGCAGCTAGGCGGAGGGGGCGGCATGGCTTTATTGGTAAGAAATTATATTAAATCATTAGAAAGAGGTGACATAGGATCAGAAGGTGCAGAATCTTTATGGGTTGAGCTAAGAAATCGCAGGGGTAAAAGGACCCTGATGGCAATTATATACAGGCCTCCTAACAGCTGCAGTGATGTGGACTACAAATTACAACAGGAAATAGAAAAGGCTTGCCAAAAGGGCAGTGTTATGATAATTGTAGGGGACTTTAACATGCGAGTGGATTGGGAAAATCAGGTCAGCACTGGATCACAAAAGAGAGAATTTGTAGAATGTCTACGAGATGGCTTTTTAGAACAGCTTGTTGTTGAGCCCACTAGGGGATCGGTTGTACTGGATTGGGTATTGTGTAATGAACCAGAGGAGATTAGAGAGATTGAGGTGAAGGAATCCTTAGGAGGCAGTGATCATAACATGATTGAGTTCACTGTGAAATTTAAGAAAGAGAAGCCAAAATCCGATGTGTCGGTATTTCAGTGAAGTAAATGAAATTACAGTGGCATGAGAGAGGAACTGGCCAAGGTTGACTGGAAAGGGACACTAGCGGGAGGACGGCAGAGCAGCAGTGGCTGGAGTTTATGCGAGAAGTGAGGAATGTGCAAGACAGATATATTCCAAGAAAGAAGAAATTTTCAAATGGAAAAAGGATGCAACCGTGATGGACAAGAGAAGTCAAAGCCAAAGTAAAAGCAAAGGAGAGGGCATACATGGAAGCAAAAATTCATGGGAAGGCAGAGGATTGGGAAGTTTTTAAAAGCTTACGAAAGGAAACTAAGAAGGTCATTAAGAGGGAAAAGATGAACTATGAAAGGAAGCTAGCGAATAATATCAAAGAGGATACTAAAAGCTTTTTCAAGTACATGTATATAAAGAGTAAAAGACAGGTGACAGTAGATATAGGACCGATAGAAAATGATGCTGGAGAAATTGTAATGGGAGATAAGGAGATGCACTTAAGGGTGTCAGGGAAGAGAAGTGTGCACAGTCACAATTACGACAAAGAAAGTACTCAGGAAGCTGAATAGTCTAAGGATAGATAAATCTCCCGGACCAGATGGAATGCACCCTCGTGTTCTGAAGGAAGTAGCTGTGGAGATCGCAGAGGCATTAGCAATGATCTTTCAAAAGTCAATAGATTCTGGCATGGTTCCGGAGGACTGGAAGATTGCAAATGTCACTCTGCTATTTAAGAAGGGGGCAAAGAAGCAAAAAGGAAATTATGGACCTGTTAGCTTGACATTGGTGGTTGGGAAGTTGTTGGAGTCGATTGTCAAGGATGAGGTTACGGAGTACCTGGAGGCATATAACAAGATAGGCAGAACTCAGCATGGTTTCCTTAAAGGAAAATCCTGCCTGGCAAACCTAGTGCAATTTTTTGAGGAAATTACAAGTAGGCTAAACAAGGGAGATGCAGTGGATGTTGTGTATTTGGATTTTCAGAAGGCCTTTGACAAGGTGCCACACATGAGGCTGCTTAACAGGGTAAGAGCCCATGGAATTATGGGAAAGTTACATACGTGGATAGAGCGTTGGCTGATTGGCAGGAAACAGGGTGGGAATAAAGTGATCCCATTCTGGTTGGCTGCCGGTTACCAGTGGTGTTCCACAGCTGTGTTGGGGCCACTTCTTTTTATGTTGCATATCAACGATTTGGATTATGGAATAGATGGCTTTGTGGCTAAGTTTGCTGATGATACAAAGATAGGTGGAGAGGCCAGTAGTGCTGAGGAAACAGAGTCTACAGAGAGACTTGGATAGATTGGGAGAATGGTCAAAGAAGTGGCAAATGAAATACAATGTTGGAAAGTCATGCACTTTGGTAGAAGAAATAAATGGGCAGACTATTATTTAAATGGGGAGAGAATTCAAAGTTCTGAGATGCAATGGGACTTGGGAGTCCTCGTGCAGGATACCCTTAAGGTTAACCTTCAGGCTGAGTCGGTGGTGAAGAAGGCGAATGCAATGTTGGCATTCATTTCTAGAGGAATAGAGTATAGGAGCAGGGATGTGATGTTGAGGCTCTAAAAGGCACTGGTAAGACCTCACTTGGAGTACTGTGTGCAGTTTTGGGCTCCTTATTTAAGAAAGGATGTGCTGACATTGGAGAGAGTTCAGAGAAGATTCACTAGAATGATTCTAGGAATGAGAGGGTTAACTTATGAGGAATGTTTGACCGCTCTTGGACTGTACTCCTTGGAGTTTAGAAGAATGAAGGGGAACCTCATAGAAACATTTTAAATGTTGAAAGGCATGGACAGAGTGGATGTGGCAAAGTTGTTTCCCATGGTGGGGGAGTCTAGTACGAGAGGACTTGACTTGAGGATTGCAGGGCACCCATTCAGAACACAGACACGAAGAAATTTTTTTAGCCAGAGGGTGGTGAATCTATGGAATTTGTTGCCACAGGCGGCAGTGGAGGCCGGGTCACTGGGTGTATTTAAGGCAGAGATTGATAAGTATCTGAGTAGCCAGGGCATCAAAGGTTATGGTGAGAAGGCAGGGGAATGGGACTAAAGGGGAGATTGGATCAGCTCATGATGAAATGGCGGAGCAGATGCAATGGGCCGAATGGACGACTTCTGCTCCTTTGTCTTGTGATCTTTATGCACAAGATCAACTTACTTCTTGTCATAGAGACAGAGTCATAAAGCACAGAAGCAGGCCCTTTGGCCCAGCTAGTCTGTGTCAGACTATTATTCTGCCAGTCCCGTCCATCTGCCCCATACCCCTCCCATCCTTGTACCTATCCAAACTTCTGGTAGATGTTGAAATGCAACCGTATACAACCTGAGAAAATGAACCTCGGGGCTGTGAATGGTGACATACAAGCACTTTGCCACTTTGCCACTTTGCCATCCTCCACTTCCACTGGCGTGCCTTTCCTGATAAATCACTACAGCAACTAGTTGTAATCAGTATGTGACTGCCACAGTGGATTTTAACAACGTTGGTTGCACAGATCAGCGTGTTGATAAAGCAATTAGTAGTATTACAAAGTCCTTACTGTCTTCAACATCACATTACAGGAACAAGTATCTACCACTGGCCTTGAACATGTCACGTGATTCTCAAAATCTACCTCTCTGAGCAGGGATGTCTTTCATTATCTTAGTGTTGAATTTTGTCAGATACTGTTCCTTTGAAGCAACTTGAAATACTTTACTACTAGAAATAAGTTTTTGGTTGGTGTTGTGTTGGTTGTAGGTCTGCATTGCCGATACACAACCGCAGTGCACTGGGAGGGAAGGAGCTGGCCATGGAGCACAAGAAGCTGTTTGTCACACGAGGCAGCCCTAATCTCACAGCTGGACAAATAATGGAAAACTTACTGATCATTTCAAAATTAATGCACTTTAATCACATCAGACAGAGAGAGTTCAGGTGACATGAGGATCAATCCTTCCAACTGTGTTCAATCAGAAGCAGTTTGACACTTAGAATTGGTTGGATACTGGCCAAGTTAGGTCCTCGCAGCAAACACCAAAAGGCTTTGAACGGATTTATTCCCCATTCCTGTGTGTCTCTCTCTCACCTTATGCCCTTACCTGCCCATCTGGTGCTCCTTCCCCTTCCATGGTCTTCTATCCTCTCCTATCAGATTGTATCTCTTTCACTGATCAACTTCCCAGCACTTAACTTTACCCCTCCCCATCTCCTGGTTTCACCTATCACCTGCCACCTTGTACTTCCCACCACCTTCTTTCTCCGACTTCTCCCCTTCCTCTCCAGTCCTGAAGAAGGGTCTCGGCCCGAAATGTTGACTGTTTAGTCTTTTCCAGGCCAGCTGAGTTCCTCCAGCATTTCATGTGTGTGTTGCTCTGGAGAATTTCATGCTTTTGAAACCTTTAATCTTTGCTGTTTTTAAACCCTCTCTCTGCAAGGGCAGCATGCTGACTTGCTGCAGTTTACAATAAAATCCTTTTTTCAACATCTGCCTACTCAAAACATTTTACCTTTAGGATTCGCTGACATTTCCTACACTGTGGAGTCAACGTCAGTTCTCAGCAGAATCTCTCTTCAACAGGCTCACAGTTGCACTTCTCTGTAGCTGCAGGCAAAACTCAGGTTATCAGTTTTATAATAGGCCACATGGAGTCACAGAGTCAAAGAAAATTACAGCACAAAAACTGGCCCTTCAGCCCATCTAGGCCATGCTGAGCCACTTAAACTGCCTACTCCCATCAAACTGCACCAGCACCATAACCCTCCACACCCCTGCCATCCGTGTATCTGTCCAAACTTCTCTTAAACATTGAAATTGAGCTCCTATGCACCACGTGCATTGGCTGCTCACTCCACACTCCCACAACCCTCTGAGTGAAGAAGTTTCCTCTCATATTCCCCTTGAACTTTTCACCTTTCACCCTTAATTCATGACCTCTGGTTGTAGTCCCACTCAACCTCAGCGGAAAAATCCTCTTTGCATTTACCCTATCTGTACCCCTCATAATTTTGTACATCTCTATCAAATCTTGTCCCAATCTTCTACATTCCAAGGAATAAAGTCCTATCCTATTCAATCCTTCCTCATAACTCAGGTCCTCCAGACCCTGCAATATCCTTGTAAATTTTCCCTGTACTGCACTCTTTCAACCTTACTTACATCTTTCCTGTAGGTAGATGACCAAAACTGCACACAGTTCTCCATATATGACCTCACCAACATCTTAATCACTTTCAACATAACATCCCCTCTCCTGTACATCTTCAGGTTACTGCAGAATGGTGCTCAGTTGACCCTCTGACCTCTTTACAGTGTGCCAAAGAATCCTCCTAATTTGTAGAGAGGTATACAGAGCGCCCCATTCAGCCGCTCAATGTATGTCCACAAAGTCAAGTGCAAAGGAATAGGCTCACTGGCAACACAGCAGTAGCTGAGAAGAAAGCCCTCTTGCCTTCTCGAGGGCAATTAGGGGTGGACAATAGCCAAGTCAAGTCAAGTTTAGTTTGAGTCAAGTACCTCAAGGCACCTGCTGGTACAGCTCTATATTCTTGTGGATGCAGAAGGATTGACAGTGTAGAGGCATTGCAGGGAATCCTTGTCTGGCCAGTCAGCCACAGATTCAGGTTCAGATTAGTTTATTATCATAAATCCAGATGTCAATGAAATTTCTTCCTCATGTGAAACTCACAGAGTAAACAGCATTGTTCACTCATTCATTCATCAGGTGCTGTGCTGTATCATCATTATGTGCCATGTCATATGACATCATCATTGTGTGCTGTGTCATATGACATGGACAACCATGGGCTTTCCACGACCATGATTGTTCTTGGCAATTTTTTCTACAGAAGTCATTTACCATTGCCTTCTTCTGGGCAGTGTCTTTGCAAGACGGGTAACCCCAGCCTTTATCAATACTCTTCAGAGATTGTCTGCCTGGTGTCAATGATCACAGAACCAGGGCTTGTGATCTGCACCAGTTGCTCATACGACCATCCACCACCTGCTCTCGTGGCTTCACGATCGGGGGCTAAGCAGGTACCACACCTTGCCCGAGGGTGACCTGCAGGCTCGTGGAGGGAAGGAGTTCCTTACACCTCCTCTGCTAGAGAGGCATCTCATCCTCGCCACCCAGTAAACAGCACACATGGTAATAATGAATACAACAATAGACGAGCACTGTCAAAAACAACAGAACGGTGTAAACCAAGCTAATGCAAAAAGACATGCCAAAGTTCCAATGACAGAAGAGATAGGATGGAGAGTCCGAGAATGAGTCAGCACCACCAGCAAAGGCGTGTGAAGTAGATGATTGGTTCAGAGGCCTGTTAGCAGTGGGGAGGAAGCCATATTCTGGAGTTTGGTCATTGGTCATAGGGCTTTCATGCTCCTACGAGGCAAGAGAGATAGAAGAGATTGGCGGTTCATCAGATTGTGACTTCAATAGTCCCATTACATGCAAATAACTTCAAGATTGAGGGCATAGTGAACAGACTAATACTTTGCCATGGAGCAGATGGGCCTATTGGCCTCTTTCTGTGCTGTAGTGTTCTATGAGTATAACTTTATAATACACATTGAATTGATAGGACAGGAAGTAGGCAGAGCATCAGGTGGTTCCATCGCTAAAAACAAAATCCTTACAAAGAGCTGACATAGGATTGAAAGATTTAGAATCTTTGTGAGTAGAGTTGAGAAACTGCAAGGGTAAGACATCCCTGATGGGAGTTACATACGGACCTCCAGACAACAGCCAGGATGCGGGGTACAATTTACAACAGGAGACAGGAAAAAGAGACAATATTACAGTAACCATAGGCAATTTCAAAATGCATGTAGATTGGGAAAATCAGGATGTTGCTGGATTTCAAGAGGAGGAACTTGTAGAATAACTATAAGCAGGCTTTTTAGAGCAGCTTGTGGTTGAGCCCACTAGGAAAATCTGTTGGACTTGTTTGAGAAATTAACAGGCAGGATAGACAAAGGAGAGTCAGAGGATGGTGTTTATTTGGATTTTCAGAAAGCCCTTGAGAAGGTGCAGGACATGAGGCTTCTAAACGAGATAAGAGCCCATGGTATTACAGGAAAGATATTAGCGTGGATATAAGGTTTGATGACTGGCAGGAGGCAAAGAGTGGGAATAAAGGGGAAATTATCTGTCTGGTTACCGGTGACTAGTGGCATGCCGCAGGGTTGGATTAACTAGTTAGTTACTGCCTGTTATGCCGCTGGTGTTTAAGGCAGCAAAGGGGTCGGATTAGGGACCACGTCATTTTGCATTATATGTCAATAATTTGGATGATGGAATTGATGGCTTTATGGCCAAGTTTGCAGATGATTTGAAGGTAGGTAGAGGGGGAGGCAGTGTTGAGCAAGCAGGGAGTCTGCAGAAGGGCTTCGATTAGGAGAATGGGCAAAGAAGTGGGATCTGGAGAGTGTATATATATATATAAAACTCTGAGATTCAGTCATATACATCTTCTTCTTCTTCTCCAGACAGCCATGAAACAAAGAAAGAGCATAAAAGTCACTCAGAAAGAATCAATTTCACCACCCCCCCCCCCCCATACTGGCTGCCCTTTTCCATCCTGACAGTCACCCGATTACCTACATCCTGCACCTGAGATGTAACTACCTCAATCAACCCCTCAGCCTCCTGTCTGATCCGACTCCAGTTCCCTAACACATTCTGGCAGCTGGATACACTTCTTGCAGGTATAGTCATCAGGGACACTGGATGTCTCCCTGCCTTCCCACAACCTGCAAGTGGAGCATTCCACTATCCTGGAATTCCCACTGCTCTTGGATATTAAGCTCCCAGCTGCGATCTTCTTTCAGCCACCACTCAGTGATGCCCACAACATCATACCTGTATGACCCTAACTGTGCTGCAAGATCATCGACTGATTCCATATACTGCATACATTCAAATACAAATCCTTCAGATGAGAGAAAATGCTGGAAATCCGAGCAACACACACAAAATGCTGGAGGAACTCAGCAGGCCAGGCAGCATCTATGGAAAAAAGTACAGTTGACATTTCAAGGCAAGACCCTTCGGCTGGTCTGGAGAAAAACAGGTGGGGAGTAGATTTTAAAGGTGGGGGAGGGGAGAGAGAACCATCAAGTGGGGGGAGGTGAAACCTGGAGGGGGAGGGATGAAGTAAAGAGCTGGGAAGGTAATTGGTGAGATTAGGTGAGAGAGAGGAAGGGGGATGGGAAATGTTGAAGGAGGGGAGTGGGAGGCATTGCTGGAAGTTTGAGAAATCGATGTTCATGACATCAGATTGGAGCTACCCAAACAGAATTTGAGGTGTTGTTCCTCCAATCTAAGTGTGGCCTCATCATGACAGTAGAGGAGGCCAGGGATGGACATATCGGAATGGGAATGGGAAGTGGAATTAAAATGGGTGGCCACTGGGAGACTTGATCTGGCAGACAGAGCGTAGATGCTCAGCAAAGCGATCTCCCAATCTGAGTCGGATCTCACCGATGTACAGGAGGCCACACCGGGAGCACAGTAAAGGACCCCAGCAGACTCACAGGTGTGTCGTTCAGTCCTGTATTCATCAGCTTCAGTTTTGCCTCCATGTTACTGGAAGTTACATTCTCATCCCTTTCTTAGCTTTTTATCTTATTATTTATTCCAGAGACTTTCAAACCTCTCCTGCACTCTCCAAACTCTTGAACCCACCCAAAGGTCTGCAACCCATCCTACTAACCCCAATTTTTCACCATCAACTGCCTGCCCTGCATCGCAGTCCCACTACACGCTTCATCTACTTGTATACCAACTAACCCATCCTCAGCACTATCCCATCCCCCTGCCAGATTAGTTTAAACCCTCCCCAACAGCTCTTGCAAACCTGCCCTCACAAGCTGAACAAAGCATCCCTATGCTACGGGAGAGCCCAACCCCATCTACTGTGTCTTCCGCGGTGTGTTTTTGCCCTTGGCCCACATTCCAGATCAAGAAGAGATTTCTGAGAAGAGAGAATATAGATGCAGGGGTCTGGAAAGGTGCCTATTTCAACCTGAACCCATCAAACACATTATGACTGACTGATGTAATGGAAGCACAGTTACCTGCACTTAATACACTTGCCAAATAACAACCATCAGATTCAGTGTTATATGTTTCACATTATGCACAGCCTCATTTGTATTTAAATGGGGGAGTGGAGATTTCCATTGGAAAGTGCTCTCTGATACCTTGGCAAGTCCAGGACAAGGCTCAGTTTTAGCTGGGGGGTTTTTGGGTTCAAGCTATGGTTTTAGGGACAGCAAGGTGGGGCAATTAGACAGGCTAGAATCTTCAGTCTTAAGCCTTGGCTCCACGTTTGAAGGGCATTGATGTGGACGTGGGACATTTGTGGACTGAGCTGAGATGTCTGGCTGACAGACCAATGTGGACGAAGGCTGGTGGCTCCCCTAGTGTCAGCAAGTGTTCAGTGGGTTCTGGATTTGGGGTTCCACACGGGCAGGAGGATTGAGGTATAATGACCACGTGTTCGTGAATCACCAAGACTGGAGTTCCAGGCACAGTGTTTGGGGTCCCTTCATTCAGGGAGTCTAGGACAAGAGGGCACGGCCTCAGAATAGAGGCATATCACTTTAGAATGCAGATTAGGAAGAATTTCTTTAGCCAGATGGTTGTGAATCTGTGGAATTCATTGCCACAGGTGGCTGTGGAGGCCAAGTCATTGGGTTTATTTAAGGCAGAGTTTGATTGGTTCTTGATTAGTCAAAGCATAAAAGGTTATGGGGAGAAGGCAGGAGAATGGGGTTGAGAGGGAAATGGATCAGCCATGATGAAATGGTGGAGCAGATACGATGGGCCGAATGGCCTAATTCTGCTCCTATGTCTTATAGTCTTGTGGTCATCAGCAAGTCTGGGAGTTTGAGACCTGGTCATTGGCAAGTCCTGTGGTCGATGCCGATGATCAAGGCTCAAGGGTCAAAAGGGAAGTCTGAAGGTTTAAGGCCCATTGGCTGGTGCCCTAGGTCTTCGAATCTGTGCGAGTCGAAGGCTCAATGTCTGCGTCCATATCTGAGTCCGCTGGAGGATGGAAGCTGAAGATTAGGGACTGTCTTCGGGTTAGAGGATTGTGTGTGTGCGTGGGTGTGAGGGAGGAACTGGGCTTGTTTTGTCAGAAACGGGAGAGTCAGATCACAATCAGTCTGGTCTTCCCACCAAACGGAAGATGTACCAGTAGCAGACAAAATGCAAGAAAGGTCTAGCTGATTGATTCCTGGGATGCGTTTCTCTTGGTGAGAAAGTGTTAAGCAGACTGGGCCTATAATTTGTAAAGTTTAGAAGAATGAGAGGCACTCTCATTGACAGATGAAGGACTTGATGCAGAAGATTCTTGTTTCTCCCCCCACCTCCTTTTCCAGTACTGATGATGGGTCTTGGCCCAAAATGGCAACCATTTATGCATTTCCATATTTCCTGCCTGACCTGCCAAGTTCCTCTAGCATTTTGTGTGCGTTGCTCTAGATTTCCAACAGCATGTCTTGTTTTTATACTTGGCTGATGTTTCCAGGAGTCACAGACACAAAATGTTATTCGCACAGAAAGGAGATGAGAAGAAATTGCCTTTGCCCATAGAGCTATGGAGGTCCTGCATATTCAACTTGGAGACTGATTGATTTGCGGACACTAGGGACTACAGGGATATGGGATTAGTGCAGGAAAGTGGCTTGAGGTAAAAGCAACACACACAAAGTGCAAGAGAAACTCAGTAGGTCAGGCAGGAAATTAATTAGGAAATTAATAAATAAAAGATCACCTTTATCATCTCAGAGAACAAACAAGACGACGAACGGACTACCCCGTGTCTGTTTTTAAATGTTTACATGCCAGCCTTGGTTTTCAATATTCAAGTAATTAGCCTTGCATCTGCTGTCCATACCAATAATTAACCCTTTCAACTGAGAAGGTAATTAGGCAGCAACCACTTTGGATGGACACAAATGCCTACTTACTATTATTGAGACCAGATGTCCTATTATTTTTGGTTAATACTACATTAGCATCCTAATTAGATTTTCCTGCTGAATCAAGGCTGTATCCATTCCAAGGACGATATGTCTCTCTTCCACAGAAAAGAAACTGGTACAACACGTGTAGTCCAAATCTAATCTGAATTCTAATAGTCTAAGTTCCTCACTGTTCTGTTCCAGCTCCAGTGAAATAAAAGCCAGGATGCAATTTGCGTTTCTTTTTTGTTGTCATTCTGTTCGTCCAAAGATTTGACTTTCATGCAACTTAGAAAACACTCTGATCTATCTTTCTAAGTGTAACACTCAGGCTCAATTAACTCCCGTTTGTCTAGGGAAAGCTGCCGTCTGCCCCTTCAAACGGTGTGTGGATGCTGTGTAATGCACTGCAGTACAACCCACAATCAGACAGTACACAATATGAATAAATGATTACACTTTATAACTCTGACTTTGGCTAAAGGATTAACAGAGAAACAGAATATAAAAGGAAAAGAGAAAGAACAAGGTGCCACTTTTAATAAAACATGTTGTGCACAAATAAATCGTGGGGCTCACGCAGCAGGGGTTCCTCCACCGAACAACCTCCTCCAAACTCCTCGACCCTCGGCCTGGGACCAATGACGGAGGTCTACCAGAGCGCTTCCCGCATGTCCTTCCTCTTCGCTTCTCCTCCCGAATCTCCCGCGCACCATCCCCGGTTCCCACACATACAGATAGAATAACATGACTTCCATTGGTTAGTTCCCCCAAGAAACATTACCTCATCAGTTAACATTACAGAGAAGCCATTTTATTATTAGCAGACAACATTACAGTTAATATCACTGAGAACCTTACATAAGTCCAAAATAGTTGACCTCATTTATTTCCACACTGAATACTATCTGCCACAGGTCTGAGGAGTCCATTGCCTTGCAGTTCCAGTAACACCGGTTCGATCTTGTGTGGATCTTTTTATACTCTCCCTAATACCCACGTGGGTTTCCTCTGGGTACCTCCCATGTGCCAAACATATGTGGCTTGGCAGGTCAACTTGTGTTGATGAGTAATAAATCCTGGGGAGCCACTGGAGATGTGTGGAGAATGAAATGAGATGAGAGTGAGATTCATGTATTTAGGAGAGAGGAGCGAGGGAAGATGACACCGATGGCCATCAAAGACCAGGTGACTTCTTCCAGTTCATCCATGAAACAGCTTTTTCTTCTTTTCTGATGTCTTTCTTTCTTTTCAAGGTGGTTGGGGTTCTGTTGGAGTCTGTGATCTACAGTTCTCGGCAGGAAGTGGGTTTTCGGACCAACTGTGCGGCCTAGCGCTTCGCTGTATACAGGAATGACCTGGAAAATGTGCAGCCTTGGGGAGCAGCCCTGTGGATGACCCAGTTCCTCACCAGTTTTCCTGACCGAAGTGCCATGGGAGACTGAAAAATTGAGACAGCGGGCAGTGTGTTCTCGAGTCAGAGGGCTTGGAGAAGCAACGTGAAAGATTGTAAATTCAGAACAGCGAGTTGCTCTTGTTGGAGGGGCGACCTCCCTCTCCCTCGATGGAAAGAGAGAGAGCCTGTCTGAGGCAGCGAAGTGCTAGGTTCTGGACTGTAGTTCTGATGGACTCTGGATCAAGGTCTCTCGATGGGTGGGGGGTGTCAGCAGCTTTTGCTGTTGCTTGCATGTCGGGGGGAAGAGTCAATTCTTTTGCAAAGGGGGGCTTCAGGGCTTTGATGTTTCTATTATTCATTCTACGGGGTTTCTTGCTTTGTGGATGTCTGCGGAGAGTAGGAATTTCAGGCTGTGTACTCCATACATTCTCTGACAAAGTATTAAAATGAAGCTTTGAACCTTTGATAATGCTGGTTGACGTGGACACTGTGGATTGGAGATCCTGTCACAAGCCGAAGGGAATCTGTAATCCCCCCGAGCTACTCACAGAACATCGAACAATGCTGCACAGGAACAGGCTTTCAGCCCGTGATATCATACTCCACTAATTAAAGTAGAAATTAAGTGCTTTACTGAACTAGTCCCTTCTGCCTACTCAAGTCCATATCCCTCCATTCTCTGCACATTCAAGTGCCTGTGTAAGAGCCTTTTAAGCACTGTTAACATATCTACCTCCATGACCACTCCTACCAGTGCATTCCAAGCACCCATCACTGTGTATGTATATAACTATCTCTGCATATCCCCTTTGAAATTACCCCACTCACCTTAAATACATGCTCTCTAGTCATTCCTTTTTCTGGCAAGGAGCCCATAAAACCATTTGACTTTATCCTGCTGTTAATGACATTCCGGAAATGCTAAGGGCCTGTTGTTGAACCACATTTCAGACAAATGTGTCAAATATGAAAAGGGATCTCAGGACAGCAGGATGAACTACCATGACACTTGCGACAGCTCTCCTAGTCTTCACCACATACTCCTGAAGATTACTCCATCGTGTCTCCCTCTTTTTCCCACTCAGCGTATTCTAACTACTCTCTGCACAGATACACACTCATCCTCAGGTTCAAGGACAGCTTCTATCACACCGTTGTAAGACTCTTGAATGGGCCTCTTGCAGATGATGCAAAGATTAGTAATGCTGTGGCTGGTATAGAACATTTCCAAAGGATACATCAGGATATAGATCCTCTGCAATTCTGGTTGGATAAATTCCTGTTTAATCTAGACAAGTGTGAGGCGATGCACATTGGGAGCTTGAACATAAAGGGAGACCACACAGTTAATGGCTTTTAATTAGTCAGGGCATAAACTTCAAGAGGAAGGAAGTTACATTTCTGTACAAAAGTCCTAGGCACGTGTAAAGAAATTCTGTAAAATGAAGATGCTTTCAAAAATAATGAAAAGAAAAGTTTCTACATAACAAAAAAAATTATGATAAACAGCAGTAAACAGTAAAAAACTAAATCTAATCAATATTTGGTGTGACTGCATTTTGCCTTTAAAACTGCATCAAGTTCTCTTGGGTACACTGTCGTACAGTTTTATAAGAAAATCGGCTGATGGGTTCTTCCAAGCATCTTAGAAAGCTTGCCGTAGATCCTCTGTGGCTGTCTTGCTTGTTTCTGTCTTTCCAGTTAATCCCAGACAGCCTCGATGATGTTCAAATCAGGGCTTTGTGGAGGCCATTCCATCTGAAACCATACATATATTAAAAAGATCTAGGGTGCCTAAGACTTTTGCAGAGTACTGTAGATGAACTCTTAGTCTCTCAATCTACCTCAACTTGGCCCTTGCACTTTGTCTTCCTCCACTGCACTCTCCCTATAACAGTAACATGATCTTCTGCATTAGTTTTGTACTACCTCAAACTGGTCATGCTTGGAATGACCTGTACGTATTACAGTTAAAGCAACGTCTCTCACTGTATCTTGTACATGTGACAATAATAAACCAATCATTAATTGCCATTTAGAAAACTTTCATTCGGCCCTTGCTGTTTTGCCAATTGCCTTCCAGCTATGGCAATTCCTCGTGTCACTTACATGAGGGGTGATTAATAAGTTCCTGGCCTAAGATAGAAGGATTCAATTTTAGAAAGCCTAGCACATTTATTTTTCAACATAGTCCCCTCCTACATTTACACACTTAGTCCAGCGGTCATGGAGCATACGGATCTTGGACCTCCAGAAAGTGTCCACAGCAAGGGAGATTGATAAGTTCGTGGCCTGAGGAAGGGGAAGAGTTATACAGTTCTCGTTACATGCACATGCAGGACAACTGAGTGATTATGCAGAAAGATTGAAGTTAATAACTCATCTCCTTCTACCTTTGATTAGATTCAACTTTATTGTCAATGTGCTCAGTACAGATACAAAGCCAAATGAAATGCAGTTAGCATCTAACCAGAAATGCAAAGAATAGTGTTATTTACAAAATAACTGCGAATAAAAAGTAAGTGCTACAGCAGACAATTATAAAAGTACTGAGACAGTACAATATGGGTGCAATACTGCTTAGCGCTGTGATGTGAGATTCAACAGGGTCACAGCCTCAGGGAAGAAGCTCTTCCTGTGCCTGCTGGTGTGGGAGCAGAGGCTCCTGTAGCGCCTACCGGATGGGAGGAGAGTAATAAGCCCATGGTTAGGGTGAGATGCATCCTTGATATGCTTTTCACCCTGCCCAGGTAGCGTTTATGGTAAATGTTCTCAATGGCGGGCAATTGGATGCCGATAATCCACTAAGCCATGAACTTATCAATCACCCTTGCTGTGGACACTTTTTGGAGGTCCAAGATCCATATGCTCCATGACCACTGGATTAAGTGTGTAAATGTAGGAGGGGACTATGTTGAAAAATAAATGTGCTAGGTTTTCTAAAGTTGACTCCTTCTACCTTAGGCTACGAACTTATCAATCACCCCCGTAGTGTTGTCAATGGAAACAATTTCTGCATTCTAAACTACCAGAATATATAATTTTGACCTTTTCTATTAAAACTGTCCTTAACCCTTCATGGTCTGTGGAGAACAAACCCACTCCTCTTGTCTCCCAACATACATGAACCTATGCATTTGGGTCAGGAGTTAGTAGTCTCAGCTGACAAAGAACTACAGGCAAAGAAAACCTGCTCTTTGGGTGAACTTCACATCTTTCTCCCTCCTCAATTGTCATATTCACTCCCCTTTCCCTCCTTGGGATCCACCATAAACAAATGAGAGGAACTGCCATTTCTCAGAGCGCATTTCAATATGACATTCAAGTTATTGTACTCGAGCATTTGAGCAAATCAGTGCCAATCCAAGTAACATACCAAATATTTCTAACCTTGTCTGTTCCGAGTTACTCCTCTTAATCTGAACGTTCAGTGTAGTGGGGAGTGTGTGGCACAGTGGTTAAGCAAAAGAATAAATTTTGTTACTTCTTTCAGCAATTAAGGTCACCTTTCCACGGAAGGATGTGGATACCATAGAGAGAGAGCGCAGAGGAGATTTACAAGGATGGTGGCTGGATTGGAGAGCATGGCTTATGAGAATAGGTTGAGTGAACTTGGCCTTGGAGCGACGGAGGATAAGAGGTATCCTGTAATGTGCTGTAGAATTCCATGTTCTATGATCTCTACACAGCTGACATATTCACATAGAGTCATGGAAAAGTACAGAACAGAAATAGGCCTTTTGGCCCATCTCTCACATGCCAAGCCATCTAACCTACCTACTCCCATCGACCTGCAGCTGGACCGGAACCCTCCGTACCCCTATCATCCATGTACCTATCCAAGCATCTCTTAAACATCGAAATTGAGCTCGTGTACACCACTTGCACTGGCGGATCGTCCACACTCTCACCTCCCTTTAAACTTTTCACGTTTCACTCTTAACTCGTGATACTCGCTGTAGTCACACCAAGCCTCAGTGGAAAAAAGCCTCCTTGCAATTATCCTATCTCTACCCCTCTTAATTTAGTATTCCTCCATCAAATCTCCTCTCAACCTTCCATGTTCCAAGGAATAATGTACTGACCTATTCAATCTTTCCTTGTAACTCAGATCCTTCAGACACAGCAATATAAATTTTGGACCATAAGATATAGAAGCAGGATTAGGTTCATTTGGCCCATCTAGTCTGTTCTGTCATTTCATCATGGCTGATCCAATTTACCTCTCAGCCCCAATCCCCTGCCTTCTCCCTGCATCCCTTCACACACTGACCAATCAAGAATTTATCAACCTTTGCCTTAAATCTACATGAAGACTTGGCCTCCACAGCTGCCTATGATAAAGAATACCACAGATTCACCAGCCTCTGGCTAAAGAAACTCCTCCTCATCTCTGCTCTAAAAGGACATCCCTCTATGCTGAGGCTGTGTCCTCTGGTCTTAGACTCTTCCACCATAAGAAACAACATCTCCACATCCACTCTATCAAAGCCTTTCATCACTTGATAGGTCACCCCTCATTCTTTTGAATTCTGGTGAATACAAGCCCAGGGTCATCAAACGCACTTCATATGACAAGCCATTCAATTCTGGAATCATTTCCGTGAACCTTCTTTGAACCCTCTCCAGTTTTAACACATTCTTTCTGAGATAAGGGGCTCAAAACTGCTCACAATACTCCAAGTGAGGCCTCGCCAGTGCTTTATAAAGTCTCAACATTACATCCTTGCTTTAATATTCTAGTCCTCTTGAAATGAATGCCAACATTGCATTTGCCTTTCAGACCACAAACTCAACCTGCAACTTAAACTTCAGAGAATCCTGCACAAGGGCTCCCAAGTTCCTTTACATCTCAATTTTTGCATTTCATCTCCATTTAGAAAATAGTCAACTCTTTCATTTCTTCTACCAAAGTGCATGACCATACACTTCCCAACACTGTATTCCATTTGCCATTTCTTTGCCCATTCTCCTCATCTGTCTAAATCCTTCTGTAGCCTCTCTACTCCCTCAAAAACTACCTGCCTCTCCAACTATCTTCATATCATCTGCAAACTTTGCAACAAAGCCATCAATTCCATCATCCAAATCATTGACATGCAACATAAAAGAATCATCCCAACACAGACCCCTTGGTACTCTTCCAACCTTATTTACATAATTCCTGTAGGTAGCTGACCGAAACTGTACACAGTTCTCCAAATTAGGCCTCATCAATGTGTTATACAACTTCATAACATCCCATCTCCTGTACTCAGTACTTTAATTTATGAAGGCCAATGTGCCAAAACCTTTCTTTCCAACCCTATCAACGATATCAATGAGTTATGGACCTATATTCCCAGATCCCTTTGTTCTACCACACTCCTCAGTGCCCTGCTGTTCACTGTGTAAGGCCTACCCTGGTTGATCCTCCCAAAGTGCAACATCGCGCACTTGTCTACATTAAATTCCATCTGCCATTTTTCAACCCATTTTTCCAGCTGATCCAGATCTCACTGCATGTCATGGTAGTCTTCCTTGTTGTCCCCAGTCTTGGTGTCATACGCAAATTTGCTGATCCAGTTAACCACATCATCCAGATCATTGATATAGATGACAAACAACAATGGACCCAGAACTGATCTCTGCGGCAAACCACTAGTCACAGGCCTCCAGTCAGAGAGGCAACCTCCGGCTTCTTCCACAAAACAAATGACTAATCCAATTTACTACCTCGTCTTGAATGCCGAGCGACTGGACCTTCTTGACCAGCCTCCCATGCAGGACCTTGTCAAATGCCTTGCTAAAGTCAATGTAGACAACAGCCACTGCCTTGCCCTCATCAACTTTCCTGGTAACTTCCTCGAAAAGCTATAAGGTTGGCTAGACATGACCTACAATGCATGAAGCCATGCGGACTATCCTTAATCAGACCGTGTCTATCCAAGTATTCACATCCGGTCCCTTAGAATACCTTCCAATAACTTTCCCACATCTGATGTCAGGCTCACCGGCCTGTAATTTCATGCTTCATTTTTAGGGTCTTTCACCATTGGCTATCCACAATCTTCTGGTACCTCACCTGTCTCTAAGGATGATTTAAATACCTCTTCTAGGGCCTGGCAATTTCTGCACTTCCCTCCCCCAGGGTACAAGGGAACACCTCGTCAGGCCCTGGGGATTTATCCACCATAATTTGCCTCAAGACAGCAAACCACTCTTCCTCTGTAATCTGTACTGTGTAGAGTCTGTGAAGCTGATGCTGATTTGCCTCACTTCTATCGACTGTCTCTTTAGTAAATACAGATTCCAAAAAATGCATTTAAGATCTCCCCATCTCTTTTGGCTCAATATATAGATTACGATTCTTATCTTCCAAAAAAACAATTTTGTCCATTGCAATCCTTTTGTTCTTAACATATTTGTGGAATCCCTTAGGATTCTCCTTCACCTTGTCTCCAAAGGCAACCTCATATTTATGTAGCGTTCCTGATTTCTTTCAAGTGTTCTCTTGCATTTCTTATACTCCATAAACACCTCATTCATTCTAACCTGCTTATACCTGCAATACACCTCCATTTCTACTCTTAAAAAGGGCCTCAATATCTCTTGAAAGCCAAGGATCCCTACAGCTGTTATCTTTACCTTTTATTCTTACAGGCACATACAAGCTTTGTACTCTCAAAATTTCACTTTTGAAGGCCTCCCATTTACCAAGTACACCTTTGCCAGAAAACAACCACACTTTCCAGATCCTTTCTGATCCATCAAAATTGGTCTTTATCCAGTTTAGAATCTCAACCCGTGGACCAGACCTATCTTTTTGCATATTTATTTTGAAACTAATGGCATTGTAATTACTCGATGCAAACTTCACAAACTTCTGTCACCTGCCCTGTCCTATCCCCTTGAAACAGGTCAAGTATCCTGCTCTCTCATTGGGATTTCTATGTACTGATGAAGGAAACTTCCCTGAACACATTTGACAAACTTTATCTCATCTAGTCCTTTTATAGGTTGGGAAACCCAGGAAATACGTGGCAAGTTAAAATCACTTACTATAACAATCTTATATTTCTTGCAACAGTCTGCGATCTCTCTACAAATTTGTTCCTCTAAATCACTCAGACTGTTGGATGTTGGTAATATAGCTCCATTAACATAGTCATATCTTCCTCATTAGTCAGTTCCACCCACAACTCCTCACTGGATGAGTTCTCCAGTCTGCCATGGCTGAGCAGTGCTGTAACATTGTCCCTGACCAGTAAAATCACTCCTCCTCCTTTAATCCCCCCACCCTGTCACCGGCATATCGATCTGGCAGTCCTGCCTCTCCTGCAACCAGGTCTTGCTATGGCTTCAATATCATAATTCCAGGTGTTGATCCATGCCCTGAGCTCATCCCCCTTTCCCATGTTACTTCTTGCACTGAAATATACGCAGCACCAGCAATGAGTCACACCATACTCAACATTTTGATTCCGGACTTTGTGTGAGCTTTGTGCAACAACCCCTCCACTATCTGTTCTGGCACACTGGTTTCCATACCCCTGTACTTCTAGTTTACCCCCCCCCACCCCCGTGCAACACTAGCAAAGCTTTCCACCAGGAATTCCCCTGTAATTCTAGTTTACCCCCCCCCCACCCCCGTGCAACACTAGCAAAGCTTTCTGCCAAGATATTAGAACCCCCTCTGGTTCAGGTTCAGGTGCAAACCGTCTCGTCTGTACAGGTCCCACTTTCCCTGGAAGAGAGGCCCCAGAAACCATATGCCCTCCCTCCTACACCAACTTCTTAGCCATGTGTTAAACTGTACTATCCTCCCATTTCTGCTCTCACTAGCACATGGCATTGGTAGCAACCCTGAGATCACAATCCTGGAGGTCCTGTCCTTTAACTTAGCACCTAACTCCCTGAAATCACTTTGCACAACCTCGCTCTTTCTAACTATGTCAATGATACCGACATGAATCACAATATTTGTCTGTTCACACTCCCACATAAGAATGCAGAGGACTTGATCCGAGATATCAAGGACCCTGGCACTTGGGAGGAAACATATCATCCAGAAATATCGTTCTTGCCCAAAGAACCTCCCTCCCTTCTGTTCTCCTAACTAATCAATACAGATCACCTTGTCCACCCGCTTTCCCATCTGAGTCGCAAAGCCAGACTCAGAGCCAGAGACCTGAATGCTGTAGCTTTCCTCTGCTAGGTCATAACCCCCCAAACAGTATCCAAGGTGATATACCTGTTATTGAGGGGGTTGGCCACAGGGGCACTCTGCACTGGCTGTTTGCTTTGATCTACTCAAAGGATTGCAAATGTTTGAAATATTGTAGAATATTGCTAGCTCGGGTTAGCTATTTGGAAGTCAACTGCACTCTGATAATGGCTTCTCGACTGGGGCTGAAACATCTGCAAACGGTTTGCTAGGCTGGCGATCAACCCAACTTCCAATTCGTAAAACGCAGTTACCTAGGCACAGATGTAAGATGGTGTGGTTACATAGCTGGACAAGTAATGCTTGAATATCTTTACATGCTGAACCTTTGAGGATTGAATTCAGTCTGTGACAAAATCCACATATTTAAGCCGGTAAATAGTCGAAGTGACTGCAATGCAGTTGGATCATCCATGAATGTGACTGGTTCAGTAAAACCCTTTGGGAAAGAAATCTGCCAATGTTACACAGACAGGTCCACGTAAACCTATGGTCCACGTGGCTTAGCAAAGCTTTCAGTTGTCTGAAACTGTTATCCCAGTTTGAAAGGACGTCACAATGCCGTCTCTACAGCTCAGCTCAGTTTTACATCTGGAAAATAGGAAACTTGCCACACATTTTGCATGCAGGATGAGACAGAATGCAACGGGATGAGTTATAATCTGTGTTTGTTGGTTTGTTTGAAGAATGCTGGCAGGATGTTGGGAGAACTCCTTGTTCCTCTTTGAAGAGTTCCATAGGCTCCTCAGTATCACCCATGCCACCCAGGTAGGCAGACAGCTTGGGTTAATCATGAGGGCCCCACTCAAAGGCCTCAGAGCCCTGGCTGAGATTACAGGCACAAACCTCAGCTGCGATGTTCAGTCATACAACCTCCTGACCCCAGGGGGAGAGAAAAGCTCTTTGAGCCAAGACAACACAGTCTTCCGGATGATCCACTGAAGACTCTGGGCAATGAAGGGCTGTGTCGGCTAGTCCAAATTCTGTTGCAGTTACAGAGCAGAGTCTGAAGGGTTTTCTGCGAAATTCTGCCAACACACTGAAGAAAGTTCCCTCACTTTAGAAACTGGACTTTGTGTAAGGCCTCAATATGAAGTTTGCGTGTACTCCCTGTGACCAGCTGGGCTCTAGTTGGGCATTTGGTTTCCACCAACATCCCAGAGATAAGCCAGCGGGGCAGTTAGTCACTGCAAATTACCCTTTACTACACATTAGTGGTGATGGAATCAAGAGTGTTTATGAAAAGTGTGAGAGACTGCAGGGAAATAACGGACATTTACACTACACGCTGCATCCACAAAGGAAATACCATTATGAAGGACCCCATGCACCCCTCATACAATCTCTTCTCCCTCCTGCCATCTGGGAAGATGCTCTGAAGCATTCGGGCTCTCACGACCAGACTATGTAACAGTTTCTTCCCCCAAGCTATCAGACTCCTCAATACCCAGAGCCTGGACTGACACCTTGCCCTATTGTCCTGTTTATTATTTATTGTAATGCCTGCACTGTTTTTGTGCATTTTATGCAGTCCTGTGTAGGTCTGTAGTCTAATGTAGCTTTCTCTGTATTTTTTTTAATGTAATTCAGTCCAGTTTTTGTACTGTGTCATGAAATCACCATTTCATTCCCTTTACAACGTGCTTCTGAACTGACTTAATGACCTACAGATTTCACGATCTTCTGAAGGATGTGGCAGATCTAACTGTCAAGCTAGCAGGTGTGGCAGAGATTAGTGGACAAAAGCTCATTACCTTAGCTAGAAGCCATTTCAGCCCTGGGAAAAAGCCTCTGACTATCCTCTCATTATCTTATACACCTCTATCAGGTCACCTCTCATCCTCTGTTGCTCCAAGGAGAAAAGGCCGAGTTCACTCAACCTATTCTCATAAGGCATGCTCCCCAATCCAGGCAACATCCTTGTAAATCTCCTCTGCACCCTTTCTATGGTTTCCACATCCTTCCTGTAGTGAGGTGACCAGAACTGAGCACAGTACTCCAAGTGGGGTCTGACCAATGTCCTAGATAACTGCAACATTACCTCTCAGCTCTTAAATTCAATCCCACGATTGATGAAAGCCAATACACCGTATGCCTTCTTAACCATAGAGTCAACCTGCGCAGCAGCTTTGAGCATCCTATGCACTCGAACCCCAAGGTCCCTCTGATTCTCCACACTGCCAAGAGAATTACCATTCATACTATACTTTGCCATTATATTTGACCGACCAAAATGAAGCACCTCACACTTACCTGGGTTGATCTCCATCTGCCACTCCTCAGCCAAGTTTTGCATCTTATCAATGTCCCACTGTAAACTTTGACAGCCCTCCACACTATCCACAACACCCCCAACTTTTGTGTCATCAGCAAACTTACTAACCCATCCCTCCACTTCCTCATCCAGGTCATTTATAAAAATCATGAAGAGTAAGGGTCCCAGAACAGATCCCTCAGGCACACCACTGGTGACCAAACTCCATGCAGAATATGACCCGTCTACAACCACTCTTTGCTTTCTGTGGGCAAGCCAGTTCTGGATACACAAGGCAATGTCCCCTTGGATCCTATACCTCCTTACTTTCTTAATAAGCCTTGCATGGGGTACCTTATCAAATGCCTTGCTGAAATCCATATACACTACATCTACTGCTCTACCTTCATCAATGTGTTTAGTCACATCCTCAAAAAATTCAATCAGGCTCGTAAGGCACGACCTGTCTTTGACAAAGCCATGCTGACTATTCCTAATCATATTATGTCTCTCCAAATGTTCATAAATCCTGCCTCCCAGGATCTTCTCCATCAACTTAGCAACCACTGAAGTAAGACTCACTGGCCTTTAATTTCCTGGGCTATCTCTACTCCCTTTCTTCAATAATGAAACAACATCCACAACCCTCCAATCCTCTGGAACCTCTCCTGTTCCCATTGATGATCCAAAGATCATCACCAGAGGCTCAGCAATCTCATCCCTCGCCTCCCACAGTAGCCTGGGGTACATCCCATCCGGCCACAGCAACTTATTCAACTTGATGCTTTCCAAAAGCTCAGCACATCCCCTTTCTTAATATCTACATGCTCAAGCTTTTCAGTTCACTGTAAGTCATCCCTACAAACACCAAGATACATTTCCGTAGTGAATACAGAATATCTCCTCCAGTTCCATACACTCTTTTCCACTGTCATACTTAATCGGTCCCATTCTCTCATGTCTTATCCTCTTGCTCTTCACATACTTGTAGAATGCCTTGGGGTTTTCCTTAATCCAAGGCCTTCTCATGGCCCCTTCTGGCTCTCCTAATTGCATAAGCTCCTTCCTTCTAGCCTTATAATCTTCTCGATCTCTATCATTACCTAGTTTTTTTGAACTTTTCATCAGCTCTTCTTTTCTTCTTGACTAGATTTACAACAGCCCTTGTACACCATGGTTCCTGAACCCTACCATCCTTTCTCTGTCTCATTAGAACGTACCAATGCAGAACCCCATGCAAATATCCCAATCATTTTGGTGCAGCATTTTGTTTCTACTTGAACAAGCCTAGCTGGCCAGTTCAGGTCTCAACATTTTAAAATAAACTATTTGTACAAATCTAGTTGGCCAGGTAGATCTCAGCACTTTACCATTAACTACTTATGGCCCAGACCAAGGAACTTAATGGGCAGGTGACTAACTACTGCAAATAAACCTTTTTGACTCATCCTATCACAGACAATCCCTTTGTTCTACGCATTTGCCCTTCACCTTCTCTCTTACAGTAAACGGACTTGCAGCTCTCTCTCTCCTAACTTAGATACGAAGCATCGAATGTTCCGTTTTTCACGGATACTACTTGCGTATCCTCATTATTTTCTGTTTTTTGCAGACTCGTTTATCTATATGAATGGATCGCACTGTGCCATATACAATTGAAACCAAGTATTAGATAGGTAGGTCAACAGCAGTTGCTATATGTTTGAGTAACCAGGTCTGATAGGCCGCACTTGATCCCAGTAGCAGGAAGAGAGGAAATGTTCTGGGTCACTGCAAGCATTCCACTTTAACCTTAATTCTACAAAAACAAAACTTGCCTTTGGACTGCGCTGTCTGAGAAGCTCTCTGCTGTAACAATAATATTCAATTTGAAAATATAGATGACTCTATAAGCATTTATTTGCAAATATCTAAAATTCATCTGAACGATGTGTGCGTCATTGTAAGGATGATAATGTATATTGGCCCGAGTACGGAAAGGAGAACAGATGGCTTTAGGGTTCTGATCCAAGATCAGAAAATGCTGACATCATTCAGCAGGCCAGGCAGTAGCTGTGACAAGGGTCAGATCGATGACTTTCATCAGAGCACCTCCTGTGGATGAATTCATTTATCTCCAGCTGTTCAGGAAGACAAGAGGAATAAGACATCGGAGCAGAATTAGGCCGCTCGAGTCTGCCCCACCACTTCCACATGGCTGATTGAAATGGAATGACAGAAAGGCGTCACTTGTAGGCAAAAGGAAGGAACAGGATGGATGGAAAAGGACAGGAGGGGGGCGCAATGGCGAGGGGGAGGGAACAGAAGGAAAGGGAAGAGGAAAATAGGAGAGAAAAGGGGCAAACAAAACTGTAGGGAAAGGAGAGGAAGGGAAGGGGTTGGGGAGAAAGAAGAGAAAAGGACAGAGGGGAAAGAGAAAAGAAATGAGGGAGAGGGGAGATTTGGGGAGGTGTAAGACGTGAAGACTTATTAAAAGGCAGCTTTCACAACAGCAGGCTATCAGAGAGCTTTGCAGCCAAAGGGCTCTTGACTTGTCGCTAGCATTATACTGTTCGACTCAGACATGTGTGAAGCGCACTCTGCTGGCCGTGACAGAGAATGGCGGATTATTACATTGATTTCTATTTCTCTACTTAAATACCAATGCAAATGAACTCTTTTACTTGTTTATTTCCTCTATCTTTCAGGCTCTTTAACAGATTCTGTTGCATTCTTCTTGCGTGCTACATTATGGACAAATAGATACAGATACACAGCAGACAGGTGAGAAATTCTGCAGACGCTGGAGCTCCAGAGGAACAAACACAGCTGCTGGAGGAACTCAGCAGGTCAGGTAACATCTGTGGAAAATGTACACAGTTAACTGGGATTGCGATGGGGCCTTTAGATGGGGGAATGTGACAGCTCTCAGGGAAGCAGGAACTGTGCTTTCCCGCTCCATCAAGGCGACGAAACGGGAGCATTCTCAGAAAATTTACAGTCATTTCTGAGATAACAGAGACGCGAGGCGCATGTGGCAGGGAGTTCAGAGGATTACGGACTACAAGTCTAACCCACAAGTCAGTGACCAGAATGCTTCACTCCCTAAGAGGTTGAGCGTCTCTACCCCTGGTTTGATGGGCAGAACAATGTGCTGGCGAGGAGACACTCTGTCTGGCTAAAGACCCTGGCCAGAGTCAACCCACGCATGTGGAGTTCGATAATATACCACATCGGGTTCTGAAAGACTGCGCAGTCCAGCTGATGGATATACTCAACATCTCTCTGGAACAATCCATCGCCCCTCAGTACTCAAGGCAACAACCAGCATTCCAGTGCCAAAGAATGCAACAGAAACCTGTGTAAATGACTATCGTCCGGTGGCATTAACATCAACCATTGTGAAACTCCTTGAGCGGCTGGTCATGGAACACATTTTCCCAGATACACTGGACCCTTTCCAGTTCGCTTATCAGTCAAATCAATTCACTGACGATGCAGTAGCCTCTGTACTCCACTCTGTCCAGTCCCACCTGGAAAATGGGGTCTCATGTGCCAGACTGTTGTGTATAGGCTTCAGTTCGGCATTCAACAGCATCGTACCCCAGCAACAGGTGGGGAAACTGTCCTCAATGAGTCTCAACACCTCCCTCTGCAATTGGATACTGGTCTTCTTAACGGTAAGGCCACAGTCAGTCCGTGTGAGCAGCAACATCCCGTCCCATTACGCTGAGCACTGGCGCTCCCCAAGGCTGTGTGCTCAGCCCACTGCCGTTCACACTGCGGACGCACGACTGTCGCAGGATCCAGCTCAAACCGTCTCTCCAGTGTGCAGATGACTTCACAGAGGTTGGCCTTATCAAGGACGATGACGAGACGGAGTATAGAGAGGAAGTGGATTGGTGTGAGAAGAACAACATAAGCCTGAATGTGGAGAAGATGAAGGAAATTATTGTGGGCATCGTGGACGTCAGGAAGGTGCAGACACACCATCCCTTTCTGCGAATACACAGCTCCTCCGTAGAGAGAGTTAAGTGCACCAAGTTCTGGGAATTCACATCACAGGTGACCTCACTTGGTCACTTACTATCACCTCCCTGAACAAGAAGGCACAGCAGCACCTCCACTTCCTACAAAGATTGAGGCAAGCAAGGCTGCTACCGCCCACCCCCCACCCCCATCTTAACTGCGTTTTACAGGAGCATTATTGAGAGCATCTTGACAAGTCGCATCTCCATCTGATATGGGAGCAGTCAAGCATCGGACCAGAAGTCCCTACTAAAGGATGTGAGAACAGCTGAGAGGATCGTAGGGGTTTCGCTACCATCCATTGGGGGAAATTTATCAGGAGCACTGTGTACACAGGGCCCTTAGTATTGGTAATAATCCCACCCGTCCATCGGAACATTTCTCAGGAGCGCTGTGTACACAGGGCCCTTAGTATTGGTAATAATCCCACCCGTCCATCGGAACATTTCTCAGGAGCGCTGTGTACACAGGGCCCTTAGTATTGTTAATAATCCCACCCGTACATCGGGACATTTATCAGGAGCGCTGTGTACACAGGGTCCTTAGTATTGTTAATAATCCCACCCGTCCATCGGGACATTTATCAGGAGCGCTGTGTACACAGGGCCCTTAGTATTGTTAATAATCCCACCCGTCCATCGGGACATTTCTCAGGAGCGCTGTGTACACAGGGTCCTTAGTATTGTTAATAATCCCACCCGTCCATCGGGACATTTATCAGGAGCGCTGTGTACACAGGGCCCTTAGTATTGTTAATAATCCCACCCGTCCATCGGGACATTTCTCAGGAGCGCTGTGTACACAGGGTCCTTAGTATTGTTAATAATCCCACCCGTCCATCGGGACATTTATCAGGAGCGCTGTGTACACAGGGCCCTTAGTAATGTTAATAATCCCACCCGTCCATCGGGACATTTCTCAGGAGCGCTGTGTACACAGGGTCCTTAGTATTGTTAATAATCCCACCCGTCCATTGGGACATTTATCAGGAGCGCTGTGTACACAGGGCCCTTAGTATTGTTAATAATCCCACCCGTCCATCGGGACATTTCTCAGGAGCGCTGTGTACACAGGGTCCTTAGTATTGTTAATAATCCCACCCGTCCATTGGGACATTTATCAGGAGCGCTGTGTACACAGGGTCCTTAGTATTGTTAATAATCCCACCCGTCCATCGGGACATTTATCAGGAGCGCTGTGTACACAGGACCCTTAGTAATGTTAATAATCCCACCCGTCCATCGGGACATTTCTCAGGAGCGCTGTGTACACAGGGTCCTTAGTGTTGTTAATAATCCCACCCGTCAATCGTGACATTTCTCAGGAGCACTGTGTACACAGGGCCCTTAGTATTGTTAATAATCCCACCCGTCCATCGGGACATTTATCAGCAGCGCTGTGTACACAGGGCCCTTAGTATTGTTAATAATCCCACCCGTCCATCGGGACATTTATCAGGAGCGCTGTGTACACAGGGCCCTTGGTATTGTTAATAATCCCACCCGTCCATCGGGACATTTCTCAGGAGCACTGTGTACACAGGGCCCTTAGTATTGTTAATAATCCCACCCGTCCATCGGGACATTTATCAGGAGCACTGTGTACACAGGGCCCTTGGTATTGTTAATAATCCCACCCGTCCATCGGGACATTTATCAGGAGCACTGTGTACACAGGGCCCTTGGTATTGTTAATAATCCCACCCGTCCATTGGGACATTTATCAGGAGCGCTGTGTACACAGGGCCCTTAGTATTGTTAATAATCCCACCCGTCCATCGGGACATTTATCAGGAGCGCTGTGTACACAGGGCCCTTGGTATTGTTAATAATCCCACCCGTCCATCGGGACATTTCTCAGGAGCACTGTGTACACAGGGCCCTTAGTATTGTTAATAATCCCACCCGTCCATCGGGACATTTATCAGGAGCACTGTGTACACAGGGCCCTTGGTATTGTTAATAATCCCACCCGTCCATCGGGACATTTATCAGGAGCACTGTGTACACAGGGCCCTTAGTATTGTTAATAATCCCACCCGTCCATCGGGACATTTCTCAGGAGCGCTGTGTACACAGGGCCCTTTGTATTGTTAATAATCCCACCCGTCCATCGGGACATTTCTCAGGAGCACTGTGTACACAGGGCCCTTAGTATTGTTAATAATCCCACCCGTCCATCGGGACATTTCTCAGGAGCACTGTGTACACAGGGCCCTTAGTATTGTTAATAATCCCACCCGTCAATCGTGACATTTCTCAGGAGCACTGTGTACACAGAGCCCTTAGTATTGTTAATAATCCCACCCGTCCATCGGGACATTTCTCAGGAGCACTGTGTACACAGGGCCCTTAGTGTTGTTAATAATCCCACCCGTCCATCGGGACATTTATCAGGAGCGCTATGTACACAGGGCCCTTAGTGTTGTTAATAATCCCACCCGTCCATCGGGACATTTATCAGCAGCGCTGTGTACACAGGGCCCTTTGTATTGTTAATAATCCCACCCGTCCATCGGGACATTTATCAGGAGCGCTGTGTACACAGGGCCCTTAGTATTGTTAATAATCCCACCCGTCCATCGGGACATTTCTCAGGAGCGCTGTGTACACAGGGCCCTTGGTATTGTTAATAATCCCACCCGTCCATCGGGACATTTCTCAGGAGCACTGTGTACACAGGGCCCTTAGTATTGTTAATAATCCCACCCGTCCATCGGGACATTTATCAGGAGCACTGTGTACACAGGGCCCTTGGTATTGTTAATAATCCCACCCGTCCATCGGGACATTTATCAGGAGCACTGTGTACACAGGGCCCTTGGTATTGTTAATAATCCCACCCGTCCATCGGGACATTTATCAGGAGCGCTGTGTACACAGGGCCCTTAGTATTGTTAATAATCCCACCCGTCCATCGGGACATTTCTCAGGAGCGCTGTGTACACAGGGCCCTTAGTGTTGTTAATAATCCCACCCGTCCATCGGGACATTTCTCAGGAGCGCTGTGTACACAGGGCCCTTGGTATTGTTAATAATCCCACCCGTCCATCGGGACATTTCTCAGGAGCGCTGTGTACACAGGGCCCTTAGTATTGATAATAATCCCACCCGTCCATCGGGACATTTATCAGCAGCGCTGTGCACACAGGGCCCTTAGTATTGTTAAGGATCCCATCC
This sequence comes from Hemitrygon akajei, assembly GCF_048418815.1. Taxonomy (NCBI): domain Eukaryota; kingdom Metazoa; phylum Chordata; class Chondrichthyes; order Myliobatiformes; family Dasyatidae; genus Hemitrygon; species Hemitrygon akajei. The sequence continues at coordinate 69,351,198 of NC_133131.1, forward strand.
ATCCATCCAGTATTCTCTTTGACTTTCTACCATCAAGCAGGAGACGACGATGCATAAAAACAAGGACGGTCAGGATGAGAAACAGTTTCTTCCCCCAGGCCATTAAGCTTCTGAACTTCCAGCCGCATCATCACTGGTTAATCTGTTCCGTACCTTACATTATTTAAATAACAAACTAAAGTGCATTAATATTATGTGCGATTCATCTGTAGATTTTATTCTTAACTTCACAAGTTATTATGTGTTATATATATTACTGTTCTTTACACCTTGGTTCAGAGAAACAGGCCAGGCCAAAGAGCATCAAATGGTACTCACAGTGGCCCTCGAGGTGTTGACAGCCGTCTTCCACTCATCCCCCTCCCTCATTCGAACCAGACTGTAAGCATTGCGCGCATCAATTTTGGATGATATGGTTGCTCCCTGGAGATGTTCAAACGCAGATGCCTGCAGGGGAAGAGGGTAACAATTCTTCAGTGATGTTGTTCAGGGCCAATAATTGATGCAGGGACGGAGCTTGCCGTTTTTGTTGCTCACAGGAAAAGAAGCCCGCTCCTGCCTGAGAGGTTAACCCGCATGGCCAATGCCTCTGATGTATTCATCCTTGGCCACCGTTTCAGGACGAGAGAGGGGAAGGAGCCGGCCCCGGGGAGGACTAGTGCCAGGTAGGAGGTCTATGACACAGTGGTACGGCTGGTGCCGTAGGACTCAAGGAGATCCACATACTGAACCGGAATCCCAGACTGGTCCTCATCCTTTGCTGACGCAGGACGGGATTCATTGAACAGAGTTTGAGCTGGACCCAGACAGGTAGACAGCCATGCCGCTCCCCACTCTTGGAGTGTTTTCAGAGACCAATCAATCCGTGGGTTATGTCGGGTTAACCAATGGAGACCAAGCACCAGATGCAGTGTATGTGAATACAGGAGAGTTCTTCCCTATAGTTGCCTTCAATCTCAAGTTTGAGGGGTTGGGTGGATCTGGCCAGTGCCAGAGGTCGACTGTCCAGGGCCTTGATGTTGGTCCTTTCCTCAATTCCCGAGTGGGAACTCCCCATCTTTGAGCTGGAGAGATGCCCATTAGACCCCGGGCTGCGCCAGAGTTGATAAATGCTTTAAGTTCATGGGTCGAGATGCCCACAACAAGGAAACTGTGAGCAGAACACAACTAGGTGAAGAGAAACAACCCGTCAAGACCCCCCCCCACCCCTCCCTCCCTGCTGACGGGGATCCTCTTTTACCGGACGCTTGGGATGTGCCGCCCGGAAATGGCCTGGATCACCACAATAGCGGCAGGAACCTGTCGCCTGCGGCGCTCTCTCTCCTGCTGAGTCAGGCGCATGCGTCCCACTAGCATGGTCTCCGTGGATTGGGTGCTGGGTGATTAGACAGCACCAGGAAGCCTGTGACATTCTTGCCCTGCTCCATTCAGTTAGCCAGATTAATCAGGTCATCCAGACTATCCTGTTCGTCACGGACAGCGATCTCTTTCCGGCTTTTGCCCACGGTCGCTCTCACCAATTGAATTGCCGCCTTCGGAAGTGGTGTCACCTTGGTGTTGCTCTTGAGTCTGAACGTGCAGGAGGAGACAACAAAGGATATGAAGAGTGAGCCACCAGAGGTGATCCTCTCCCTCAGTCCATACTTAACAACTGCACAGGGAGAAAATGCTGCTGTCAATGAAGTCTTGATGTTCATGGCCATGGGAAGAGAAGAGATGGGAATCTGCGAGGACCCTGATGATGAGAAATATTAGCAAAGCACTTGACGGAGGCGGTAGCTCTGGCCCAGCTGGCTGATGAGTGTGACAATAGTGCAAGGGGACGTGAAAGTGAAAGCACCCTCTCTTCTCACTTGCTTTCTGTACATTGATATTCCTTGCAACAAATAACTGGTGCCTCAGGCTTAAGCCTGGATGCATTGTGGTGCATCGGTCTTCATCAATTGTGGGATTGAGTTCAGGAGCTGAGAGGTAATGTTGCAGCTATATAGGACCCTGGTCGGACCCCACTTGGAGTACTGTGCTCAGTTCTGGTCGCCTCACTACAGGAAGGATGTGGAAACTATAGAAAGGGTGCAGAGGAGATTTACAAGGATGTTGCCTGGATTGGGGAGCATGCCTTATGAGAATAGGTTGAGTGAACTCGGCCTTTTCTCCTTGGAGCGACGGAGGATGAGAGGTGACCTGATTGAGATGTATAAGGTGATGAGAGGCATTGATCGTGTGGATAGTCAGAGGCTTTTTCCCAGGGCTGAAATAGCTAGCACAAGAGGGCACAGTCTTAAGGTGTTTAGAAGTAGGTACAGAGGAGAAGTCAGGGGTAAGTTTTTTACCCAGAGTGGTGAGTGTGTGGAATGGGCTGCCGGTGACGGTGGTGGAGGCGGATACAATAGGGTCTTTTAAGAGGCTCCTGGACAGGTACATGGAGCTTAGAAAAATAGAGGGTATGGGTAACCCTAGGTAATTTCTCATGTAAGGACATGTTAGACATAGCATTGTAGTCTGAAGGGCCTGTATTGTACTATAGGTTTTCTATGTTTCTAGCATTTTCCCATTTTATACGACGAGCATGTCACCGTCTGTCAGTACATGTTCAAAGGTTCATTTTATTGTCACAGTATATATGCTGAATACAACTCTGAGATTTGTCTTCTCCAGGTAGCCATGTGACAACACTGAAACAATTTCAATTCCACCCGTGTATATATTTCCATAATCTAACTATTTGCAACATTGGAAATTCAACACAAACACACAATTTGCTCCTATACTCTGGCCCTAACATCTAGAGGTGTATTTGCTTTAGATGGGCTTGTTATTTTTCATTCGATGTTTGCTGAGAGGCTGTAATCTACGCCGAGGAGGCCCATTAATGGAAAAGGCACAATGCAGTTGGCTGGGTTACTTGTGGTATTCAACAACTGCTGACTCGGGCAATCATATTGTTGCCACTAACCCACAAGGCTGCAAGGTTAAACGTTCTTCTGGGAAGTTATGCATAAAAGGAAGAGAAGAGATCCTGTTGCAAAGAAGAATATTGTCCAATATCTGGAAAATATGAAAACTATTTATTCCTTATTAAACAGAACTAAAAACATATTACATTGGTTATTGGAGACAGAGCAAATGCAGATGCTGGATTCAGGAGCAATAAACTATTTGCTTGGAGGAACTCAGTGGGTTGAGCAGTATCTGTTGGGAGGGGAAAAGTTGTTGATGTGTTGGGTTGAGACCCTGCATCAGGATTGAGAGTAGAGGGGGAAGGAGGTCCACAAGTACTGTGCAATAGACTTAGTCACATATATACAGTATACAGCTACAGCAGGGTTCCTGAGATTTTTGCACAGTACTGTAGGCCACCTTCCCTCTCTTCTCTCAATCCTATTGCAGGGTCTCAACCCAAAAAATAACCCAAGTGTTTGGAATCAAATAACCTTGCCTGGTGTATCAGGGCTGGGTGTGTCTGCATCCGCACCACCCCCTACCCCAGCACTTCTTCTCTACCTCCTATCCAACACACCTCTCAGAGCGCTCTACCCTCATCATTCCCAACATCCTTTGCTCCCATCACATTTACAAACTTGCTTTCCTCCCTACATTGACAAATACAGACAAGTACTGTGCAAAAGTCCTAGTCACATATGTCCAGTAGGATACCTAAGACTGGGTGTAGCACGCAGTTCCTCGTTTCTGCTCATCTTCCTTCTTAGGAGGAACTTGCACCCTCTCAAAAGCAGCTCTGAGCACGGGGTGAATGGGCTAGGTTTTCAAAACGTTCTCTCCATTTCTCGCCTTCCATGCTCCCACGAGCCTTCTCACAATGGCAGTATTTGTCACCACAGCTCTACAATTTTCAACTGGATCCAAGCAGACTAACACTGGTGTGTCAATGGTCTCAGTTACTCCAACATCTGCTTGGGAAAACTCCAGTTTCAATGACAAGTAACCATTGTACAGGTACTCATCAGTACTAAGCCCCTGAATCTCAAGGGTACTGAGTGGCGTCAATGGTAAATGCGTCAAATACTGGTTGTAAAAGGATTTATAAAGCAAAGTAACATGAGAACCTGTGTCAAGTATGGCTCTAGCATAAACACCTTCAATGTGTGTGGATACTTCAAAACTTGGTCCCACTAAACCTTCAGAATAGCGTTTTATACTTTAGTATTTCCCTTGATATCTTGATATCTTCTCCGAAACGTCAGGCTGTTCCTTTACTGGGTCCCTTCGTAATTTTACCTCTTTTCTTCTCTGTTTGAGTTACCGCCATTTTACTTTTCGAAGATTTTCCTGTCCTTCACACTCCTGCTTGAAATGTCCATATTCTGCACAGTTGTAACAGAAAACACCGATCACTTCCCTGGTCAACCGCAGCCCTCAGTCTGGCACATCCCTCCAGTGGGTCAGGCTTCCTGTCGGCCTTGTCACGCCTGATGATGCACCAGCCAATGTCATCCAAAATACCTCGGCCCTCTGATCTTCCATGACCATCCTGCAAATACCCCCGCTTGAGGGGCATCAGAGGTGGCTTCAGCAACAGTGGCTACTACTGAGGACCTGCCCTGCTGACGGAGGCCTCCCGCTCCTCCACCACGTTTTTCTCTTCTCTAACTTCTCTGAGTAACTTGGTAAAAGATGGAGGTGGGCGCATCTCGAGGTCATTGGAATATGTTGAGCAATCACGTCCTGTGACAGCATGCCCTTCACAACCTGCTCCATCCTCAACTGTTTCTCTCAGACAGTTGAATGCCCCCTTTGTGGCACAAACTGTGCAGTAGCTTCTCCAACCTGAAAATGTAGGCAGACAGCTTCTCTCTTTCCTCTTGGAATGGATGCCAAAACTTCATCCTAAGATCGGCTACACTTCCAGTAGTGCCAAAAGCACCTTCCAGAGATGGCAGGTAATTAGCTGATGTGGCTAATGGGTTCTCTGCCTTGAGGAACCACACTGTATCAGTCGCCAGCTCCTTTAAACTCTCAACCAGGTCTCGGGTTTTCCTTCATGTTATCCGAGAACTGCCTTTCATCCTGTGACTGAGATGTCTGCTCAGCAGAAACCTCATATTCTTCTTTCCCATTGGGTATGGGCTTGTCCCCAGAGAACACTCCCAGCCTCCAATAGCTTCAGCTCTCCACATTTATCTACATCTTTGCCCCCCGTTTGGTCAAACTGCCGTTCCGTGATCGTAACTTTCACCAATACTGGAAACGAACTTAAAATTCGAATCAGCAGTTCCTCTGGGCAATGGATATCCAGCCCGCTCAGATCACAAGCCTTAGTTACAGGCAATCTCTCTGAATCGCACCAACGCTTAATCCCTGCGGTGTCCATAATCATGTATCTTAATCACTTCCCCAGACACTAATTTAAACCACAGGCTTAAACACGTCGCCCACTTGATCAATTCTTGCATCAAATACACAGTATTCAGGGAATCAAATCCCAGACAAGCCCCCACAATGAACCCCATTGTTACCGGGCATCTATAGAAACAGGGCTCGTTCGCCCTTCGCTAACAGCCAATGGGCTCAACTGTTAAAAAAAAACACCTTTCTCAAACTCCATGTGTTTAGGGTTGGTATGACTTGGATCCCACCAAAACCAGGAATTTAGGATGCTTCGACCACCAAACCCCAATCTGTGCAAAACTGTAAATACTGCCCCCATGTAATTAGCCGTCAGCAAGAAATAACAGATCATACACTTCATTCAATTATAAAGGAAGTATATTTATAAATTTCAGCTTTATTGAACAGTGAGTAGGAAAAGGAAAAGCAAAAAAATAAAAGGGTCCATTCCAGTTATCCATTGCCCAGCCCATATGTGCACAGAAGTTGGAGCTCATCTTGAAGTTGTCTTTAGTTCAGGTGCTGCACCCGCGGTCGGCATGGAAGCACACACCGTCTTCCGAACCTTGCCCAAAATGCAACTGGGACAAAATGGACTCCCCCACGGGAGTACTGGCCCTTTCTTCTTCACCTGCGCGAAGCACCTTGTGCAGCCGGGAGGGCATCCCAGCCATCTTCCCTCCTGACCTCCCCCAGCTCCCACCAAAAGGACCTCAACCCCGAACAGTGTCTATCACAAAAACCTCTCTGCCCAGCATCCTCCTGAACCTTCTCCCAGTTCCACCATCCTGACTGGCTGACCCAACCTTCCTAAACTGTACATCACAACCCTTTGTCTCCAAACAATCAGCAGAACACACTGTTTATACAGAAATACCCTGCAGCATTGCCAGTAAAATCTTAACCAGGGCATTAATGTAAGTTTGGAGAACAAAAAGCAACAAGAGATGAGGATTACGTAATTGGATAACTCTGTTCAAGAGTTAGCCAGTCTATTATTCACTTAATATGAACATGCGAATTAGGAGCAGGTATTGGGCAAAATTGTGTGTTGGTGTGGAGATACATCTCAACCAAAGGAGGTGTAAGGCACTTCTTCCCACCACTAACCTGCAAGGTCACCCTTGGGCAAGGTGTAGCACCTGCTTAGTCATGTGAAGCCATGGAAGCAGGTGGTGGATGGTCATATGAGCAGCCATTGCAGATCACAAGTCCTGGTTTTGTGACCACTGACACCAAGTGGACTGATAATGACTGGGGTCACCCGTCTTGTAAAGACACTGCCTAGAAGAAAGCAATATCAAACCACTTCTGTAGAAAAATTTGCCAAGAGCAATCATTGTGATTGAAAGACCATGGATGTCCATGTCATATGACAAGGCCCATAATGATGATGTCATATGACAAGGCACATGATGATGATGATGATGATGATGGTGGTTGTTGGCTACACAGGCTATACACTACCTATGAGGTGTTGTTCCTCTAGTTTGTGCTGGGCTTCATACTGGCAGTGGAGAAGACCGATTAAAAAATACGTAAGTTTGGGAATGGGAAGTGGAATTGAAATGGCATGTAACTGGGAGCCTGGTGGCCATTGATAACCAAGCATAGACAGTCTGCAACCAGTCGTTCAGTCTACGCTTTGTCTCACTGATGGAGAGGAGGCCATATTGGGAGCGCTGAATGCTGTAAATGAGGCTAGAGGAAGTGTGCATGAATCTTTGCCTCATCTGGAAGGAGTGTTTAGGTCTCTGGATGATGGTGAGGGAGGAGATCTAGGGACAAATGTTGCACCTACTGTAGTTACAAGAAAAAGCGCCCAAGGTCAGGGAGGGCTGGCTGGTGAGGGATGAGTGGGCCAAGTATCACAGAAGGAATGGTTGCTGATGAAGTTGGAAAGAGGTGGAGAGGAGAAGATGTTGCTTGTAGTGGGATCTCATTGCAGATTTTGGAAATGACAAAGGATATGGAGACAGGTGTGTTGAAAGGTGACCCTGTCTCTGTTCTGCGTGGATGTGGGTGTAATGGGTGACATCAGAAGACTGGGAAGTGGAGAAAAGAAGGCTTCATGAGCAGCAGTAGAAGGAAAGCCATGTCTTGAAAGAGGTCATTTCAGATGTCCTGGACTTGAAGGCCTTATCCTGAGAGATGATGTGGAAGAGATATAGATACAGCGAGAAAGGAAAAGCACCTTTACAAGAGACATGGTGGGAAGAGGTGTAGTCCAGCTGGCTGTGTGGGTTTAGGGTAAATGTCAGTGGATGATTTGACTCCTGAGATGGAGATAGATAGGTCCAGAAAATAGAAGAGGAGAGCTAGAAATGATTCAAGTAAACTTGAGAATGGTGTGATAGTTCGTGGCATAAAATTGACAAATTCCAGGTGGGTTCAGGAAGCTGCACTAATATAGTCATCAAAATGTTAAGATTTCTACTGTTACGCTGTACGTATTTCATCTAGCAGTTCTGTAAGAGCAGTCTGTTCTGCTTTCAGCCTGCTTGGGTTTAAGCTGGGATAGGAGGCTTTGTTGGTCGACTTGGGAATGTGCTGTCAGCCAATCAGGATGATAGAGTTGGGAGAGGCTTCTGGAGAACGCTGGGTCGAGGTCTTTTTTGGCAGGAGGGAGGATGGCTGAGGATGCCGTCCCTGTTGCACAAGGTGCTTCCTGCAGATGAACGGGTTCCAGGAGGAAGAACCAACACTCCCGTGGGAGACCCATTTGTTCAAAGTTGACGTTGAGCGACATGTGCTTTCACGGAGACTGAGGGTCCAGCGCGAGAGTAACAGACAAGTGCAAGATGAACTCCAACTGAAGTGCACATTTGACTGTTTAAGAATAATGGGCCCTTTTTGTTTTTTGCCCTCTTTCCTTTAATAACTGCTGTTAACATTCTTAAATATACTTCTTTATAATTGTATGCAGTGTACAACCTGATATTTCTTGCCGGGGGCAGTAAATCGCACAAAGCGGGGTTTGGGTGGGTGAGACATCCCAACCTCGGGGGTCTGGTGGGACCAAAGTCGTACACACCCTCGACGTTTCTCACCACAGAGTCCAGTGGCTGTTAGCGAGAGGCTAGTGAGCCGCATTTCCAGAGATGCCCAGTAAAAAGATGTAATAGTGAAAGGGTTGGGAAGTGGCACCAATGAAGATTTAGAGCAAGGAGTGCGCCACACAGCCAACACAGCTGTGCTCATGTGAGTGCCCACGACTGCACCTTCAGTTTGCAGGATGTGAAAGGAATCAAAAGGGAACTTGTTCATTGTAAGAACAAGTTCTGCCAGGCAAATGACAATGTTGGTAGAGGGGAACTGGTTGGCCAATTTTTGCACATAGTATTGACGAGCTTGATGGAGGTGTATAAAGACTAAGGATGGCACAAGGAATCAGAGAGTTCTAAAATGGTCAAGGGTATGCAGAGTATTGCAGACGTAAGTGAGTAGGGACTCGACATAAGGAGTCAGGATAGAGTCGAGGCATGAGGAGATCAGTTCAGTGGGAGGAAAGAAGGGGTCTACCAGAACAGCAGGAGTATTGGCCCTTCCACCTTGAAGTCTTTCGTCTGCACAAAGCTCCCTATACAACCGGGACAGCATCCTTGGCTGTCACTCTTGTCTTCCTCCAGCTCCCGCCAGAAAGACCACGATCCACAGCTGCGTCCATCACAAAAACCTCTCCGCCCAGCTTCCTCTAGAACCTTCTCCCCATTCCACCATCCTGACTGGCTGCCACCACATTCCTAAGTTGAACATCACAAATCCTCATCTCTAAATGAAACCCAACAACTATCAGAACACACTACAGCATAGCAGTAAAATCCCAACCAGGGCATTACAGTGAGATTGGAGAACAAAAAGCGACAGGAGGTGAGGATTAATTGGATAGCTCTGTTCAAAAGTTAGCCAGTCTATTATTCATTTAATACGAACATGTGAAATAGACATGGGAAGTGTGGGCGTCTGCCACTGTCAGTTTGGAGAGCAAGGGGGTTGGGGGAGATCTCCAAATGTGACAAGCTCTGTGTCAGTACAGGAGACGGTGACATGGTGTTTGTTGTTGGGACCATGGTCCAGGTGTAGGCACCAAGTGGTATCTGGGAGCTGCTGCCTGGTCTCAACAACGTTATTGTTTAGTTGTAGGCTCGTTTGTGGTATAGATCGGTTACTGTGCTTCCTACACTGCAGCAATAACTATACTTAAAAATATTTCACCAATGGTTCAGAATTCTGAGATATCCTCCAGTCCTGAAATATGAATCTCTCTCCCTCAACCTCTCTTCATCTGGTCTGTCTGTTTCACTGTCTTTTCCTCTCTTTTCCACTGTCAGTCTCTGTGGGTCTCATGACTCGTTCCTTCTCTGTCCCCTTCTCTCTCCTTCTCTCTCTCTCTTTTCTCTCTCTCTCCCCCTCTCCCCCTCCCTCTCTCTCTCCCTCTCTCTTTGCTCCCACCCTGGCCCCACTTTCTCACTCTCTCTTGTTCTCCCTCTCTTTCTCTTCCTCTAGTTCACCTTTACCCTTTTGATATTTGCCAGACAAATTGGAAAGGCAAGGAGATTCCTGTTGCTACCATGATGAATGGTCCATTATTGTTCAATACAATTCCTATGGTCCTTTCAGTTGGCAATTATTCAAACATTGGTCTTTGGATCTTTTCCAAGGTGACATATTACGCACCATATGGAAACACCAAGGACAAGAAAGGAACTCCAGATGTTGCTTTAGTAATAACCAGAATGGTCAAAATGCTGTTCGTTGATTTATACTGACTGAAATATTAATAAAACCTCTGCTAGAAATACTTTACAGTTGTCAGTGTATAGTAACACTGAATTTTTCTTTCTCACACTCTTTCAGTATTGTTCTGTGAAATAATTGGTTCTTATTTTCACTGTATCAATACACATCACTTTATAACAGGAGTTCTTAACCTGGGGTCCACGACCCCTCCATGGATAGATTCCAGGGGGTCTGTGAACTTGGATGGGGAAAAAAAATTACACCATTGTGTTCACTAACCTCTAACTGAAATTCAGCATTTCCTTCAATTATGAATGTAAACAACAACTCACAGTGGTATTAACAGAATCTCTTCTTTTTCTTCTTGTTTTACGGCGGCTGGCACCCAGCTTAATGGTGCATTACCGCCACCTTCTGCTCTGGAGTGTGGATCAGACGATAGACTTACATTTCTAAATCCCTTCACCCATTCACACACACACATACCCTAATCTACACTTTATCCTTTCTTCTTTGGCCTTCCTAGTACCCTATTCCTGCTTATCCATCATATCCTATAAAAAACCCCTGTACCCCTTAAGAAAGCTAAAAATACCCTGACCTGTGCTCTCTTACCCATGCCCAGCAACCCTTTTAATGTGAATTCCTGCACCCCCAATTCCCTTAGATTAATTCTCATCATCTCTCTCTGTATCCCGTACTTCCTGCAATTCAGAATTACTGACTTTGTCACCAAATCACAGATACTTTCATATCACATTACAGTTGTTTCAAATATCTGAAAATATCTTTCAAGGCATCCTCATTGCTACTTTGAAATTACAGTAGATATTAGACCTACCACTAGATCAAACATGATCACAGTCTTCCTGTCTGCAGTCACATGTATGATGTAGCCTGCCAATGATCGGGCAGCCTTGCGACTGGACGTCCAACGTGACATGTGTGTTGCTTTGTCAAAGACCACCCCGCAGATCAATGTTTTTATTCAAACTAAGCAACAGTGGCGTTCCCACTGATATGTCAGCTTGCCTACATTTTAAATGTAGAGTCGTGTTATTTAATGTGTTAATAAAGAAGTACACATATCACAAATTAGTTTTTTATATATTATGATTTCAATATAATTGGTTTCTTTTGTAATCCTATGTATTTTATTTTATATACTTAAACAAGCTTCACCAGACTGACGAAGGAGCCCATGGCATAAAAATGATTAAGAGTGCTGCTGTATATTTATCTAGGTGAGATTCCATTTGCTAATGAGAGTCCACACTTACATTTAAATTTGGCGGCTTTGATTGCACATGACAACCGTGGTATAGATTTTGGTGTGGCCTGCAGACTCAGACTCTCATTGCAATGAAGTATCTCATTTTGTTTCACTTTGGTCCCTTTACTATCAGAGGATGTATATGACCTGTGATCTGAGATTCGTACTCTTCACGGACATCCACGAATCAAGAGAGCCCACACAACATCGATGCCCTGAAACCCACCCCCCCACCCTCCACACTAGCAGCAGCAAAAGCATCAACTTCCTCTCCCCCATTCATGCCAGCAGAAGCACAACCCCCACCATTTGAGCGACAGCAAAAGCCACCAAAGAGACATCGATCTAGAGCCCATCAAAACTGCCGTCTATAACCCAGCGCCAGTGTCTCAGTCAGGCTCCCTCTCTCCAGTGAGGGTGCTCCAGCAACAACGAGAGCCGAGACCAGCACCTCACCGTCCGATGTTACCATCTTCCGTGTTGCTTCTCCAAGCCCACTGTCTCGAGCACAAGCATCAAAAGAGAGAGGTGGGGGGGGCGGGGGAATCGGGACCTTCTTCCAACTGCAGCTGGTGATTAGCAAACACACCACCTGCTATCTTGAAACTTCAGTCTCCCACGACACATCAGGCAGCAAAATCTGCCGGGGTAAGCTCAATGGGTTGAGCAGAAACTGTGGGGGAAATCAACTGTTAACTTTCTGGGCCAAAACCCATGATGCAGGCTTTGACCTGAAATGTTGACAATTCCTCTCCTCCCACAGATGCTGGTTGACCCACCTAGTTCCTCCAGTAGATTGTCTGTGGCTCCACATTCCGACATCTGCAGTCTCTGATTTCTCCTGACACTCTGCCTCGGCCTCCAATAAAGAGGACCAGTCTTGCAATGCATGAGCAACACTTCCACTCTCTAGGACGTTTTATCTAGTTCTAGTTCCTCATCTAACACCCCATTTTGCTGCTAACTCCTTCAAACTACATTTTATACAGGTGTTCGCCCCTCCCTTTACAAAGGTAGAGCGTTCCTATGAAACCTTTCTTAAGCTGAAATGGCGTAAAGCGAAGAACCATTCATTTATATGGGAAAATTTTCATAAAAGCGAAAATCCTCTTTGTAATGCAAAAACAGGTTGCTAATGCAGGTCTTTTGTGAAAACGAAGTGATGTAAAGCAAACATTCGTAAACAGTGAAAAGCCTGTAGTGCATTTGCAGAATGTAAGTATTATTGGCATTGGACATGATTTAATGACTGTCCCCAAATGTCCCATTTGCAGAATGTAAGCACTACTGTATTGGCATGGGACAGAATTTAATGACTATCCCTAAATGCCATTGAGAAGTTGATTGTCAGCATGAAATTTCCGAACCACCCCAATCCATTCCGTGAGTGGGTACTGGCAATGAGCTGCTGAGTGGGGTCCAGCACTTAGAAGCAGCTGTCCTGAAGTAAACAGCCATGTATATTAACATCCAGATAATGTATGACTTTGAGGGTAACTTGCAGGTTATTGGATTCTCAAGTGAGCTGCCCACAAAGCATCACCATATACCATCAGTGCCATCTTTGAATGCCCTATCCAGGTGGCAAGTGATGCGAGTTTGAGATTTATTATCAATATAGGCACAGTGTGTTATGCAGTATATCTTATAGGTGATGTATACAGCTGTCATGTTGCACTGGTAGTAACAGAACTCAGTGTTTAATGTGAATACAGTACTGGATGCCAGTCAGTTGAGTAGCTTTGTCCTGCTGGAGCCAACTACAAGCCCACAAGCTCATCATCCTGATACGTTCATCGTTACGGAGAGCTACTTTCATTGCCATCAGCTTGTCAGGTATCTGAAGGTATCAGATATTCTTTGCCCCCATTAAACAGCCCATCCACCATGGGGCACAGGAAGTGAAAACATCCCTGTGATCACATGGGTTTCCCCCAAATACCAAGGGTGTGTGTTGTTAAGCAATGGCTACTGTCAATGGACCCTGGTGTGGCTGTGTGGTAGGATCTTGGAGGAGCTGGTGGACATGTGGGGAGAATGAAATGGGATTGGTGTAAATGGATGTTTGATGGCAGCCATGGACTTGTTGGACTGTAGAGCTGAATTGTTCTACAGCACTGACAGCTACAGGTAGGTTTAGAACCACCAAACTCCTGATTGGATCTATTGCAATTGACTTTCCCATTCCTAGGCCTCTCAGTTTTGAACCGGAAATTCTAAAAAATAGTTAGAAATGATTGAATTACCAGAGTTCATACGTGACCCGAGGGCATTAACTGGTAAGAGATAGTATGGGTGGCCTCAGATTCTTGATGCTTAGGAAGATCTACCATGGTACGGAGAGCAAAGCTGCCTGTAAGTCAAAGTGCCTTTGCACATGATTCCACAACATGCACAGACTATGGAAAATGTACCCTTGCAAGTTTAGCCGCATCATGCTTCTGGAAAAAGGACTTTATAATTAGCTGATACTGTCTTAATAGCTAGAGTTAAACCACAATAGTTTGGACAGTGAAGTTCCCTAACAGAGCCAGTAACATCCTTCGAAGTAACTGAATGTACTTGATTGTTCGTGGTATTTAATCATTAAATATCATGTTCGTGATCATTAACTAGATTTATAAAGTGCTGGAGTAACAGAGTTTGCCCCACTCAGTTTAGGAAAAATGTAAATTTGCCAATAACAACAAAGAGCCACCTTAAAACCAATCACCAGGGAATGGAGAAAGTGGTTTTACTTTATATGAGAGAGAGGAGTACTTACACCCAAAGTAGAAGGGACCTCCAAGAGGATCAGAACTTTGTCATGGAGTTTGGAGGCTTGTGTGCCTCAATGATAGAGAACTACGCTGGCTAGAGTCAGGGCCTTGATACAATCACCCAAACCAAACAAGTCAAAGGGTAGAGGTTAGACTAGGAGTGGTCCACCAGTCCTGTAGATATGTGGGATCAGCTCAGGGCTAGCAACTCGGACTGGTCAAAAAAAAATTGTTACAGAAACAGCAATGAAGATTCCTTCAATGTGGCCAAGGGCAGAGACAGATGATGGACCTTCATTGCTGCCCTAAATGCCGGTGACATAAAGGACAATTAATTAATAATAATAATGTATGAGTGGTGGGGGAATTTATAGAATTGAAAGAGAAATTCTTGACCAGTGAGGTCAAGAAGAATTTGGATTTGGCACCTTGTGTCAATTGTGCAGTAAAGACTTAGCTCCTGTTACAGTCATTCCTAATTCTCAATTCCCACTGAACTCAATGGAAGTATATTGCACCAGTTACACTTCCATCCAGTGTAAAAATATTTCCCCCCTCTTTTCCACAATTTCCCACAATTTAGGGGAAAAATCTGAATTTGGGAAAAACTCTAAATTTGGAATGCTGAGTAGATGTTCAAGTTTAGGAACCCAGCCGATGTGGAAACCTCTTTAACAGCTAGTGACAATCAAGTGAAGAAGGTTTGAAGGTAGAGATAAAATAAAAGTCATTGGGGTCCCAAGGTGAATTTGAGCAATAGTGAGAGCTAGTTACATTTTATTTGTATTCTGGCCAACGTTTATAGATAAAGCTAAAATTAGTACTCTTTCAACATGCTGGTAAAATAGAATTAATATTGTACGTACAGAAGGGATCTAATCTTATGTAGCCTTTACTGAGGATGTTTATCCTGTGATTAGTTGAGCCCACATGACGCGGAGCTTACAGTGCACAATGAACCAGCAGATTTAAGCGCCTGTCCGTTACTGGTATTTATCAGGTACTTGATGTACTCCTCAAATTTATGATGAAATGAATCAAATTCGCAAGGGTATTTCATCAAAATTATGACAGGCCAAAAATCTAACTACTTTTCATACGTTTAGCAAGATGTTACTGCACTTGCATTTGTGGAGTTCAGTCCTGCAATTCTTAGTGAATGGGGAGAGCAGGAAAGAAGTAACAGGAGAGAGAAAGGGAGAGGTGGGACAAACAAAGCAAAAACTAAACAGTAACAGAGGAAACATCAGAAGTTTTACTGAAGTAACTGAGTGTCAGGAAGCAGAATATAGACAGTAGCAGAGAATCGTAAACCAGAGTGGTGCTGGAAATCCATAGCAACACACAAAACGCTGGAGGAACACAGCAGGTCAGGCAGCATCTATGGAGATGAATGAACAGTCGATGTTTCAGACTGAGACCCTTCTTCAGGACTGGAAAGGAAGGGGGAAGAAGCCAGAATAAAGAAGGAGGATAGCTAGAAGGTGATAGGTGAAGCCAGATGGGTAGGACCGATAAAGAGCTGGAGAAGAAAGAATCGATAGGAGAGGAGAGTGGACCATAGGAGAAAGGGAAGGAGGAGGTGATAAGCAAGTAAGAAGAGGTAAGAGCCAGAGTGAAGTACAGAAGAAGAGGGAGATGGAGGGATTTTTTTTTAGCAGAAGGAGATATAGACCATCATGAGTGTCAGAGATTAGAAAGAGGGTAACACTAAAAGGGGATCAGATTATGGACACAGATCAATTGGGAAGGAAAAAGTATCTGAGCAAGGAAGAGGCAAGGAAAAGAGAGAGAGTAGAACAGAGGGGGAGAAAGAAAGGGATATTTCCACTGAAACACTGGCTGTGTCATAGGAAAAGTGTTTATTATAACTGGTTAAAGTCTAAGTGAGGGTTCCTTTACTCCTTTAGCCTCCCTACAACAGGACACCGCCTCAGATTAAATGATGAATGCAACAGCCCTTGCTTGAAATATCGATATATCCTTCCACAGATATTGCAATCTTATTCTACAGAAAATAAAGAAAGCTGGAACCTGCATGGTCAGGTGTGAAGCTTGGTGCACGAAGAATATCGATATCAAGGCAAAAACTTGGTAACACCCCTTGATCTTTATAGACTGCAGAAAGCTGGCTTACATAAAAGAGAGCGCTCGGGATAAAAGCACAGCTTTGACAGCTAATTTCTAGTTCAAGCAAATGCCTTCAAGTTGCAGGTGAATCTGAATCACACAGCACCGGAAACTATCTGCTCTTTATCCATAGCCCTGAACATTCTTTCCTTTTCAATCACTTATTTAATACCCATTGAAACACCTTCCATCACCCCTCCGGCTGTTGCTCTCCTGACTACAGCTGCTCACGCTATAATAAATTCCTTTGACCACATCTCTGGATCTGAACCCACTTTCTTCCTCTCTTGGCTTCTTTTCTGACCATCGCCTTCAAAGATTACCAAGGAGAAGATCAGATGGACAGATCAAAACGAGCACTTGCCGGGAAATGAGTCGTAAGAACGAATCTTCTTGGTAAAGAGTGTATTTGCCCTTTGTGGACTGACTCAAGCCATGGTGTGCATGTTGCGCTGAGTTACAGAGAAGCTGATATGAATGTGCGGGGAATAAAGAAATTGGATTGCTGTAGGGTAGGTTCGATGTTCACCACAGACGTGATGTCCAGGGGCCAGTTCCTTTGCTATTGCCATAACCCGATGACGAGTTTTTATCTTCTTGTGACCACCCTTCACAACCTTGGATTATTCACTCCAGTTATAGACAATAGACAATAGGTGCAGAAGTAGACCATTCGGCCCTTCGAGCCTGCACCGCCATTCTGAGATCATGGCTGATCATCTACTATCATTGCTTGGATGCTGACCCCAGAACCAATGGCGCTTAGATCCACGTGGAGTCACCTATTAATTTACCACTTCAGTGACCCTGTGGCTTTCTAGATTAAAGCCATAGGATCGTATAGTTTGGATACAGGGCTGTCACCCCAGCTGGTCCATGCTGACCCAGGCAGTCCCATTCACCTGTGTTTGGCCCATATCCCTCTAAACCAGGGGCTCCCCCACAGATCTCTCGACTAATGGTAAGGGTCCCTGGCATAAAAAAGGTTGGAAGCCCCTGCTCTAAGCCTTTCCTACTCATGCCCTGTCCAAATATCTTTTAAATGTACCTGCCTCAACCACTCCCTCTGGCAGCTCATTCCATATACTGACTACCTTCTACATGAAGATGTTGTCCTCAGGTCTCCTTTAAATCCTTCTCCTCTTGCTTCAAAAACTATGCCCTCTAGTTCCTGATTCCCACAATGCTTAAAAAAGACTGTTCACATTCACCCATCAATGTTCTTCGTGATTTTATATACCTCTGTGAGATTCACCCAAGCTCCATTGCAAAAACTCCCAAATGCTCCGCCTCTCTCCATACCCCAGTCCCTCAAGTCACAGCAGCACCCTCTGCAACCTTTCCCATTGTGTGGTGACCAAAACCGGATGCAATATTCTAACTGCGGCCATTCCAGCTTCTACACTCAAGGCTCTGACTGACAAAGAAGACCGGCTCTCCGATCACCGATGCTGCTCAGTCTACTGAGCTCCTCCAGGAGATTGTGTGTTGCTCCAGGTTGTGGGCTCTTGTGTTTGCCAAAAGCTTCTTTCACCTCTATGTGACGCCTCTTGCAGAGAACCATGGATTTGTACTGCTAGGTGCCCCATTTGTACAATGCTTTCCTGGGCCCCTCCACCCACAATGAAAGACTTCCCAAACTGAATACCTCACACCTATCCAACTTGAACTCATTTGCCATTCGTGGGCCCGCTTACCGAGCTGAAAAAGATCTTTCTGTATATCGTGAAAAAACTCGACAGTATCACCTGTAATTATCATCTGCAAACTTACTGACCTATTTACTGATTTGCCTCTCCTTAGTGCTCAGGCTGCCTCCCCAGGAAAACAATGCTGAAAAAGAGTTCATAGTTTTATATGTAAGGATGAACTGTGCCAGGTGCCTGTGTAAAACCCTCCCTCCCCATTGCTGCGTGCAGCTGTAGCCGATAGCAAGCTAACCTGTAACAAAATGGTTTAAAGTGTTGGCATAGCTCGGAGTGCAGAGAGACGAAATAAAACAAACTGATAGGATTAACTACCAACCAGAAATATATTAGCACTGCAGCTCATCCAGTTAATCCTGTACAAAACACATTCATCAATGCAGTGAGGGTAATCTGTCCAGACGAAGGTTGTGTGCCAGAATAGTGTTGCTGTCTCTTGTACCTTCAATGAGGGTGAAAGCTGTATTTCACTAACAGTTGTAGACAACTGCATTGGAGATTCCCATTTACACATCTTCTGACCCTTTGAGGGCATAATCTGAATGGACACTTCAGATATTGAGGAAATTTGCTGTATACTGGACCTTACTGTGCACAAACGAAATTACTTGGTGCCATTGGAAAGGACACTGAACAAAGCTAGAACTTTAGGAACTTCCAGAAGTTTGGAGTGTAAACTATTTCGAATGTGAATTTGTTGTTACTCCCTCTCACTCTCTAGTGGAGTGGCTGGGTAATAGCAGCTGCAGACAAGAGCCACTCTACACTGATTTAATGGACAGAAGAGAGAAAAAGTAATAAATAAAATAATAATAATAAATAAATTACAGTATAAGTATATTAAATCGATTTTAAAATGTGCAAAAATCAGAAATACTGTATATTAAAAAGTGAGGTAGTGTCCAAAGATTCAATGTCCATATAGGAATCGGATGGCAGAGGGGAAGAAGCTGTTCCTGAGTCACTGAGTGTGTGTCTTCAGGCTTCTGTACCTCCTACTGATGGTAACAGTGAGAAAAGGGCATGCCCTGGGTGCTGGAGGTCCTTAATAATGGAACTGTCTCAGTATTTTTATATTTGTGTGCTGTAGCACTTACTTCTTATTCACAGTTATTTTGTAAATAACACTATTCTTTGCATTTCTGGTTAGATGCTAACTGCATTTCATTTGGCTTTGTATCTGTACTCTGCACAATGACAATAAAGTTGAATCTAATCTAATCTAATAATTGTTGCCTTTTTGAAGCAAGTGGAAACTTCTGCCCGTAGTAGTGAGAGATTGAAAATGTCCTTGAATATTCCTGCTAGTTGGTTGGCACAGGTTTTCAGAACCTTATCAGCTACTCCATCGGGACCTTCTGTCTTGCAAAGATTCACTCTCTTTAAAGACAGTCTAATATCAGCCTCTGACACGGAATCACAGGGTCATCAGGGATCTTCATAGCCAGGTATCATTCCACAGTATCGTTCAGCTCAGCCGAGGAGATTGCCTGTGAATGTTTTGTCATGTGAGAAGAAGATGGACTGTGACCTTGGATCCTACAATTTATAGTTATCATCCCATCTTTAAAACAGTTTTAAACTCAAATAGCCAAAAGGAAATTCTCTAAATTGCAATTGCACCCAGCAGGAAAATCCCCCCTTACTTCTTATTAGACCACAGGAGGTTAGTCAGCCCATCAGGATGATGCTAGCTCCCACAAGTGTGATCCCATCCATTGTATTCTTGCTCGCCTTATTTCCTTGGATCCTGCAACTAATTTCCAGTAGCTCTCCCTTGATTCTTCTGCCGTTTACACTTTGTGATCGCCAATTAAATACCGGCAGATCTTTGGGATGTGAGGAGAAACCAGAGATCCACGTGGTCACAGGAACATTCCACACTAGGGGCAGGATCTGACGCCAGCCCGAAATCCACACTCAAAACTGAATGTAAATATAACAAACTGTGACAGGAGAGTATTGTGGTGCTGGAATAGCATTACCGCACCTGCTGACTTCCTCAGCATTTTATGTGTGTCGCTTTGGATTTCCAGCACTGCAGAATTCCTTGTGTTTATCATATTCCTATGTTGGCCTCTTTTCACAGAGTTTAGAGGAATGAGAGGTATTCTCATTCAAACATGCAAAGTTTTGACAGGGCTGGACAGGTTGAATGTAGGAATAGTCTTTTCCCTGGCTGGGGGCTGGAGATCAGAAACGAGGGGTCGCAGTCTGAGATAGACTGTAGAGGGAAAGGTTAGATTGATCGTAGATTAGGTTAAAAGGTTGGCACAACATCACTGGCCAAAGGACCAGTACTGTGCTATAGTGTTCTATGTTTGAAGCAAGGCACTGAGAACTGAGATGAGGAAAAATTTCTTTACTCAAGAGGAAAAAAAATTGTAGAGGTCAAATTGATGAATATATTTAAGGAAGAGAAATATTTCTAAACACAAAAGAGGGCATCTCTGATTGAGATAGAGGATTAAGCATGATTGTAGTGAATGATGGAAGAGCTGGAAAAGCAAAGACTCCCCACAGTGTGTGGTATTTTTCTAATTTCATCTTTCTATGATTTCAAACTCCATGATGATTCTGGTTTTGAGCTATAACTGTCATAACCCCTTCAAACTAGCGAGGGGCAGCAAAGGTAGCAGCATGTGTTGTAAGACCTGAATGTCATTCATTTGTGTTTATTAGAGATGTTTAATGACCATGGTTATCACTATGCTGTCACTCTGTTTCTTCCTGACGCTCATTGTGTGAATATGGTTTCCTTATGCTTCTTGTTCTCAAGTAATTAGTGTCTGATATTCCATTTAAGGTTAATCTGCAGCAGTGTTCATTGGGTCTGAGTTCTGTGTGAACTATCATTCCTGTGTGCGCTCTCAGTTTGATTAGTCCTTGCATCATTCTCCAAACGAATCCTTGTCGTTAATTTCCGCTATCGAGTCCTGAGTTTACTTCCCACCGGGCTCCTCTCGTCTGAAGGTCGTTACAATAAGTATGGAAAGATATCAGTGATGATTTTTATCTGAACAGCTCCACCAGCAGACTGGAGCAAAGCCCATTCTGGGGGGTGAAGAACATCACTGGACAGAGAGAAAGAATGAAGATATGGCTGTGAGTCATCTATTTATTTAGATACAGTGTGGAATTGCCCTTCGAGACGTGCTGTCCAGCACTCTCGATTTAACTCTAGCCTAATCACAGGACAATTTACAATGACCAATTAACCTACGAACCTTCCACCTGCTCAACAGCAGCAGATTGGGTCTCTCCTCTGCTGGGATCGCAGCCCTTGTGAAGGCAGTTCTGAGCTGCTCTCGGGATGGTGAATATGCTCTGTGTTATACAAGGAAACGCTTTGTAGAGTGGGTTGGGTCCTGAAGGGGAACATGAAACTGGTGGTGCTTCCATGTGCTTTCTGCCTTTTTCCTTCCAGACAGGCTTGAGAAGTTCATATAAGAAATCAGGCTGAGTGGTGCCATAGCAATAACCTCTTACTCCATGTCCAAGGCCAAGGAGCTGATTATTGACTTCAGGAGGAGGAGGCCAGAAGTCATGAGACAGTTCTCATCA
This sequence comes from Hemitrygon akajei, assembly GCF_048418815.1. Lineage (NCBI taxonomy): Eukaryota > Metazoa > Chordata > Chondrichthyes > Myliobatiformes > Dasyatidae > Hemitrygon > Hemitrygon akajei. Next base: position 69,372,719 of record NC_133131.1, read on the forward strand.
GAGAGTCAGAGTTGCAGAGGATCAGCAACTTTAAATTCCTTGATATTATAATTTTGGGAGTGTTGGCACATGGCCTGGTGGATAAGGCATCGGACTAGTGATCTGAAGGTCACTGGTTCGAGCCTCAGCTGAGGCAGTGTGTTGTGTCCTTGAGCAAAGTGCTTAACCACACATTGTTCTGCGATGTCACCGGTGCCAAGCTGCGTGGGTCCTAGTGCCCTTCCCTTGGACAACATCGGTGACGTGGAGAGGGGAAGGCTTGCAGGTTGGGCAACTGCCGGTCTCCCATACAACCCTGCCCAGGCCGGCACCCTGGAAACCTTCCAAGGTGCAAATCCATGGTCTCACGAGACTAACGGATACCCATAATTATTTTGGGCCAGTATGCAAGGGCAATTATAAAGAAAGCATGGCAGCACCTCTACTTAGGAGTCTGAGAAGATTCGGCATGACATCTAAAACTTTGACAAACTGCTATAGATGTGTAGTGGGCAGTATATTGATTGGCTACTTTGCAGCCACTGGAAACACCAATGCATTGAATGAAAAATCCTACAAAAAGCAGTGGATATGCCCAGTCCATCACAGGTAAAACCTTTCCCATCATTGAACACATCAACCTGAAGTGTTGTCGCAGGAAAGCAGCATCCACCATCAGGTACCCTCACTGCCCAGGTCACGCTCTCGTCTCACTGCTGCCATTAGGAAGAAGGTACAGGAACCTCAGGACTCACACCTCCAAGTTCAGAAACAATTATTACCCCTCAACCATCAGACTCTTGAACCAATGGGAATAACTTCACTCAACTTCACTTGCCCCATCATTGAAGTGATCTCACAGCCTATGGGCTCACTTTCAAGGACTCTTCATCTCACGTTCTCAATATTTATTGCTTATTTATCATGATTTATTTTTGAACTTGCACAGTTTGTTCTCTGTTGAACACCAGTTGGAAGTCCAAGTTGATGCAGTTTTTCAATTATATAGTGAATTTATTGTGTAAAGAAAATGAATCTCAGGGTTTTGTAAGGTGACATGTATGTACTTTGAAGCATTTTTGTAACTCATTTTATGGGTAGTATACTGTTATCCCCAACTTCATTCTTATTCCTAGCTATAGCATCCACAGCTGGAACAATTTCTGCACAGAAAATCAACATCAATATTTGGAGGTTTCAAAATTCAAAGCCCAGGTATCTAGGTAAAATAATTTCTGCTGATTTCAAGTAAATACAACACTTATTCAATTGCATTCAGTTTTGGTAGCCGTGTTATAGCAGAAATGTCACAAACAAGATAAATCTGCAGATGCCGGAAATGAAAGTGCTGGAGGAATTCAGTAGATCGGGCTGCATCTATGGAAAAGAGTAAACAATTGACATTTTGGGCTGTGACCCTTCATCAGAGAGGATGTGGAGGCTTTGGAAAGAGTGTAGAGAGGTTTATGAGGATACTGCCTGGATTAGAGGGCAAATGCTGTGAGTAGAAGTTGGACAAACCTGGGTTGTCTCCTCTGGCTGATGGGAAACCTGAAAGAAGGTTATAAAATTAGGAGAGCTGTAAGCAGCCTGTACGCGATTGTGTGATCTAAATGCCTAACACTAAACACCACACTTTTAAGGTTGGGGGGGTGGCAGTTGGGATAGAGGTACTGAAGAGACTTGTAGATAGGTACAAGAACATGCAAAGAATGGAGCGACGTGGATTACAGGCTGGCAGAGGCATTAGTTTAATTACTTCAGCACAACATCGTGGGCTGAAGGGCCTGTTCAACAGCTGCACTGATCCAAGTTCAATGCTCGGTTTAATCCTGCTACTCCATCTCCAACTGGGCAGGAAGCATGGATCAAACAACTGAACAAGATGTAAGCAAGCGTTGCAGATTCTTCATGCAGCAATAACCCGTCAGCGGCATTTACAATCAGTGGCGACTTTATAAAGTGGCTGTTGATGGCACGCCCGTGGTCTCTGCTGCTATAGCCCATCCACTTCAAGCTTTGATGTGTTATGCGTTCAGAGGCACTCTTCTGCACACCACCGTCATAATGCATGGTTATTTGAGTTGCTGTCACCTCCCTGTCAGCTTGAACCAGTCTGGCCATTCTCCTCCAACCTCTCTCATTAACAAAGCATTTTTGCCCACAGAACTGCCACTCACTGGATGTTGTTTTTTTGTTTTCTGTTCCATTCTTTGTAAACACTAGACGTGCAGGGGTTCCCAAACTGGGATCCACGGACTCCTTGCTTATTGTCCATGGCAAAAAAGAAGTTGGGAATCCCTGCAGTAGAGACAGTTGTGTGTGAACTTCAGGAGATCATCAATATTTGAGATAATTACCGTAATCAGTTTTTGAGATATTTAGCCTATCCTGTCCGGCACGAACAATCATTCCAGTCAAAGTCACTTGCATTGATCACATCTGTTGCCCATTCTGATGCTTGGTTTGAACAATAACTGAGCCATGTCTGCACACTTTCATGCATTGAGGTGCTGCAACATGATTGGCTGATTAGATATTTGTATCAATGAGCATTATTCGCATTATAAGACCATAAGATATAAGAGCAGAAATAGGCCATTTGGCCCATCAAGTCTGGTTGATCCTTTTCTCCCCCCACCTCAATCCCACTCCCCAGCCTCCTCGCTGTAACGCTGTACCTATCAATCTCTGCCTTAAGTTTACCAATGACCTGGTCTCCACAGCTGCCTGTGGTAACAAATTCACCACTCTCTGGCTAAAGAGATTTCTCCACGTCTCTGTTTTAAATGGATGACCCTCTATCCTGAGGCTGTGCTCTCTTGTCCTAGATGCCCCCACATGGGAAACATCCTTTCCACATCTACTCTGTCTAGGCCTTTCAACATTAGAAAGTTTGGATTTGATCTCCCCTCATCCTTCTAAATTCCAGCAAGTTCAGATCCAGAGTCATCAAATGCTCCTTGTACGGTGACCCTTTCATTCCCAAAATCATCTTTGTGAGCCTCCTCTGAACCCTCTCCAATGCCACCACCTCCTTTCTTAGATGAGGAGCCCAAATCTGTTCACAATACTCAAGGTGAGGCCTCACCAGTGTCTCATAAAGCCTCAGCATCACATCCCTACTCTTGTATTCAAGACCTCTTGAAACAAATGCTAACATTGCATTTGCCTTCCTCACCACCAACTCAACCTGTAGGTTAACCTTTAGGATGTTCTGCACAGGGACTCCCAAGTCCCTTTGTATCTCAGATTTTTGGATTTTCTCCCCACGTAGGAAATAGTCCACACATTTATTTCTACTACCAAAGTGTATGACCGTGCATTTTCCAACATTATATTTCATTTGCCACTTTCTTGCCCATTCTCCTAATCTCTCTAAGTACTTCTGCATCCTACATGTTTCCTCAACACTACCTGCCTCTCCTCCAGTCTTTGTATCATCTGTAAACTAGGCAACAAAGCCATCTGTTTCACCATCTAAATCATTGACATACAGCATAAAAAGAAGTGGTCCCAACACCAACACCTGTGGAACACCACTAGTCACTGGCAGCCAACCAGAAAAGGATCCTTTCATTCCCGATCACTGCCTCCTACCAATCAACCATTGCTCTAACCATACCAGTAACTTTCCTGTAATCTCATAGGCTCATAACTTGGTAAGCAGTCTCATGTGTGGTACCTTGTCAAAGGCCTTCTGAAAGTCCAAATATACAACATCCACTGCATCCCCTTTATCTATCCTACTTGTAATCTCCTCAAAGAATTCCAACAGGTTTGCCAGGCAAGATTTTCCCTAAAGAAAACCATTCTGACATTGTCCTATCTTGTCCTGTGTCACCAAGTACTCCATAACCTCATCCTTAACAATTGACTCCAACATCTTCCCAACCACTGAGGTCATGCTAACTGGTCTATAATTTCCTTTATGCAGCCTTCCTCCTTTCTTGCAATTCTCCAGTCCTCTGGCACCATGCCAGAGTCCAATGATTTTTGAAAGATTATTTCTAATGCCTCCCCAATTTCTAACGCTATCTCTTTCAGAACCCTAGGGTGCAGTACATCTAGTCCGGGTGATATAAGTACCCTTAGGTCTTTCAGCTTTTTGAGTATCTTCTCCGTTGTACTAGTAACTGCACTCAGTTCTCATCCCTCACACTCTTCAGCATCTGGCACTCTGCTAGTGTCTTCCACAGTGACAACTGATGCTTTCATATTTCATCTTTGCCCTTCTAATGATTCTTTTATTTGCTCCCTATAGGTTTTTAAAAGCTTCCCAATCCTCTATCTTCCCAATATTTTTTTGCTTTGTTATAAGCCCTCTTTTGCTTTTACATTAGCTTTGACTTCCCTTGTCAGCCACAATCTGTAATACTGTAACAAGATCATTCATCTTATTTCTTATACTTAGAGTGCTGTATTTGCATCCCTAATGCACTGGTACTGCCCTGCTGGCTACAACTTTGTCCTATCGCCTGCCTGCCCTTCCTGACACTATCTTTGTTTTTTTACCATCCATCCTATCCTGAGTCTCCTCACTCTGGTTCCCTCACCCCTGCCAAATTAGTTTAAACCCTCCCCAACAGCTCCAACAAACCTGCCGCACGAGAATATTGGTCCCCCTCAGGTTCAGGTGCAACTCACCCTCTTATACAAGTCATACCTCCCCAAGAAGAAGTCCCAATGATCCAAGAACTTGAAGCCCTGCCTCCTGCACCAGCTTCTCAGCCACTCACTTATCTGCCAAATCATCCTGTTTCTACCCTCACTAGCGCATGGTACAGACAGCAATCCAGAAATTACTACTCAGGAAGTCCTGCTCCTCAGCTTTCTGCCTAGCTCTCTAAATTCTCTTCTCAGGACCTCTTTGCTTTTCCTTCCTATGTCATTGGTACCAATATGTACCAAGACATCTGGCTGCTCTCCCTCCCCCATCCAAAATTCTGTCGACGCGATCCGGGATGTCCCTGACCATGGCACCTGGGAGGCAACATTCACGCCCATTCTCATCTCTGTTCACATCTACAGAATCTCCTGTCAATTCCTATTGAGTCCCTTATCACTACCGCTCCCCTTTTCTCCCTCTTTCCCTTCTGCTACATAGACCCATGCTCAGTGCCAGTAGCCTGGTCTCCATGGTCATCCTCCACAACAGTATACTTATTATTGGAAGGAATGGCCACGGGGGTGCTCAGCGCTAACTGTCTATTCACATTTCCATTTCTCCTGACAGTCACCCAGCTACTTGCCTCCTGCAACTTGAAGGTAACTACTTCCCTGTAACTGATCGATTATCTCCTCACTCTCCCGTACAAGCCGAAGGTCATCCAGCTGCTGCTCCAGATCCTTAACATGGTCTTCAAGGAGCTGCAGCTGGATGCACTTCACCCAGATAAAGCATATCTCAGCAGAGGACAGAGATACACTACACCGAGCAAGAGTGCTCATCTTGTACATCTTGATGACAGAGGAGCAGCATGCAATGAAAATGGGAGAGACCCCAACCTGAGGGCTCATACCTAAAACCAACAGTAAATTAAAATAAAAAATCACTGTAGATACTAGAAATCCAAAATTAAAACAGAAAAAACTGGAAGAACTTAGCAAATCAGCACATCTGTGGACAGCAAAGTGGTTAAATGAATCCGGTTTTAGCTCTCAGACAAAACTGAGAAAGGGATTTAAAAGTACTGTCGTTCTAAGTTGCAGAGAAGACAGCAGGAGGACAGAGGGAATATTTGTGATAGGATGGGTCCTATCAGCAACTGGAGTGCCAGAGGTGAGTTTGTAGATGGCATCTGAACTGCTTAGAAATGTAGTGATGATTGCTGAGAGAGTAGAGCAGCAAGCCAAGTACACTGTACACCCTTAAAACACAACTTGTTGGTTAATGGGCATTAAATGGTTTAGTGGGGCAGTTTGATGACTGTGCCCCTTTGTCTGTGTTATCTGTTGTTGATGAAGGGCTGTGGGATGTGCCCAACAGGTCAGGTGGTTCCATTGGGGAGAGGAAACCTGAGCCAAAATCACAGATGAATTCTTACAATAGAAGCTTCCAGTTCTGATACAAACAAGGAAGCTAAGGCACCTGAAGTGGGAGCATTCGATATTGGGGAAGCAGTGTCCAGATGGCAGAAAAGGAGTTGTTCCACAAGCATGCGTTGGGCATCATTGTAACATTGCAGAGGGTCACAGACAGAAGAGTCGGAGTGGGAGCTGATAGAGAGTGTAAGTGGTGAGTAACTGAACCGTCACCCAGTCTGTGTTTATTTCCCCCGTGCAGGAGATACCACTTAGTGAACACCAAATGAGAAACACTCGATTGGAAGGTTTGCACATGATGAAGGGTCTTTGACATGAAAAGTTAATGCTGTTTTGCTTTCACAGATGCTGCCTGACCTGCTGAGTGTTAACGGAGTGTTGTGTAGAAAATATTTGAGTAATGTTGTAAATATATTGTTTGATTGACCAATCTGTTTGTTTACAGAATTTATTAGAGGTTACATGTAAAAAGTATGTGAATGGCATACGTTATTAAGCCATCATGTCACATGTGAACGCCTCACTACAAAAAACTAAGTAGACCAGTATCCTGACCATTGTGTGTTTCTTTTGATTAGTTTCAAGAGTTACGAAACATAACAGTAGCAACGAGTGAATTTTAAAATAAACCTGAGATGACTACCTACCTGTTGAGTCGCAGCATGTTTTTAGACAAATGGGAAAAAGATATTTGAGTTAAAACAAAAGGCAGAGAACGGACAGAATTAGCAAGCAACAAGTACGGCCATAGGTTCACAAACAATGAGTAGCAAGTGATATAATAATAAATAAATAAACAAGAAATGGCTGGCTATATGGGAAAGATAGACACATCCAATTGCACAACTTGATTGGAGATTCATCTGCCAGTTGCATACCCATCCCCTGATGCAGAGTCAGCTGAAAGTGAATTAAGAAAGGTACTGGGTGATGCCACAGCAGTGTTCAAGGATGACAGTGGAAAACTCAAACATATCGAGGGTAAAATAGTGTTAAATGAAAATGCCATACCCAAGTTTTACAAAGCCTGTCTGATTCCTTATCACATTCATGATAAAAGTAGCCGGTGAGTTAGATCACATGGAAGCTGAAAGAATTCCTTCCCAGGTTGAGTGAAGCTCAGGAGCAAGGCCAAATGGTCTCAGTCATCAAGGATGGGTCTGTCAGGATCTGTGGTGATTGTAAGGTCACCATCAACCAGTACTGAAAGTAGATCAATACCCTCTGCCCAGGATAGAGGATATCTTTGCAAACCTTTCTGGAGGAAAACACTTCAGCAAAGTGGATTTATCTGAGGCCTACCTACAGATGGAGATGGAAGAAGAGTCCAAAGTGTTTCTCACCATAAACACTCACAAAGGGCTTTATTGCTATGATAGGCTTATTTTTGTAGTAACATTTACACCTGCACTCTGGCAGAAAGCTCTGGACCAGCTGAGCGAAGGGCGCTGAGTAGGCTACGGTCAATTATGGAAAACTCTGAACATCCTCTACATAGCACCATCCAGAGACAGAGAAGCAGTTTCAGCGACAGGTTACTATCGATGCAATGCTCCTCAGACAGGATGAAGAGGTCAATACTCCCCAATGCCATTAGGCTTTACAATTCAACCGCCAGGACTTAAGAACTTTTTAAAAGCTATTATTAATGCTTTTTGAGATAGTGATTTAGATGCATATCATATTTTTTACTGAGTTAAGTATTGTATGTAATTAGTTTTGCTACAACAAGTGTATGGGACATTGGAAAAAAAAGTTGAATTTCCCCATGGGGATGAATAAAGTATCTATCTATCTATCTATCTATCTATCTATCTATCTATCTATCTATCTATCTATCTATCTATCTATCTATCTATCTATCTAGGTGCGTCAAAGCTGCCCAGGGACTTAGTGTTGCCTGGATAACTTCATTGTTTCTGGTGAGGATGACAAGGAACATCTCCAAAATCTCAGGACCATGTTAAAAGCATTAGAAGATTATAGGCTCAGAACACAATGCAACAGTGTGAAATGTTTCAAACTAAGCATCACTTACTGCAGTCACACCATTGACACACAAGAATTACACAAGTATGCTGAGAAAATTCAGGCAATAGTGGATGCCTGGAGGCCAAAGGATATGTCACAGTGGCAGTCCATTTTTGGATTTGTCCTTTACAATAACAGATACCTGCCAAACCTGGCTACTGGGCTCCACCTCTTGGACTCATTACCACAGATTGGGAAGAAATGGCAATGGACAAAGCAGTGTGAAGTACTATAAAAAAGGTAAAGCAAATGATGATGTTAGACACTGTACTCAAACATTATGATCTACACTGTCCAGTGAAGCTTGCTTGTGATGCCTCGCCTCATGATACAGGTGCAGTCATGTTACACGTTCTGAGTGATGGAAGTGAACAATCCATAGCCTTTGCATCATGCTCCCTTTCTGCTGCAGAGACAAATTATGCACCGACTGATAGGCTTTGAGTCTGGTTTGGGTGTACTTGTAAGGCAGAGAGATTACCCTCATAGCTGATCATCGACCACTATGTCCATTTTCAATCCACGGAAGGGTGTTTCACTAACAGCAGCAGCACAAATACAGACGGCTCTGTTTCTTGGAGGACACAATTACAAGACTGAATTCAAGAGGACAACTAATCATGGAAAAGGAAATAACTGAAAAATTGACCTCTTGACGAATTTTCCCTATTCCGGCAGAGATGATCCAATGGAAACCAGAAAAGACCCCACACGGTCTCAGGTCTGCATGAAAATCCAGAATGACTGGAATATGCAGTGGAAATTCCACTTCCATTTTTACCAGTGCTGGGATGAACTTGCCTTTAATGGAAGTTGCCTTATGTGGGGATCGAGTGTTGTCGGTTGTTGTATCATCCAAACTGTGAGCTAAGGTATTAGAGGAACTACTATACATGTCAGTGATCTAGGCATGGTCAAAATGAAAGTGTTGGCTTGAATCTTTGTCTGGTGGCCAGAGATGGATCAGCTGATCGAGCAGCTCTGTTTGGGATGCCATCACATCCACAAAATGCCAAGAGCAATGCCTCTCCGTCCCTGGGAATGGCCTGTATTGCCTGGCGGAGAATTCATGTGGATTTTGCTGGACCATTCATGGGCACAAATTTCCTGCTAGTGGTGAATGCAGTTACAGAGTGGCCAGAAGTGTTCCCAATAGCCTTGGCACGCTGTTGATGAGTTGAGAAGCCATTTCTCAAGGACTGGTGCTCCAGAATGCTTTGTCAGTGACAATGGATCACAGTTTACTACTGAGCAGTTTCAGTCATTCCTGAAAATGAATGGAATAAGACCAGTTACATATGCATTGTACCACGCAGCTACACATGGTTTGGCAGAAAGGTTTGTACAGAGACCAAAGAAGTAACATTGGCAGAATACACTATACCGACACTGAACCAGAAACTTGACCATTTCCTCCTTGCATATTGCAATGCAGCCACTCCAGGAGCAACAACTCACCAGCTGTGCTCTCCCTGGGTTGCCCAGTGCTCTTACACTTGGATCTCCTCAAACCCAATTTCAGAAGGAACTTTCAGGACAAACAGATGAGATAAACTGAGTTCTCCTCAAGCAAGGGCATCGTGTTAGAGAGAGCCTGTGTTACGTCAAATGCTGGGTGAATGAGCAGTCTCCGGGGTAACTGCAAGTCGTGTCTTTGCTGTTGCTTTGCTCACGCTTGAGTGCTTGGTGGCGGGTGCTGATGATTTTTTTTTTGCCGGTGGGGAAAGGGGGGTATTGTTGTTTGCTGCCGCTTACGCGCAGGAGGGAGGGGAGCTGGGGGGTACTTTGGGGTTCTAACATTTAACTGTCATTCATTCTTTGGGGGCACTCCTCTGTTTTTGTGGATGGTTGCAAAGAAAAAGCATTTCAGGATGTATATTGTATACATTTCTCAGACGTTAAATTGCACCTTTGAAACCTCTGATATTTCACTCCTGGAGAAGCAGTCCTGGTGAGGGACCTCAGAGGTGACCAAAACTGGGTACAGAACTGGTTAAGGACAGTATTAATCATGATTAAGGACAGAAATGGACCCCACCCCTACACAGTGGAAGTTCTGTTTGATCTCATCGGGGGACGACAGCATCGATCAGTTGAGGATGGCAAAGTTAGAGAAGAAAGGTGTTCAGAGCTGTCAGAACCACTTCCTGCAGTCCCAGAGTCAACTCCTACAACCACCACGGAGGAGGCCCCAAAACATGAAGTTGGTTCAAGTCTCACCGGCCAAGACTTGTCAGGAAAGACGTTATCCCACAAGAGTACGAAATTCTCCACAGTGATTAAATCTTTAGGACTGAATGGGATAGTATAAAATTTTCTCTCCTTGGATTTCCATATGGTAGTTGTACTATATAGTAATCCGTGTGTAAAAGAGGACTGGACAGCAATGTGTTATATATTTCTGTTGAGATGCATTCCATGTTGAGTTGGAGTTTATTGCTAAGCAGGTAAGTGTGTAGGGTATTTAATATTTCAGTAACGTGTGAGTAATATTGTAAATATATTGCTTGTGTAACGCGCTGTAAGGTTTCACTGTTAATGTAATGGTTTCTCGGTAGCATAAATGTTTGGGTTACGACTAGAGATAACGGGCTTTGGAATGTGGGCTATCCAATGAGAAGGCGGTTGTTCTTTCTCGTGGGTCTGGGAGCAGGGATTGCGGTCTTTTGCCAGGGAGAGATGAGGAGAGAAGACATGAATAGAGAGAGCTGGTAGACCGCCAGACAGAGTGGACTTGGAGCGAGGGTCCGAGGGTCGGCTATGCTCAGAGGAGGTCGACGGGAAACCGGTGGACTGAACCGTCAGACTGTTCCATGAGAATGGGCCCTTTTCTTTTTTTTGTTTCTTTACTAACCCTATAGTCAAATTAAGAAATATAAAGCTCACTCGTTTAACCGCATATTGTGTACTGTTTGTTATTTCAGGGTACTGATTTGTAACAGGACACATCACACAGCATCCACCCAAACGAGCTTTGTCTGTCTTCCCCTAGATTAAACCGCTAGCTGAAGCAAGAGCTTTACACTTGATTAAGCTTTCTTTATTTATGTACATAATTCATTATGGGTTGTACGTAAGGAGTACGTGAATGGCATACATCATTATACCATCGTGTCATATGTCTGCACCTCACTAAAAACAACGAAGTAGACCAGTATCCCGACTTCTGTGTTTTCCTTTTGATTTGCTTCCGGAGTTCAAAACATAACATCTGACCTGCTGAATGCAAACAGCAGCTTCTGTTCTTACGTCTAAAATCTTCCAGAGGAAGGTAAGCAGACAGAAGTTGTGACATAAGCAGGGAGGGAGACCAGGTCCTGCCAAGTGAGATCAGAGGGCTAGGTGCGAAGTTAAAAGACAGGACCTCCAGGATGGTGGTCTCAGGATTGTTACCCATACCATGTGCTAGTGAAGTGAGAAGATAGTGTAGTTTTGCAAGTGGCTAAGGGGAAGGTTCAGGACAGATATTGTAAATGCGGGTTCAATTGTAACATTTCAGAGAAATTTGGACAGGTTTGTGGTTGAGAGAGGTTTGGAGGAGTATGGTATTGATGCAGGTAGATGAACTAGAGGGGCTGAAGGGCCTGTTCCTGTGCAGTAATACTCTCCGATTCTATCATAGGAGTCTACTCTAATCAGTCCTCTCACCTGTCTGAATGAAGCATCCCTAAAGACTCCTCTTGGGACAATGTGGAGAATACTGGTGGAGAGATCCTGGCTTCTGTTCTGTATACCAATCCATTGCACTCCTCTGAATGCAAGTGTCAGAGCTGAAATCTTTACTGCAATTTCACCCAGAGATCTTCAACAGTTGCAAAACCATTGCGCTCTGCCCAGACCGGACAGATGGACATACTGTCAGCTTCTGCCAGCCCACTGGTCATCTACAGTCAATTTGCTAATGAAATCTTATTAATAGTTGGCCTGCTAATCGGATCCCTCCATCTGCTTTCTGGTGTCAAAGTCTGGGTCTGAGTGCCACACAGTCCCTGAGCGATGCCTCTTCAATCAGACACACTGCACGAAGTCTGGGCATCAGAACCGTGAGTCCCTACTTTTAATAATTTCCAGTGAATTAGTGTGCAAATCTCTGGCAGATGTAAACAAGTCCAAAGTCACCTGCTTTAGACATAAAATAAATGGAAGCATTCGTAAACAGGGAGAAGGCAGGGGTCATGGAAAGTCACAAAGCTGGTCAAAAGGAGCAAGGGGAATGAGAGAGGCTAATGCAATGGTTCAGCCGTTCCAGTGAGATAAAGATGCTTCAATTGTGTTGAATTGTCTTCATACCCCACTCTGAGTCCCACATTCAAAACTTAGGTCATTCCAGGTCAGGATCCTGGAACAGATTCACAGCAACAAACCCAGCACCTAGAGGGTCAAATGAAAAGGGCAAGTGTCAGAACGTTGTTAATCGAAACATAAAGGACTTTATGGAAGGAAGGGTTAGATGAACTGCATGCTCTAGTAGGTCAGAACAAGGGGACTTAATGTATGTTTCCTTGGCCAAATGCAGAGGCAACAATCTGGTCCCAATACCTTGCTTAATGATATTGGTCTGGCATCAAAAAGCTTAGGGACCCCTGGTCAGCTGAAGACCCAGAATGAAGTGTGAAAATGGTGAAAGGCTGCACCAGATTTGGCAGGATTCCAAGCTTTTATCTGATCAAAAGGTGTGGGACCATTTAGTTTGTTTTGTGGTCCATTTAGCATGGTGAGTTCACTCCTGACTTAGGGATTGGGCAGAATTTACATCTTCTCCCTGTGAGAAGATGGTGACTTGGCGGGTTTCTGCTGTGTTCTCCAGTTTTCTCCCACATCCCTACGTTGTGCAGGTAGGTTAAAAGGCCACTGTTAATAACTCCTTGGCATTAACATCATCTTTATGTGCATGGTTGACGTGGGTGATGATGGTTTATCCTGACCATGATTATTCTTGGTAAAATTTTCTAAAGAAGTGGTTTGCCATTGTCTCTTCTGGGCAGCATCTTTACAAGATGGGTGACCCCACCCATTATCAATACTCTTCTGAGGTTGCCTGCCTGGCATCAGAGGTCGAATAACCAGGACTTGCGATCTGCACCAGCTACTCGTACAACCATCCACTACCTGATCCCATGGCTTCACGTGACCCTGATCAGGGGGCTATGCAGGTGCTACACCTTGTCCCATGGTGCCCTGCAGACTTGTGGAGTGAAGGAGCACCTTCTATCTCCTTTGGCAGATGTGAACCTCTACCCTGATAGTATAAGGAGAATCAAATGCTTATTGATGGCTATGTACAAGAATTTTTTTTAGCATTTTTAACTGGTTTAGTATTGTCAGGTGTAGCAAGGTACTGTGAAAAATGTGCCTTGCATACCATCCATACAGGTCAGTTCATTACAACAGTGCATTGAGGTGGTACAAGGAAAAACATTAGCAGAGTGTTGAACAGTGTTGCAGTCACAGAGGAAGTGCAGTGCAGGAAGACAGTGAGCTGTACGGGAATAACAATGTTGACTGTCAGATCAGGAGACCATATTATTATACTTGAGAACTATTCAATGGACGTTTAACAGTGGGATACGTGTTCCTGAGCCTGCTGGTGCGTGCTTTCCAGTTTTCGTATCTTCTGCCCAATGGGAGGGGGGACAGGAGAGAATGGCCGTGGCGGGTGCAGTTTTTGATGAAGTTGGCTGCTTTACTGAGGCGGTGAAAAGTGTAGATAGTGGAGTCCTGGAATAAAGGCGACCTTTTCTGGTTGGCTGCCAGTGACTAGTGGTGTTCCGCAGGGGTCAGTGTTGGGACCACTTTTCACATTATATGGTATGTCAATGATTTTGATGACGGGATTGATGGCTTTCTGCCCAAGTTTGTGGATGATATAAAGATAGGTGGAGAGGCAAATAGTGTTGAAGATGTCTGCAGAAGGACTGACAGATTAGGAGAATGGGCTAAGAAGTGGCCGATGGAATACAGTGTGGGAAAGTGTACGGTCATGTATTTTGGTATAAAGGTGTGGGCTATTTTCGAAACGGGGAGAAATTCAGAAATCAGAGGTGCAAAGGGATTTGGGAGTCCTCATGCAGAATTCCCTGAAAGTTAACCTGCAGGTTGGGTTGGTGGCAAGGAAGGCAAATGCAGTGTTAGCATTCATTCTGAGAGGAATAGAATATGAGAGTAACAATGCAATGCTGAGTTTTTATAAGGGATTGATCAGAACACACTTGGAGTATTTTGAACACGAGGAAATCTGCAGATGCAGGAAATTCAATCAACACACACAAAACGCTAGTGGAATGCAACAGGGCAGATGCTGCCTGGCCTGCTGCATTCCACCAGCATTTTATGGAATATTGTGAGCAGTTTTGGGCCCCATATCTAAGAAAAGATGGGTTGGCATTGGAGAGGGTCCACAGGAGGTTCACAAGAATTATTCCGGGAATGAAAGGGTTAATTATGAGATGTGATTGATGGCTCTGGGCCTATACTTACTAGAATTTAGAAGAATGAGGAGGATCTCATTGAATCCTGTTAAATATTGAAAAGCCTGGATAGAGTGGATGAGTTGAGCCTATTTCTATGCTGTGTGACTTTATGGCCCTCTATCCTCCTATAATTCTTCATCTCACTTTTCAATATATCCTCTATTTCTTTTTCACTTAGCTGTCTTCTGCCAAAATGCTTTTACACTTCACTATGAATGCTCCATTGTTGGCAGAATCTCAGATGGAGATGAGAGGGTGTACAGGAGCTAGATATACCAGCTAGTTGAGTGGTGTCACAGCAACAACCTTGCACTCAGCATCAGCAAGACCAAAGGGCTGATTGTGGACGTCAGGAAGGGCAAGACAAGGGAACACACACCAATCCTCATAGAGGGATCAGAAGTGGAGAGAGTGAGCAATATCAAGTACTTGGGTGTCAAGATCTCTGAGGATCTAACCTGGTCCCAACATATCGAAGCAGCTATAAAGAATGTCAAGACAGCAGCTATAGTTCATTAGGAGTTTGAGAAGAATTGGTTTGTCGCCTCGAAAACTTCTACAGATGTACTGTAGAGAGCTGTCTGACAGGCTGCATCACTGTCTGGAATGGGGTGGGGGAGGGAGGCTGCTCAACATGATCATAAGAAGCTACAGAAAGTTATAAAATTAGCCAGCTCCATCATGGGTACTAGCCTCCATAGTATCCAAGACATTTTCAAGGAGCGTTCAGAAAGGCAGCGTCCATTATTAAGGACTCTATCACACAGGACATGCCCTCTTCTCATTGTTACCATCAGGTAGGAGGTACAGAAGCCTGAAGGCACACACTCAGAGATTCAAGACCAGCTTCTTGCCCTCTGCCATCGGATTTCTAAAAGGACATTGAACCCATGAATACCTACTTTTTCTCTGTTTTTGCACTATTTTAACTATTTTAAATATATATATACTTACTGTAATTGATTTTTTTCTTCTATATTATCATGTATCGCACTGTGCTGCTGCCGCTAAGTTAACAAATTTCACGACATTTGCTGGTGACATTAAACCTGATTCTGGTTCCGTGTGGTAGTAGTGAGTCCTGAATCGTGTCCCTCCTGCGTTACCCGTTAAAGCCAGCAATAACTTCTCGGCCAAGTTTTCTGCCTTTTTATTTTAATTAGGAGATACAGCCCAGTAACGGGCCCTTCTGGCTCAGTGAGTCCATGCAGCCCCATTACACCCATGTGACCAGTTAACCTGCTAGTCCTTTGTTACATGGGAAGAAACCCAAACACCGGGAGGAAACCGCAGGGTCACGGGCAGAACATACAAACCGCTTACAGGCAGCAGCGGGAATTGAACTCACATTGCTGGCGCTGGAAAGAGTTGCGCCAACCACTACGCTACCCATTGACTAGTTTGTTGACTAGACAAGGTTATTCTCATGCAACAAACTATCCACTGAAGACACTTAGCGGGTGGAGTAGCCTTGGAGGGGACAGAGGAACTGTTGATGTTTCAGGTCAGAACCCTGCATCGTCCTTCTGGGAGTGGAGAGGGGTGGCCAGAATTAAATGGGGAGAGCAAGGGGTATGTCAGGGGCCTGTAGGTGATTGGTGGACCAATGTGGGGTGAAAGGTGACAGGCAGGTGGAACCAGGGAGGGGAGGGGTGGAGTTGGGAGACAGAGGTAGGAGGGTGATTGGTGGAAACAGATATTTGTAAACCTTCATGGGGAGATTTTTGTACTGGAGGGATAGATAATATTCTCTCCACTGTGAGTGCAGACATCTCTTCTCAAACAGTAGAGCATTCAAAAGCCAGTCGCCAAACTGAAACATTAACTGTGTCACTGTCTCTGCTGACCTGTTGAGCATTTCCAATATTTCCTGTTTCTATTTAAGGAACAATTCCTCGGCTCCTGCGTTATCCTATATTGTGCGGCTGGGTACCTGCCATTGTGGGAGAAACTATAGATGCTGGAATCTGGAGCAACACACGTTGTACTGGTAGAGGAACTCAATGGATCTGCTGGCATTCATAGAGAGAAATGGTTGAGACCTTTCACCTGGAGTAGAAAAAAGAGGAGAGATAGCCAGTATAAAAAGGTGGGAAAAGGGGGTGGAGCAAGAGCTGAAAGGTGGATCCAGGTGAGGGGTGGGCTGATAGACTGAAAAGGGAGAGGGGAAGAGTGGGAATGAGATTAGGAATATCGATTTCTCCTTCCAGTTATCAAAAGTTCCCTCCCCCTCCCCTCTTCTTCTAATCTCCGCTCTGGCCTCTTCTTCTCACCTGCCTATCACCTCCTCCTTCCCTTTCTCCCATGGTCCACTCTCCTCTCCTATCAAATTCCTTCCTCTCCATCCACTTGGCTTCACCTACCACCTTCCAGCAATCCTCTTTCCCTCGAACCCCCCCACCTTCATATTCTGACATCTTGCCCTTCCTTTCCAGTCCTGAAGAAGGGCTTTGACCCAAAACGTTGTCTGTTTATTCATTGCCTGACCTGCTGAGCTCCCTCAGCATTCCGTGTGTGTTGCTTTGCATTCCCAGCATCTTGTGTTGACTGCTGTCAGAAGCTAGGAGCTGGCAGGCAGGAGTGACGAAGAGCTGGAGAAGATTGAATCTGACAGGAGAGGATGGTGGAACATGGAACATAGAGAAAGAGGTTGGGAGGAGATGAAGACACATTTAACTGACAGTAAACAGCAAATGGGATTCAATTTGAGTGCTAAATCTACATTTTAAACCAGGCCAATTTCATCAGTGTCTGTTTTTAACCATTGGGATGTGATGAACAAATGGTTACAAAAAAGCACGTGACGTTTTTGCTCTTACTGACAGAGGAACAGAATACAAAGCATGACATTATTCCAAATCTTTAAGAATTACTTTATGTTCATTTCTAGCTCTGCACTTCAGGAAGACCTTAATCAAGATGCAGGGAAGGTCTATCAGAATGGCTTAGGGTTGATGGCCTTTAGTGGCCTTTTCCTCTACAGAACAGAGCAGGTTAAGAAAAGTCTTGTGGAAATGTTCAAAATTATCAACTGCTTTGAAAAAACAGAGGGAAGAAAGACCATTCCCTTGGGTAAAAGTTTCAGCAACCAAAAGCGACAAAAGGGCAGAAACTATATGACAGTGCAAAAGCCTGAACAAGTGAGTTTGCCCCATATAGATTACAATGCTATTATTGTCTTTAATTAACACCCAACAGCACAGATGGCCAATTAATATTTCAAGAGAAGAGTAATTACCTTTCTGGTTATCAGGCCCTGCGGTGGAAAAAGGGGGAATTCACTGTAACATTGGTGGCCTACTGCTTCCTCAGTGATATCTCTTTACTCCCCGCAGTGGATCAGACGTCCTTTCAGGAAAAATCAGCTCCATAAAGATTCAAAGTACAGTTATTATCAAAGTACGTATGCAGTATTCAACTCTGAGATCTGTCTTCCCCACAGACAGTCACGAAACGAAGAAAACAATGGAACTCATGCAATGAAAAACATCAAACCTCCCACGCCAACACAAAAAAAAATCAAATTACACAAACAGCATCAAAACAATTGAGTGCAAAACCCGGAATATAAAAGACAAAGTTGAAAAGAGCCCAGGCGTATTCAGTTCAGCTCAGTGTTTGTTATCTGCAGGCCACCCCGATTCAATATCACCCAACATAGCAACAAAAAAAGGGGCCAGGCACAGATTGTAATGTGAACGACAGAGTCCAATCAACAAATTGCATCAATTAAACCCTGCCCGAGACCCAGAACTCTGCAACCTTTCTGCAGCAGTGGTTAGGGAGACATAGGCCATTCAAATGCAGACACCTTCCTTCAGGAGCAGCGAGCAAGAGGGGGAGAGAGAGGCTGTCCCACTCTGCCACCTTTCTCCAGCAGCGGTGAGGGAGAGGCTGCTAGACAGTGCTGGCCACCCGCTCGCTTCCGCTCTCCTGCTCAACGATTTTTCAATCTTCCTCGGTGCACTAATTGGTGAGAAATGGAGTTGCTCATGGGCTCACTCCCCTCTCCAGGCTTCTTGGCCTCGAAGGCCCACACGTCACTTGAAGTCTTACGGAACATCTTCGGAGGCAGCAAAGTGCCAGACCTTTCAGTTAGGCCAAAAATACACCACCAAAATGTAGATCACAAGCTCCAGCAGAAAAAAGAAGATGTAAAATAAGGGAAAGAAGTAGTTTTGTGAACCACCTGGGGGCCATTATCCCTGGCTGTGTTCACCATGTTTTCTTCTTCCAGAAGATCATGAGGCTCTTTCACTTCTCCTTGCTGGCTGCTCAAATAGGAGAATCAAATTCAGTGCATTGAACCGCAGAGGGTCAGATACAGCCATCTTCCGCTTCCAAAGTGGCTTAAAACATTGAGCGCTTATTCATTTTCATAGATGCTGCCTGACTTGCTGTGTTCTTCCAGCATTTTGTGTGTGTTGCTCTGTATTTCCAGCATCTGCAGAGTTTCTTCTGTTTATTAATTGTTAATTAATTTGTTACTGTCACGTGTACTGAGGGATAGTGAAAATCTTAGCTTTGCATACCTTTCATGTAGATCACTTCATCACTTCAGTGCCTCTAGGTAACACAAGGAAAAAGCAATAACAGAATGCGGAATGTGTTGTACTGTGACAGAACGCATGCAGTCTAAACAAACAGGAAGGTGAAGGCCATGATGAGTCAAGAGCCCATCCAAAGTATGATGCTAGATGACTCACGGAGCCATACAGCACAGAACAGGCCTTTTGGCCTATGACAATAGGATACCAATTGAATTATGGATTATCCCATTTTCCTCCCATATTCCCATCAGCTTTCCCAGATTCTACGCAATCTGCTGGTTAGTAGGAGCGACCTACAATGGCCAATGAACCTACCAAGTCAGATACTTTTGGGAGGTGGGAGGAAATCCACACAGTCGCAGGGAGTTGTCCGTGTGAAGCTGGTGTGAGGCAGCAGCTTGTGCAGTCTGCCTGTTGGACAACAGCGACGTGTAACCTGCCCTGCTCTGTGTCTGGAAACTCAGGTACCCAGCTACACTCCAGAGGCACGAGCACGAGATCTCAGCAAACGTATCAGCGCAGTACTGGGGCGTGGAATGTTTATGGAGTGAGTGAGAAGCCAAAGAGAAGTCTGCCCTCCTTCCTCAAATGGAAACACTTCATTCCTCGTTGTCCTAGCCTCTGTTCTAGAGCTAAAGGGTCTGAAGCAGTGTGGCCAAATTGGCTGCCATGCTCCCTACATGAGAACAAGACTGAGCCTTAATACATTTTGTGTTTAGGACTTTGAGGAGCACGAAATTTGCTTTATTAATCTAAGTCCTCAAAGTTCATTTATCATCAAAGTGTGTATGCTACCTTGGGATTCGTCTCCTTACCAGTAGCCTTTAAACAGAGAAACACAGTAGAACCATTAAAAATGACCGTCAAACACCTGATGTGCAGGGGAAAAAACAAATCATGCAAACATAAAAGTAAGCAAATAATGTTCAGAACTAAAGTTTAGGAAAGTGGGTTCACAGTAAGAAGCCAGTCACCGGCGATCAAGGAGTCCATTAGTTGCCTCAGTTCCGTGCTGAGATGAGTAAACCTCGTGAAGCAGTGAGCTGCACACTGTCCTGTCCCTCTCCTCTGGTCTCAACACCCTGGCCTTTACGATTTGGCTTGGCACATAAATTGGCCAAACATTGGGTTATCCCTCTCTCTTAAGCCTGGGCCTCGCCACCTCAACACACTGTTGGGCACAGCCTTTCTAATCTGCCCTGGCAATTAAACTGGTCAAACAGTGGGTCAGTCCTCGCTCCTGGGCCCAGGCCAGTTCGACCCTTCCTCGCCTCGATTCAACCGCTTTGAATCACCCCCAAATCCGCTCCAGCAATGGCTCATTCCCTGCTCTCGGGCCTAGGCCCCACCGCTTGATTTGGCTCGTACCTGCCATGTTGCAACCATCCTGTACCTTTGAGAATCCAGATCGCACTGCAAAATTGCCAGGGCGTACTGGCGGTTCAAAAGCTCAACTCCAAAAGTCTGCAGTGATTGCTTCCGAGAAAAAGTGAGATTACTTAGTTGTGACAATCGCACGTTGAATTCAAGCTAGCCTTCAAAGGAGGCTACTTGTTTGCCTCTGGTAGCATAAGACCATAAAGTATGGGAGCAGAATTAAGCCAATTGCCCCACCAATCAATCATGCCCAGCTATTTTTCAACCCCATTCTTCCGCTTTCTCTCCACGACCCTTAATCCCCCTTTCTAATTAAGAACCTGTTAATCTCTGCCCAAGGACTTGGCCCCCACAGCCCTCTGAGGAAACAGATTCCTCAGATTTGTTATCCCCTGGCTGAAGAAGTGCCTCCTTATCTCAGTTTTCAAAGGATGTCCCTATGTTCTGAGGCTGTGCCCTTGGATCCCAGTGCAAAGCTTAAACTCCTCATTCTAATAAAGGCCACTTCAGCTTTAAAAAGGGTCAGATTTCTATGAAAGGGTTAAAGTTTTGAGTTTCAGATTTATGAACAGGAAGCAAGACTGCTGCCCAGCAACATGAATATCTTAGAAAGCAAACGGGTGTCATATTCTGCTGAATTCCCACCGGATCGGATGAACTGCCATACCATTGCCCGTTGTCCCATATTCTCTCGCTGTCAGTGTTAGGTGGTGCTGATGTGAGCCACCAGCAGTTCTGCCCAGTGTCATGGCTGGAGCCCTGGCAGAGTATACCATCTTCTGGGCGAATTTCGTGGAGAATCCAAAGTCAGTAATTCATGTTTTGGATGAACCATATTGTTGTCGGAGCAACATGCTCGTCAATAACAGGGGGTAAGGAACTACAAGCACGCAAAAGGATAATCTGTTGTAATCAATAGGCACTAATTGATTGCTTACAGACAGTGTTAATTTATCACTAGTTATGTTAGCCAATGTTTAATGGAACTAACCAATTGTGCTCAATTATCTAATGATCACTCAGTTTTAGTCACTTACACTAATCCTACCTGATCAATAATCATTGAATGATTAGATTTATTAATTAACTGAAGGTTACCGGATGATAACATACATTTAAACCCGTTTCTGCACTAAGGTACTAAAAGAGGAATGGAATGTTCTCCACCCTGATGAGATTAGGAGGGAGGAAATGTTCCTGCACTTGATTGCTTTTGGGTAACGCTTTCCCCGAATGTATTGAGAGCAATGGACTCGGCTGCCTGACTGAAACACTCACAGTGTGGTGTCGCACAGAAAGAGTGACTAGAGAGGACAGGAAAACGTAGGAAAACTGCACAATGAGCTGCAATGCAAATTGGAGCATCGTGTGTAGTCCTGGACGGCCCATACAGGAGAGATGTGGAAGCTTTGGTAAAGGTGTAGAAGAGGTTTACAAGGAGTAGAGGCTATGGGTTATAAGGGGGAGGTGGAGTATCAGGGGCTGACAGAGTTTATAAAATTATGAAAGGTGTAGGCAGGCTTAGTCAGTCTGAACTGTTTTCACAAAGTAGAAATGTCAAGGACTGGAGGGCACATGCATTTAAGATAAGATAGAGAACATTTGAAAGAGATGTACGAGGCAGGTATTTTACACAGAAAGTATTACCCACTTGGACTGGGTAGTGGTGGAAGGTGATATAATGATAGTGTTGAAGAGGTTGTTAGACAGACACAAGAACATGCAGAGAATTAGAAGATAAACAGGCAGAAGAGCTTTAGTTTGATTTGGTATCATGTCTAACTTGGCCATAGGGGGCCTAAGGATCTGCTCCTTGTGCGGTTGGTTCTATGTTCTGTGTTCTAAGTATGGTGCGAGGGGGAAAGCGGCTAACCAGAGAGCGCACAATGGGACCGGTTACATGGCTGAGCATTAGAACGGAGATAGGCAGTGACTGTGGAAAGAGAGCTGTCAGGTCCAGGAGTTTCAACTTTGCTCCACTTTAACCCTGCAACTGAACTCTCTTGACCTGCCACTTCTAGTAATTTTTGCGCTGACATATCAGGACATATACTCCCCACCTACAGAACTTTTACATCTGTTCCAATTCATCTATCATTGCTTTTCTGTCAACTTCACACATCTCTGACCTAAACAGCATCAGGCACTGGCCTGTCAGTCTCCTTGACATCTATTCGCAGTTTAACACCAACACTTCACTATTGACCACATATCTAGTTTTGTGTCATCTGCAGACTTCGAAATCTTACCCTATATACTCACATCCAGCTCATTAGTCTTTGTAACATGAAAAAAGCAGTGCTCTCTATTTGTACAGTACTTGTGCAAAGTCTTAGGCGCATGCATATATATGGCTAGGGTGCACAGAACTGTATTTGTCAATGCGGAGTGGAGAGCGAGTTTGTAAATCCGGTGGGTGCAAAGTATATTGGGAATGGCGAAGGTAGAGCGCCCTGAGTGGGGTGTGAGACAGGTGGCAGAGAAGGAGTGCCAGGGTGGGGGTTGTCATATTTGCAGACACACCGAACTCTGAGACACAAGATAAGGTCAGTTGACTCCAAACAATTGGTTTACTGATCACTGCTGAATGTCTTTCTGGTGCTTCCCACCCCCTTCCCTTTTCCCAACCATGATTCCCCTCTCCCTGCCCCCTTCCCATTCTCAACCCACAACAGAGACCCATATCAGAATCAGGTTTATCATCACCCACACATGTCACGATTTTTTTTTTGCAACTGCAGTACAATGCAGTACAGAAAATTACTACAGAACTGTGCAAGAAGGCTTAGGCACTCTGGCTACGTATATATGCCTAAGACTTTTGCACAGTACTGTAGGTTCTCACATGGTCACAAGGTACTGAGTAAAACCGTGCTGTGGTTTTATCTGGGATTATGATGTTTTGTATATTGAAACATTTACTGGACCATCAGTCATTGCTTATTTGGACACTTGTGGTGCCTGCAGCTTAGTCCGAGCTGGAAAGCCCTTCCTCAGAGTAACCCATCCTCAGAGTAACACCTCCAGATCAGCTCATTAGCTGGATTCATAGCCAACAGTTTGATCTTTATTAACAGGGTTTACTCTTTATAACTAAATACAACCAAACTTGAATACATCTGCAGAATCCCTCATGGCTGAAAGAAGGTAGTTTTAGCCAATAAGTGTGGACAAACATCGTCAATGTACCTTCTTGGCCACTCATGGTACTGCCTCTGGTACGGTGTTAATTGGCTAGGAGAGTATAAGAAGAAGTTACTTGCTGCTGTAGTAAGTTATTCTGCCTCTTTACCACCCCAGTGCGATAGATTGTAACTGATGGTATTTGTTCTTCTTTGTAGAGTTCTTGTTAATGAAGCGGAGAGTCCCCAGAGGAGACTGGAGCAACAGGTATCTCAGTCTTTCAATGTGTTCTTCAGCAATCACATAAAAATGCAACAACTGACAGGAGTTGCCTCTTTTAAAAAAATGTCCATCTCTGCTTTGTTTGACAAGTGATTTAAATCTTTAACAACACACACACAAAATGCTGGAGGACCTCAGCAGGTGAGACAGCACCTATGGAAATGATCAAACAGTTGCCACTTTGAGCCAAGACCCTTCTTTAGGACTGGAAAAGGACTGGAAGGAGGAGGATGCCAGTGCAGAAAAGTGAGGAGAGGTGAAGGAAGATAACTAGGAGGTGATAGGTGCGGCCAGGTGGGTAGGAAATATAAAATACTGGAGAGGAAGGAATTTGATAGGAGAGGAGGGTGGACCATAGTAGGAGAAGGAGGAGAGGACGGGGAGGAAGTGATAGGCCGGTGATAAGAGGGAAGATACCAGATAGGGGAATAGAAGAAGAGGGGAGGGAGAAGAAATTTTTTTTTACCAGAAGGAAAAATCAATATTCATGCCATCAGGTTGGAGGCTATGCAAATGGAATACAAGGTGTTGCTCCTCCACCCTGAGGGTGGCCTCATCTTGGCACAAGAGGGGGCCGAGCTCCAACATGTCGGAACGGGAATGGGAATATGAATGAAAATGTTTGGCCACCAGTAAGTTCCGCTTGTGGCGGATGGAGTGGAGGTGCTCAACGAAGCGGTCCCCCAATTTACAACAGGACTCTGCTTCAGGAGCACTGGATACAGGAGACGACCCCAGCAGATTCACAGGTGAAGTGTTGCCTCACCTGGAAGGACTGTTTGCAGCCCTGAATGGAGCTGAGGGAGAAGCTGGTGGCCAGCTGTAGCATTTAGGCCACCTGCAGATAAGAGCCTGGAGGGGAATTAGTGGGGAGGGCCGAATGGAAAAGGGAATCACAGAGCGGGCAATCCATGCGGAAAGTAGAGGAGGGAAGGTGAAAACATGCTTGGTGGTGGGATCTCTTTGGAGATGGCGGAGGTAGCAGAGAATGATGTGTTGGATGAGGAGGCTCATGGGCTGGTAGCTAAGAACAAGAGGGTCTCTATCGCTGTTAAAGCAGCAGGAAGATGGGGAGAGTGCAGATGTATGGGAAATGGAGGAGATGCGGGTGTGGGCAGCATCAATGGTGGAGGGAGGGAAACGTGTTCTTTGAAGGAGGAGGACATCTCTGATGTCCTGGAAAGGAAAGTCACACCTGGGACAGATGCGACGGAGGAGAAGAAACTGAGACAAGGGAATGGCATTTTAAATTTAAATTTAAATCTTTGTCTTCTGTTTTGTGACCTTCCTCATTTAAACCTGACATGAGTTAGCACTGTATCTCTTCATTTATCAACTCCCCTGTTACATTGCCCTTTAGCATTCTGTACTCTAATATGATTTCTGGACAATCTCGTGCTGAATGATGCTTTTTTTTATTAATACAGCAT
The DNA here is from genome assembly GCF_048418815.1 of Hemitrygon akajei. NCBI lineage: Eukaryota > Metazoa > Chordata > Chondrichthyes > Myliobatiformes > Dasyatidae > Hemitrygon > Hemitrygon akajei. The sequence continues at coordinate 69,398,006 of NC_133131.1, forward strand.
ACCGAGCTTTAACTGAAGGATAGCACAATATAATCAATGGAAAACCATACATAAACAGAGACAGATAAACAATCATTGTGCAAAAATCATAAATTGTGCAAATACAAATAGACAAACAAAATATAAATAACAGACAGATTAGGATCTAGTGAGAACTTGTGTTGTAAATTTCTGGAAGGCAGATCCATAGTATGTGGAATCAGTTCAATGTTGGGCTGAGTAAAGTTTTCCACTTTGGTTTGATCCTGGACTTTATGGTGTGGGACAAGGCTCCCGTACCTCCTTGCTAATGGCAGAGGTGAGATGGAAGCAAGAAAGAATGGGCTGGGCTGGGTGATGGGAGTCCTTAATAATAGATGCTGTTTTCCGGTGCTGGCGCTCCGTGTAAATGCACTCAGTGGTGGGAAGGGCTTTATCTTGATCCCTATCCCGCTGTGAAACAACCAGTCAGGGTACTCTCCACTCTGCATTTATAGAAACTTGTCAAAGTTTTTGATGATATCCTGAATCTTCACAAACTTCTAACTAAGTAGAGGCAATGTATGCCTTCTCCATAATGGCACTTATGTCCTGGACTCAGGATGGAACCTTTGAAATGATATCATTGAGAAATTTAAAGTTACTTATCCTCTCCATTTCCGACCCCTAATGAGGACTGGCTCACAGACCTCCAGGGTCCTCCTTCTACGGTCAATAATCAGCTCTTTAGTTTTGTTGATGTTGAGTAGGAGGCTGTTGTTGTGGCACCAATCAGCCAGATCTTCAGTCTCCTTCCTCCTATATGCTGATCTGTCACCACCTTTGATTCAGCCAACAACAGAAAGAGAAAGAAGATCTCTGTGGAATGCCACCTAGTCATGGACATCCAGCTGGAGTAAGTCTGCTGAGCACTGAATATGACACTGGAGCCGTGCTTAGCCACACAGTCGTAAGTATAAAGTGGGTGGAGCAGAGGGCTAAGCACACAGCCTGTGGTGCACCTGTGCTGATGGTGATTGTGGAGGAGATGTTGTTGCCTGTCTGAAATAACTGGGATCTACAGGTAGGAAATTGAGGATCCATTTGCACAAGGGGGCTTTGAGGCAGAGGTCGTGGAGCTTATTGATGAGTTTTGAGGGGATGATACTGTTGAATGCAGAGCTGTAGTCAATGGAGAGCATCCTGATGCATGCATCTTCATTGTCCACATGTTCGAAGGCTGTGTGAAGACCCAGTGAAGTGGCATCTGCTCTTGACCTACTGTGGTGGTAGGTAAATTAGAGTGGATCCAAATTCCTCCTCACACAGGAGTTGATAATTTAATCACCAACCTTGGAAAGCACTTTATAACAGTGTATATGAGTGCTACTGGATGATAATCATTGAGACAGGTTACCACATTCTTCTTGGGTACCAGTATAATTGAAGCCTGCTTGAAGCAGGTGGGTGTCTCACTGCTGAAATGAGTGGTTGAAGATATCAGCAAATTCTCCAGCCAGTTGATTAGCACAAATCTTCAGTACCCAGCAGAATGCTTTCTGTGTGTTCACCCTCCTGAAGGGTCCTGTCACCTCAGCCTCAGAGACTGAAATTACTGGGTCGTCGGGGGCTGTGGGAGTTCATGAAGCTGCTCCCATGTTCTGCTGGTCAAAGTGAGCATAAGAGGCATTGGGCTCACCAGGGAGTGAAACCGTGTTCTTGGTTTTATTTTGCAAGAGGTGACGGCATTCAAGCTGTTGACCATCCTCCTGTGATTCAAGTTGGATCCGGAATTGCCATTGTGCACGTGAGATGCTTCCCAGAGGTCATACCTGGACCTCTTGTAGTTTCCTTGGTCACCAGACCTGAGTGGCACTGAGATGGCCCTCAGCAGATTGTAAATCTCTCGATTCATCCAGAACTTCCGGGCGGAGAATACACTGAATGATTTTGTGGGGACACACTGGTCCACAAGTGTCTTTATAAAGTCTATGATGGCCCTGCTGCATTCATTCATATCCTTGGACAAGTCCTTGAACACGACCCAGTGCACTGACTCAAAGCAATCCTGTAGCCACCCATCATCCTTTCACAACCACCTCTTCATTGTCCTTGTATCTGGTCCCTTGCTCTTTAGCCTCTGTCTATACTCAGATAGGCGGAAAACAGCCAGGTGATCAGATTTCCCTAAATCTGCTGTCTCTACACCCATGGCTGTGTGACTAGGCACATCTCAAATGCCATCTATAAATTTGCTGATGATGCAGCTATTGCTGTCAGAATTTTAGAGGGTGATGTGAGGATGTACAGGAGTGAGATATACCAGCTAGTTGAGTGATGAAGCAGCAACAACCTTGCACTCAGTGTCAGTAAGACCAAAGAACTGTGTGTGGACTTCAGGAAGGGTAAGATGAGGGAACACACACCAGTCCTCACAGAGAGTTCAGAGGTGGAGAGAATCAGCAGTTCAAGTTCTTGGGTGTCAAGATCTCTGAGGATCTATCCTGGGCCCAGCATATTGATACAGTTACAAAGGAAGCGTGACAGCAGCTATATTTCATTTGAGGAGATCTGGTTTGTCACTAAAGATGCTCGCAAATTTTACAGATATACTGTGGAGAACATTCTAACTGACTGCATCATCGTCTGGTTTGGGGTGTGGGGAGGGGGACTACTGCACAGGACTGAAATAGGCTACAGAGGATGTAAACTTAGTCAGCTCCATCATGGGCACTAGCTTCCTTAGCATCGCCTCAGAAAGGCAGCATCCATCATTATGGATCTCCATCAGATCATGCCTTGTTCTCAGTGCTACCATCATGGAGGAGGTACAGAAGCCTGAAGGCACACACTCAATGATCCAGGAACAGCTTCTTCCCATCTGCCATCCGATTTCTGAATGGACATTGAACCCATGAACACTACCTCACTACTTCTTTGCTTCTATTTTGCACTACTTACTTAACTATTTAATACATATATACTTACTGCAATTTTTACAGCTTTTTTCTATTATTATGTATTGCAATAGATTGCTGCAACAAAGACAACAAATCTCACGGCACATGCCGGTGATATTAAACCTGATTCTGATTCAGATGCCCCAGTTTCAACCTAGTGGCCTGAGAGTGACTTCCTTTTGCAATCACAGTCGAGGAACTAACCCAAGAAAAGCATCTGCCTCGTGTTACTAATAATCAGCCCAGAGGAAATGACTTAATCAAGCATATCAGTTCAGACTGGAGGGTGACTGTAGACCTCAAGGGATCTGTGTCCATTACATCAAGGGTGAAAGGCTTTCTAGTTAACCTTGTGGCTGACTTTCGTCTGTGGAAGCTGCTGGGACTGACCTTGGGGTGCTGAATCATTCAGACTCCATTCCTGAAGATCAGTGTAGTTTAATTGGTGATTCCAGTTGCAATTGACAGAGTTCTTGACTGCCTCATCTACAAATATAATATTCAAGTCCAATCCTCTCAAGACTACATGGAATCAAGTCACTACTCCTTCTTCTAAGCACCAGATGACACAAGACAAGTCTGTTCATTTTCCTGAAGTGACAACCCACACATCAGTCAAGTAAATTTCTCTAAAGTAGTGTTGATCAAGCCTCCAGATAACTATGGATCAAGATTATGACCCATGGACAAATGTTGCTGGGACACAAGCTGGGGCCTGATCACCCCTGGCTGGGTTGCCTGGGTGAGGGTACCTGGAAGACCCAAAACACCCAATGACCCCAGGTTACATCACTGACGATGTGTCCCAGCGCATTCTAGTACGTATCTCAGCATCATAAGATATTTATAGCCTTCCTTAAATCAGGGTGGCAAGGTGGAAGTAGGTCTCTACCAAAGGAGGTGTAAAACACTCCTTCCCTCCACTAGCCACAGGCCACCCTTGGGCAAGGTGTAGCACCCGCTTAGACCCCAGTCAGGGTCACATGAAGCCATGGGAGCAGGTGGTGGATGGTCGTATGAGCAGCCAGAGCAAATCATATGTCTTGGTTATGTGAGCATTGACCCCAGACAGACAATCTCTGAAGAGTATTGATAAAGGCTCTGCCCAGAAGAAGGCAATGGTAAACCACTTCCGTAAAAAACTTTGCCAAGATCATAGACCACGATCGCCTATGTCATACAACATGGCACATAATGAGTGATTAATGAACAGACCTTAAGCAAGGGAACCAATACTATCTGCAGTATTCCAGATGGGACCCCTCTACTCCGTATAACTAAAGCAGAACTCCCAACATTTGTATTCAATTCCACTGGTAATAAATTATCACATTTAATGAGTATTCTTAATCACTTCTTATATTTGCATTTGGGTCTTCTGTAAATTTTGATACTGAGGTACACAGATCCTGCTGCATCTCAGATTTTTGCCAAAGGTAGGCTGGCCTGGAAGGTCAGAGCCCATGGTATTCAAGGCAGGCTAGCAAATTTGATTGGTAACAGAAGGAGAGGATGACGGAGGGGGTTTGTTTTTCTGATCTGAAGTCTGTGACCAGTGGGATATCAGAAGGGTCCATGCTCGATGCTCAGGATACACTTTACTGTGAATGTCAGGCGCAAGACAGGATAGTGAGGAAGTTTGTCTAAGACTGCAGTATGGGAAGTTGGGCAATGGAGGTGATGCGGTTTGGGAGGGCAAGTGAGCGTAGGTCACACATGGTAACTGGGAATACTGATGAACATTGGAGTACAGGTCCATGGATCAGAGTGGAGGCAATGGTGGATGCATTGGTAAGGAAGGCACGTGGGATGCCAGCCTTCACTAATCATGATGTAGAATATAAGGGCTGGGATGTCATGTTAAAAGGTTCTAGAACATAGGTTATAGAACCTGTAGTACTGTGTGTTGTCCTGGTTGCCACACTATAAGAAGGATGCCCTTGCACTGGATTTGGTTTATTATTGTCAAATGTACTGAGATACATTGAGAAGCTTGTCTTGCACACTGTTCATACAGATCAGATCAGTACACAGTGTGCTGAGGTAGAACAAGGTCAAACAATTACAATGCAGAATAAAGTCTAACAGGAAAAGAGAAAGTGCAGTGCAGGCAAACATTAAAGTGTGAGGTCATAACAAGAGTCCATCTTATGGTACCATGGAACCATTCTGGGTGCACAGGAGATACACTAGAACCTTTCCTGGGTTGGTTTCTTTTTATATTTAAAGGGAGACTGGATAGGCTGCGCAGAGGGAGCTGACAGGTGTCCTGACTGAGATATGTAAAACTATGAGGGGGATATCATTGAGATCATCATCTGCCAGGTCGTGACATGGGCGATCGTGGTCTTTCCATGACCACGATTGTTCTTGGCAAATTTTCCAACACAAGTGGTTTGCCATTGCCTTCTTCTGGGCAGTGTCTTTACAAAAGGGATGATCCCAGTCATTATCAATACTCTTCAGAGATTGTCTGCCTGGCGTCAGTGGTCGCATAACCAGGACTTGTGATCTGCACCGGCTGCTCATACGACCATCCACCACCTATTCCCTAGGCTTCATATGACCCTGATCGGGGGGCTAAGCGGGTGCTACCCCTTGCCCAAGGGTGACCTGCAGGCTAGTGGAGGGAAGGAGCACCTTATGACTCTTTTGGTAGAGACATATCTACACCCCGCCACCCAACGATGGGGCCAGATAGGGTAAAATATTATTTTCCCCTTACTGGGAGTGCCTAAGACAAGAAGGCACTTTAAAGAAGGGGGTCCCAACCTTTTTTATGAAATGGAGCCTTTACCATTAACCAAGGGGTCTGTGGGCCCCAGGTTGGGAACCCCTGCTTTAAGGTGAGATGTAGAAAACCGGAGGAGGGATATTTTCACTCGGTGGGTAGTTGCCTGAGGTGAAGGTGGAGGCAACATCTGAAAAGCATCTAGAATAACAGTATAATTGCCAAGGCCTAGGAAGCTTTGGATCTTCAAAACAAAAGTTCAAAAGTACATTTATATAAAAGGCAACACGAGTGAATCTGCAGATGCTAGAAATAAATAAAAAACACAAAATGCTGGCAGAACTCAGCAGGCCAGTCAGCATCTATGGGAGGAGGTAATGATGATGTTTCATCCTCCTGATGAAGGGTTTTGGCCCGAAACGTCGTTATTACCTCCTCCCATAGATGCTGTCTGGCCTGCTGAGTTCTGCCAGCATTTTGTGTTTTTTATTTATATAAAAGTATGTATACTATATACAACCTTGAGATTTGTCTGATTACAGGGAGCTCAAGAGAAAGATACCCAATGTTCTCATTGAAAAAGAAAGTCATCAAACACCCAGCGTGCAGAAAAAAACTGAATCATGCAAACAAAAAAAATTAAACAAATAACATTCAGAACTGAAGCTCATGAAAGTGAGTAGACAGCCACGAAAACAGTCATCACTGAAGTTGGTTTAGGAGCCTGTTAGGTGCAGGCCACTGCCTCGGTTCAGTGCAGAGGCAAGAAAACAATGTCAAGCAGCGAGCTGAACACCGACCCATCCTTCTCCTCCAGTCCCAACGCCATGACCTTCAATGTGGCCTGGCACTTAAACTGCCCAAACATTGGCTCGTTCCCTGCACTCAGACCTGGGCCCTGCTGCTTCAATATGCTCTCAGGCCTGGGCCCCACTACCTTAATTCAGCCCATACCCAACCTTTTCAACCTGGCCCGGTCATTCCTCACTCTGGGACCCAGACCTCGACTCTGCCTCGCCTCCAAGTACCCTCCAACAATGACAAAACTTATGCATATAAATGGGGTTAGAAACATAGAAACACAGAAACATAGAAAACCTACAGCACAATACAGGCCCTTTGGCCCACAAAGTTGTGCCAAACATGTCCCTACCTTTGAAATTACTAGGCTTACCCATAGCCCTCTATTTTACTAAGCTCCATGTACCTATCCAAAAGTCTCTTAAAAGACCCTATCGTATCCACCTCCACCACCATCGCCGGCAGCCTATTCCACGCACTCACCACTCTCTGAGTAAAAAATTTACCCCTCACATCTCCTCTGTACCTACTCCCAGCACCTTAAACCTGTGTCCTCTTGTGGCAACCATTTCAGCCCTGGGAAAAAACCTCTGACTATCCATATAATTAATGCCTCTCATCATCTTATACTTCTCTATCAGGTCACCTCTCATCCTCCGTTGCTCCAAGGAGAAAAGGCCGAGTTCACTCAACCTATCCTCATAAGGCATGCTCCCTAATCCAGGCAACGTCCTTGTCAATCTTCTCCGCACGCTTTCTATGACTTCCACATCCTTCCTGTAGTGAGGTGACCAGAACTCAGCACAATACTCCAAGTGGGGTCTGACCAGGGTCCCATATAGCTGCAACATTACCTCTCGGCTCCTAAATTCAATTCCACAATTGATGAAGGCCAATACACCACACGCCTTCTTAACCACAGTCAACCTGCACAGCTGCTTTGAGCGCCCTATGCACTCGGACCCCAGGATCCCTCTGATCCTCCACACTGCCAAGAGTCTTACCATTAATACTATATTCTGCCATCATATTTGACCTACCAAAATGAACCACTTCACACTTATCTGGGTTGAACTCCATCTGCCACTTCTCAGCCAAGTTTTGCATCCTATCAATGTCCCGGTGCAACCTCTGACAGCCCCTATCCACAACACATCCAACCTTTGTGTGATCAGCAAACATATTAACCCATCCCTCCACTTCCTCATCCAGGTAATTTATAAAAATCACGAAGAGTAGGGGTCCCAGAACAGATCCCTGAGGCACACCACTGGTCACCAACCTCCATGCAGAATATGACCCGTCTACAGCCACTCTTTGCCTTCTGTGGGCAAGCCAGTTCTGGATCCACAAAGCAATGTCCCCTTGGACCCCATGCTTCCTTACTTTCTCAATAAGCATTGCACGGGGTACCTTATCAAATGCCTTACTGAAATCCATATACACTACATCTACTGCTCTTCCTTCATCAATGTGTTTAGTCACATCCTCAAAAAATTCAGTCAGGCTCATAAGGCATGACCTGCCCTTGACAAAGCCATGCTGACTACTCCTAATCATATTATCTCTCTCCAAATGTTCATAAATCCTGCCTCTCAAGATCTTCTCCATCAACTTACCAACCACTGAGGTAAGACTCACTGGTCTATAATTTCCTGAGCTTTCTCTACTTCCTTTCTTAAATAAAGGAACAACATCTGCAACCCTCCAATCTTCCGGAACCTCTCCCGTCCCCATTGATGATGCAAAGATCATCACCAGAGGCTCAGCAATCTCCTCCCTCGCCTCCCATAGTAGGCTGGGGTACATTTCGTCCATTCCTGGTGACTTAACCAACTTGATGCTTTCCAAAATCTCCAGCACATCCTCTTTCTTACTATGTACGTGCTCAAGCTTTTCAGTCTGCTGCAAGTCATCATTACAATTACTAAGATCCTTTTCCATAGTGAATACTGAAGCAAAGTATTCATTTAGTACCTCTGCTATCTCCTCCGGTTCCTTACACACTTTCCGACTGTCACACTTCATTGGTCCTATTCCCTCACATCTTATCCTCTTGCTCTTCACATACTTGTAGAATGCCTTGGGGTTTTCCTTAATCCTGTCTGCCAAGGCCTTCTCATGGCCCCTTCTGGCTCTCCTAATTTCCTTCTTAAGCTCCTTCCTAGTAGCCTTATAATCTTCTAGATCTCTAACATTACCTAGCTCACTGAACCTTTTGTAAGGGTTAGAAAAGTTAGGTGCAATGAGGCATGTGGCTATTATGGCTGAAGGGACTGATTCTGGGCAGAATTATTTTAAGGTTGTATGTCTCCTCTGCCTTCACACACTTGTACAGTTAGGTTTCTGACTCCTCCCCACCGCTAAATAATAACTCCTACTTTGTCAGCTGTTCCATTTGGTTTGGTTCCCCCTTGAAGAATCACAGCAGAACAGGCAGCATCTATGAAAAAGAGTAAACAGTTGACATTTTAGGCTGAGACTCTTCATCATAACTGGAGTATAAAGATGAGAAGTCAGGGTAAGTAGCTGGGGGGAGGGGAGGAAGAAGTGCAAGGTAGCAGGTGATGGGTGAAACGGGGACGGGGGAGGGATGAAGTAAAGAGCTGGGAAGTCGATTGGTAGAAGAGGTTCAGGGCTGGAGAAGGGAGAATTGGATAGAAGAGGAAAAATCCATGGAAGAACCAGAAAAGGAGGAACACCAGAGGTAGGTGTTGGCCAGGTAAGGAGAGAAGGTGAAAGAGGGTAACAGGAATGGGGAATGGTGAAGGGGGGGCATTATTGGAAGTTTGAGAAATCGATGTTCATGCCATCAGGTTGGAGGCTATCCAGACAGAATATAAGGTGTTACTCCTTCAACCTGAGTGTGGCTTCATCATGGTGATAGAGGAGTTTGTGGACTGACATGTCGGAATGGGAATGCGAAGTAGAATTAAAAGGCATAGCCACTGGGAGATTCCGCTTTTTCCGGCTGACGCAGCGTAGATGCTCAGCGAAGCGGTCTCCCAATCCATGTTGGGTCTCACTGACATACAGAAGGCCACAACGGGATCACTGAATGCAGTAAATAACCCCAACAGACTCACAGGTGAAGTGTCGCCTCACCTGGAAGGACTGTTTAGGGCCCTGGATGGTAGTGAGGGGGGAGGTGTAGGGGCAGGTGTAGCACTTGTTCTGCTTGCAAGGATAAATGCCAGGAGGGAGATCAGTGGGAAGGGAATGAATGAACACCCTACCCTCAAGCTTACCTGGTCCATTTCCGACACCTCCCTCCCCTTTCTCAATCACTCTGTCTCTATCTCTGGAGACAGTTTATCTATTGTTGTCTAGAATAAACCCATGGACTCTCACAGCTAGCTGGACTATGCCTTGTCCCACCCTACTACTCGTAAAAACACTATCCCCTTCTCTCAATTCCTTCGTCTCTGCCACACCCGCTCTCAGGATGAGGCTTTTCATTCCAGGACAAAGGAAATGTCTTCCTTCTTCAAAGAAAGGGTTTCCTTTTCTCCATCAACCGCATCTCTTCTATTTCCCAGACATCTGCCCTCACCCCATCCTCCTGCCAGCCCACCAGGGATTGGGTTCCTTTCATCCTCACCTACCACCCCACTAGCCTCCACGTCCAGCACGTAATTCTCCGTAACTTCCGCCGTCCCCAATGGGATCCTACCACCAAGCACATATTTCCCTTCCTGTTCACTTTCTGCTTTCCGCAGGGATCCCTTGTCCATTCGTCCCTCTCCACTGATCTCCTTCCTTGCAAGCGGAACAGCTGCTACACATACACCTACATCTCCTCCCTCATCAGCATTCAGGGCCCTAAACAGTCCTTCCAGGTGTGGAGACACTTCACCTGTGGGTCTTTTGGGGTCATTTACTGTGTTCGGTGCTCCCGGTGTGGCCTCCTGTACATTAATGAGACCAGACCTGGATTGGGAGACCACTTTGCTGAGCCCTTTGCTGGTCCACCAGACCAATTGGGAGCTCCCCATGGCCACCCATTTAAATTCCACCTCCCATTGTCATTCCAAGGTCTCCTCCACTGCCACGATGAAACCACGCTCAGGTTGGAGGGGCAACATCTTATATTTTCACCGGAGATTTTAACCACACGAACCTCAAGTCAGTGCTCCACAAATTCCATCAGTATGTGGACTTCGCAACGAGGGAGGAGAATGTGTTGGACCTGGTTTACACAAACATTCCCGACGCGTACCGGGCAGAGCCCCACCCCCACCTCGGTTACTCAGACCACGTCTCTGTTATGCTAATCCCAGCATACAGACCGCTCGTCAGGCGCTCCTGACCAGTTCAGAAGCAGGTGAAAACCTGGCCAGCAGGAGCCATCTCTGCTTTTCAAGATTACTTTGAGCACACTGACTGGCACATGTTCAGGGAGGCTGCAACCGATGGCGACTCTACCAACTTAGAGGAGTACATGGTATCACTGACCAGCTACATCAGCAAGTGCATCGACGATGTCACTGTGTCCAAGACCATCACTACACACACTAACCAGAAGCCATGGATGATAGCGGAGGTGCGTGCGCTGCTGAGGACCCGTGACTCCGCCTTCAGAGCAGGCAACAAGGCAGCTTTAACAACAGCGAGGACCAAACTGTCCCGGGTCATCAGAGGGGCAAAGTGTGCACATGCCCAGTGAATCCACAGCCACTTCCAGGACAGCTTTGACACGCAGTGCTTGTGGAAGGGCATCCAGGACATCACCAATTACAGGACAACATCACCGGACTGTTCGGGTGATGCCTCCCTCCCAGATGCGCTGAATAACTTCTACACTCATTTTGAAGTGGAAAATGACGTAGCAGCGAGGAAGTCCACCCCTCCTCCAAATGACCAGGTGCTGTGTCTCACCATGGCTGAAGTGAGGAGAACCCTGTGCAGGGTCAACCCATGGAAGGCTGCTGGACCAGACAATATTCCTGCTAGAGTGCTTAGAGGATGTGCAGACCAGCTAGCAGATGTTCTCACTGACATCTTCAACATCCCCCTGAGCAGCACCATCACTCCAACGTGCTTCAAGGTCGCCACCATCGTCCCCGTGCCGAAGAAGTCTGCAATGTCCTGCCTAAATGACTACCACATCCATTGTCATGATGTGTTTCGAGAGGCTCGTCATGAGGCACATCAAGACCCTGCTGCCCCCCTCACTGGACCCCCTGCAGTTCACGTACCGTCCCAACCATTCAACAGATGACACCATCATCACGACCCTCCACCTGGCCCTAACCCACCTGGACAAAAAAGACACATACGTTCGAATGCTGTTCATAGACTTCAGTTCAGCATTCAACACAATCATCCCTCAGAAACTGATTGGAAAGCTGAGCCTACTGGGTCTGAACACCTCCCTCTGCGACTGGATCCTAGACTTCCTGACTGGGAGACCTCAGTCAGTCCGGATCGGGAGCAGCATCTCCAACACCATCACACTGAGCACGGGGGCTCCCCAGGGCTGTGTGCTCAGTCCACTGCTGTTCACTCTGCTGACCCACGACTGTGCTGCAACACACAACTCGAACCATATCATCAAGTTCACCGATGACATGACCATGGTGGTCTCATCAGCAAGAACGATGAGTCAGCTTACAGAGAGGAGGTGCAGCAGCTAACGGACTGGCGCAGAGCCAACAACCTGTCTCTGAATGTGAGCAAAACAAAAGAGATGGTTGTTGACTTCAGGAGGGCACAGAGTGACCACTCCCCGCTGAACATCGACGGCTCCTCGGTAGAGATTGTTTAGAGCACCAAATTTCTTGCGGTTTACTTGGCAGACAATCTCACCTGGTCCCTCAACACCAGCTCCATAGCAAAGAAAGCCCAGCAGCATCTCTACTTTCTGTGAAGGCTGAGAAAAGTCCATCTCCCACCACCCATCCTCATCACATTCTACAGGGGTTGTATTGAGAGCATCCTGAGCAGCTGCATCACTGCCTGGTTCGGAAATTGCACCATCTCGGATCGCAAGACCCTGCAGCGGATAGTGAGGTCAGCTGAGAAGATCATCGGGGTCTCTCTTCCTGCCATCACGGACATTTACACTACACGCTGCATCTGCAAAGGAAACAGCATTATGAAGGACCCCACACACCCCTCATACAATCTCTTCTCCCTCCTACCGTCTGGGAAAAGGCTCCGAAGCTTTCGGGCTCTCACGACCAGACTATGTAACAGTTTCTTACCCCAAGCTATCAGAATCTTCAATAACCAGAGTCTGGACTGACACCAACTTACTGCCCTTTACAATGCCTATTGCCTTGTTTATTATTTATTGTAATGCCTGCACTGTTTTGTGCACTTTATGCAGTCCTGGGTAGGTCTGTAGTCTAGTGTAGTTCTTTTTTCTGTGTTGTTTTTACATAGTTCAGTGTAGTTTTTGTACTGTTTCATGTAACACCATTGTCTCATTTTTACTGTGTCCTGTACCAGCAGTTATGGTCGAAATGACAATAAAAAGTGACTTGACTTGACTTGATATTCCGTCTGGGTAGCCTCAAACTTGATGCATAAACATCAATTTCTGAAACTTCCAGTAATGCCCCCACTCCTCCTTCACCAGTCCTCATTCCCATTTCTCTCTCTTACCTCACCTCCTTACCTACCCATCACCTCCCTCTGGTGCTCCTCCTCCTTCCCTTTTTTCCGTGGTCTTCTACCCTCTCCTATCAGATTCTCCCTTCTCCAGCCCTTTATCTCTTTCACCAATAGACTTTCCAGTTCTTTACTTCAACCCTCCCCGTATTCCAGTTTCACTTATCACCCACCACCTGGACTGCTTCCTGCCCTTCCCCCACCTTTTTACCCTGACTACTTCATCTTTCTTCTCCAGTCCTGATGAAGGGTGTCGGCCCAAAACGTCGACTGTTTACTCTTTTCCACAGATGCTGCCTGGCCCACGCAATTCCTCCAGCATTTTATGTGTGTCACTTGGACTTCCAGCATCTGCAGATTTTCTCTTGTTTGCACTTTGAAGTGTGATTCTTCTTGTTAAAGCTGCCACACAAATACAAATAGAGTTGTAACACACACAAAATGCTGGTGGAACACACCAGGCCAGGCAACAACTATAGGAAGAAGCACTGTCGACGTTTCAGGCCGAGACCCTTCGTCAGGATTAACTGAAAGGAAAGATAGTAAGAGATTTGAAAGTAGGAGGGGGAGGGGGAAATGCGAAATGATAGGAGAAGACCGGAGGGGGTGGGATGAAGCTAAGAGCTGGAAAGGTGATTGGAAAAAGGGATACAGAGCTGGAGAAGGGAAAGGATCATGGGACGGGAGGCCTCGGGAGAAATAAAGGGGGAGGGGAGCACCAGAGGGAGATGGAGAACACAGAGAGAAAAAAAGAAGGGGGGGAAATAAATAAATTAGGGATGGGGTAAGAAGGGGAGGAGGGCATTAACAGAAGTTAGAGAAATAAATGTCCATGCCATCAGGTTGGAGGCTACCTAGATGGAATATAAGGTGTTGTTCCTCCAACCTGAGTGTGGCTTCATCTTGATGGTAGAGGAGGCCGTGGATAGACATATCAGAATAGGAATGGGACATGGAATTAAAATGTGTGGCCACTGGGAGATCCTGCTTTCTCTGGCGGACTGAGCGTAGGTGTTCAGCAAAACGGTCTCCCAGTCTGTGTCGGGTCTCACCAATATATAAAAGGCCACACCGGGAGCACCTGACTCAGCATACCACACCAGCCGATTCACAGGTGAAGTGTCGCCTCACCTGGAAGGACTGTCTGGGGCCCTGAATGGTGGTGAGGGAGGAAGTGTAAGGGCAGGTGTAGCACTTGTTCCGTTTATAAGGATAAGTGCCAGGAGGGAGATCGGTGGGAAGGGACAATGGTTTTTGCTCCTTACAATAGAAAGTAGAAACTTCACTTTAAAAACTAAACTGCGTCCTGAGACGAATATGCAGCAAAACTAACTAACAAACTACCCCTGAACTAACTGTGTCACAGCAGGGGCTTCCCCTTATATACCTGTTGGAACATAACATCATGTGACCACACACCGGCGGGAAAATTACATCACCCCACCATCACAAGACGATTACATCATGCTCACAAGATACTCAATTACATCATGGGGTACGTAACAAATGTGATTAACTGGATTAACTGCAGATGACACCAAGATTGGGGGTGTAGTGGACAGCGAGGAAGTCTACTGTGGCTTGCACAATTGATCTGCATCAGCTGGAAAAATGGCAGTGTGAGGTGTAGCACGTCGGGAGGACCAACCAGGATAGGTCTTACACAGTGAGTGGTAGGGCACCGAGGAGTGAGGTAGATCTGTGATTACAGGTCCAAAATTCATTGGAAGTGACTTCACAGGTTGATAGTTTTGTAGAGAAAGTTATTGTTACGTTGGTCTTCATAAATCAATGTATAGAGTACAGGAGATGGGATGTTATGTTGAAGTTGTATAAGATGCTGGTGAGGCCTAATTTGGAGTATTATGTGCAGCTTTGGTCACCTACCTACAGGAAAGATGTAAATGAGGTTGAAAGAGTACAGAGAGTACAAGATTGTTGCTGGGTCTGGAGGACCTGAGTTATAAGCAAAGATTGAATAGATTAGGACTGTACTCTTTAGAACGTAGAAAATTGAGAGGAGATTTGATAAAGGTATACAAAATTAAGAGGGGTTTAGCAAGGGTAAATACAAGCAGGCTTTTCCCACTGAGGCTGGGTGAGACTACAACTAGAGATAATGGGTTAAGGGCAAAAGATGAAAAGTTTAAGAAGGGGAACTTCTTCAGTCAGATGCTGGTGAGAGTGCAGAAAGAGCTGCCAGATCAAATAGCGCATGCCAGCTTGATTTCAACATTTAAGAGAAGTTTGGCTATGGTCCCAGAGTAGGTCGATGGGAGTAGGAGTTTAAATAGTTTTGGCATGGACTAGATGGGCTGAAGGGCCTGTTCCTGTGCCGTACTTGCCTATGACTCTATGACACATGGTCTTTGGGATTTGATATGAATTCCACGTCAAGTAAAGCATTAATCCTCTGTCCCCAGAGATGCAATGCACCACCAAACCAGATTAATTCCCTGGAGTTCACTTACTGAAAACTAAGGTCAGATGGTGGGGTGGAGATACATCTCTACCAAACAAGATGTAAGGAACTCCTTCCCTCCGCTAACCTGCAGGTCACCCTTGGGCAAGGTGTGGCACCTGCTTGAGCCCCCCCCACCCCACCAGTTAGGGTCACATGAAACCATGGGAGCAGGTGATGATGGATGGTCGCATGAGAAGCTGGTGCATATCACAAGTCCTGGTTGTACGACCACTGACGCCAGGCTCTGAGGAGTATTGATAATGGCTGGGGTCACATGTCTTACAAAGACACTGTCCAGAAGAAGGCAATGGCAAACCACTTCTGGAGAAAAATTTGCCAAGAACAATCATGGTCATGAGACCATTATTGCCCACGTCACATGATGCAGATGCTGATGATCTGCCAAATGCCCAAACCCGTTACCACCAATAAAGTCGCATTCCCAGATAGGGTAGCTTTCAAAATTCTGATTGCACTAAATTATTGGTGATTCATGGACTGCACCAGAACTGGGCCTGTCGCTGGGCAAATAGTTCTGAGGAAATAGAGAGGCCAAACAGATTAGGAGAATGGGCAAAGAAGTGGCAGATGGAATACAGTGTCAGGAAGTGTACGGTCATGCACTCTGGTAGAAGAAATGAAAGGGTCGACTATTTTCTAAATGGAGAGAGAATTCTAAAATCAGAGGTGCAAAGGGATTTGGGAGTTCCTGTGCAGGATTCCCTAAAGGCTAATCTGCTGGTTGAGTCAGTGGTGAAGAAGGCAAATGCACGGTTAGCATTCATTTCGAGAGGACTAGAATATAAAAGCAAGGGTATAATGCTGAGACTTTATAAACCACTGGTGAGGCTTCACTTGGAGTATTGTGAACAGGTTTGAGCTCCTTACCTTGGAAAGGATGCGTTGAAACTGGAAAGGGTTCAAAGTAGGTTCACGAAAATGATTCCAAGATTGATTGGCTTGTCACATGAAGAGCACCTGATGGCTCTGGGCCTGTGTTCACTGGAATTCAGAAGAATGAGGGGTGACCTCATTGAAATCTATAGAATGGTGAAAGGCCTTGATAGAGTGGATGTGGAGAGGATGTTTCCTGTGGTTGGAGAGCCTAAGAGCAGAGGACACAGCCTCAGAACAGAGGGATGTTCTTTCAGTATGGAGATAAGGAGGAATTTCTTTTGGCCCGGGGTGGTGAATCTGTGGAACTCATTGCCACTGGCAGCTGTGAAGGCCAAGTCCTTATGTATATTTAAGGCAGAGGTTGATAGATTCATGATTGATCAGGCCATGAAGGATACAGAGAGAAAACAGGAGATAGGCCTGAGAGGAAAAATAGATCAGCCATGATGAAATGACAGAGTAGACTCGATGGGCCAAATGGCCCAACTCTGCTCCTATGTCTTATGGTAACCCCATGTTGTCATGGAGAAGTATCTGGGTGATAATTGCTATTGGACAAATCAGATAGTCTCCTCCTGACCCTTCTCCCTTCCCATTTTCCCTTCTACTGACTTCACTAAGAATTAAAATCAATCTGATATTGACCAGTCTGCACCGTTAATTTACCTGCTACATCTCACTCAGGCTGTTATTTGCTGCCACTGACATCACTGGGGGCTGAAAATTACTTCAGGACCCCCTCCTGCATGGCATCTGAGGGTGGGAGGGGGGCAGGGGGAGTGGAGGAACTACTCAAGGACACGCCTGTCAATCTAGCACCATTAACTTAAAGAGTTAAGACACTGGGGAGGGTGGAGTCTATCCAATGCGCAGTTTAATCCGCTTTACCCGCCCCCACTCCCCGCACGCGGCTCTACTGCAGCATCATGCTGGTGGGTCTTATGTGAGGAGATTTCCCTCAGCAGGCTATTAGGTCCTGAGTGATTGGTGACACAGCTACCCAGCACTGGGCTCATGCAGTCTGCTGAACTCTTGGGTTTAGCTCATTACCTGCCGAGAGTCTGCTAATTTCCCACTTATCATTTTCCCTTTGCAATGGAACAGCTTTTCTGAGGAACTGACTGAACCCTAAGGACCTGGGTCTGACAGGGTTGCCCATCACCGTCTTTGCCAATGATGTCTGGAGAGAAGGTGAGATACTAAAAGACAGTTGGGGCTCTAGCAATCCATGCAGAGTTGAAAGAGAAATGATAACAATGTTTTTTATGAGAAGGAGAAGCGGTTTCTTATTTAGAGGAGCACCTTGCCGACAGTTAGGAATGATAATAATATTACTGTGTGTCAGATCTGAAGGATTTATCTTTCCTTGTCTTCTAAGAGGATTGAGATTTAGTATGTGGTGATTATTAACTCTTAAGCTACTAATGACCTTGCCTTTATGAAGCGTTTGTCTCAACACAGTTCCTTTCAGATTTAATGTGAATTAAATCAACAGCATGAAGGATTTATACTCTACGGTGCCATTAACAAAGTAAAATATGTCAAGGTGATTTGCTGGAGAGTTATCAAAGTTTGGCGGCAGCAGACAATCTGCTGGAGGAACTCAGCAGCTTGAGCAGCACCTGAGGGACGAGAGGATTTGTCAACGTTCTGACCCAAAACATCGACAGCTCACCTCCTCCTTCAGGTGCTGTTGGATCTGCTGAGTTCCTCCAGCAGATTACCTGTGGCTCCAAGTTCCAGCATCTGCTGTTCCTTGTGCCTCTAAAGTTTGGCAGAAAACTGCACCTAATGATGTGTAGACAAATGTTTAAAAACATGGCAGAAATGTAAATTTTGAAGTTCAAGGTATGTTTATTGTAACAGTACATATACATTATACAACCTTGAGATTTGTCTCCTTACAGGCAGCCACGAAACAAAGAACCCCAATAGAACCCATTAAAAAACCGTCAAACACCCAACGTGCAGGGGAAAAAAATAAAAGTAGGCTAATAACATTCAGAACTGAAATCCACACAAGTGAGTTCACAGCCACGAAGCCAATCCAGGAGCACGTGTCTTAACGGAGGGGAAAAGAGATGGGAGAGCCTCAGAAACTTCTGGGCTTAGGCTGCTGATGCCGGAACGATAAAAATCAGAGAGGTGAGAATTAGAGGAATAATCTTAGAGCAAGGTTCCACAGACCCCTCAGTTCATGGCAGGGGTCCGTAGTGTAAAAAGGGCTGGGAACCCCTGTGGGAAGAGATTGTTCAGAGGGGAGGGGCATGACTTTGTTCTGAAACCAAGAAGGAGCATTTTAAGATCACGGCATTGCTCATTTGGGACTGAGTGTGGTCGATGGGCCGTGATATGAGTGTGAGTAGGAGCTGGTGTAGTTGAGATGGGAACAGTAGTGTTTTGGGTAAGCATGGTTGGGAGTTCAGATGGTTTTATTTAGTTAGTTAGTTTATTGAGAGATACAGTGCCTTCCAGCCTTTCAAACCACGCCATCCAGCAACCCCCCGATTTAAACCAATAATGGGACAATTTACATTGCCCAATAACATACTAACCAATACGTCATTGGACTGTGGGAGGAAATCTGAACACCCAGAGTAAACCCACACGTTCCGTGGGGAGGATGTACAGACTCCTTATAGAGTATGCCGGCATTGAACTCTGAACTCCGGCGCCCCGAGCTGTAAGAGCTTAAAACCAGCCACTATGCTACCATACAGACAGGGCCATATTCAGATGGAGAACTGTGGATGAACACAGGTGATCTTTACAATGCCATAGATGCTCAGTTGGAAGTTCTTCTCAAGGTCAATACAACACGGCAAGGTAGCGTAGTGGTGAACACAGCGCTTTACAATGCCAGGTACCCTGGTTTAGTTCCTGCTGCGGCCTGGAAGGAGTCTGTACGGTCTCCTCGTGACTGCATGGATTTCCTCCAAGTGCACCGGTTTCCTCCCACAGTCCAAAGACTGGTTGGTAGGTTAGTTGGTACTGGTTGGTAGGTTAGTTGATCGATGCAAATTGCCCCATGATTAGGCTAGGGTTAAGTTGGGTGTAGCTGGGCAGTGTAGCTTGAAGGGCTGGAACGGCCTGTTCCACACTGTACCTCGATAAATAAATGATTCACAGTCGCTTACAGTTTGTTTAAGAGAGAAGGGGGAAGGGTGGGGGATGGAATCAATGGCTGGTTGTGGCAGGGTCTGAAGTCAATGGCTTCCCCTGTTTCGTTTGAGGAAATATCCCCTCATTCTGTGCTGCATGTAATTAGAGGAGTCGGCAATGTAGAACTAAGCAACACGGTGGCACATGCTGAAGCCGAGCTTCATTCTCGGATAATGTTGGAGAAGGACAGAGTGTCGTTCAGAGACGGGGGAGCAGAATCCCAATAGGCATAGAGGATTGGGGCATGGTGAGCAAAGACTGCTTGGAAGAGAGCTTGATTTCAGGCTGCATTTTCACAGTGGTAAATCTGAAAACCTTTGCTCCTGGAGATGACTAAAATCTAAATTTTGCTTAAATATTCAAATGCCAAATTTTAAGACCCAGAAACATTATATCATTTTTTGACTTTCTCCTTGCATCAGCATATCTTCCTAACTTGCCATAGTGAAGAGATTGAGTTTTAGAGGAGGTTACCAATGAAGATAGAGCTGTGGACGTTGTCTATGTGGGTTTTAGTAAGGAATATGTCTAGGCCCCTGATGGTAAGCCCATCAAGACAATTAAGATGCATGGGACCATGGTGACTTGAAGTTTGGATTCAGAATTAACTTGTGTTCTCTCTTCTCTCTGCCTCTGTCATTCTCTCTCTCATTTCCCCTCTCCCACTCTCTCATTTTGTCTCTTCCCCCTCTCTTCCCCCTCTCTTCCCCTTCCCCCTTCCCCACCTCTTCCCTTTCTCTTCCTCTCTTACCCCTCTCTCCCCCACTCGCTCTCTTCCCCCTTTCCCCCTTCCCCCACACCTCTTCCCTCCTGGCTCTCTTCCCCATCCCCTCTCTTCCCCCTTCCCTCTCTTTCCCCATCTCCCCCCTCTCTCTCCCCCTCTTTCCCCCCTCTCTTTCCCACCCCCCTCTTTCCCCCCTCTCTTCCCCACACCCTCTATTCACCCCTCTCTTCCCCACACCCTCTATTCACCCTTGTCTTCCCCACCCCCTCTTTCCCCTCCCCCACCTCTCTTCCCCACCCCCTCTTTCCCCTCCCCCACCTCTCTCTCTTCTATATTTAAGAGTCACTGGGTTAACGCTAATGTTACTGGGTTAATAGCAGTAGTTAATGGCATCACTCTGAGGTACTGAGGGATCTTGGGTTTCAAGTCCACAGCCCCAGGAAGTGGCCACACAAGTTGATAAAGTGATAAAGAAGACATATATTAGGCTTGCCTGATTAGCCACAGCATTTGGTTCAATCCTCAAGGAGTTGTGTGGCAGCTTTATAAAACACGATTGAGGCTGATTTCAGAATATTGCTGGCTTTCCTGGCCATCCCATTATAGGAAGGTTGTGGAGTCAGAAGTGTTTTGCCAGGATGCTGCCTGGATTAGAGGGCATGTGTGAGTGGAGCTGGACTCTGTTTCCTCTGGGGCATCAGAGCTGAGGAGACAGATACCTGATAGAAGTATTTGAAACAGGTATAGCAGACAGCCGGTATCTTCCCCCCAGGGTCAAAATCAAAGTGTCTAATACCTGAGGGGAAGGTTCAAAGGAGACACGCGGGAAAGTGGGGGTGTTCTGGAATGTGCTGACGGGTGGTGGTGCAAGCAGATACAACAGGGGCATTTAAAATAGGCTCATGGATGTGTAGATGGAGGAATATGGAGCATATGCAGGCAGATGGGATTACGTGGCATCAATTACATCCGCACAGCATCGTAGACCGAGTGGCCTGCTCCTGTGCTGTACTGTTCTGAGCTCTACATTATACATTCTACCTTCCATGTTCTATCTGCTACTAACATTTACATAATTTCTTCAGTAAACCTGTAGCATTACGCCACTCACCTCTGCTTCTCCTCACATTCTCAGAGCCTTGATCTGCCTTACAAAACTTCCTTGTATCATAGCAATGGTCTCTGACCTGTGACCTCAAAATGGTTGAAGCTTAGGATCATTGTACTACCAAGGGATGGCACATGGTGGCGCTACCTTCCTGATCGCTGTCCGATTGACTTACAGGCATTCTTACTAACTCAACCAAGACACCATTCACTGGTGTCCCAATTATGCTAAATAAGCTTACATGCATTAGCGCCTATGTGATTTAAGTTGCTGAGACTTCATTGTAAAATTTTTAAATGTTTCCCGTTCGAAACAAATCCAGATCTGTCGCAAGTGACATGGAAGTTTGTGGTGTTTCGGGTAGAGGGTTGTCGTAGGCCACAGCAGGACATTGATAGAATCAGAGCTGGGCTGAGAAGTGTCAGTTACAGACTTCAGTCTGGAGAAGTGTGAAGTGATTCACTTTGAAAGGTGGAACTTGAAGGCAGAGTACAGGTTAATGGCAGGATTCGTAGCAGTGTGGAGAAACAGAAAGATCTTGGGATCCACGTCCTTAGGTCCCTCAAAGTTGCCATGCAAGTTGAGAGGGTGGCTGAGTGAGTGTGTGGTGTGATTGCCTCCTTTAATTGGGGGATTCATTTCCCGAGCAGTGAGGTAACGTTGCAGCTCTGTAAAACTCCGGTTAGACCACACTTGGAGTATTGCGTTCAGTTCTGGTTGCAACAACACAGGAAGGATGTGGAAGCTTTAGAGGGGGTGCAGAGTAGATATACCAGGATGCCAGCTGGATTAGACAACATCTTATCAGGATAGGTTGTATGAGATGGGATTTTTCTCTTTGGAGTGAAGGAGGATGAGAAGTGACTAGATAGAGGTGTACAAGATGATAAGGGCCATAGACTGAATGGATGGCCAGTGCCTTTTCCCAGGGTAGAAATGGCTAATACAAGGAGTCATCATTTTTAAGCGATTGGAGGGAAGTATAAAGGTAGATTTTTTTTTTAGACAATGTTACGATAGGGCAACAATGAATAAAGAATTGAGACTGGTTTTATAAACAAATAAAACATTTATTAAACACTGCTCAATAAAAATGAAAAGTAACCAAATGACTAACTTAACCAGAAGCTAACTGCTATACAGCAACTCGAACAGTTCTTAAAGCAATAAATGCGAACACAGTTCTTAAGGTGGTAAATGCAAAAGTCCAAATGATTTATACAGCCAATTAGGAGAGACTTTCCTGAAGTAACAAATTCCTCAATGACGTGATGTTACTGCTGATCCCAGCCAAAATATGCCTTGCCCGAAGGATTTACGACGAAGGAAATAAAACTGCTTAAAGGCACTGACCTTTCCTTGGTCCAGCTCTTTCTGCTTTCACAATGCAGGAGCTATATCGGATGCAGGCCACTACCCTCTGAATGAGGATTCAATAAGGTCAACCCTGTATTACCGCTGACGACACCAACTTTACTTGATCCTTCGGTTTTCCATACTTCAATAAATTCTTCACTCTCCGACTGGACTAAACTGGCAGAGGTTTTAAAAACTGCTGGCTATAACCTTTGAGACTCAAGGCAGAAAGTAAAACTTCACTTTAAAACAAAACTGCATCATGAGACAAACACGCAGCATAATGGAGTCACTGACGAATTAAACCACGAACTGACCAGTGTCACAGCAAGGCTTTCCCCTTTTATACCTGTTGAAGGAGGCCATCACATGACCTCTCACTGGTGGGAAATTACATCACCCCACCATCACAAGACCAGTACATCATGCTCACCAGATACTCAATTACATCGTGGTCATAAGACAGTCACAAGATACCCACAGAGTATGTAACAACAGAAAATGGTAGCTGCGTGGGAAATGCTGCCAAAAGTCTTGGTAGAGGCAAATACCTTAGGGACATTTAAGAGATGCTTAGATAGGTGCATGAATGAAAGAAAAATGGAGGGAGGGAAGGGTTAGATTGATCTTGGAGTAGGTTAAAAGGTCAGCACAACATCACGGGCTGATTGGCCTGTACTGGTTTATGTTCTATGTTTACACCTTACTCCGTTATAAAGTCCTCATGATGTTAAAATCGGGGGATCGACGATTCAAAGTGAATATATTATCGAAATATGTATGCAGTATTACAACCCTGAGATTTGTCTTTCTACAAACAGCCACAAAACAAAGAAACACAGTGGAATCCGTTCAAGGAAAGCATCAAACACCCAAAGCAAGGAAGAAAAAGAACAAACTGCACAAACAGCAAAAAATCTGAGCGGGGAACACAGAGTATAAAGTGTCAAACCACGGTCTCACTTTAGTTCAGTTCAGTTCAATTTAAAGCTGTGTTGGTGGTTGACTGCAGGCCACAGAGTCAGTCCGCCCCGATCAAAGTCACACACAAGCAATATAGAAGTAATCAGAAACCAGAAACACATCCATAACATGAACTGCAGAGTCCGATCCACAAACCGCATCGAATAAACCTTGCCCAAAGCCCAAGGCACTAGCAGCGTTGAGTGAGAGAGAGAGAGAGGGAGAGAGAGAGAGGTGGAGAGAGAGAGAGAGAGAGAGAGAGAGAGAGAGAGAGAGAGAGAGAGAGAGAGAGAGAGAGAGAGAGAGAGAGAGAGAGAGAGAGAGAGAGAGAGAGAGAGAGAGAGAGAGGGGAGAGAGAGAGAGACCAGTCAAACGTAGACACCTTCCCTCCTGGGTTGAGGTTCCTTGTGGTTTGGTTGAGATGCTGTGTACGATCTGTAGTACAATCTAAAACTTCCTCAGGTGGCACCCATTCCTGGGGTGCCACCTTCCTCAGTCTTCCCACCTGTGCTTGATTTTGTCTTATTCACTAGTTGACGTGGCTGGGTCCTACCGAGAGTCCCTGCTTTAAGCACTGACATCTCCTCAGTTGTCCTGGCAGGACGTTTGCCATTTCTCTCCTCCCTCCCTCTGTCTGTTTCCTTCAGGATGGAACTTTCGGGTCACATTGCATCATAACTTGCTAGAAGAATGTGCAGGCTTGGGAAGTTAATTTCTGTTCTTTGAGGGCATAGGTCTGCAAACAGAAAGATCAATCAAGATGATGTTTGTCAAGATAAGGCCCCTGCTGGCTTGGAAGAGAACAGCCAGCAAATGTATGTACTAAACTGTATATATAACCACACAGCTCAATCACGTTGCTGCGCTTTGGCAACTTAGCAGCTGATGCAATGTTATTCTGGTTCTGTGCTTCTGATGTCTGGGGGGAGAAAATCAAAAGGTTGCAAATGCCAGAACTTTAAAAAAAACATAAAATGTTAAAAGCACTCAGCCCATCAGACTGCAACCAAGGAAGGAGAAAGAGTTTATATTTTGAGTCTGGGGCACTTTGTCAGAATTGAGTTTGGGCTGGGCTGGAAAGGAACATGGTAATTTGTTTTTCTCTGAAATCTTTTGGCTGTCCTTACTGCATTCTTTGTCTTTTCACTCTATCATGGGTGTGTACTGTTGATGGTTGAATCTACCGTCATCGTTGATGATTGATGGTTAATTTCACTTACCCCACCATGGAGATGTTCCCACAGCCTATGGACTCACGTTCACTGACTTCATCTCATGTTCTCAATTTTTATTGAGCTTCTTTTTCTTTTGTATTTGCACAGGTTGTTGTCTTTTGCACACTGGCTGAACATCCAAGTCGGGCAGTCTTTCATTGACTCTGGTACGGTTATTATTCTATAGATTTATTGAGTATGCCCGCAAGAAAATGAATCTCAGGGTTGTATATGATGACATACATTACTTTGATAATAAATTCACTTTGAATTACCACTGTGCTCCCACAACATACTTATCTCCTCCTGTGTCTCAGCCGCTGCTCTCTGGATATGGTCCACAAAGACTCTCAGCGTTCTAGTTTAATACCTCCCTGCCTTTGCCTACGTTTGTTTAAATTCTGCAGGCGTGTGCTGTCATCAAAAGGCAGGCCCCGTCTCCAGCATTTCCCAAAAGGTGCACGGAAGTCATTGGATGGAAGCTCTGCATCCCAGCGTCCACCCTTAGTTGAGGCTGCTTTTGCATGCTCAGATGTAGTGTGGTACAGTCTTCCACGGACAATGGTTCCTCTCCACTAGAGACTCAAGGGACTGTAGATGCTGGAACTTGAAGCAACACACAAAGTACTGGAGGAACTAGGTAGAAATTGACAACCAGACTCTTAGATGAAGGGTCTTGACCCAAGATCTTGACTGTCCTGTTCTCTCTATAGGTGCTGCCTGATCTGCTAAGTTCCTTCAGAGATTTTGTGTTCCTCTTCAGTGACCTATTCAGATCATGTTCATCCAAATCACTGTTCAGCTTTCTTGGATTCCCTGCACATATCCAGATATATCTCCTGGCTTCATCAGTCTTTCAAGCTCAGCTTTGTCACGACAGCTCTGGGATTGCGACTCTGTATGTATGACAACACCAAACAAGCACCACTTACTGGTAACACTCCAGAAGGAAGCTTTGCCCTCCATCAGTTTCCTGCAAGTTCATCTCACAGCTGCTTCTTGTTGGACATAGAGCATACACCAGCAGTGTCCAGCACTCTTCTTCTCCCAATCTACCTCATGGTGAGCCTTTGTCTTCCTGCACCGTGCTTTCTCTGTAACGACAGCACTGTCTGCATTCTGTCTTCTCTTAGCTACTTCGATGTAGTTATGATCTGCTTGGATGACACGCACAGTGAAAGCTTTTCACTGTAGGTCAGGTCATGTGACAGTAACACACTGATCCAATCACACTGCTGTTCTCAGTTCCATTTGTCGGTGGCACGGTTATTAAGGGACTGGCACCCAGTTTTCCCAGTAGCAAACGTTTCTTTCTACTTCTTAAGGTTCTTTGAAGTTTTTTTGTTTTCAGCTTGAGCTTGACCAATTGTCATCCAGCACTACAGATGTACGTTGTTGGTAGTTGTCTTGCCTGTTCCAGGATCCTTACAAAGCCCCTAGGTATTGTATATGGTTCCCTAAGCTTATCCTAGCTGGGGGTGGTAATGGGGACAAGCTCTCGCTACCTATTAAATGCCCCCAGTGGCATCCACCTCAAATAGCCTCTGAAAACCAAGGCCAGCTCCTGTTCCTGCTCAAGTGTGGCTTTGCTGCTAAGCCGGGTGGAACCGTTCTAGTCACAGGAAAAGGGGCAAAGGCAGATTACTGGTGCCTTAAAACCAGTTGCTTCGGACAGATGGGGCTCGTCAGCTGTGGTGGCAACTTCTCTAGAAGAAGGAAAACTCTGATTGTCAAACATCTGCTGCCTTGCGGCTGTTCCCACTCAAGGGGACGGTTTCGAGAGTAAACCCCAAGGGAAAAATCCGGAGCTGGAGTCTCTAAGGCAGTCCTACATTGAGTTCAATGCAACTCCTGCAATGCTGATGGTGCCAAACTGTATCGGTCTCTGGTTCCTTTGGGTTTGTCAGGTGTGTAGAGAGGGGGAGCTCGCTACATGGGCAGCCCTTCCTACCGAAGGGTTTCAGCCCAAAATGTCGACTGCATTTTGTCCACAGATCTGCCTGACCTGCTGAGTTCTTCCAGCATTTTGTGTGTGTTACCTGGGCAACAGTTTGCTCTCCATATTGTACTGCCCAGGCTTGCGTATCTAGACAGCTAGGACGTGACATCTACGGTCGACCCTGACTGAGGGAGGCCTCACACTATTGTCTATCTTAAAATCTTCTTCATTGAGAAGGCATGTTCCATATCCAAGTGATGGCAATCCCCAGACCAGGTCTTCCTTCACTCATTTCTGACGTGAGCACATAAGTGTGCAAGTGGAAGGATCAGTGTGTGCAAATTTTGAGTGTTCCTGCTTGTGCAACCATGTACGTGACACAACACGACACCCAAGATGGCAGGACGAGATGTCAAAGAGCTTTGAACGTTCACATCAGTTAACACCAAGCCAGGTCTCCGCTGAAAACGAAAGCTCTTTATTTGTACTGTACAGCATATGAGGTCCAAAGGAGAGTGAACAAATAGCACAAAAAAGCAGCATAGTAGTGGTAATTTTCCTCAAGATCGTACTGGTTTCCTAACATGTCAGATACCCAAGGCACAATCTATTAATTTTCCTTCCTTTCTTCTCATCAGTTAATTTTTTTCCTTCATTATTCCTCTAGCTTGATCTAGCTAACTCTTCTCTATTATTTCCTTACTCTCGTTTTATTACTGCACAGGTGTGTAAGTAATCTGTCTTGCATTTATTGCAGATTAAACTTTGATATCAACTCACTCTTCAGGGCACAAGTCGGTTTAGAAGGTGGCCTTAGAGTCTTGCGGTCAGATGCTCAGTCTAGCCCACAGTCTGAATCCTATAAAATGCCTATCTAAATGCCTCTTAAACATTAATCTACTTCTAGTGCCTCTTTTGGCAATGTGCTCTAGGCACCTACCATGCACAGTGTGAAAAATCAACCTGTGCCCTTCTGTGTCGAACATTTCACCCTGGGAAAAAGACTACCTACTCTGTCTACCTGGCAGGGTGGAGGTACGTCTCTACCAAAGGAGGTGTAAGGTGCTCCTTCCCTCCGCTAGCCTGCAAGTCACCCTTGGGCAAGGTGTAGCACCTGCTTAGCCCCCGATGAAGTCACGGGATCAGGTGGGAGATGGTCGTATGAGCAGCTGCTGGGGATCACAAGTCCTGGTTATGTGACCACTGACGCCAGGCAGACAATCTCTGAAGAGTATTGATAATGGCTGAGGTCACCCGTCTTGTAAAGACACTGACCAGAGGAAAGCAATGGCAAACTACTTCTGTAGAAAATTTGCCAAGAACAATCATAGTTATGAACCATGAATACCTGCGTCATACAATGAAGATGATAATTACTCTATCTACACCTCTCATGATTTTATATACTGTTACGTACCCCGTAACTGGGTCACTTACCAGCAAAGATAGAGAGGTCCGTTGAAGTCTGATGGTACTATTTTTAAAAGTTTTTATTTATAAAGGGGCACAAAAATAAGGTTAATACAAACATTCAGATAATATACGTCGCCAATACTCAATCTAAAGCGCGGGTATAGTAATAATCATCACTAAGAAAGAGCTCTATCTTTTGTCTAGGGGATAATATATTGTCCGTTGGAAATATAAGAGTCACTCAGTTCCTGCAGGCGTCTGGTTTTTGGGGACCGCTGGGTTTTCACTTGTTGGAGAGAGAGAGAGATTTGTGAGAAAAAGAAACTTGCCCGGGGCTTTTGATGAGGCCAATCCGTTGGGTTGGGGGAATTGGTTCCCCGTTGTTAGTTCAAGAAAATCGTTTCTGTGATACCCGCCACCGGTTCCCAGGCAAGGGAACTGAACACATGTGGCTTCCTTCAAATGGCTGCCCGCTATTACGGGATCGCTAGCGTCTCTTCTGGTGTGTCTGAGGGGCCGTCTCTACAGCCCCTCTTTTATCTGGACTCACGGGGTCTCAGATGTCAATCAGGTTGGTGGATGATGCAATCTCTCCCTGTCACCCAGCCCACGTTGCCCTGAGGGCTTGCACGTAGCCCAGTCCCCAATCCACAAAGGTGTCTCCAAGAGACAATGGCCGTTATCCGTGGCTTTGTCTTGCTGAGGGGCCAGGACACATTCCAAAACCTTGAGGATTCTCTCTCATTTCCTGGGTCCAAGACCCGAATTAATAGCGATCTTGCGATTCTCATGAAGGAGGGGGCTGCGGTCATAACAATACCAATCATGTCACCCCTCAGGTCCCCAGTGCTCCAGAAAAGACGATCTAAGTTTGTCCAACCTCTCCTTATAGCTGCTGTCTATTTAAGCCAACATCCTGGTGAACCTCTCCTGCACTGTCTCTAAAGTCTCCATATCCTTCCCGTAATGCGGGGAGCAGAACTGCAGACAATACTCCAGATATCATCTAACGAAAGTTTTACACACCTGCACATTAGAGTGTGTTTCATCAGTGTCTCAGTGTGACTTGCTTACTCGCCCTTGATTCCCAATCAAAATATCATACCTATAACCTGTTGAAAGAAAGAATACAGAGTTTCAATGTACTAGTTTGTCGCTGGCTTTTTCAGTGTTACACAGCATATGCAAAGTTCCCTGTGTAAGAACAATGGTTTTCCAGGCTTTTTTTGCAAAACTTCAGAAATTTGTCCAGGTTCTTCCCAATGAAACCCCTTCTTGTATCATGGAGTCATTTCCTACATTGGGAATGAATGTAATAATGTTTTTCCTCATGAAAGGATCCCTTCATTGCTCAAATCAAATCAAACCAAATCAAATCAAATCAAGTTTAATTATCATTCAGACCAGACCATACATGGGGCCAAGGTGCATAACATACATTCAAAATAGTTAGAGAGGAAAAAAAACAGGCATTGTTACGCAAGAGAACACACGTATAGTCGTCAAGGTCCCTGAGCGACATGCAAATTGAGTGGCAATTCAGCCTGTCATTCCACTGGTTGAACGCTGGAGGACAGGACTGACAGCAGAGGCCAGTTCCCAACCGAGCACAGACTCCACGCTACACTGCCTCCAGCATCATCTCATCTGGACTGCAGCAGCAGGCAAGACTGTGGCTTGAGGCCTAGTTTTCACTACAACCAAGGACATGCTGCTGCCTCATCACTGTCTCACCACCAAACAGGGAAACAAACCAACACACATAAAATGCTAAAGGAATTCTGCAGGCCAAACAGCATCTAGGAAAAGAGTACAGTCGACATTTCAGGCTGAGACGTTGACGGTACTCTTTCCCTAGTTGCTGCCTGGCCTGCTTAGCTCCTCCAGCATTTTGTGTGTGTTGCTCAGATTTCCAGCATCTGCAGATTTTCTCTTGTTTGTGATGGGAAACAGGCCTGTGGCATCTCACATTATCAATGTCAAACAGGGTCTTGCAATCGCCAAGAGAAATGTCCAAGATAATCACTCACAGTTACATTGCACGCTGCTTTTGCATCTTGGTGTCTTCGAGTAGCAGGCAGCAATACGGTCTGCAACCAGGTCAGATCCTCAAAACTTCCTCCCAGCTTCCCCTTCTCTGAGCTGGCTGCCGGCTCCTCCTTCTCAGAGCTGAGCGCTAGATTCCTCTTCTCCTTCTCCGAACGCCAGCTTCTCCTTCTCCGAACGGTACATCAGCTTCCACCCATCGGCTTTCCATTCTCCTGGCCCAGTGCCGGATTCTCCTTCTCTGGCCCATCTGCAGGCTTTCATCTTCTCCAACCCGAGCGCCGGCTTCACCCTTTCCAACTTGGCCTCTCTTTCTCCGAGCCAAGCACTGGCTCCTTCTTCTCTGACAAGTCCTCTGGCTCCTTCAACACCCCAGCTGGTGGCTCCGAACAACGAACAGATCACTGATGCGGTAGGCCTGTTGTACCCGTTGTTCTTGGAGTCCAGTGTAGTCTTACGATCATAAAAAACACATTTTAAAAAGAAAAGTGCACCTTTGTTTGGCTCCCAAGGGCTGCTGCCTTCGAATGCGCCCCCATCTTACCAGAAGTGCTGACCGTAACACTTCCATGCAGGAGGATTAATTTGATTGTCAGACGCAGCAGGGTGCCATGGTGTTCCTTGTCCACGTGAAGCTCTCAGAATTAGCAGCATACATGGTAATAATAGAGACAACTGTAAATGCAAAGATTTATGTAAAGTGGCAGAATGGAACAAAGATCTGAAGCAGTACAAAAGAAATAGTAAAGGGCCAATAACGGAGTAACTGAGGGAGGTAGAGTGGGAAGGGGTTGTGAAAGAGATGACTGGTTCAGGACTCTGATGGTATTGGGAAAAATGTGTCCTTAACCCTGGATGGCCGGGCTTGGAGGGGGGGGCTGACAAGGTACTTGATTCACTGTGTCAGGGAGCCAATAGCTTCATTTCCAATGCAGCCTTCTCTCTATTTCTCTCTGGTGCTACCGATTCGGCCTACTCTACATTGGTGAGACCTGACATAAATTAGGGGACAGCTTTGTCGAGCTCCTCCAATCCATCTGCCAAAAGCGGAATTTCCCGGGGCAATCATTTTAACTTCTATCCATATTCCCATTCCAACATGTCAGTCCACGACCTCCTCTTTTGCCACGATGAGGGCACTCTCAGGGTGGAGAAGCAGCGCCTCATATTCTGTCTGGGTAGTCTCCAGCCCAATGGCATGAACATCGATTTCTCCTTGCAGTGGAAAAAAAAATCCCTCCCCATTTCCTGCTCTTACACTCCCCACACTGACCTCTTACCGCTGCTCCTCACCTGCCTATCATCTCCCTCTGATGCCCCTCCTTCTTCCCCTTCTCCTGTTGTCCTCCCTCCTCTCCTATCAGATCCCTTCCTCTCCAGCCCTTTACCTTTCCCACCCACCTGGCTTCACCTCTCATCTTCTTGGTATCCTCCTTCCCCCCCCCACCTTCTTATTCTGGCACCCTCCCCCTTCCTTTCCAGTCCTGACGAAGGCTCTGGGCCCCAAAACGTTGACTGATCGTTCTTCTCCACAGATGCTGCCTGACCTGCTGAGTTCCTCCAGCATTTTGTGTGTGTGGATTCATTTGGCTTCCCGCTGCTGCCTGTAAGGAGTTTGTATGTTCTCCCCGTGACCATGAGGGTTTCCTCCGGGTGCTCCGGTTTCCTCCCATGGTCCAAAGATGTACTGGGTAGTGGGGTAATTGTTCATTGCAAATTGTCCCATGATTAGGCTGGGATTGAGTCGGAGGATTAGAGAACGGTACTGCTCAAAGGACTGGAAAGGCCTATTCCACGCTGGATCTCAATAAATAAATGTCCTGTTACTGCACTCTGTCCCACCTGTTCGCATTGCCCTTACTGTCCACGCTCACTAACGATCATGGGAACAGCAGCTTGAGCTGTGTTTAACCAATGAAGCCAGCTCTTGCACTGGATGATGGCTCTCATCCCGCGGTGATCTACTTTTGAAGGGTCATCGCCCCTCTGTTGTCAGAAACACTGCAGCCATCTTGTGAAGAGCAAGTCCCACAAGATGTTACAGTGATGATTATCAGACACCATTTTGGTAATTTACTGCTGAGAACTGAGCCCCTCTTTTTCACAGCACTCTGAGGTATTTTACAACTACCTGATAGAATAAACAGGGCCATGATTCATCCCAGGGATTTTCCCCAACACCACGCTGGAACATCAACCCAGATTACTTTCTTGAACATTGTGCTTGGACTCAGTCATCTTTTAAATTAGAAGGTGCTACATCATAGCTATAGCTGACATCTGGGCAATATTAAATTGTCTGAATCTGGTGATATGCTACAATAGCACATGGCTGGAGAATCTTGTAACAACGGACTTAGTGAAAATGTAGTGTGGAATTTCTCAATTCTAAAAAGCATCTGGAATACGGAACTGAACAGGAACTGATCTGAGCCCACAGATGTTACATAATGAAGCAATTCATTGTGCCGAGTGAGGTGCAGCTTTGTTGCATTACATCGTCCAGTGAATCCATATGTCAAACCTGCTTCATGACTGAAAATAAATGTCCCTGTTTGCTCTGTGAATCCCAATGACCATTCAACAGAGCACGGAGTATCTCTCCACCATCTGATACTGGCAACGCGAGAATGGCCGGCAACACCTCACCTGTGAACCCACTGCTGTTATCTGCTGTGTCCGGTGCTCCCAATGTGGCCTCCTCTGCACTGGCAAACTGAGGAACCGCTTTGTCGAGCACCTCTGCTCCATCCACCAACAAGAGGCCACCCTCAGGGTGGAGAAGCAAAACCTTATGCTCCATCTGGGTAGCCCCCAACCCGATGGCATGAATATCAATCTCACCTTCTAGTTAAAAAAATTCCTACCTCCCCCCCTCCTTCCTCGATTCCTCACCCCGGCCTCTTACCTCTTCTCACATATCACTTCCTCCTGGGTCCCCTCCTCCTTCCCTTCTCCTATGGTCCACTCTCCTCTCCTATCAGATTCCTTCCTCTCCATCCCTTTACCTTTCCCACCCACCTGGCTTCACCTCTCACCTTCTAGATAATCTCCTTCCCCTCTCTCCACCTTTTATTCTAGCACCCTCCCCCTTCCTTTCCAGTCCTGAAGAAGGGTCTTGGACCGAAACATAGACTCTTTATTCATTTTTCCACAGATGCTGTTTGACCTGCTGAGTTCCTCCAGCATTGTGTGTGTGTTGCTACACTTTAAATCTGTTTACCCACTAGCTTTGGGCATTCATGCTTAGTTCAAAGCTCTGCACTTGTCCTCTGTCTTCAGAGTCAGAACATCCATTTTCCTCTCTGTTGTTGTGAGTGTCCAGTAATCACATTGGTTTGCAAAACTGAGAGCTTTGAAATGGTGACAGAGCAAGCTGAATTGCAACTTTATCTGATACGACCCAATCATTTTCATTACGGGTGAAGGAAACCAGAGAGAATGCATCCAGCATATCCCTCTGTATTCACCACTTGGATCCCAAAATCAGATATCATTGGCTGAGATGACACTGTCCTGTGATAGTCTAACCTCAGTACTGTGGAACTCTCCATTATACTTGTTTTGCAGTTCTATGTTTTTGGAAGGTACGAGGGTGACTTGTTGATACATTCTCCGTCATTCTTACCCTGTAGTGCTACTTGAAATGATCATAGATCTGCACTCTCTGTATCGCTCTCTCCTTCAGTCATTTTCCCAAGGATTGTGTGGCCTTATTCCTCCCACTACAATGCACTTCGCCTTTACTGAAATCAGTTTCCCATTCACTCGGTATTTGGTCAATACATCAACTTGGTGCCTTCGCTAAGTATTGATACTGAATGTTATTTTGCCAGTTGTGTAAACAGTGAATAATGTCGATGGCACCCCCTCCCCCCCCCCGCTCTTCCCACCATTCTTCTTTCACTCTTTCCTCCATTTACTTCAGTATCCAGCTATTCTATCATGTGACCCCCCCCCCCCCCAGCTCAGTGTAATTCATTTATTTATTGAGATTCAGCACAGAACAGGCCCTTCTGTCCTTCTGAGCCATGCTGCCCAGCAACCCCCGATTTAACCCTAGGCTAATCACGAGACCAACTGGTACGTCTTTGGACTGTGGGAGGGAACTGGAGCACCCAGAGGAAGCCCACATGGTCGTGGGAGTAGGTCCAAACTGCTTAGAGACAGCAGCAAGTATTGAACCCAGGTTGGTCGTTAGCACTGTAAAGCATTGCGCTAACTGATACACTACCATGACGCCCCACATGTCTGACCTTTGTAAGGGTCGTTGGAACCTCAACATTGTTTCGTCAATGAGCACGAGGAAGAATAGGCCCTGGAATCAACTGAGTCTGCCTTGCCATCCAATGCTGTCCCGGACTTTATTTTCCTGTCTGATCCCTTTAGCCACCATTACCCATAAAACTATCCGTTGCATTCTTAAATATACCTGGGCTGATTGTGGACGTACCTTGTGCTCGGTAATGTGAATCTATGCCTGTTGAAAGTTGCCTCCTGTCCACACAGCGTGCACGGCTGGAGCAGAAACAGAAAAAGAAACGCCAGCAGCCTCAGATGGTTCACTCCAACGGCGACGACAAGAAGCCGAAGAAGATCCGGACAAAACACACTGATGAACCGACCCCACTGGCCGAAGCGAAGCCTGTGAACCAGAGTAAGATGCATTGGTCACTGCTCAATGGCTTGTAAGGGGGATTCATTAGCAGATCTGTATTGTGTCTCCTGGCACTGCTTCTTTTGAGTTCTCTGAGGGAGGTGTTAATCGCCCGTTTCCTTTCTTCTCTCCCATCAAGGCAGAAAGGAGTTTGCTTTAAAGCCACAGACAGACACTATTTAAGAAAGAAGGAATGAAACTGATCACTAGAAATAGTTTTGACAACTGAACACTCACTATAAGACCCTGGCACCACGAGCTTTCCTGAGGTTGAGAAGCATTCACAGAAGCCGTGTCATCAGACTGGGAAAAGGCCCTCCTTACCAATTTTCCCTGTGTTACTCCGTATATTTTCTTAGGCTACCTCAATTCACTGTTGCAGGTAAAACAGGCAACCTCCCCGGCAACAAAATGTTGCTGACATCGTGGAGCTGTGGCAATTGGATGTGACTAGGCATCTTAAATGACCATTTCCATTGGTTCTTAAACGATTGTGTGTTGACCTCCTCCAAAAAATAGGAACAGGAAAGAATGGGTTACACAGGGTGCCTTTCCTCATGTGGGCTCGTCTCCTGTGCTCTTGGATGGGAAAAGGCAGAGGTAATGAGCCCATTGTACAGCTGGCCACCTAGAGAGTACTTCTGCTCCATGAATAGAAATATCAGAAGCATGTCTATCAAACAGACGTCCAGCTAAATCTAAAGCAAATGCTGGATTTACGCTGAAGAAGAAAGCACATGAGAATCTCTTGTGTGCACAGCCCGGAAGTGTTGCAAAAGCAGATTCAAAAGGGAGATAGGTAAATTCAGACAGTCCCCAGTTATACAAGCGTTCTGTTCTTGAACACTATCCACAAGCCAATTTCCCCTTAAGTCAGAAATGTCCCTTTTCTGTATAACCAATATCTTATCACTTTACATACACACAGTGATTCTTTCATTTCATGAATATTTACCCTTAAGTGACCCAGAATTATAATAGTGGAATATGTCTTGTTTCTAACTAGTAATGATTATCAAGAAACGCTTCATTATTCGTATCTGTTCTTGAAAAAGGCTTTAAATATGTAAGAATTGGTGTAAAGTTGGATATCTATAAGTCAGGGCATTTCATGGCAGGATAAGCAAATGGAAAACTCTCTCAATGGACTGGCATTTGGCCAGTTCTTGAGTTTGAAATAGTGTGACAGTGCACATGTGAATGAGGAGCATCAGATAGACAGTTAAGGAGAAGAAATTATTGTGCTCTGTGAATGTTGTCATTTTCATTCGCTCCACTCGTCTTTTACAGTGAGTGAAACAAAAGCATGGAATAAAAATTCTAAAAACACCTTAAAATCCCTTAAAAGGTTGAAGTTTGAGAATACAATGGACTTAAGCAGATTACAGTCTGTTTAAACCCGACTGGTGAATGAGTGCTGGAAGAACTAGCAAGTACGCTACTGTTACTGTCATTCAGAATCGAAAGGGAAATTTAGTAAAAATTAGTAGGAAACAAGGATAAAATAGCCTGGGGAAAATACATAAACTGCATTAAAGGAAAGTACAAACAGAAAATACTGGAAATTCTCAGCAGGTCAGGCAGAATCTGTGTGGAAAGAGGAACAGTTACTCTTTCTCTTTGTAGGATCTTTGACCCAAATTATTAACATTTTTCTCTTCCCACAGATGCTGTCTGACCTGCTGCCTATTTCAGGATTTCTCTGTTTTTATTTCAGATTTGCGGTTTTTTCTTTTGATTGTCATTAAAGTAAGTTAGTACTTTGATCGATCAGCAAACTATTTGACAAAGGAGAGCACATCACCTCTTCAACGGCACTTGGTTTGGTTTTAGTTGAAGGTTAGCATTCAATGGAAGTACTGTGTGTGGGGCTCACTGAGGCTATGTGTGTAATGCCTAATGAAACAGCCTCTTTAGAGTATCTCTTACGTTGTCCTTTGTCATAAAATGCATTCTTTATCAAACTGTTTCAAGTGTTGCCTTTTCTAAAACAGAGAGGGAGGACATTAGGCACACCGACTCCATGCCACTTCATGGAACAATGGCAGAATCTCCTCCTGTCTAATTTTCCCCTTCATGTTCTCCACATTGCTACTAACTCCCGCTCTGATTCCGGCACTCACCCGCAAACTCGGAGCAATTTACAGCTGATCGGAATGCCTTTGGGTTAAAGGGGGAAACCCCACACCTTACACAAGCCCCTCGCAGGCAGCACCAGAGCTCAGGACTGAATCCGGGCTACTGAGGCAGCTGCACCCATTTTCCTTCAGCTTCTGTGCACTGGGTGCTTCTGATCGCCAGCCACGCTGGCAGCGGAACAGACCCTCAGTTGTCCTCCCGCTTAGAGATTAGTGGCACCTTGCTGAGTGGTGCATTCTATGTTGCTCTGCAAACCTCTCACCCTTGGCCTTGCTTGCTCCCCCACTTCCTGATGCATGTGCACGCCACCTACAAAAAGAAGTTGCAGAAAAGAAGCCAAGGAAGAAGGAACCAAGGGCGGAAGCAAAGGACCCTGAGCCTGAGAAAGATCCCTATGCCAAGTTCATTAAGGACCCCAGGAAGAAAAAGGAGAACCCAGCATCCTATTTCACTGTTGGAAAAACATACAAAAAGCAGCAGCAAGGTATGTTGCTCTCGGCCAGTTCTGGAGCCCTGCACTCTATATTCTTTGATATAAAATCATATAGGAACAAAAACTCAATATCAGTGCCCCAGAGAGCAAAAGAAAGCTATGAGACAGGTGAACTCGTGAACTCAGACCCTCTTAGTTTATTGTCAATGAAGTGCCATTGAAACATTGAAGTTCAGTCTGCATTTGTTCCCACTTGTAGCAATATCGTAACAGCCAGCAAATCTGTACTGGTGACATCAGATAAGGGATAAATACCGAGAGAAGAGCTGCCTTGTTCTTCTTTAAAAAAAGGTGCCATGGCATCTTATACATTTTCCTGAGACCAGTTTAACATCACACCCAGCGATGCCCCCCAAAAAGGCCAGCTCTCCCTTAGTATTTTGCCAGAATGCCCATAATAATCTGTGATTGTCCGCCTCTCACCGCCGAGTGGTGTGCTTGTGAAGCAAGGAGCCCAGTGTAGAAGTATTGGAGGGTAAGGCCAAGAGTTTATTGGCCCTCACGCTTCACAATTGGCCTGATTGTCATGTTGCGACCACTCCTCTTGAAAGCAGAGGTTGCAAAGTGCCCAATCCTGAGTGTGATTGTTTGATCTTGGGGTTTATTCTTTGAATAGCAAGTTGTCTATCAATGTTGTTGGGAGGTGAAGCTTGCCTTCTGGCACCAGATTTGGACGCCCTTGCATTTTCCTAAATTCAATCATTTATTTTCAATGCATTGTTTACTAAAATACCAGCATGAAATGCATCAAGGAAATTCTGCAGACAGCAGATACATTATAGGACCATCACACCATAAGACATAGGAGCAGAATTCGGCCATTTGGCCCATCAAGTCTACATTGCCATTTCACCGTGTCTGCTCCAATTTTCCTCTCAGCCCCAGTCTCTGGCCTTCTCCCGTATCCCTTCCTGCCCTAACCAGTCAAGAATCTGTCAATCTCTACCTTAAATATACATAAAGACTTGCCTTCACAACTGCCTGCTCTCTAGCTAAAGAAATTCCTCCTCACCTCGGTTCTAAAACAACATCCCTCTATTCCGAGGCTGTGTCTTCTCGTCCTAGACTCTCCCAAAATAGGAAACATCCTCACCACATCCACTCTACCAAGGCTTTTCACTATTCTATTGGTTTCATTGAGGTCATCCCTCATTAATTTGAATTCGAGTGAATACAGGCCCAAAGCCATGAAATGACAAGCCATTCAATCCTGCAGTCATTTCCATGAACCTCCTTTGAACCCTCTCCCATTTGAACACATCCGTTCTAAGATAAGCGGCCCAAAAACTGCTCACAATACTCCAAGTGAGGCCTCACCAGTGCTTTCTAAAGTTTCAGCATTACATCCTTGCTTTTATATTCTAGTCCTCTTGAAATGAACGTGAACATTGCATTTGCCTTCCTCACCAACCTGCAAATTAACCTTTAGGGAATCCTGCAAGAGGACTCCAAATCCCTTTGCACCTCAAGTTTTTGTATTTTCTCTCCATTTAGAAAATAATCAACCATTTCATTTCTTCTACCAGAGTACATGACCATACACTTCCAGACTGTGTATTCCTTCTGCTATGCCCATGCTCCTAATCCTTCTGTAGCTTCTCTACTTCCTCAAAACTACCTGTCCCTCCACCTATCTTCCAATCGTCTGCAAACTTTGCAACAAAGCCATCAATTCCATCACCCAAATCATTGATATATAATGTAAAAAGAATCGGTCCCAGTACAGACCCCTGTGGAACCACCAGCCAGTCAGAAAAGGCCCCTTTTATTCCCACTCGTTGCCTCCTACTAATCAGCCACTGCTTTATCCATGTTAGAAACTTTCCTATAATACCATGAAGCTTGTTAACCAGCTTCATGTGCGGCACCTAGTCAAAGGCCTTCTGAAATCCAAGTATACAACATGAACCGATTCTCCCTTGTAGCTCCTGCTTGTAGCTTCTTCAAAGAATTCCAACAGATTTGTCAAGCAAGATTCTCCCTTGAGGAAACCATGCTGACTATGGCCTATTTTATCATTTGCCTCCAAGTAGCCTGAGATCTCATCCTTAATAATCGACTCCAACATTGTCCCAACCTCTGAGGTCAGACTAACTGGCCTATAGTTTCCCTTTTTCTGTCTCTCTCCCTTCTTGAAGAATGGAGTGAAATTTGCAATTTTCCAGTCTTCCAGAACCATTCCAACATCTAGTCATTCTTTAAAGAGCATTACTAATGTCTCCACAATCTCTTCAGCCACCTCTTTCAGAACCCTGGGGTGTGCACCATCTGGTCCAGGTGATTTATCTACCCTCAGACCTTTCAGTTTCTCAAGAATCTTCTCTCTAGTAATGGTAACTTCACACACTTCTTGCCCCCGACACTTGGAACTTTCAGCTTACCGCTAGTGTCTTCCACAGTGATGCAAAATACTTATTCAGTTGTTGTTGTCTCCCATTACTGCCTCTCCAGCATCATTTTCCAATGGTCTGATATCCATTCTCGCCTCTCTTTTACACTTTATGCAACTGAAGAAACTTTTGGTACCCTTTTTAATATTATTGGCTAGTTTACTTTCATATTCCATCTTTACCTTCCTAATGACTTTTCTAGTTGCCTTCTGTTGGTTTTTAAAAGCTTCCCAATCCTCAAACTTCCTTCTAATTTTTGCTGTATTATATGGCCTCTCTTTGTCTTTTTTATTGACTTTGACTTCTCTTTGTAGCCATGGTTGTATCATCTTACCTTTAGAATACATTTTCCTCTTTGGAATGTGCATATCCTGTGCTTTCCGAATTGGTTCCAGAAATTCCAGCTATTGATGCTCTGCCATCATCCCTGCCAGTGTTCTTTTCCAATCAATTTTGGCCAACTCCTCTCATGCCTCTGTAATTCCCTTTACTGCACTGTAATACTGATACATCTCACCTTAGCTTCTCCTTCTCAAATTTCAGGGTGAATTTGATCATATTATGATGACCTGCCCCAAGGTAAGGTTATTTTACCTTACACTCACTAATCAATTCTGGTCCATTGCACAAATCTCAATCATGATAGGGAACCAATCAGAAAACACTCCAAAGTTATACCTCAACAGCCCTGGTTGTACCCTTGTTACCCCTCATAAAGAGCTCTTCGTCCCCACTCACTCATCACCGTGGGAAGCCCTACGTCTGTCTTCAATTTCTGCCCATTATTTATCTTCTGAGGAATGGATGGAGGTTTATCCCTCTGCAAAACCACCAAGTAGTTCTCGGTAGCAACACAACCAAACCTCTGCTCTATTCTTGAGTTGGGACAAAATGTCTGGAGGAATCCTGAGGAATTTGGGAATTATATTCACATATACCTTAGCTGAATTGCCCCTCAATAAAGCTCACACATTAGCACCTGTACCCAATGCATTTCCAACAACATCAGGTTAACGCCAGTGTCAATTACACACATTTGAATATTTTCACTATCTCGATCACACTTGTGTGAAGCTCCCACATCCTGCCTTCCGCTTTTGCAGACTGGATGGACTGGAAGTCACAGCGCAGTGCTTTATTGTGCCCAGTATAGGATGGGTCAACCTAATAACCGATTCACACTAAACTAAACAAAGGAGTTAAATTCAAGTGAAATATCATCATGAATTTAACTTAGCATCATGTTGTTTCTAAACCCTGACTCATTTCTTATCACAAAAATACTACTGGGATCTCAGACTATTATGAAAGCCACAGCAGCCTGACATCCAAAAAGCATCTCAAAGTTCAAAGTTCATCACCATGTACAACCCTGAGATTCATTTTCTTACAGGCATGCTCAATCAATTCATAATAGAATCAATGAAAGACTGCTCCAACTTAGGGGTTCAATTAGTGTGTAAAAGACAACAAACTGTGCAAATGCAAAAATAAAGAAATTATAATAATAAATGAATAAGCAATAAATATTGAGAACATGAGATGGAGTCCTTGAAAGTGAGTCCATCAGTTGTGGGAACATTTCAATGATGGGGCAAGTGAAGTTGAGTGAAGTTATGCTCTTTGATTCAAGAGCCTGGTGGTTGAGGGGTAATAACTGTTCCTGAACTCTCCCCATACCAGCTCAGGTTGTAATCTCTCTTTAGTGATTTTCCCACATAAATGTGGTGGCAAGAACTCATCCCACAGGCTCTTGACTGAAGGTCAATCCGTCCTGAGTGCTAGAGTCACTGACCAAGACATTAGTTCCCCTTTCAGGGAGGAAAGGTCCATATTTCATACATTCTTCCATACGTCCTTATGACATAGAAATAGGCTGTTGGACCCATTGAGACCATACTTGGTCACAAAATAGCCCAATTCTCCCTCTGAGTTTTTTCTATAATCTATTCTTCCCAGGTTCCCATCTAGCTGCTAGGTTCCTAGCTGTGTCTCTGATATGAAACAAGTGAAGCCATAGGTTGGTTTGAAAGTTATATCTTTCCCAAAGGAGAATGTAACTCACGCAGTACCGTGCACGCATGTATATAGCCAGGCTTTTGCATCGTGCTGTATTTGTCCATGTGGAGCAGAGAGTGCAGACACACACAGTTCTGAGACACC
This sequence comes from Hemitrygon akajei, assembly GCF_048418815.1. Taxonomy (NCBI): domain Eukaryota; kingdom Metazoa; phylum Chordata; class Chondrichthyes; order Myliobatiformes; family Dasyatidae; genus Hemitrygon; species Hemitrygon akajei. Next base: position 69,440,199 of record NC_133131.1, read on the forward strand.
AGGCAAGGTCATTTGATTCCAAACATTTGGCTTATTGTTCATTACAGAACGTCTCTCTGGTGCTTCCCAATCCCTCCCCTCTCCCTTCTCCTTTTCCCAACCATTATTCCCTTCTTCCTGCCCCCTTCCCACTCTCAGCCCACAATGGAGACCCATATCAGAACCAGGTTTATCATCACTCACATATGTCATGAAATTTGTTTTCAGCAGCAGTACAGTGCAATACGTAAAATTACTACAGTACTGTGCAAAAGTCTTCGGCACTCCAGCTATATATATGTACCTAAGATTTTTGCACAAAGTACATTTGCAAGCATCTCCTGGAAGAAGGATTCCCTGTTACGATCAGCTGAACATACTGTTGCTTATGTTCAGGCAGAAACCAAAAGCTGCTCTCCCAGTGATGGGGAACAGCAACTTCATTATAGAGGAGTGATGTCACTGAGGCTGAGTGATAAAGAAGGTGTCACACCTGAGAATAAACATGCTGCTGAATTCAACCATACCTCCTTCATGGGGCCATTGTGCGTTGCTGTAGGGTATTGAAGGACTGAGCTTTTGCCCACGCACCACAGTAACGTGTCTCCCACCTGCTGCTTGCACAGTGAATAATGGCATTGCCCAGATCTTGCTAACCCTGCTTATTTGTGCAAAAGATGCCTCGATTTATTTCTTTCATTTAATGGAACTTCATTGCCGAAGGGTCTGTGGTTGAGGATGAGGAAGACGAGAACGAGGAGGAGGAAGAGGTGTTAGAGGTGACCACAAATCGTGCTAAAAAGAAATCGCCAAGGGAGAAAAAAGCTAAACAGAAAGGTCAGGCATTCAACTGGCATTATGTTTAAAGTGTGTGTTTGTCCATCTGTCTGTGTATATCTATCGTCGTATGTGGCTTGTATGGAAGCATGCTGTATGTGTAAGTGTGAGCAATGTGAGGGATTTACCTGGCAGGTTTACAGATGGGAGCTCAAGTTAAGCTAATATCAGTGTGACTGCATATGTCATTTGGCCAACGTGTAAACCTGAGTGTGCTGTTTACTTGCTCAGTGAAATCCTTAGCTGGTGGATCACGTAGTGTAGAACCACTTGGGCACAATGGTTTCAGCTGGTGAATCTGGTGTCAAGACTGACAAGACTGTGTCCTGTGGGATGTGAGGCTTGGCAATCCTGACTGCACTCAGAAGTCCTGATAAGGAGAGGCACGCATGAATTGTGTGAACATGCTAACTACACATTCTGATCAACATCTATTGAATGTGGTTGAACCTTCTAAGTTCAACCTTGGTGATATTATCATTTTTAAATCCGAAATATGAAAGAAGAAAGCAAAGCAAGAAACTACACATTTGGTGTCCAAATCCAACAGCAAAGCTGTTCATCCCTCCTCAGCAGCTGTCACATGGTGAAAATTAGTCTTCATTGGAATAAATTTCAGAACCACATACCAATGTTACGGAAGCAGGGGATGCATTTCCGGCAAACTTATTTGAATGGAGAATTTAACCTGCATCACGCATCACTTAACCAATTCTAGATCCAGCACAAAGGGTCACGTGTACTCTTGCATGCACACAGATATTTAAATAGACACTGAGGCATGGAAAAATGTAGACACTTACACGAATCGACAGATATTCTCGCTGTGCACACTGACACAGCACAGATCCATGGCAGACACCATCTACACTACACTGATCTTCACGAAGAAGGGCAGTTTATATTGACCAAGGCTACCTTCCTAACTTGGTGTCTACATCAGACCCTGAACAACTGATGCCAGGTCTTAATCAGAAGCTTTGCGTGGCTTTTTGTTCCAGATTTTCTTGTTTTTCAACCTGTTTATTTTTCCAAGCTTTCTCTTGTAATTATCCTGAGAAATCTGACAAAAGCAGTTCTAACAATTTGTAATTGTGCTAATAATTTGCAGATCTGATTCCATCTTTATCCACATTATTTACTATGAAAGGATTAAGAAAAAACCCTATTTCTTCTCAGATTCTTTGAGTCCAAAATCTATTACTTCAGTTTGGTAATGAGGGAGCACTGAATTACCTGAAGTCCAAAGTTTTGAATTTAAGCAAGGCTCTTGGGTAAAATTAAAAGGGTTCCATGACACTATTTTAAAGAAAAACAGAAAGGGAGTTTTCCAGTGCCCTGGGTATCCTTCAATTAGGATCCACTAAAACAAATTATGTGATGATCGACTTATAGTTGATGCCTCCCTGTGCAGATTTCCCATTTAGGCAACTTACTTACATGAAAACAACACCAAAATGTAAGTGCTTCAAGAAGAAAATTCTACATTTGTCCATTAGTTGCCTCTCTCTTTTCTTTTATCATGGTGACTATTTTTTGTTGCTTGAAAGGATGTGAAGCTGATACATTGCAAATGTTTGTATTGATGCTACATTTCCTGTCTCAGAGACACTTTCCTGAGTCCCGTGCAAGTATCTGTTCTTTTCTTGTCCTGTCCTGTTTGAAGCAACGAGAGATGATACCACTGAAATACATAAAACTAATGGCTGCAGCAGGTTGAGATCTGAGGCCTCAAGCAGCTGAGATCTTTGTCTTTGAACCAGGGTATCAATCATTGGGATAGAGGGTAGAAAAAAGTTTTCTTCACCCAGAGGATGAATCTTCAGAAACCTTTACCCAAGAGGGCAGTGCATACTCAGAGTATATTCAGGACAGAGATTAATAGAATAAGTGATGAGAAATTGTTTTTTTGGCAACATTCAGAGACTAGTGAGGAAATCGAGGGACATGGGAAGAGGTGCTGGGTAAAATGTTAGCCACAATTTTGTTGAACATGAGTACAATCACGCGAGGTTAGATAGCTTACACCTGCTTCTACCTGTTATGTTCTGATATTCTATTTCTCTGTCTCACTGGCTTCACTTCATTACGCTTCCTCCGAATGCATCCCTCACCAACTACCACTCAGAGCCAGACAAAGATGAGCCTGAGTCCAAGACCAGAGCAAAATCCAGCAAAACCCCAAGAAAGGATCCAACTTTAACGTTTCAGGCAGGTGCTGAGAAGAAAGCTAGAAGCAAAAAGAAAGGTCAGCTTCATTTCCCCTGTCAATCTTTCTTCCATTCAATATCAGATCATTCTTATGCTGCTGTCTGAGGTTGCAATTGGTATGACACTCACCGTGTGGCTGGGAGTAGGGGATGGTGTTGGATTTGGGGAGAGAGGGAAGAGGGTTGGTGGGCAATCAGAGGTTATGATAGAATTAACAATGAGAAATCATTTTAATCAGCATCAGATTTAGGAACTATAGAGCTTAGATTTAGGATAACTGGCAATAGAGAGATTAAGATAAATTTAGTCAAAGGTCAACTGGTTAACCCATCAGTAAAGGAAACTGGTGCGTTCTATCTCTATCACCATCTGCCCTAAGTACAGGGTGCATATCAGGGCTACTAACATTCCACTTGAGAAAGAGTTCAGGAAGCAGAATGAACTCAGAACGATTATGATCAGGGTCCCAACCTGGGGTCCATGGGCCCCTTGGATAATGGCGTTACAAAGGTTGGGAACCCCTGTATTAGGTCGTTTTAACTCTGGATGGTCAGTATAACATCACTAGGTTTTAATTAGGCAGTGCAATCAATGTTGCTCAGAATTTCCTGATGTATCTAAATAATCTTTAGGCCCTGAATGATTTATATGCCTCCATCTTTTGATTCATTCTTTTAATCTTTCCCTTCTTTCCTTCTGTGTCTTCTGTCCTTCCACTGCCCAGAGTCGCAGTCAGAACAGTTTGACAGTGAGGATTCAGAACGCAATCCAAAAGTCACGAAGGTGAAGAAGAAGAAGAAGAACACGGCCAGCATGTTCCAGGCTGGAGGAGTTGCTAACAAGGAGAAAAAGAGCAAGAAGAAAGGTTGCACCATGTTCAGTCGCTCCAGCCCCTCGCTTCATGAAATATCACTAGCCTCCCCTCGACATCCTCCTCCCTTCCCTCAGCACCACGCTCCCATAATAGGTTAGGTTGTCTCAGTGTTAGAGGCACAGACTGGACAAATTCCTAGGAATACTGGTCCATATGTGTGTCAGGCATAACGTGACCTCTCATAGCATCGTCCTGTGGTGGGGGTGACAGGTGCTGGGGTGTAGCTTTCGGTTGTTTCAGTGATGGTGAATCGAGGAAAGAAGCAGGCGGCGTGGGGATGTGTGCAATTGGAATTCAGGATCAGAATCGGGTTTATTATCACTGACATTCAGTATGCCATAATATCTGTTGATGTGTGGTAGCAGTATAGCGCAAGACACCACCATTGTCATTGTGTCATATAATGCGAGCAATCGTGGTAGTGGTCTGCCATTGCCTTCTTCTGGACGGTGTCATTACAAGACAGGTGACTCCCGCCATTATCAATACTCCTTAGAGATAGTCTGCCTGGTGTCAGTGGTCACAAAACCAGGACTTGAGATTTGCACCAGCTGCTCATACAACCCTCCACCACCTAGTGAAAGACATAAAAATTACCGTACTATAAATTACAGTAAAAAATATATAGATAGATAAATAGAGAGAGAGAAGTGCAAAGAGAGAGCAAAGATGATGAGGTTCATGGAGCATTCAGAAATCTGATACCAGAGGGGAAGAGGTTATTTCTGAAATGTTGAGTGCCGTGCCTCCAGTTTCCTGTATCTCCTTGCTGATAGTAATAATGTAAAGAGGGCATGTCCTGGAAGGTGAGGGTCCTTCTCTAGTTTCTGCTTCATTCTTCATTCCTGGCCAATAGCAGCAAGTCGATCTTGACAGCTTTTGCTTGAACAGGCGTGAAACATTTGCAATTGCCTGCATTAGAACTGTACTCTTCCATGCCTTTGCCAAAAGTGTCTGTCTAAAAGCCTTTTAAACATCATAATTGTATCTGATTCCACCTCTTCCTCTGACAGCTAGTTCCAGATTTCAGTTCCTCTCTGTGTAAAAATAAGTTGTGTAAAATTTTCCTTCAAAACTCCTACCTGTAGTTTTTGATCCCACTGCAATAGGACAAAGGTCCTGCCTATCTCCCTAATCTATAGTACTGTGTAAAAGTCTTAGGTGAGATAAGTATCCAGCAAGTTTCTTCTTCCTCTTTATTTTTTTATTCTTTGTCTGTTGGGGCTCAGTTAACACAGTGACAGAGGCTCCAGGGGCTGTGATTTGTTCTGTGTGTGAGACCCCCGGCCTCCCGCACCAGGTGCCCCGACTGCAGCTCCTCAGAGAACGTGTTAAAGAACTGGAGCTGCAACTCGACGACCTTCAGCTCATACGGGAGAGTGGGGAAGTGACGGGAGACACAGGGAGGTAGTTGCAGGAGGCAGGTAACTGGGTGGCCGTCAGGAGAAGGAAGGGAAATGGGAAGGCAGTGCAGAGTGCCCCTGTGGCCATTGCCCTCAGTAATATCTATAGCACTTTGGATTCTGTTGAGGGGGTGACCTGCCAAGGGAGAGCCACAGCAACCAGGTCTCTGACACTGAGTCTGACACCGTTGCTCGGGAGAGCAGAGAGGTGAGGAGGCTCCATGCTCAGAGGAACGGAGATGAGATACTGTGGACATGATAGGGACACCTGGCTGGTATGCTGCCTCGCAGGTGCCAGGGTCAGGGATGTCTACGGCATTCTAACGGGGGCATTAGAAGTCTTGGTACATAATGTAGGTAGGAAAGATGAAGAGGTCCGGAAGAGAGATTTTGGGGAACTCAGTAGAAAGCTGATATACAGAACCTCCAGGCCCATGTGATATGCCAGTGAGGGTAAAAACAGGGTGATCTGGCTGAGGAACTGGTGCAGGGGGCAGGAGTTCTGGATCATTGGGATCTCTTCTAGGGAAGGTATGACCTGTACAAAAGGGACGGGTTACACCTGAACCCGAGGGGACCAATATGCTTGTGGACAAGTTTGCTTGACAAGGATTTAAACTAACTCGGCACGGGGGTGGGAACCGGAATGATAGTGCTGAGGATAAGGTAGTTGGTTTACAAACGAAGGCAATGTGTAGTGAGACTTCTCAAAAGGAGAGGCCTATGATGGGGCAAAATTGTTTCAACAGGATGAGTTGCAATGTAAGGCAAAATCAAAAAGGGTGATGAATGCAGGACTGAAGGTGTTATATTTGAATGCACACAGTGAATGGAATAAGGTAGATGAACTTGCAGCGCAGCTCCAAATTGGCATGTATGACATTGTGGGCATCACTGAATCATGGCTGAGAAAAGATTATAACTGGGAGCCTAACCATATAACAATTACAGCACGGAAACAGGCCATCTCGGCCCTTCTAGTCCGTGCCGAACGCTTACTCTCACCTAGTCCCACCAACCTGCACTCAGCCCATAACCCTCCATTCCTTTCCTGTCCACATACCTATCCAATTTTACTTTAAATGACAATACCAAACCTGCCTCTACCAATTCTACTGGAAGCTCGTTCCACACAGCTACCACTCTCTGAGTAAAGAAATTCACCCTCATGTTACCCCTAAACTTTTGCCCCCTAACACTCAAATCATGTCCTCTTGTTTGAATCTCCCCTACTCTCAATGGAAAAAGCCTATCCACGTCAACTCTACCTATCCCCCTCTTAATTTTAAATACCTCTATCAAGTCCCCCCTCAACCTTCTACTCTCCAAAGAATAAAGACCTAACTTGTTCAACCTTTCCCTGTAACTTAGGTGCTGAAACCCAGCTAACATTCTAGTAAATCTCCTCTGTACTCTCTCTATTTTGTTGACATCTTTCCTATAATTTGGTGACCAGAACTGTACACAATACTCCAAATTCAGCCTCACCAATGCCTTGTACAACTTTAATATTACATCCCAACTCCTACAATCAATGCACTGATTTATAAAGGCCAGCATACCAAAAGCTTTCTTCACCACCCTACCCACATGAGATTCCACCTTCAGGGAACTATGCACCATTATTCCTAGATCACTCTGTTCTACTGCATTCTTCAATGTCCTACCATTTACCATGTATGTCCTATTTGGATTATTCCTACCAAAATGTAGCACCTCACACTTATCAGCATTAAACTCCATCTGCCATCGTTCAGCCCACTCTTCTAACTGGCCTAAATCTCTCTGCAAGCTTTGAAAACCTACTTCATTATCCACAACGCCACCCATCTTAGTACCATTTGCCAAAAGATACACATTGTCTTGAAAGGACAGACAGGAAGGCAGAGGGGGTGGGGTGATTCTGATGGTAAAAAATGAAATCATACCATTAAAAAGGAAGGTGTTGAATCATTATGGGTAGAGCTAAAGAACTGCAAGGGTAAAAAGACCCTGATGAGGATTATACACAGACCAACAAACAGTAGTAAAGACGTGGTCTACAAATTACAATGGAAGATAGAAAATGCATGCTAAAATGGCAATGTCACAATAGTCACAAGGGTCTTTAATATGCAACTAGATTGGAAAAATCAGGTTGCTGTGGGATCCCAAGAGGGGGAGCTTCTGGAGTTTCTAGTGTGCCCATGAGATGGCTATTTAGAGCAGCTGGTGGTTGAGCCCACTAAGGGATCAGCTATTTTGGACTGGGTGTTGAGCAATGAACCAGAATTGATCAGAGAGCTTAAGGTAAGGGAACCCTTAGGGGAAGTGATCATGATATGATTGAATCCACCCTGAAAATTGAGAAGCTAAAGTAAGATATATCAGTATTGCAGTGTAGTAAAGGGAATTGCAGAGGTATGAGTGAGGAGTTGGCCAGAATTGATTGGGAAAGAACATTGGCAGGGATGACAGGAGAATAGTAATGGCTGGAATTTCTGGAATCAACATCACAAAGAGGAAGGGAGTATTCTAAAGGCAGGATGACACAACCGTGGCTGACAAGAGAAGTCAAAGTCAGTATAAAAGCCAAAGAGAGGGCATATAATAGAGCAAAAATGAGTGGGAAGTTTGAAAATTAGGAAGCTTTTAAAAACCAACAGAAAGCTACTAGAAAAGTCATTAAGATGGTTAAGATGGAATACTAAAGAAAGCTAGCCAATAATATTAAAGAGGACACCAAAAGTTTCTTCAGATACATAAAAAGTAAAAGAAAGTCGAGAGTAGATATTTGTAATCAGGGACAAGGAAGTGGTGGACAAATTGAATAAGTATTTTGCATCAGTCTTCACTGTGATGGACACTAGCAGTATTGCCTGATGTTCAAGAACGTAAGGGAGCAGAAATGTGTGAAGTTGTCATTACTAGGAAGAAGGTTCTTGGGAAACTGAAAGGTCTGAAGATTAATAAGTCAGATGGTGTACACCCCAAGGTTCTGAAAGAGGTGGCTGAAGAGATTGTGAAACCATTAGTAATGATCTTTCAAGAATCAATTGATTCTGCAATGGCTCCAGAGAACTGGAAAATTGTAAATGTCACTCCACTCTTCAAGAAGGGAGAGAGGCAGAAGAAAGGAAATTATAGGCCAGTTAGGCTGACCTTAGTGGTTGAGATGATGTTGGAGTCAATTGTTAAGGATGTGGTTTCAGGGTACTTCGAGGCACATGATAAAATAGGCTGTAGTCAGCATCGTTTCCTTAAGGGGAAATCTCGCCTGACAAATCTGTTGGAATTCTTTGAAGAAGTAGCAAGCAGGATGGACAAAGGAGAATTGGTGGATGTTGTGTACTTGGATTTTCAGAAGGGCTTTTGACAAGCTGCCACATAAGTTAAGAGCCCATGGAATTACAGGAAAGTTACTAGCATGGATAAAGATTTGGACAATTGGCAGGAGGCAAACAATGGGAATAAAGGGAGCTTTTTCTGGTTGGTTCCATAGGTGTTGGGACCGATTCTTTTTACATTGCATGTTAATGATTTGGATGACGTAATAGATGGTTTTGTGACCAGGTTTCTGTACGGTATGAAGATAGGTGGAGGGGCAGGTAGTTTTGATAAAACAGACAGGCTAAAGAAGAACTTGAACAGATTGGGAGAATAGGCAAAGAAGTGGTAGATGGAATACAGTGTTGGGAAGTGTATGGTCACGCACATTGGTGGAAGAAATAAAAGGGTACACTATTTTCTAAAATCTGAGGTGCAAAGGGACTTGGGAGTCCTCATGAAGGATTCCCTAAAGGTTAATTTGCAGGTTGAGTTGGTGGTGAGGATGTTAGCATTCATTTTGAGAGGACTAGAATATAAAAGCAAGGTTGAAATGTTGAGGTTTTATGTAACTTATTTGGGATACTGTGAGCAGTTTTGGGCCACCTATCTAAGAAACAATGTGTTGACATTGGAGAGGCTCAAAGGAAGTTCATGAAAATGATTCCAGGATTGTAAGGCTTGTCATATATGGTTCCGGACCCCTACTCACTGGAATTCAGAAGATTGAGGGGTGACCTCATTGAAACCTATCAAATGTTTAAAAGCCCCGAAAGAGTGGATGTGGTGAGGATGTTTCCTATGGTGGGGAGTCTAAGACCAGAGGACACAGCCTCACAATAGAGGAATGTCTTTTTAGAATGGAGATGAGGAATTTATTTAGCCAGAAAGTGGTGAATCTGTGGAATTTGTTGCCACAAGTGGCTATGGAGGCCAAGTCATTGGGCATATTTAAGGCAGAGGTTGATAGGTTCTTGATTAGTTAGGATATGAAGGAATACAGGGGAAGGCAGGAGGGAAAATGAATCAGACTTGATGGGCCAAATGGCCATATTCTGCTCCTATACTTTATGGTCTTGAGGTCTTGTTATGGGTGCCACCATCTGAGGCATTGTTTTTGGAAGGTGACTTCGATGGTGGGGAGGTTAGTGCCCATTGTGGACCTGGCTGAGTTTACAACGCTCTACAGCTTTTTCCAATCCAGTGCGCTGGCGACTCCTTACTAAATTGTACATCTATAGAAATTTACCAGAGTCTTCGGTGACATACCAGATCTTCTCAAACTCTGAATGAAGTTTTGTCACTGTCATGCCTTCTTTGTAATTGTATCAATATGTTAGGCCCAGGGTAGATCCTCAGAGATGTTGACACCCAGGAGCTTGAAACTGCTCACCCCTTTCCATTGCTGATCCCTCAATGAGGACTGCTGTACATTCCCTTGATGTCCCCTTCCTGAAGCCCACAATCAATTGCTTGTTCTTACTGATGTTGAGTGCAAGGTTGTTTTTGTGACACCACTCAACCAGCTGATTGATCTCACTCCTGTACACCTCCTCATCACTATCTAAAATTCTGCCGACAATGGCTGTGTCATCGACAAATTTATCGATGCTGTTTATGCTGTGCCAAGCCAGTCATAGGTGTACAGAGAGTAGAGCAGTGAGCTAAGCACACATCCTTGAGGTGCACCAGTGTTGACTGTCAGCAAGGAGATTTTATTTACGATCTCCACTGTCTGTAGGCAGTCAGGGCCAGTTGCAGATGAAGGTACAGAGGTCCAGATATTGAAGCTTACTGGTTAGTACTGGTTAAATTCTGAGCTGTAATCAATAAACAGCAGCCTTATGTAGGTATTGCTGTTGTCTGGGTGGTGCAAGGCCAAATGGAGAGCCAGAAATTGTATCCACCGTAGACCTGTTGTGGCACTAAGGAAGTGACAGCAGGTCGAGGTCCTTGCTTAGGCAGATGTTGATTCTAGCCATGACCAGCCTCCAAAAGCATTTCATCGCAGTAGATGTGAATACTATCAGCCAATAATCGATGCCTTCTGGTAAAGTAGTTCTTCCGGTAAAAAAAATTCCCTTTCCCTCCCTCCTTCTTCTATTCCCCAAACTGGCCAGTTAACTCTTCTCAATTGCCTATCACCACATCCTGGGTCCCCTCCTTCTTCCCTTTATCTTGTGGTCCTGTCTCCTCTCCTATCAGATTCATTCCTTTCTCGCCCTTTACCTTTCCCACCAACTTGGCTTCACCTATCACCTTCACGCTGTCCTCCTTCCCACCCCCCACCTTTTTATTCTGGCATCTGCCCCCCCCCCCCACCACTCCCAGACCTAAAGAAGGGTCTCGGCCTGAAATGTCGACAGTTTATTCATTTCCATAGCTGCTCCACCAGTACTTTGTGTATTTTGCTTCAGATCTCCAGTATCTGCAGAAATTCTCCTGTTTAGACTAGTCGTTGAGACAGCCCACCCCACTGGTATGATTCTTCCACTTTTGAAGCTGGTAGAAACCTCAGGCCACAACAGTGAGACTTTGAAGATGTCCTTAAACTTTCCAGCCAGTTGGTTGGCGCAGGTTTTCAGTGCCCTACAAGGTACACCATTAAGCCCTGACCCTTCTGAAAAGATGTTCTGGCGTCAGCCTCCAAGACAGAGATGACAGGGTCAGCAGATGATGCACTGATTCACACAGGGGAAGTTTTATTCTCTCTTTCAAAACTTGCATAAATGGCATTGAGCTCATCTGGGAGTGAAGCATCACAGCCAATAATGATGTCTGCGTAAGGGATTGTGTGATGGATAGTCAAGGAAAGGCAGGTGTGGAAATTCACAAAGCAAGCAAAATCAAGTTCCCTAAGAAGTAATACAGGTGTCCCCCTCTTCACAAAGGTAGAGCGTTCCTATGGAACCTTTCTTAAGCCAAAATGACGTAAAGCGAAGAGCCGTTAATTTATATGGGAAAAATTTTCGCAAAAGCGAAAATCCTCTTTGTAATGCAAAAACAAGTTACTAATGTAGGTCTTTTGTAGAAGTGAAGTGGTGTAAAGCGAACATTTGTAAAGCGGGGGATACCTGTATCACACATGATTTACTGTGGCAGACAGCTCAATAATGATCATTAGTTCGCAGGAATGTAACCATAGTAACCTGAGGTCTGCCTGTCTGCTAACCTACCGCTATTGCTGCAGTGTTAAGTTGTTCCAAGCCAGACAATGTTACAACTATGAAGTCCCCAGTCCTGTATATTAATCCCTCCATGGTCTCAATCATCTCTTTTTCTGCACCACTCCTATGGCACTGTAATGTGCCCAGTCACTTCACTCTGAGTCCAAACTCCTTTGCTGCTGAGATCTCATGTTCTGGACTCTGTCCCTCAGTCTTCCACTTCCATAGTGCAAATCCTACAAAGATCTTAGTGTCAATGTCCAAGTTCCTTCTGATTAACAACTGCAGCAGCACGACAGGGTTTTAGCAGAATCAGGTTTAATATCAATAGCATCTGTCATGAAACTTCTTGCTATGTGGCAGCAGTGCATTGCAATACATAATAATAAAAACTAAATTACAATAACATTTATAGATATTAAAAAGTTAAATTAATTAAGTAGTGCAAAAAGAGAGAGAAAAGTAGTGAAGTAGCATTTATGGAAAATAGTACAGTCGACATTTTGGGCTGAGACCCTCCGTCCTGCCGAAGGGTCTTGGCCTGAAACGTCGACTTTTTCTTCCATAGATGCTGCCCGGCCTGCTGATTTCCTCCAGCATTTTGTGCGTGTTGCTCGGATTTCCAGCATCTGTGGACTTCCTCTTGCTAATGAGGTAGTGTTCATGGGTTCAATGTCCATTCAGAAATCTGATGGCAGAGAGAAAGAAGCTGTTCCTGAATCATTGAGTGTGCGTCTTCGGGCTTCTGTTCCTCCTCCCGGATGATAGTCATGAGAAGAGGGCATGTCCTTCATACCAGGGGGGCTGGTGCCCACGATAGAGCTGACTGCGTTTGCAGCTTTCTGTAGCTTTTCTCATCCTATGAGAGGTATCCACCCCTCATACCACGTGGTGATACAGACATTTAGAATGCTCTCCATGGTACATTCGCGAGTGTCATTGATTAAAGGTAGAACTAATGTCATTATTATGGGCCATAAATTACTTTTCTTTAACCAGTTGTTCTGTGGAAAGCTGCCGTCTAACTGTAACAAAGTAAGTGACCTGTTCCTGTCTCCTGTGCTTGCAGTTTCCAGAAACTAGGCTTCCATTTCTTGGAATAATGAAAGATAATGAGGTCATTTGATTGCTTTGTAGGATATTGTGAAGGATAGGTGATGTAATTAGAGACCTTCCTGGCATGAGAGCCTAAACTAAGATTAAACATTAGAGGGAAACTTATCAGCAGTAAAGTTAAGAAATATTTCCATCTGCAAAGCATGGCAGAGTTAGGGAACTCTCTTCCAATAAAAAAACTTTCTGATTGGTCAATTGTCAACTTTGATTTCAACTTAGATTAACTTGTGGTAATTGGGTGTATGGTGTAATCCACAGAACATCATTGGATGGTAGAACAGATTTGAGGGGCAGAGTGGTCTCCTCCTATCCCCAAATGCCCAGATCAGTACTGCTGTACACAACACAAGCACCTGGTTGAATTGCTTTCTGCTTGTGAATAACTATACATGTTTGCTCCAACAGAATCTGAAGATGAAGAAAACGAAATCTCCCAAAGGAACAGCAACAGAAAGGGAAAATATGCAAAGAAGAAATTCAGTTCTGTAAGTTTACTTTACTGCAGTCCAGGCACTGTCCATCATGTGGTAATCTAATTTCCAAGTCACTGGATGACAACTGGCGATAGATTGAATGTGGAACTGGTACTGTTGCCAGAGACACGGTCTGAGGCCAAGCCATGTGGGAGATAGGAAATGGAAGAAGATGAGAATGTGTGTCAATGTAAAATTGGACTACAATAGATGGGAATGCCTACAAAACATCCTGGGATGGAAAAGAATTAAGGAAAGGAACAGGCTGTTGTTGCATCAGAGCTTATCTATCAGGTATCATTCAAAAGCCCCTGACAAGGAGTTTGATGTTGAGAAAGGACACGAGTTGAGATGTAGCACTGGACATTAGGATTGAGTATTACCTTGATATCAGGTAGATAGATAGATAGATAGATAGATAGATAGATAGATACTTTATTCATCCCCATGGGGAAATTCCAACTTTTTTCCAATGTCCCATACACTTGTTGTAGCAAAACTAATTACATACAATACTTAACTCAGTAAAAAAAATATGATATGCATCTAAATCACTATCTCAAAGCATTAATAATAGCTTTTAAAAAGTTCTTAAGTCCTGGCGGTAGAATTGTAAAGCCTAATGGCATTGGGGAGTATTGACCTCTTCATCCTGTCTGAGGAGCATTGCATCGATAGTAACCTGTCGCTGAAACTGCTTCTCTGTCTCTGGATGGTGCTATGTAGAGGATGTTCAGAGTTATCCATAATTGACCGTAGCCTACTCAGCGCCCTTCGCTCAGCTACCGATGTTAAACTCTCCAGTACTTTGCCCACGACAGAGCCCGCCTTCCTTACCAGCTTATTAAGACGTGAGGCGTCCCTCTTCTTAATGCTTCCTCCCCAACACGCCACCACAAAGAAGAGGGCGCTCTCCACAACTGACCTATAGAACATCTTCAGCATCTCACCACAGACATTGAATGATGCCAACCTTCTTAGGAAGTACAGTCGCCTCTGTGCCTTCCTGCACAAGGCATCTGTGTTGGCAGTCCAGTCTAGCTTCTCGTCTAACTGTACTCCCAGATACTTGTAGGTCTTAACCTGCTCCACACATTCTCCATTAATGATCACTGGCTCCATATGAGGCCTAGATCTCCTAAAGTCCACCACCATCTCCTTGGTCTTGGTGATATTGAGACGCAGGTAGTTTGAGTTGCACCATATCACAAAGTCTTGTATCAGTTTCCTATACTCCTCCTCCTGTCCATTCCTGACACACCCCACTATGGCCGTGTCATCAGCGAACTTCTGCACATGGCAGGACTCCGAGTTATATTGGAAGTCTGATGTGTACAGGGTGAACAGGACCGGAGAGAGTACGGTTCCCTGCGGCGCCCCTGTGTTGCTGACCACCATGTTCTGTGATCTATATGCTTCCACTTTGATTTGCTGTGGGCAGTTTACAAGGGAAGCATAAATCTTTTCCAGACAGAAACAATTAAGGATAGGCAAATAAAATGGAGCAGATTAGTTATCCACACCGTCCCTTACATATCAAAGCCTGTAAAGATCTCTTTGGACCGGTGCAAGGAACTGGGGAGCATTGGGCTCTGAGGTTTTTAGAGTATCAGAGTTGGTTAATTGTTTAATAACAGTTACTAATTGTTTAGAGGCCCTTGTGTTTTTCTCTGGCAATTCACTCTTTCGAATGCAGCCTCCTGGTGCCTTTTGTTTAGGCTGGTTAAGTTTGTTTTGATAGGCTCAGGGATTCTGTGTTGCTTGTATTACTTCAGCGGAGGTCTGATTAGTGCTAATCACCGGGTCCTAGATTTGAGAGTGTTACGTCTCGTGGTGTTGCTCAGCTGAGCCATCAATCTTCTGTTGGAATTTTTACGAATAAACCCTCATC
The DNA here is from genome assembly GCF_048418815.1 of Hemitrygon akajei. Classification (NCBI taxonomy): domain Eukaryota; kingdom Metazoa; phylum Chordata; class Chondrichthyes; order Myliobatiformes; family Dasyatidae; genus Hemitrygon; species Hemitrygon akajei. Next base: position 69,455,456 of record NC_133131.1, read on the forward strand.
ATTGTCTCTTCATCACAGTCTGACATTCATCTGCATTTGGGTTCCAATATTGCTAGCACACATCATGACAAAGTCCTCATAAAGCAATTAATTAGCAGTGCACCCACTCTGCGGCGAGTAATCAAATATAAAACTTTGCCTTGTGAAACACAGCAGCTGGTAGATTCATGAAGGAAGAAATACTTTATAAAATGACAATGGAATTAAAAGTTCCTGTTTTGGATCACTAAGGTAAGCTGACAAGAGTTAGGGTGGATGTTGAGACAGTTCACCGAGTGAAAGGGTCCTGCACAAGGAACAGTGACACAACAGCACTGCTAGCTTACAGAACAGATAACAGTGGTTGTTGCCCCTCCTCCCCCGATAATGAGGGTCTCCTCCAGGTGCCCCAGCTTCCTGCTGCATCCCAAAGATGTGTGAGTTGATTGGACACTGTAAGTCATCCCTAATGCTTGGATGAGTGGTAGGATGTGGAGGAGTTAATTGGAATGAGTGCAGGATTGGTGTAAACCAGAGGTTCCCAACCTTTTTTTATGCCATGGACCAATATCATTTAAGCAAGGAGCCCCACACCCCAGGTTAGAAACCCATGGAATGGAGAGTGAAAGACCCATCTCCTTGCTGCATGAACTAAGGTAGGGGGGTTGATGATTATTTAAAACTGAATTACACAGGACTTTCTTCTTGTGGAGAATTTGAAATCTCTGGAATTCTCTAACCCAGAATGCTGTGGAGTCTATGGAGGCATTTAAAGATGAGGAAGACAAGATTTTTGAAGGATCAGGTCATTGAGAACTATGGGGAACAGGTACATCCAAAGAATTGGGGCCTGAGGTAGATCAGACAAGATCACATTGAATGACAGGGCAGGTGGGGGTGAGCAGGGGGAGGTGGGGAGAGAAGGGGGACATAGTCTTGCCCCAGTGATCTTTCATTTTGTGTTCTTTCTGTGTCACAATATCTGGAACAACTTGGGTGGCGTAGTGCTAGAGCCCCCTCCCAGAGCAGAAAATATTCTGACTGGGAATCATTCATCTTCTGTTTGCAGGACAGTGTCACAACAAGGGTTGAGTCTCCGACTGTGGAAATCGATGACCTTGAGAAGTTTGTGTTGCAGCCTGCACCCCAGGGCACTACCATCAAATGCAGAGTCACCAGAGACAAAAAGGGCATGGACCGGGGCCTATATCCCACCTACTACCTGCATCTGGACACTGACGAGAACAAAAAGGTAGTGACCAAAGCTGGGAGTTGGAAGCTGCTGGCCGAACGAGATAGATCACAAAATCCAGTTTATGGTGGAAAGGTTTGTGCCTTTACCTCACTGACCTCGAGGATTGTTATCGGTCCATAGCCTCAGCTTTCTACAGTGTCAACATTTCTTTGTCTGCTGAAGAAAGTTGCTTTAGTGCAGACATGTGACATTTAGCAGAGCAAAGTGGAGGAGCTGGGCTATGCTGTGAGTGAGGAAAAGCCAAATTCAGTTTGCAGTCAGACATGACCTGTAAATAAATATATTTACATTCAGCCCATCAATTCTGCTCCACCATTCAATCATGGGCTGATCCAATTCTTCCAGTCATCCCCACTTTCCTGCCTTCTCCCCATACCTCTTGAAGTCCTGGCTAATCAAGAACCTATCCATCTCTGCCTTAAATGCACCCAATGACTTTGCCTCCACAGCCGCTTGTGGCAACAAATCCCACAGATTTACCACCCTCTGACTAAAGTAATTTCTCCGCAACTCTGTTCTAAGTAGATGTCCTTCAATCCTGAGGTCTTGCCCTCTTGTCCTAGACTCCCCTACCATGGGAAATAATTTCACCATATCTAATCTGTTCAGGCCTTTTAACATTTAGAATGTTTCTATGAACTCCAGTGAATCCAGCCCAAAAGCTGCCAGATGTTCCTCATACGGTAACCCTTTCATTCCTAGAATCATTCTCGTGAATTTTCTCTGAACCCTCTCTAATGTTAGTATATCCTTTCTGAAATAAGGAGCCCAAAACTGCACACAATACTCCATGTGTGGTCTCACGAGTGCCTTATAGAGCCTCAACATCACATCCCTGCTCTTATATTCTATACCTCTAGAAATGAATGCCGGCGTTGCATTCACCTTCTTCACCACTGACACAACCTGGTGGTTAACCTTTAGGGAATCCTGCAACAAGGACTCCCAAGTCCCTTTGCATCTCTGCATTTTGAATTCTCTCTCCATCTAAATAATAGTCTGCCCGTTTATTTCTTCCACCAAAGTGCATGACCACACACTTTCCAACATTGTATTTCATTTGCCACTTCTTTGCCCATTTCCCTAAACTATCTAAGCCTCTCTGCAGGCTCTCTGTTTCCTCAACACTACCCGTTCCTCCACCTGTCTTTGTATCATCAGCAAATTTAGCCACAAATCCATTAATCCCATAGTCCAAATCATTGATATACATCGTAAAAAGCAGCGGTCCCAACACCAACCCCTGTGGAACTCCACTGGTAACCAGCAGTCAGCCTGAATAGGATCCCTTTATTCCCACTCTCTGTTTTCTGCCAACCAGCCAATGCTCCACCGTTGGTTCCACTGCTACAAAAATAAATTTAAAGGAATCAATCACAAACGAAGAAGGTTCTAAAAAGTGGCCCAGATTTCCAAGCAGACCCTCGGCTCCTCAGCACAGAGCTTCAGACTGAGCCTCCAGCAAGGAGCTCCACATGGAGGATCACATCGGAGCTCCATGCACAGTCTCAGCACAGAGCTTACACTGAGCCTCCAGCATGGAGCTCCACATGGAGGATCACATCGGAGCTCCATGCACAGTCTCAGCACAGAGCTTACACTGAGTCTCCAGCAAGGAGCTCCACATGGAGGATCACATCGGAGCTCCATGCACAGTCTCAGCACAGAGCTTACACTGAGTCTCCAGCAAGGAGCTCCACATGGAGGATCACATCGGAGCTCCATGCACAGTCTCAGCACAGAGCTTACACTGAGTCTCCAGCAAGGAGCTCCAAACTGAGCATTACCTCAAGTACCCTCACCACAGAGCTCCACACATCTCCTCAACAGGTAACTCCACACATCTCCTCAACAGGTAACTCCACACAGAACTCCACACATCTCCTCAACCGGTAACTCCACACAGAACTCCACACATCTCAACCGGTAACTCCACACAGAACTCCACACATCTCCTCAACAGGTAACTCCACACAGAACTCCACACTTCTCAACCGGTAACTCCACACAGAACTCCACACATCTCCTCAACAGGTAACTCCACACAGAACTCCACACTTCTCAACCGGTAACTCCACACAGAACTCCACACTTCTCAACAGGTAACTCCACACATCTCCTCAAAGGTAACTCCACACATCTTCTCAACAGGTACCTTCACACAGAGCTCCACACTTCTCCTCAAAAGGTAACTCCACTGTGGAATGAGAAAGGTATGACCATGTTAATGGGATTTTATTATAGACCACCCAAGAGTCTGTGGATTTAGAGGAGCAAATTTGTAGAGACATCACAGAGTGGTGCAAGAAACCCAAGACTGTGATAGTAGGTGATTATAACTTTCCACATATTGACAGAGACACTCATACTGTAAAACAATTAGATGGGATAGAGTTTGTCAAATATGTTCAGGAAAGTTTCCTTAATCAGTACATAGAGGTCCCAACTAGAGAGAGTGTGATACTGGATCTCCTATTAGGGAATGAGACAGCAGGTGACAGGTTTGTGTAGGGGAACATTTTACATTTAGTGATCTTTATGTCATTAGTTTCAAGTTAATTGTGGAAAAGAATAGGTCTGGTCCTTGGGTTGACATTCTAAAGTGGAGAAATGGCCTCAGAAGGTAACTGGGAAGTGTGGTTTGGGACAGGCAGTTCTCTGGCAAAGGGGTACTCAGTAAGTGGGAGGCCTACAAGAGTACAGAGTTTGTATGCTCCTGTCAGAATAAAAATCAAGGATAACAGGTTTATGAAACCTGAGAGATATTGAGGCCCTTCTTTAGAAAAGGGAGGTGCATGACAGGTACAGGCAAAGCTGGAACAAATGAGGTACTTGAGGAGTAGGAGAAATGCAGGAGAACACTGAGGAAAGAAGTCAGGAAGGCTGAGAAATGTCACGGGGTTGCTCTGACTGACAAGGTGAAGGAAAATCTTAAGGGATTCTATAGATATGTTAAGAAGAAAAGGATAGCAAGGGACAAAATTAGTCCTCTTGAAGACCAGAGTGGTCATCTATGCAAGAAGCTGTAAGAGATGGGGGAGACCTTCAATGGGTTTATTGCATCTGTATTTACTCAGAAGACAAGGCACAGTCTACAGATGTGAGGCAATGTAGCAGTGAGGTCATGGACCCGATACAGATTACAGAGGAGGAGGTGCTTGCTGCCTTGAAGCAAATTAGGGTGGAAAAATCCCCAGGGCCTGACAGGATGTTCCTTCGGACCCTGTGGGAAGCTGGTACAGCAATTGCTGGGGCCCTAGAAGAGTTATTTAAAACATCCTTAGTAATAAGTGAGGTGCCAGAGGATTGGAGGATAGCTAATGTTGTTCTGTTGTTTAAGAAAGTCTCTCAGAATAAGCCAGGAAATTATAGACCAGTGAGCCTGACATCAGCAGTGGGAAACGTATTGGAAGGTATTCTCAGAGACCGGATATACAGTTTAAGTATTTGGATAGAAAGGGACATTAGGGATAGTCAACATGTCTTGCTGCGTGGTAGATCGTGTCTCACCAGTCTTTTACAGTTTTTTGAGGAAGTTACCAGGAAAATTGATAAAGACAAGGCAGTGGATGTTGCCTACATGGATTTTAACAAGGCCTTTAACAAAGTCTGACATGGGAGATTGGTCAAGAAGTTCAAGATGAAGTAATAAATTGGATTATACATTGGTTTCATGGGAGAAGCCAGAGAGTGGGAGTAGAGGGTTGCCTCTCTGACTGGAGGCCTGTGACGAGTGGTGTGCCACAGAGATCAGTGCTGAGTCCATTACTGTTTGCCATCTATTTCAATGATCTGGATGATTATTTGGTAAACGGGATTGGCAAATTTGCGATTGACACCAAGATTGGGAGTGTAGTGGACAACAAAGAAAACTATCAAAGCTTCCAGTGGAATCCGGTCTACAGGAAGAATGGGCTGAACAACAGCAGGTGGTGTTTAATGCAGACAAGTGTGAGGTGTTGCACTTTGGGAGGACCACACAGGGTAGCTCTCACGTGGTGAGCAGCAGGGTGCTGAGGAATGTGGTAGAACAGAGAGATCTGGGAATACAGATCCATAATTCCTTGAAAGTGGTGTCATAGATAGCTGGATTGTAAAGAAAGCTTTTGTCACATTGGCCTTCATAAATCAATGTACTGAGTACAGGAGATGGGATGTCATGTTGAAATTATACAAGACATTGCTGAGGCCTAATTTGGAGTATTGTGTGCAGTTTTGGTCACCTACCTACAGGAAAGATGTCAATAAGATTGAAAGAATACAGAAAAGATTTACAAGGATGTTACCAGGACTCAAGGACCTGAGTTATAGGGAAAGGTCGAATAGGTGAGGGCTTAATTCCCTAGAGCGTAGGAGATTGAGGGCAGATTTGATAAAGGTATACAAAATTATGAGGGGTATAGATGGGTAAATGCAAGTAGGTTTTTTTCCACTGAGATTGGGTGAGTCTAGAACTAGAGAACATGGGTTAAGGGTGAAAGGTGAAATGTTTAAGAGGAACATGAAGGAGAACTTCACTCAGAGGGTAGTGAGAGTGTGGAACAAGCTGCCAATGCAAGTGCTGTATGCAGGGTTGATTGCAATACTTAAGAGAAATTTTGATAGGTACACAGCTGAGAGGAGCATAGAGGGCTATGGTCCGGGTCAGGCCAATGGGGTTAGGCAGATATGTGATGGGCTGAAGGGCCTGTTTTGATGCTATAGTATCCTATGACTCTGATTCCATACAGAACCCCAGAAAGTATCACCATGGCTGTCCACGCAAAAACTCAGAGCAGTTCTCCACGTAGAGTTCCAAACAGAGTTGAAGGCAATACTTCACAAAACATCACAAACCTCACAGAAATCAGCACAGGTCTCCATTCTCCCTGACTCAGCTCCAAAGCTCTCTCCTACTCGCTGAGGAGCAGGCCCCACAATAAGCCACTGGGCGCATCACTGGACTATAACTGATTGTAGTCGCGTCAGCATTATACATTACTTGAAGAGGATGCCCATTCGGCTTGTTGAGTTCTACCAAAAGTCACCCAGCTGATCCCACTCCCTTGTCCTCTCCCCAGCGCCGTGTAAAATCTTTCCTGTTATCAGTACTAGTGTGGCAGTAAATGTGCTTCTGCAGTGAAGACAGGTAACACTCAGAGCTCTCCGAAATGAAAATAGCAGTAAGCTTATCATTTGCTAATATCTTCCCCCAAATCTGCCTAAAAATGATGAGAAGCCACAAGTGGGGATAGATGAAATGGAGTGGTGGACCCATGGCGTTACTTTAGCAGTGGAGTTAGCCAGCAGGCCACAGCACATTCCCTGTAGGCTACAGCGTGAATGGCTCCGCAGTCTCCTCGCTGGGTCACTATGTACATTACAGTTGGATGTTTCTCTGTGCTGAAACCTGTGTTGAAGAGACTGGGCTTTTGAATCAGACATGATGCCATTGGCTGATCCCGTTTTTATCCGTGTTATTCTTTCATCGCAGGTTTTCTTACTAGCTGGAAGGAAGCGGAAAAAGAGCAAGACTTCCAACTACCTCATCTCAATAGATCCGACTGATCTATCCCGAGGGGGAGAAAACTTCATCGGGAAGCTCAGGTTGTGTCTCTTTCTGTTTGTCCTTCTCTGACTGCCAGTTGCACTGGTGTGGTGGATCACTGGGTGTGGCAGTTATCTGTTTTTCATAAGAAAGCTGGGACAAAAGGAAGCCAATTTGCCCCTTGTGCCTGTTCAGTCAGAACATGGTTTAAACCCACACCTCGTAACAGTTTTTGCTGTCTGACATCATTTAGTCCAAAGTTCCATGTTAACAACTGCCATCAGTGCAAAAGTTTCAGATATCTACCATGCTCAATGAAGAAGTGTTCCCCAGCTCTTCTCCTGAAAGGCATTGTCATCACCCTGGATTCAGAGCTAACAGGAACAGTTCCTCTGTCAACACCTTCCGTTCCTAAGTCACGCCTTAGCTTTGTAAATTTCAGGTAACATGACCTAATGCTCCACGATAATTTCTTGCAAGATATCCATTGGAGAGTAAGCCTCAATGTAATGGACACAAGCTGCTGATGCCACCATTTCCCATTCAATATTTCTTATGTTTGTCAAACAGGGTGTGTTGTTCAAATATTGAGTCACAGACGAGGGGAGATGTTAACTGAAAGCATGTAGACAGGAAATTCACTTCAATCGCTGTATAGATGACATGATTTTCAGATGAAGATGGAACTGAGGTAGTTGAAACATCAGCTAAAGGTAAAAACGTCCCAGGATATCCTAGTGGTGAATGACCTGCCCTCACTGCTTGCCTGTCAACCAAGGGTGTTCCTGCCTCCAGCAGATCCCCAGTGGGAATGAAGCCAGCTCCGGACTGATAGAACACTGCAGCACAAGAACAAGCTGTTTGGCCCATCTAGTCCATGCCAAACCGTTAATCTGCCTAATCCCATCGAGCTGCACACGGCCCTCCAACTCCTGCCATCCGCGTACCTATCCAAATGTCTCTTAAGTGTTGACATCAAACCCACATCCACCGCAATTGCTGGCAGCTCATTGCACCCTCTCATCACCCTCTGAGTGAAGAGGTTTCCCTTCGTCTTCCCTTAACCCATGACCTCTAGTTCTAGTCTCACTCAATCTCAGTGGCAAAAGCCGACTTATATGTGGTACATATCTAAACCTGTAAAACATCTGCCCCCAATTTTCTATGTTCTAGGAAATAAAGTCCTCACCTGTTCAACCTTTCCATATAACTCAGGTCTTGTTAACATCGTAGAACATAGAACATAGAAATCTACAGCACATTACAGGCCCTTCAGCCCACAATGCTGTGCTGACAATGTAACCTACTCTAGAAACTGCCTAGAATTACCCTACTGCAGAGCCCTGTAGCTTTCTAAGCTCCATGTACCTACCTAAGAGTCACTTAAAAGACCCTATTGTATCCACCTCTACCACCTTCGTGGCTGTGCATTCCACATACCCACCACTCTCTGTGTGAAAAACTTACCTCTGACATCCCCTCTGTACCTGCTTCCAAGTGCCTTAAAACTATACTCCCTTATGTTAGCCATTTTAACCCTGGGAAAAAGCCTCTGGCTATCCACACGATCAATGCCTCAAATCTTCGGCAAGATTTTAAAAAGGCTGAATACAGCTTCATGCATTCTTCTTGGAATTGTCATGATGTTAAGATCACCGCATTTCTAGATGGTTGGACTCCACACTGATTGAGAGAGCAGCACTTTTGGCCACAGAGTAGAAGCTGTTAAGATGAATCCTGGTAATGGCTTTCCCTATAGTGGTCCCCTCCTTGTAAATTTTCTTTACACTCTTTCATTTCTATTGAAATCTTTCTGGTAGGTAGGTGATCAAAACTGCACACAATACTCCAGTTAGGCTATACAAATGGCAATATAAAATCCCAACTCCGGTACTCGATACTTTGATTGATGAAGTGCAAAGTGCCAAAAGCTTTCTTTATGACCCTGACAACCTGAGATGTCACCTTCAAGAAATTATGGATCTACATGCCCAGATCTTTCTGCCCTTCCATGCTCCTCAGCGCCCTACCACGCGCAGACTAAGTCCTACCCTGGTCTGTTGTAGCGAAGTGCAACACTTCACACTTGTCTGTATTAAATTCCATCTGCCATTTTTAGCCCATTTTTCCAGATCCACTGCATGCTTTGATAGCCTTAATTACTGTCCAGTACACCACAAATCTTGGTGTCATATATTTGCTGAGTTTACCACATTATCATCCAGATCATTGATATGGATGACCAACAACAATGGACACAGCACTGACCGCTGGACACAGCACTGACCACTAGTCACAGGCCTCCAGCCCAAGAGGCAAACCTCCACTACCACTCTCTGGCTTCTCCCGCAAAGAGCCAATATTTAATCCAATTTACTACCTTATCTTGAATTGCAAGTGACTGAACCTTTTTGACCACTGCCTTGCCTTCGTTAGCTTTCCTGGTAACTTCCTCGAAAAGCTCTGTAAGTTTGGCTAGCCAAGGCCTACCATGCACAAAGCCATGTTGACTATCCCTAATAGGTCCCTGTCTTATGAATCCAGTCTCTTAGAATACCTTCCAATTATTTGCCCACTACCGATGACAGGATCACTGTCTTATCATTTCCTGGCTTATTCTTAGACACTTTCTTCAACAGTGGAACAACTTCAGCTATCCTCCAATCCTCCGCACCTCAGTTTTGAACTTTTTAAACACCTCTACAAGAACCCTACAGCTTCTACACTGGCATCCCGCAGAGTCTGAGTGAACAGCTTGCCAGGTCCTGGGGATTTATCCACCCTAATTTGCCACAAGACAGCAAAAACCTCCTCGTCTGTAATCTATATTGTCTCACTTTGCTGAATAGCCTGCATTTTTCCCTATATCAATGCTTTGCCTCACTTCTATAGTCTCTTTGCCAATCTCCAGAGTAGACACAGAAGCAAAAAATCTCCCCATCTCTTTTGGCTCCATGAAAAGATGACCACTCTGATCTTCAACAAGACCAATTTTATCCCTTGCTTGTTTGCTGTTAATGTATCTGTAGAAGCCTCAGAGTTCTTCTTCACCTTGTCTGTAAGGGCAACCTCACGCCTTCCTTTAGTTTTCCTGATTCCCTCCTTAAGTGTTCTCTAGCATTTCCTATACTCCACAAGAACCTCACTTGTTCCTACCTGGCCATACCTACTATGCACCTCCTTTTTTTCTTAACCAGGGCTTCAATATCTGTTGAAAACCAAGGATCCCTAAACCTGTCATCTTTACCTCTTATTCTGACAGGCATGTATAAGCTTTGTACTCTCAAAATTTCACCTTTGAAGGCCTCCCACTTACCAAGTACCCCTTTTCCAGAAAACAGCCTGTCCCAATCCACACTTGCCGGATACTTTCTGTTACCATCAAAATTGGCCTTTCTTCAGCTTAGAATCTCAGCACAAGGACCAGACCCAACCTTTTCCATAATTACCTTGAAACTAATGGCATTACGATCACTAGATGCAAAGTGTAAACCTACACGAACTGCTGTCACCTGCCGTCTCATTCCCTGATATGAGATTTAGTTCCCCTCACTCTCTAGTTAAAACCTCTAATTAAGGAAATTTTCCTGATCACATTTGACAAACTCTATCCTATCCATCCTTGTACAATACGGGAGGTAGAAAGTTAAAGCCACCTATTATTACAACTTTGTGTTTCTTACACCTCTCTTCAAATTTGCTGCACTAAATCCCACCAACTGATGGGTGGTCTATGGTATAATCCATTTAATGGGGTCTTCCCTTTCTTACTCGTCAGTTCTAGCCTCCCTAGGTGAGCTCCCCAGTCTGTCCAGTCCGTGACATTTTCTATGACTGGTAGTGCGATCCTCCCCCATGATGAGCAAGGTGCTTGCTTTTCTACCTGAAAATCCCACAGGAGTAGTTTAACAGTTGGTCAGATCATGCTCCAGGGCTGAACTGGCTGTGAACATTTTCCAGGGCTACTTCAGGCTGCACTGTAACCTTGGTTAAAAGATGGAGGTGAATTCCAGAGATGAAAGTGGCGTCTCATGACAGTAAGGCAGCTTTTGATTGAGACCTGGAAAAACTAAAATTGATGGGAATTAGAGGGGAAACAATGGCTGACACCAATAGTTGTTGTAGGTCAATCAGCCTAGACCCTGGGAATTCACTGCAGTAGCCTGCCAGCCAGGTCTGAGGCCCTGCCACCTTCAGTTCTTACATCAGTTACCTTCCCACCAGAAGAGGGAGCGTTCACCGATCGTCGCGCAGTGTTCTATTCATGGTTCATCAGCACCCCTTGCCAGAGTGCAGCAAAACCGTAACGACATTCAGGCACCGGCTAGTAAGTGGCAGGAAAGATTTATGCCACCAACACAACAGGTTATGATCATCTCCAAAAAGGCTAATTGGTTCCCTTGACACTCACCAGTATCACAAAGGCCGAGTCCCTCATCATCAGAATCCCACTGATCGAAACTCAACTGGATCAATGCGTAAGTAACATGGCTGCAAGAGCAGGTCAAAGACTGAATACTCCTGCAGAGAGCCACTCACTTCCTGACACCCAAAGCCTTTCCGCCTGGCAAAACTCGGCAGTGTGATGGAAAACTCTCCACATGCCTGGATAAGTGCAGCTCCAATGACATCCATGAAGGTTGACATCACCCAGGATAAAGCAGTCCACTTGACTGACATCCCATTCACTGCCCTAAACACTCACTCCCTCCACTACTGGTACACAGTGTCTACAGTGGGACAAGATGAACTGCAGTTATCCCGTCCTCTGCCACCAAGGACAAAGGCAGCTTGGTGTAAGAGGGAAAACCACCACCTGTGGGTTCCCCTCCATATCTCATGCCATCCTGATTCGGAAATGAATCACTGGTCCTATGTTGTCACCTGTTGGATTCCGTACCTTCCTCAGATAGCAGCTCACCATCAATTCCTCAAGAATGTTTAGGGATTGGGGAATCAATTCTGGTTTTGCCAATATAGCCAGATACTAAAAAAATGAAAAAGCAAGTAGAAAGGCTGAGCATGCAACAGGAGAAATTAATGGTGCCTAAACCATAGTTAACAGTTTATTAGTTGCTGCTGGAATATTTTTTATCAGCTGCTATGTTTCTACATTTGTTGGTGCTTTCTAACGTTGCCAATCACAAGAGTTCACAAGATTTCAGTATAAAGATATAGTTTTCAGGTATGAGTACATTAGTGAGCGTTTCACTTGGAGTACAGCCTGTTTGTGAGAACATGCAGTGAGTGTAAGGAGTAGGACAGTGTTATATAAGATAGAAAAGGAAAGGTCTCGTAACAGAAAGCCATAACTGCCCAGGAAATTGAGGGAACCTGGGGCCTGGCAAAGAGAAGTGCCTGAGGTACTTGTACTTCAGAGAGGATGGCCTGATGGAGTTTTGCACCTGCTCCAGTCTCGGCTCTGATCTCAGAGCAAGTTGCGGATCTCAACACCAGCATCCGTTCTAGCTGTCTCTGCACTAGCTTCCCTGGAGATTAGAGTTGAAGTTGTTTGTGGTGCCTCACTGTTGGACCCTCCTAGTGTTGCAGAGGGCTGGCTGTCTTTCATTCTTTCTTGCCAGAGGGCAGCAAGGTAAGACAGCACCCAGCTTCACAAGGACTGTGGGTACAGTGAAATGTGTACTGAGACCAAAAGGGACTCCACTTATTCCGCATTTGAATGGGCACCTGAAACCCTGGAGAGGAGATTGCTGGCAAGATGTACACAACCATTCTGCAGCCTGGACTCTCCTTCAGTAACTGGTAGAGTGGGTATGAAGAGTTGTCATGTTCCACTGCCTACTGCCTCACTTAGACTTAACCACAGAAGACAGGTACATGGTTGTGGAGGAGGACAGCCAGGATGAAGAGGAGTTCTCTGTTGCCTGGGAACCACACAATTGAGTGAAACACCATAACCCCAGTTCCCCATTCAGCAATCTGCATCTTCCTGACCAAAGTGTGAACATATAAGCCAATGCAAAATAAACGTACCAAGTGTGACAAGTTGTGCAGAAGCACAGAGTCTATGGCTCTATGCATTCCCTCCGTTCACTGCCTGCTTCATTCCAGTCCTGCAGCTGCAACAGGGATATCGAAGGTGGAAGCTGCAGTTGCCTTTACCAGCTCTGGGGCTGGAAGAGCTGCTGCAGATTGCATCTTCTTGTCGAGCAGCAGCAGTCTAGGCTTGTGGGCAGAAATGACTGGGAAACATATACTGTCATCCCGAGAGAGGACAGTGGATTCCTGTTTCATCCCACTTCCTAGCCTTGTGATCCACTGGAGGAGCAGATGCTGAACTGTGATGTGCTTCAAGCCGCTTTGAGCACCAAAGACAGGAATTCAAGCTTCCCCTAGCTTCAAGCATCAGTGGCTTTACCTGTGCTGCAAAGGACAAACAGGCAGCATCTCCCAGAGAGGCTGCCGCATGGTCAGTGGTACTGACGTGCTAATGGAGTTGGACATGGCTTTCAAGCTGGAAAGTGTGGGCATCCAATTTGCACCAAGCCCTGTGTGAAAATGGTGCTTTATCTGAGATGTCCTGGAGTCTGAGAGCTACTGCATCGGCTTCAGGGGAGCTGTCCCTGGTTCTGGAAAGGACACCACCTGTCCCCAGGACGGAGGTAGGAGAAACTGCAGGAAGCGGAATCTGGAAGAAAAGACAAACTGTTGGCAGAGCTCGGTGGGGTGAGCAGCATCTGTGGAGACAATGAGATGATCAATATGGCTGCTTGAGACCCTGTATCTAACTTTACCTAACCCTAATCAGTATGAATGGTGGCATTGAGACAAGACAATCTCTCATAGCTTTAAATAACATTGTCTAATGCAATCCCAGCAAACTAGACACTCAGACCTATTAATCTGTCTTTAGTCTTTTTAATAAAATTATATTTCCTAATTAATGACAAGGGAATCTGAGATTTTAGATTGGGGATTGACAGTCACCATTCCTATTCCTTGCATTTGAAAACCATCATTCATGCGATTGGGAAGGTTGAGATTAACACAATCTCTAATAGTCCTGTCTAACTTGACAAGGGCATTTTGACAGGACACGTTCAGAATTAAAGAGCACTAAAGTGAAAGAGTGGAATAGATTTTAAATATTTCTATATTTGGTACAATGCTGGTGCTATGATATTTTTCTCACTTACTCGGGTTAGTAACAGTAATCTTACTTTTGCTGATAAGTGGAGTTAAAAATGAGAGTACAGAGAGTGTAGAGGGATGGTGGCCAGACAGAAGTGAGAGACAAGGGTGAAACAGAAGCTGGGAGGTGATAGATAGAACCCAGATGATGAGACGGAGAAGTGACAGGCAGATGGAACCAAGCAGGAGAGGGGTTGGAGGAGTGATGAGGCTGGTAGATGATGGGTGAAAATATGGAGAAATAAAATTAGGCAGACGGACCCAGGAGGGAGAGGGTAATGGGAAGTGCAGAAACAGAGGTTGATAGGTGACAGGTGGAATCAGATAAGACAGGGATGATAGGCAGGTAGAACCAGATACGAGTTGTGAGCCAAGAAAGAAGGAACCAATAGGAATATGCATGATGGATAGATGGAGTCAGGATGGAAAGGGTGATGTATCTCTGCCTATCATCTCTTCTCTTTTTCTCCCCATCTGTTTTCTCCACAGCCACTCTCTCCATGACTGCCTAGTCTGTCCATCACTTTCCACCCAACCCTTCCCATTAACACGTACATAAGCTGGATGAACTCAGCAGATTGGGCAGCATCCATTGATTGCTCGTTTCAACAGATGCTGCCCGACCTGCTGAGCTCATCCAGCTTATGTACGTGTTGATTTGACCACAGCATCTGCAGTGTACTTTGTGTTTAAAGATGGGGACTGAAATATAGAATGGTCATATTTGACCTGATTGGGCAATGTGGAATTCTATTAAAGAGTGTTCTCAGAACCCTGATAAATTTGAACCTCACACAAAGGGTTAATTGTTCATTGACCCCGGGTTAAATTATTACAAAATTAAAAAGAAGTTATAATATTCAAAACATTAGGAACCAGTAGATGTACATTGTTAGTTCACTAAGGAACTTTTCTCCTTTACAGTCATGGAAAGATAATGTGACAAAGGGCCCACATAACCCCAAGTCTCAGTATTAACATGCCCAACACTGACTAAAGTTCACCCCACATTCCCATTAACCTCCACCCCTGGTATTACCACTCATCTGCACACTTAAACAATTTACTGTGGCCAGTTAATCTGGTGGGATGTGGGAGAAGACCAGAGCACCTGCAGGACATCGACACAGTCACAGGGAGTGTGTGCAAATAGGCACAGATTGTACCAGAGGTCAGGTTTCAACTCAGCTTACTGGAGCTATGAGGCAGCAACTCGATTTAGCTGAGCCTCTACAAGCCAGATCTGATTCATGGCTTGATTCCTTTCCCAGAAAGCTTTTGGCCTCCCGATTTGTCTAGCACCTCATTCAATGGACAATTGTTCGACTCTTTCCAGAAAAATAACTTAATCTACTCTGGAGTGAACCACCCAGGAAAAAAGGTCACCACAATGTCAAAATAATAAAGTTAAGTAAAAAGAAGTGTGTTTCTGGGCTAGTTTTCATTGACTCCCGTAGGTTGGAGGGAACCTTGCCAGACTCTTCCTGTCAAACTTTTCAAGATCTTTTTCCTGAGTAATACACACAAGATGCTGGGGTAACTCAACAGATCTATGGAAGGAAATGAACAGTTGATGTTTCAGGCCAAGACACTTCATTACGACTGATCTTTTTCCCTTTATCTTTCACCCCTCTTGGCAGGTCTTGAGGTCCAGATCCTGGATTAAGCCACTGTGTCCAAGAAAGCTGTCGATATTTCAGCCCAGCATTACCTTCCTGCACTAATCCCTTGATTGTATTAATATCTATCAGTTTCTTACCTGGCTAACATTGGATACAGTGTGCACACTGTGCATCAGGTTGAATGACAGGGTCATTCTCCCAACACTCTCCTCCCTCCCTATTCATTTACTTTGATGGTGCTAACTATCATTTCCTCCTATGAGAACATCAACCTTATGTTATTCTATTTGGACTTTCCAAGGTCAAACCTGATGGGGACCAAGTTCACGGTGTTTGACAATGGACTTAACCCCGATCGGGGTAGGGCTGACCGTTCCAATGTTCGTCAGGAGCTTTCTGCTATCACTTACGTGAGTATCAGTAGCCAAGGAGTGAGCTTGTCTCGGCTAATCACCGCTGACAGCATTTGCTTTGTGTCATGTTAGAAATGCAGAAGGAATCACACTTATTCTGAGCCTTTCATAGCCTTGGAACATCCAAATCCACCACAGGAATTCAACCTTTTTGAAACGTAATCACAGCAGCAAAGAGCGACTGTCCAGATTACACCTTAATGAGAGGTGCTTCCAGCACTACTACCAGTTCTGATCAGAGGGGGTTTGATGCAATGCATCACTATACATTCTTTCAATCAGTTCAGCCTAAACTGAATCCTAAATCTGCCTTACCAAGGATCACCTCCTGCCTAATCTGGCCTTCCTTCTTAGTCACCTTAATGATAGGAATCAGCGAAACGATATCCTCCTCTTTGAGTTGGAGCAGGATCGATGAACTGATTGGCCTAAGTCTGCTCCTTATGGTCCTCAATGAGGCTGGGCTCTTGGGTAGCACGTTCAAGGTTCTGCAATACCTGCTCGAACTTCAGATCTCCTACTATTTGGTTCTTATGGTCCTGCCCAAAACCTGATGCTTCCTGCCCTTAATGTGGAACCCCTTGCATCCTTTGAGATGTAGGGTGACAGGATATCAATACAAGTACAGACATGGCCAACAGTGTAAGAAAATGACAGAGTGGGACTGACCTGCTATTCCATTCCATCAGCTCCATTTCTCACAAGAGAAATGGAAGTGTAAATTGTACACAACTTTGACAAAAACGTAACTAACATAATTTTTAAAAATCCATTTTCATGCAATATGGTCCATGCATTTGTGATTATGGTTGTGCAGAAGTAAGTGATTGAAGGGAAGGAGTTGTTCTTGAACCTGGTTGTGTGGGACTTCAGGTCTGAGTCCTGGCTTCAGTTGTCCCATCAAAGACCTTCCTTCAAGAAGGTCAGAGTTGGAGATTTAACTCTGTTCAACTCCTCTGAAAAAATGAAGTGTCAATAGTCCCATGTGGTGAGACCAAGAGGCAAGGAGCTGATTGGTGACATTCATGCCGTGCAAGTCTCCTTCAATGACAATGGATTGATAGATAGATAGATAGATACTTTATTCATCCCCATGGGGAAATTCAAATTTTTTTCCAATGTCCCATACACTTGTTGTAGCAAAACTAATTACATACAATACTTAACTCAGTAAAAAATATGATATGCATCTAAATCACTATCTCAAAAAGCATTAATAATAGCTTTTAAAAAGTTCTTAAGTCCTGGCGGTTGAATTGTAAAGCCTAATGGCATTGGGGAGTATTGACCTCTTCATCCTGTCTGAGGAGCATTGCATCAATAGTAACCTGTCGCTGAAACTGCTTCTCTGTCTCTGGATGGTGCTATGTAGAGGATGTTCAGAGTTTTCCATAATTGACCGTAGCCTACTCAGCGCCCTTCGCTCAGCTACCGATGTTAAACTCTCCAGTACTTTGCCCATGACAGAGCCCGCCTTCCTTACCAGCTTATTAAGACGTGAGGCGTCCCTCTTCTTAATGCTTCCTCCCCAACACGCCACCACAAAGAAGAGGGCGCTCTCCACAACTGACCTATAGAACATCTTCAGCATCTCACTACAGACATTGAATGACGCCAACCTTCTAAGGAAGTACAGTCGACTCTGTGCCTTCCTGCACAAGGCATCTGTGTTGGCAGTCCAGTCTAGCTTCTCATCTAACTGTACTCCCAGATACTTGTAGGTCTTAACCTGCTCCACACATTCTCCATTAATGATCACTGGCTCCATATGAGGCCTAGATCTCCTAAAGTCCACCACCATCTCCTTGGTCTTGGTGATATTGAGATGCAGGTAGTTTGAGTTGCACCATATCACAAAGTCCTGTATCAGTTTCCTATACTCCTCCTCCTGTCCATTCCTGACACACCCCACTATGGCCGTGTCATCAGCGAACTTCTGCACATGGCAGGACTCCGAGTTATATTGGAAGTCTGATGTGTACAGGGTGAACAGGACCGGAGAGAGTATGGTTCCCTGCGGCGCTCCTGTGCTGCTGACCACCGTGTCAGTCCTACAGTCTCCCAACCGCACATACTGATATTCCAAGACATTACCATTGCCGAGGGATCAGCATCACCAGTGACCTAAAGTCAATTGGACAAGAATATCAGTAACTAGAGGCTGGTGTTCTCGGGCAAGTGACTCATCTCCTGACTCCCCGCAACCATGCCAACACTTACAAGGTTCAAGTGAAAAGTGTGATGGAAAATTGTTTTCCAGCATCTCCAGTGACACCCAGGACAGCTTGCCAATCACCAAGCTCAAATCAGCCCATCTAACTCTGGGTCTCTACCTCTCATGCACTCTCTCCACTATCAAGACTGCAGAGAAGGCAGCCTGGGAAACGCACTCTGACAACACCTCTCAAACCTGTGAGCTTGCCAACCAAGGACAGGGGCAGCAAGGGCGCATCACCAGTTGCAGATTCCCCTCCCATTCACACACTATTCTGGCTGGGCCACATCATTGAGTGTAGACTGATGAACGCCTAACCTAGGAGCACCACTGGTGGACTCCGATTGGGAGAGTAGCAGTTTAAAGGAGACACGTCAGAGTGGAAGTGATGGTTGTCCATGTTACCGATACTTTTGTCTGATTGATGGTTATTCAGAAAGGTTTCTGCATATGTAATGGGGTTAAATGCAAATTGTTACAGGAAACAAATGTGCTTGGATTCAGAGGCCCCAGGAGGATGACAGTGATTATCCCAGCGATGGACGAGAAGCAGGAACGTATCCCCTTCCGGCCTCGTAACGTGAGTTGGATTGAAACATTAAAAGTATCTGTTCTTGTAACCTTCAACATAATGGTTTCATTCAATGCTCAGTCGACAATGCTCTGAGATAGCATAAAATCCTGTAAATACCCAGATGATCAGAACATAAGAACCACCTTTAACCTGAAGCATTAACTCCGTTTCCCTCTCCACAAATGCTGATTGTCCTGTTGAGTGTTTCAAGTCTTTCATTAATAGATTTCCAACATCTGACGTTCTTTGATCTTTGTTTGCTTTTATTGCTGGAAACTCTCCACTACTCTAAACTATCAACCTCCCCTTGTTCTCCCCAGAGTGTATTTCTTGTAATCTCAATATGAATGCCCCTGCCCAACCACAAGTGTAAGCCTCTTCAGAGTGAAAGCCCCTGACTAAACAAGAGTAAACAACCCATCTAAGGGTAAACTGGCTCTTCACCTTAAATTCCTCCCCTTCATGCTAGGGGAAATGCCTCTCCCCATTCTGAGTGTAAATTAACCCATCACTGCAATAATCCCACCACCACGCTAAACAGAGTAAGTGATGTAACACAGTCCTTCACAGAGCAGACCCCAGTCCTAGCATAACGGGAGAATACCCTGCCCAGTCAGACTGACATTCACCTGCCACTTCCCACACAAGTAAACAGTTCCTCCCACTGTCCCACAGCCCTGCAGAGGGAATGAACTGTGTCCAATTCCCAGCACATCCCTGACCACCTGAACAACACTGGCGATGGAAATTCCGAGCAGTCAAAGCAACTTAAAAGTCTCAGAATGCCTGGCCTGGGTCCTAAGCGCAAGATTCACATCCCATAAGGCTGTAGAGGGCTTGGCAAGAATAGTGTGGCAATGTTCTCCGCTGACTGGACAAACCTGGGGTTCCTTCTAGGATAAGGACGGCCTGCTGGCCAGGTGGCAAAACAACAACACAGAGAACGTAATTGAGTTGCACAACAAGACCCCAGTGTGGAATGATGAGACGCAGTCCTATGTGTTGAACTTCCATGGGAGAGTGACTCACGCCTCGGTGAAGAACTTCCAGATTGTCCACGAGAATGACTGTGAGTTGTATTCCTGTTCTGAATGGTGAAATACATAAAGCTTTGTCAATTGGGACCACTTAACTGCCTCGTTACCCAGGTTTAAGTATTTTTCCCTCTTAAAGTCAAAGCAGGGTGTGTTTCCCTCTTTGCTTTGATTTGTCCCTCCATAAGCAGTCCTTATTAGACCATAAACTGTGGAAGCAGAATTAGGCCATTTGGCCCATTGAGGCTGCTCCATCATCCAATCATCAATCATACCTCATCTCCAAGTGCCATTTCCTATTTAACCTACGCTATCTCCAAATAGCCTTTCACCTTTTCTATCTCCAAGTACCATTCACCAAGACACTTTCCTTCTCTGCATGTAAAACTACCCACATTCTCTTCCCCATCTCCATAGGGAAAGGCCCATGATCCTTTTCCTAACTCCATATACCATTGTCTCTGTTTCCTTCCCCATCTCTGTGTACATCCCACATGTTTCTGCCCCCATTTTCATGTACAACTCCCCACAAACGTTCCCTAACTCAATATACCATTCTCTCTTTCCTTCCCTACCTCTGTCTATATTCCATATGTCGAAAATAATACACACAGCTCCTTCATCTCATTCAAAGTTCAAAGTAAATTTATTATCAAAATACACATACATCACCACATACAACACTGAGACTCATTTTCTTGCGGGCATACTCAATAGATCCATAATAGAATAATAGCCATAATAGAATCAGTGAAAGACACTCCAGCTTGGGTGTGCAGTCGTTCATTGATTAATACAGATTGTGATTGCCTGGATCTGAGAAATGAGACACCCTATCAACTACTGCTCGCCAATTTGAAAATTGCCTTTTTATCTCTAGCCTTTGTCTTCTGTCAGTTGCTCTATCCTCAATTCTTACTAACTTGCCACAATGCCACAGTGGAAAGTGAGTTTATTGCACAGCTCCAGTAACTGGGGTGGGTCCTGACCTCCGGTGCTGTCTGTGGGAGGTTTACGCATCCACTCTGTGGCTGCTGCTCTTCCCCCGGATCTCCAGTTTCTTCCCACATCTTACAGGCACACTGATGAGTTAGTTGCTACTGTATGTGCCACCTGGGATAGTGAGGGAATAGTTCAGAGGAATCTAATTGAGGGAATGCTCTGATGGGAATCTTCTGAGACTCAATGGACCATATTTCTTAAGTAAATACGATAATATGCTGCATTCACGTCAAAGAATCTCTCTATTATGTCCTGACTTCATTTGTGATACCTAGTCAAATTTTGTTTGAAAATCCAAGACATTATGTCCATTTTACCTTTTCTGCAAGTTGCATCCTCAAGGAATTCTAATTAACTTGAGAAATTTTGTTCCCCTTTGGTAAAACCAAATCACCTTTGCCTGGTTCTTTGCTAAGTGCTCTATCTCTTTGGAAAATGGATTCTGATAGTCTCCTGAACAGAGATATTAGTTCCCAGTGTTCTACCTTCCTACTTTCAATGACTAAAGTTGCCACATCTACTGTTTTCCAATCCATTGAAACTTTTCCATAGCCTAGGGAATTCTGGAAGATGACAAAGTTTCAGATGTGGGCCATCAGGCCCAGGTTTGTCTGTATTTATTCCCATCATTTTGTCCAATACTTTTTCTTTGATGATATTAATTCCTTTAAATTCCTTGCCTGAGTTTCCCACCATGTTCAAGATGTTTCAGTTTCTTCAAGCGTGAAGATAAAAGAAAATAATTGACATCTTCCCTATTTCCATTCCCCATTATTTATTCCCCTGTCTTAGCTTCTATGGGACCAACATTTACTTCTGCTATAGTTTTCCTCCCTGTATTTCTTGTTAGCTTATGGCCAAGATTTACTTTCATTTCTTCCAAAGTTCCAGATGACCTGGTGAAAATAGTGGTCAGACAGAGTGCAGTATTACTCTGGGTCAAAACTCACTCCTCACTGGATTATATCCCATCTCATATTACTTCACAAAGCTAAGGGCACAAGGTGACCCCCAACCACCAACTCAATTCTCTTTCACTTGTCTTTAACTTGTGAAATTAGTCAGATGATCCAAGGTCCTATTTGAGTCCCACATAGCTTTACATTCTCCCCATATTTAAATCAGTTTAGCTTGAAGATGGAATAGAATGGGGAGATATACTGGATGTTATCAGAATCCGTTCTGTGATCCAGCCAGATGGGACCTCTGCAACTGGCTTGGGAAAGGGGACGGCATGGAGGAGAGGGAGAGGTCGGAGGTCGATGCAGTCTCAGCTAGGGGATATGCTCCCAGATTATGTCCCCAAGTACATCTTTATCACAGGAGGGTGTACTGGACTGATTTGATGTTGCTTCTCATGGTCAAGTATTGTACTCAAAGATGTACAATACTGGACTATGACCACTTGGGGCTGAACATAACCATCCACAGTAACCTCTGTAAACATCAGTTATGGACAAGACATCCACAGTCAGCATTTGACCCTTCCTTTATGGATAGGACAGGCTGCCAGCCACAGAGTCAGAGAGTGATACGACATGGCAACCGGCCCTTCGGCCCAACTGGTCCATGCTGACTACAGCATCCACCCTGCTAGTCCCAATTGCCCAACCTCCAAAGCCCCTCCCCTTCATGATCCTATCTAAATGTTGTAATTGTACCCACCTCAACATCTTCCCCTGGTGGCTCATTCCAGGAACTCACTACCCTATGTGTAAGTTGCCTCTTAGGTTTCTATTAAACCTCTCCCCTCTGATCTTGTCTCTGGTCCTCTAGTTTTGGACTCCCCAGACCTGGAAGAAAAACTATGACCATCCAACTTATCCACAGCCCTGATGATTCTCTAATTCTGTGAGGTCACCCCCTCATTGTTCTTTGTGGATGGTAATGCCTTGTGAAATGCATGGGCTGCAGTGTACATTTCTGTTGTGGTATCAGGGCTTACAAGGAATGAAAGGGAAGAAGATTGGGTGAATAAGCCCTGCTTGGACACGTTGCTGTAGGCTCACTATCTCTCACCCCACCCCCAGCCCTTCCAACACCTCCCTCTTTCCAGAACACTGCCTTCCAAAACCAAGCTTGACCAGGGTTATAGTTCATAAATAAGTGTTCAAATATGTAAAAGGAATACTCAAATGAAAGCAATAGATGATGATGTCTATGTTAGTCCATTAGAAGTACAGATCTCCGGATAAGTAACTGAGATTCAAATCACACTATGATGTGTACAAGGTGTCAATACATTGAATTAATTTTAGAATAAATGGTCATGTGGGAGTCACCATCACTGAACTGTGGTGAGACTCCATCTGCTTCACAGACGTGCCTCAGGGAAGCAAATCTGCTGTCTCTGCCTGGCTTGGCCTGAACGTGAGACTCGACTCACATTTGATTCGTAACTGCTGTCTGGGATAGTGTAGTAAGCTGTTTCCATCCAGCCCAATAAATGCTGGCTGTGTCAAAGAGAGCAACCTGCCAAGAGTGAATGAAACAGATCTTCTCATGACTTTTGTGACTTTCTAAAAATCCCCAGAATACTGCTAGCAGAACAATACAGGAAATGAACACTTACTTCCTGTAAACCCTGGAAGCTGTGCTGGCCCAAGAAGGAGAGTGAAAGGGGAAAGAGACAAGGAATACATATTTTTTTTATATTTTCCTCCTTAAGGAGTGGTGGTGGCATTGATTTTAAAGGTGAGGGACTAAATTAAGTATCGGGTGATTTAAAACAGGCCCCTCTTTCTGTATTTCTCATAGCTGACTACATAGTGATGCAGTTTGGACGTGTGGCTGACGATGCATTCACCATGGATTACAATTACCCGATGTGTGCAGTCCAAGCGTTTGCCATCGCTCTCTCCAGCTTTGATGGGAAACTAGCATGCGAATGATCAAAGACCTACTGCTGTGCCACCAGTGCGGAGCTGGGAACTGAAGTGTGCTTTATTTAATCTGCAAAACTAGTGTTAGACTAACGTACACCTGGTAAACTTGTGCGGGTTTTCCTGAAGATGCACCAGAACTATAGAAACACTTGACCCTGTGTAGCAACCACCTACGAAGCTGTGAAACCCTGCGTCGAAAATGGAGAGAATATGTTCGGAGTGGAGGAAGGCAGCGTCAAGTAGTGAAGTCATGTGAACACGCTGGGATCAGAGAAATAATGACATCTGTAGTTAATAGCACTATTTCCAGTTTTCCTGTCTGCAAAAGAATGTGATAAAGATGGCTCTGATTATGTCAGGCTCACGTATGTTTTATGCTGGGGCAATGATTTTCTTACTCGGAAGGCTGAAAGTCTGAGGGGATATTCAGCCAAGATCGGGGCAGTCATGGAGAGATCCTTCATGCTCTGTTGTGACCTAGCACTGCACAGTCCGATGTATCATCACCACAGTTCCACACCACCCCCAGCATCCTGACCCCTTCAATACACGGAGCATTCCTGACATTTCCCTCCACAGATGCTGCCCCACTTGCTGACCAATGCTTTCTGCTCTTAAGCAAAAATAAAATATATGCTGCATTTTATAGAGCAAGACACACAAAATCCTGGAGGAATTTTGCATGCCAGTCAGCATCTATGGAGCAGAATAGATAGTCAACATTTTGGGTCGAGACCCTTCGTCAGGACTCTGAGGAAGTGTGATTAGCTCAGAGTGTTACTCTGCATTTCCAGTGTCTGCAGATTCTCTTGTGTTACATATTTTATGGATTACTGATCTTCCCTGTCCCACGGACCTAGAAACTTGAAAAATTTATTGTTGACCAACATCACATTTCTGGCAACACTGGAGACCCCTTCAAAGTAAGAAAGAAAAGCTGGCACTGAAAAGTTGACCCATTTTGGGAGAATTGGTAAGAATGGGACATACATGGTGAATGGGAGGAGCCCAGGGAGTAGGAACCTCAGTGTAAGTGTACAAGTTCAAGGATGTCTGAAGGTGATGGCATGGGTAGATAGGATGATAAAGAAAGGTTACTGGACACATGCCTTCATTAGTTGAAAAAAAGAAAGAAAGAGCTGGCAAATTATGGAAAAACTTTACAAAGTATTGTATAGGTCAGTTAACATTTCAAGGCAATAACTTCTGCCCCATTCTGTTTAAGACATCCCTCCTAAAGTTCACGTGAGATTGAGTTTAAGCCACTGCACCAATTGACCATTTTGAGCTACACAGTAGGGAGAACCTGATGAAGGTTTCCCAGTAGGGGCAGATAATTATGTTCAGCTTCAATATTTCCCTGCAGTTCTGACTAATGCTCCTTTACCCAGACATATTGTTCTCCATTCCATCTGTAAAGGAAGGCAGGCAGTGCACACGCAACTGCTAGAGCTGGTTCATTTTACCAAGTGATCTGGGTCACCTTTCGCAGCCACTTGCAGGAATCCCGCCTCTCAAGAGTGGCATCAGAAAGATAGTAAAAACAAATCAGACAGGACAGAGTACAAAGAAGGGAATTATTTTCACATTGTAGATCATACATAGCAGTTGCCAGAATAACAGGGAGGCTATGATATCAATCAGATTGTTTTGTAATCATGAGTTCTGTTGCAGTGACACGTTATAAGTGAAAAGCACCTCTCACTTTGTGCAGCAATTAAGGTTTTCCTTAAGTGCGTAAACAATGAAATACATATTCATAATCTTGCTAGCCATTACATTGCAGTGTAGACAGCAATGCTAGCAGCTGCCACACAACTGAGACTTACCTCTGCACAATGAAGAATATTGCATGCTGACTGAGAAAGTCCTACACAATACAATAGTGTCACGTATAGCTAAAGAAAGTCATATAGGTTGAGTACCCCTTATCTGAAACGCTTAGGGCCAAAAGTGTTTCCGATTTTGGACCTCTTCAGAGTTTGGAATATATAATAACATAGCTTGGGATCATCATAATTTCAAGCTCTGAATTTATGTGCTCCTGGTAAGCAGTCTGTCTCCACTTGTTCATCACACATATTGAAGAATAACACACAATGGCAGACTTTCAGACTCCACCTACGATGCCATGTTTTGATTAAAAGGTTACAGTATTTGTATTTTTTAAGGTTTATGTAAGATATGAAAACAATCAGCTTTGTAGACTTGTTCTGGTGTTAGATTTTCATCAGCGACGACCTTGGCAAACTCATCAATGAATTCCTCTGCTGCTTCGTGATCTGCAGACACTTTAAAAATTTCATGCTATACTTTTTCTTAATTTTCTGCAAGCAGCCTGCAGAATATTTACCGTTACCTTCAAATTTCAGTTTGTCCTGAGTGGTCTTTGCTTGTGTCAAGATCAGTATATCATTAAGTAGCATATGTTCACTACAAAACTGACAAATCCACTCTTTCGATACACGACCGAGGTCTTCATTTTCTGTGTTATGCAGTTTTTCTATTTTTCATTAACTTCTGTTTATTGTGTATGTGAGGTCATTTCTCAGAGCTGTCTGAGGTACACAGAGACATGTGCATCACCTGGGAACCTTCCCAGCGCCTTGTGGAATTCTCCATTTCTAATGTCAGGTCAGCACTTTTCAGGTGTCGGAGGTTTATGGATTTTGGACTTTTGGAAAAGGATTGCTCAAACTGTATAAGTAAACACAAAATGAGTAAATGTTATTAAAGGAGCCGGCTTTTAGGACAGTTTTTCTTTTTTTTTTATTAAATTAGTTTTTCAAAACATTTTACAAAATTAAAAACCCCAAATCCCAATGAGGAGCATTAATACAGAGCAAGGTTAAGCATACAATAACAATATGCTACACAGGAAGAGAATTTAACAAAAAAGCACCTAAATTAAAGACAAGTGAGCTTAGTGTCCTCCCCAAGCCCCACAACACAAGAAAAAAAAACAATTCCAGACCAACCACCACACAATATAGAGAGTATAAGTCCGGACAGTCAAACTCCCAGACTGTAAATACACTTAGCAACAGAGGATAATAAAGCCTACTACCAGAAAAAAAAAGGGAGCTGAAAGCAAGGGACTGAAAAGAAAAAAATACCCTAGTCAAGAGGAAGGTTATGAAAGTACTCGATAAAAGGCCCCCAGATCTTATGGAACTTTAAATCCGAATTGAGAACTGAATAATGAATTTTTTCGAGGTCCAAGCAGGCCATAATGTCGTTAAGCCATTGCGCATGAGTGGGCGGGGCAACATCTCTCCATCTAAGGAGGATCAAGCGTCTCGCCAGGAGAGAGGCAAAGGATAGTATTCGGCATTTGGTCGGACCCAGACATAAATCTGTCTCGCCCCAAAAACCGAACAGAGCAATCAAGATGCTGATTCAGATTACCTGATAGTGTAGTGAAGACATCTTTCCAGAATTTCTCCAAGCTAGGACAGAGCCAGTACATATGAATGAGAGAGGCCACGCCCCTCTTGCATTTATCACAGAGCGGACTAATGCCAGGGTAGAATCGAAATAGTTTAGATTTAGACATATGGGCTCTATGAACAATCTTAAACTGTAAGATACAATGGCGAGCACAAAGAGAGGTTGAGTTAACCGATTTGAGAACTGAGTCCCAGCTCTCCTCGGATAAGGAGATATTTAAATCCTGCTCCCAGGCCATTTTAATTTTATCCACAGGGGCCTGTCGTAAGGCTGCTAGTTTATCTTGGATAATTGAAATTAAACCTTTACCTAGTGGATTAATGGAGAGAAATAGGTCCATAGCATTTTTTCCAGGCATTTCAGGAAAGTTAGGAATTAAAGGAGCAGTAAAGTGTCGGATTTGGAGATATCTGAAAAAGTGAGCGTTAGGCAGGTTGAACTTAACAGAGAGCTGTTGAAAAGAAGCGAAGCGGTTATCAATGAAGAGATCTTCAAAATGTCTAATGCCCTTCCTGTACCAAACATGGAATGCTGAATCGAACGTAGTAGGTAAAAAAAGGTGATTATGTGCGACAGGGCTAGAAATGGAAAACCCCTGGAAACCATAGCATTTCCTGAACTGAGCCCATATACGCAAAGTGTGTCTAACCAGAGGATTAGCTATTGATCTGGGCAGACTGCTAGGGAGTGCAGAGATAGATAATTCTTTAGTGGAGCTCAACTCCATTGCCACCCAGTTAGGGCACTCAGGTTGACCATGGAAGAAAGACCAGAAGGCAGCACAACGTATATTAGCTGCCCAGTAATATAAGCGAAAGTTAGGTAAAGCCATGCCACCCTCTTTTTTAGATTTTTGGAGGTGGATTTTATTAATTCTAGAGCGCTTATTCTGCCACAGATATGACAAAATAATAGAGTCTAAGGAATCAAAAAAAGATTTAGGAATAAAAATTGGGATAGATTGAAATAAGTATAAGAATTTGGGGAGAACATACATTTTGACAACATTGATACGACCTACCAAGGACATAGATAGAGGTGACCATTGTACCAGACTCTGTTTTGTAGCATATGAAAGATTGACAAAGTTTTCACGAAAGAGATCTTTAAACTTCCTTGTGACTGTAATTCCAAGATAAGTAAATTGATTATGGACTACTTTAAAAGGGAGATCTCGAAATATTAGTTCTTGTGCTTCTTTATTAATTGGGAAAAGTTCACTCTTATGTAAGTTGAGTTTATAGCCAGAGATCTGGCTAAACTGGTCAAGAAGTGAAAACATTAGAGGTAAGGATGTAGACGGATATGAGAGAAAGAGTAGTAAGTCATCAGCATAGAGAGAGACTTTATGTTCAACACCCCCTCTCCAAATCCCAGTCAGTTCAGGACATTTTCGAAATGCTATCGCCAGAGGTTCTATAGCCAAATCAAAGAGAAAGGGACTTAAGGGGCATCCCTGACGGGTGCCAAGTTTGAGATTGAATACTTGGGATTTCTGAAAGTTAGTTAGAACAGAAGCAGTAGGACACAGGTACAGCAATTGGATCCAAGAGATGAAACTTTGGCCGAGGTCAAATTTTTCTAAGACTGCAAAAAGGTAGTTCCACTCTATACGATCAAATGCTTTCTCCGCATCAAGGGAGATAACACATTCTGGAGTCCCAGTTGGAACTGAGTATAAAATATTAAATAGACGCCGAATGTTAAAAAAAGGGAGACAGTTTTTAATAAAGCCTGTTTGGTCATCAGAGATAATGGAGGGAATAACGGTTTCTAATCTATGAGCCAACACTTTAGCTAAGATCTTTACATCAACATTGAGCAGAGAGATCGGCCTATACGAGGAACACTCTGTTGGGTCTTTGCCCTTTTTTAAAAGAAGAATAATAGATGCCTCATTGAAAGAGGGTGGCAATTTGCTGTAGTTAAACGAATCAGATAATACTGAAAGTAACTGAGGAGAAAGAAGTGAGGAGAATGATTTATAAAATTCCACAGGGAACCCATCAGGTCCAGGAGATTTCCCTGAGAACAGTGCAGAAATTGCAAAAGATATTTCTTCTAGTGATATAGGTGCATTAAGTTTGGCTTTGAAATCAGATGAAAGTGAGGGGATATTCAGATTCTGTAAAAATTGATCCACAGAGATATTGTCATTCAGGGATTCAGAGGAATAAAGCCGAGAATAAAAATTTTTAAATGCGTCATTAATTTCTAAATGATCCGATGTAAAGTCTCCGTTCTCCTTCCGGATCTTTGTAATACGTTGTTTGGCTTTAGAACGCCTCAGCTGCTTGGCTAGGAATTTACCAGACTTATCCCCATGAATGTAAAAGTGGCTCTTGCTTTCGAGAAGTTGGCGTTCGACAGGTTGAGTGGACAGAAGGTTAAATTTAGTTTGGAGTTCAACGCGCTTCTTGTATAATTCAGGGTTCTTAGTTTGGGCATATAATTGATCCACATCTTTAATCTGGTTAATGAGGTCTGCTCGATCTGCACGGGATCTTCTATTGAGATTTGCTGTGTAAGAGATTATTTGACCCCTCAAATATGCTTTCATGGCATCCCAGACAATCTGGGATGGCACTTCAGGTGATGTATTAGTGTTAAAATAGAAGGTTATCTGGTCTTTAATAAATTTTACGAAATCATCATCCGATAATAAAGTTGAATCGAACAGCCAGTGTTTGTTCCTCTGAGGGAGACCGGGAAAGTTCAGAGAGAGGGTAATTGGGGCATGGTCAGAAATCAGTATACTCTGATAGTCACAAGTGTGGGCAAATGGGATAAGTTGGTTATCGAGTAGGAAATAGTCAATTCTAGTGAAGGTATGGTGAACATGTGAGAAAAAGGAATAATCTCTCTCCGTAGGATGGAGGAAACACCATATATCAGAGATACCAAAATTAGAGAGAAACGACTGAATAGCTAAGGCAGATTTGGTAGGTGATCTGGTAACAGAGGACGATCGGTCCAGTTTAGGATCCAACCAACAGTTAAAGTCACCACCCAATTTAAGAGAGAATGAGTTTAAGTCTGGTAGTGAGGAAAAAAACCGTTCAAAAAAGTTAACATCATCAAAGTTGGGGGCATACAGGTTTGCTAGTGCAACTTTAGTGTTATATAGTTTACCAGAAACAATAATAAAACGGCCATTGGTGTTCGATATTTTATTATGGCGTTCAAAAGGAATATTTGAGTTAATAAGAATGGAGACTCCCCTAGCTTTAGCGGCAAAGGATGAATGAAAATGCTGACCTGCCCACTTGGACAGAAGCCGGGAGTTATCGAAACAACGAATGTGAGTTTCTTGGAGGAAAGCAATGTCAGCTTTGAGTTGTTTGATATGTGAGAATACCTTCCTCCTTTTAACAGGGTGGTTCAGTCCCTTTACATTCCAGCTCACGAATTTAAGTGCACTAGCCATTATCAATTACTAATGCATAAAAGGCAGCAGGCATATAAAAAATCAAGCGGTACAATAGCAGTCTGGGAGCAGAGATGTAAACATAGATTCGTAAGGTCAAAATATAAACATGTCCTAAACAATAAAGAAATGTTGGAACTGGAAAATCCACCCCACCCACACAACCCAAAACCAGACGGCTACCAAAACAAGTAGCTAGCTCTACCAGAAAAATTAACCCAAATACAACCTCCAGATCTGTTGTATTGACAGCAGTTCCGTATAAATGCTATAACAAACAGTAACTAGTTTATGCACTAGAAAACATAACTACAGATTAGAACACCTTCTGCCGAGATATACAACTTAATACAGAGCGAATCGGAAGAAAACCAAAACTAACCTACCCGCGAAATATTATAGAAGAATAAAGTAAGAGAAAGGGGAAAAAAAAGGTAAGAAGGAAAAAGAAAAAAAAGAGGAAGGGGAAAATTATAAATTCAAGACGAGTATTTATCAACCGTTTACCGAGAAGGGAGAAAAAAACATTCAGAGAATGGAAAAAAAAGGGGATGAAGAAAAGAAAAAGATAAAATAAATAAGTATTTAAAACAGAGGAAAAATAAATCAGCAGTTGAACTGTGAACCGACAAACAGGGAGGCCTTCACTAAAGACTTCAAACCTCCAAAACAAGTTAGATTTAGTTGTAGAACTCTGTAGGTAAAGTTATACAGAGGTAAAAATAGATTACACACACACCAAATCCCGGGAGAGATTGTCAACAGCCTTTAGAGTTTCAGTGAATAATGTCTGAGTGATTCAAGTGAATTCCGAGTCCAGAGAAAGTAATTTTACTACCAGGAGTACTTATCCACCATTTTAGGAGGTCCGATCAGATTCCGAAGATGACTGGATAGCCAGAAGACTTGCCACAAACGCTTCAGCTTCCCTCGCTGATTTGAACCACTTGAATTCCCCGGTATTAAACTTGATTCTTAGGTCAGCAAGATTACGAAAGGAAGGTTTGAAACCACGATCAAAAAGTACTTTCATTACGCCTTTATACTCAGCGCGCATCTTTAAGGTCTGGGGTGCAAAATCTTCCACAAAGCGAATGGTTGTATCCTGGAAAGAAAAAGAGCCTCTGCGACGTGCCTCCACAATTAGACTGTGTTTTACCTGGTATTGATGGAAACACAAGATTACTGGTCGCGGACGGGTGCCCAGAATTCCGGGGGGGACGTTAACTCTGTGTGCCCGTTCCAGCTCGGGCGGGTTTGGAAGCAGATCCTTCCCGAATATCTCACAGAGAAATTCGGCGAAAAACTTCACGGTTGACCCCTTCTCAGTTGCCTCTGGTAATCCCAGAATTCTGATGTTGCAGCGTCTGCTGCGATTTTCGAGATCTACCATTTTGGAAAGAAGTTTATTAGATTTTTCCTCTAAGCTGGAACAGAGAGTCTCCAAGTATCGAACCCGACTTTCTAAAGCTTCAGAAGTCGAATCGATGCGAGATAAGTGTTCAGCATGTTTGTCCACTTTATCGTTGATCCGATCCAGTTTCTCTTCTAACTGTTTGAAAGCGGTTTTAATTTGCTTTAAGATTTCGTCTCGGAGATTTTCAAGCGCCTCCATCGTCACGTCCGACGAGGTCGTAGTTTCTTTTCTCCCGGATTTAGAACTCTTGCTAGACATTGTAGGTTAGATATATTCACAGGCAAGTAAGAGATACCGAAATAATTCCTAACTAAGCTTTATAAAATGGAGACATTTAGTGCAAAGGTAGCGACAGTAACGGAACAAAAGTTCGGAGCAGCTAAGCGATCGCCATCTTACCGGAAGTCTTTAGGACAGTTTTGATGTCTGGTTCTATATCAGGATGGTGGTCTCTCTTTAATTGGAGTCCAACTACTTGAAGAACACTCACTGTCATTTTGAATCCGCCTAGATGTTCCCTAATACCCAGGAGATGTTTGTGTTCAGATTCAAACTGCTGCTTGGACCCAGTTGACAGTACCTGAAGGTTGTGGTAGGAAGTCAGTTGGTCCCCATGAAATGGAGAGGGGCAGGGAGGAGGAGGGAGCTATCATTGGCTGAGGAGTGAGTGCTAGTAAATTAAATATGTACATGATGATCAGCAGAGACATGGTGAACAGGAGGGCCTCTTTCTGTAGTGGATTTCTATAGTACCCAATTTCCCTCGGGATCAATAAAGTATGTCTGTCTGTCTGTCTGGATGACTCTTGGACTCTAGCACTCACTGTGCTTAATCTGCACGGCAGAACCATTTCCCAGGACAGGCGATGATGTGACTACTTGGTGACACACAGATTGCTCTCTCATTGGTTCAACCTCCAGTCTTGGAGCTGAGCCAACACACAGAACCCGAATCACTGGAGTCTAATAGCATCATGGGGTTATTGTGTTACGATACGTTCCCGACCACGCCAGCCTCCAGGGTTTAGATGCTCCAGTTCTCTGGAATATGAATAGCTGGCATGGCCCCTTTCATTGGCAGCCATGTCGTGGCGCCAAGATTTGGATATTTAAAGAGCACCTGAATTCAGGCTCAGAGCTCATTCACCAGCTCAACTTTGGTTTAGTCCGCAATCGCGCTAAGGATTTCTGTCTGGTTTGGATTCTCATCTAGTCTCAAT
Source organism: Hemitrygon akajei (assembly GCF_048418815.1). Lineage (NCBI taxonomy): Eukaryota > Metazoa > Chordata > Chondrichthyes > Myliobatiformes > Dasyatidae > Hemitrygon > Hemitrygon akajei. The sequence goes on from NC_133131.1 coordinate 69,488,628, forward strand.
CATGTTCACGTCTAGCATCTAGTCAAGAAGCCTGTTCTTGTCTCAGAGTCTCTGATACTCCAACACCTGGATTCCTGCCATCGTCACCTCGGTCTCCCATCACACATTGAGACGTGAGCACAGAGACAAGCCCCTTAGTCCATCACATCCACGCCAAGAACCTTGCTGTCTACACGAATCCCATTTGCCCAAACAGTCATTCCACCATCACCTCCTGATGTCAATCACTATCTATGTAAACAAAAACTTTAAGCTATTCCTCAAGCTAAGCCACTTGTTCATTTAGAATATTTTTCCCAATGCACAATCTCCTAAGACCTCAAATTTCTTAAATCATTTGACATCAAGACAGAAAGTAAAAAAAATGAAACTGGCCACCTGAGTTTGCAAAATGACCAATTACAAATGCATTTTGATGTAGGGTGAGAAATTTAAGCTAAGGACGCACACTAGCTGGTCCGTGTTGGCTGTTCTCTACTCCTCAGGGTTAGTGCCCGGCACAGTCTGAGGACTCTGCTCACAACGGTGTGAGTGAGGGGAAGCTGGGTGGAAGGGCGTCCGTACATATCACAGCACTGAGAACAACCTGCTGGTGTGTGCGTCTCTCTGCTCAGATACTGAAGCTATGTACTGAGACACTGCATCTCTCTGTTCCCAGATAACAACTGACTTGCGTCAGTAGATCCACAGGTCACACCCTGTGTGCACTCAGATCAACAACGTAGTCTCACTGCTCCTTGAGCAAGGTAATCAGAGCTGCTTCCTCGTGGCATTTCACTGTTCCCGGGGAGCTTCACGAGCTCATTCCACCCCATCACACATGTTCCCACCCAAAACCACAAGAAATCACAGAATTGGAACACAGCCCTGTCTATCATGAAACCCAGGATTCCTTCTACCGACTCCATCTAAATTTACTGCTGACTCAGGAGAACAGTCACCATAATCCAGGACTCCTCTCAGCCCCAACATTCTCTCTTCTCACTTCTTCCATTAGGCAGAGATACAAAAGCTTAAGTGCATGTACCACCAGGCTCAAGGACTGCTTCCATCCCACTGTATTCAGACTTTTGAACAGACCTCTCGTTCACTAAATGATGAACTCTTGCATTCTTGATCTACTTTCTAGTGGCCCTTGTAACCTATTTGCCTAGCTGCACTGCGCTTTCTCCGTAATTCGAAAGGCTTCGATAGAGTGGATGTGGATAGCATGTTTTCCATGGTGGGGGAGCCTGAGGACAGAGGATACAACTTCAGAATAGAGGGATGTCCATTTAGACCAGAGATGAGGAGGACTTTCTTTAGCCAGAGGGTGGTGAATCTGTGGAATTCATTGCCACAGATGGCTGTGAAGGCCAAGTCAATTGGGTATACTTAAGGCAGAGGTTGATAGATTCTTGATTAGTCAGGCATGAAGGGGTTCAGGGAGAGATTGGGGCTGAGAGGGAAATGGATCAGCCATGATGAAATGGCAGAGCAAGCTCGATGGGCCAAATGGCCTAATTCCACTCCAATATGTGATTGTCTTATCAAGTCAAGTCAAGTCATTTTTATTGTCATTTCGACCATAACTGCTGGTACAGTACACAGTAAAAATGAGACAACGTTTTTCAGGATCATGGTGTTACATGACACAGTACAAAAACTAGACTGAACTACGTAAAAAAACAACACAGAGAAAGCTACACTAGACTACAGACCTACACAGGACTGCATAAAGTGCACAAAAACAGTGCAGGCATTACAATAAATAATAAACAGGACAATAGGGCAAGGTGTCAGCCCAGGCTCTGGGTATTGAGGAGTCTGATAGCTTGGGGTAAGAAACGGTTACATAGTCTGGTCGTGAGAGCCCGAAAGCTTCAGAGCCTTTTCCCAGATGGCAGGAGGGAGAAGAGTTTGTATGAGGGGTGCGTGGGGTCCTTCATAATACTGTTTGCTTTGCTGATGCAGCGTGTAGTGTAAATGTCTGTGATGGCGGGAAGAAAGACCCCGATGATCTTCTGGGCTTTCTTTGCTATGGAGCTGGTGTTGAGGGACCAGGTGAGATTCTCCACCAGGTGAACACCAAGAAATTTTGTGCTCTTTACGATCTCTACCGAGGAGCCGTCGATGTTCAGCAGGGAGTGGTCACTCTGTGCCCTCCTGAAGTCAAAAACCATCTCTTTTGTTTCGTTCACATTCAGAGACAGGTTGTTGGCTCTGCACCAGTCCGTTAGCCACTGCACCTCCTCTCTGTAAGATGACTCATCGTTCTTGCTGATGAGACCCACCACGGTCGTGTCATCGGCGAACTTGATGATGTGGTTTGAGCTGTGTGTTTCAGCACAGTCGTGGGTCAGCAGAGTGAACAGCAGTGGACTGAGCACACAGCCCTGGGGAGCCCCCGTGCTCAGTGTGATGGTGTTGGAGATGCTGCTCCCGATCCGGACTGACTGAGGTCTCCCAGTCAGGAAGTCTAGGATCCAGTTGCAGAGGGAGGTGTTCAGTCCCAGTAGGCTCAGCTTTCCAGTCAGTTTCTGAGGGATGATTGTGTTGAACGATGAACTGAAGTCTATGAACAACATCCGAACATATGTGTCTTTTTTGTCCAGGTGGGTTAGGGCCAGGTGGAGGGTGGTGGCAATGGCGTCATCTGTTGAGCGGTTGGGACGGTACGCAGACTGCAGGGGGTCCAGAGAGGGGGGCAGCAGGGTCTTGATATGCATCATGACGACCCGCTCGAAACATTTCAAGATGATGGATGTGAGTGCAACGGGACGGTGGTCATTTAGGCAGGACACTGAAGACTTCTTCGGCACGGGGACAATGGTGGTGGCCTTGAAGCACGATGGAACTGTGGCGCTGCTCAGGGAGATGTTGAAGATGTCAGTGAGAACATCTGCTAGCTGGTCTGCACAACCTCTGAGCACTCTACCAGGGATGTTGTCTGGTCCAGCAGCCTTCCGTGGGTTGACCCTGCACAGGGTTCTCCTCACATCGGCCACGGTGAGACACAGCACCTGGTCATTTGTAGGAGGGGTGGACTTCCTCGCCGCGACGTCATTATGTAACAGCAACACAGTATTCTGCATTTACAAAAGCTTTTCACCATCTCTCAGTATATGAGACAAGGGCACTTTATAACTCATGCTCTCAATATTATTTTTTATTTGCACAGTTTGTCTTCTTTTGCACGTTGGTTGTCAGTCCTTGCCTGTTTACTTTCGTAGTTGTTTCTTTCTTGTAAACGTCAGTGAGAAAATGAATCTGGGGATTGTATATGGTAACATTTACATACTACGAACTTTAAAAGCAATATCAACACCCTCCAGCTAATTTTGCTCATCCCTCCCGGTGCCTGTTTCGAATAGGCATTCAAACTTGTCACTGTTGTCATTATCACCACTCTTATCTTCCCGCCACACGGCACGTAGCGGTTCGCACAATAGCTTTACAGCACCAGCTGCAAGATCGGGATCCAACTCACGCCACTGACCACAAGGGGTTTGTACATTCTCCCCGTGACTGCATGGGTTACCTCCCACGTACTGGTCGGGGTTAGTGAGTTGTGGGCAAGGAAGCACAGTGACTCTTGTGGGCTGCCCAGCACAATCCTTGCAGATTTGATTTGACTGTAAGTTTCAATGTACTTGTGACGAATCAAGCTAATCTTTCTTTCCTCCTCACCCTCCCACTCCTTCATTTCCTTACACTCCACTTGCTCTTCCAACCTAGTAGCCTAGGAGCACAGCAGTGAGCCTCTTCCTACTGTTACGAACCCCGTAACTGGGTCACTTACCAGCAAAGAGAGAGAGGTCCGCTGAAGTCTGATGGTACTATTTTTAAACATTTTTATTTATGAAGGGGCACAAAAGTAAGGTTAATACAAACATTCAGATAATATACGTCGTCACTACTCAATCTAAAGCGCGGGTATAGTAATAAGCAACAATAAGAAGTAGCTCTATCGTTTGTCTAGGGGTAAAACTATTGTCCGATGGAAATATCAAAGTCTCTGGAGTTCATGCAGGCTTTTAGCCTTTCGGGGACCACTGGGGTCTCACGTGTTGGAGAGAGAAAAATAAACTTGCCAGCCTTTTGGACTCAAATCGTTGAATCGGGAACGTGGGTTCCCCGTTGTCAGTTCGAAGTCCTTTTCGGTGTTATCAGCCACTCGTTCCCCAAGCTAGGGGAACCAAACCACACGTGGCTCCCGAACAGCTTCCCGTCCTCACGGGAGCGATGAGCGATGGTCTCCTTCTGGTGCGTCGCTGGGGTCCTGCCTCCTGCAGTCCCCTTTTTATCGTGACCGGCAGATTTGTAGATGTCAATCAAGGTAGGGTGATACAATCCCCAGCCCACATTGCCCGAAGGTGTCCATGTCCCTGATAGCTGGCATGTAGTATAAAGTTGCAATTCACACAGCTGTCTCTAAGAACAATGGTCAAATCCGTTGCATTGTCTCTCATTTCCTGGGTCCAAGACCCGAATTAATAGCGATCTTGCGATTCTCCGGAAGGAGGGGGCTGGTCCCGCACCCATCGGCCCCTCAGAGCTGTGGTACATTCATAACACAACGCACTGCAATAGTAGTTGCAATCTGCTACTATTGGGGCCTTATTTAATTGGGAGGCTGGCAGCACGGGGATGAATGGTGGATGGGCATGGGACGAGCCGGGAAGGGCAGCAGAATTTTGACTGGCAGTTTTCCAAAGCAAAATTCCATTTGAATGGGTCAATCTAGAGGCTGTGGAGGGCACAGTGAGTGTTCCAGCAGCAAGTTCACAGTACGTTGTCTCTGTTCTGATTTACACTATCACTCTGTGCGGTCAATGAACCTGTCTCTGTGCTGATTTACACTATCACTCTGTGTGGTCAATGGACCTGTCTCTGTGCTGATTTAGACTATCACCCTGTGTGACGAATGGGCCTGTCTCTGTGCTGATTTACACTATCACCCTGTGTGGTCAATGGGCCTGTCTCTGTGCTGATTTACACTATCACCCTGTGTGGTCAATGGACCTGTCTCTGTGCTGATTTACACTATCACTCTGTGTGGTCAATGGGCCTGTTTCTGTGCTGATTTACACTATCACTCTGTGTGGTCAATGGGCCTGTCTCTGTGCTGATTTACACTATCACCCTGTGTGGTCAATGGACCTGTCTCTGTGCTGATTTACACTATCACTCTGTGTGGTCAATGGGCCTGTTTCTGTGCTGATTTACACTATCACTCTGTGTGGTCAATGGGCCTGTTTCTGTGCTGATTTACACTATCACTCTGTGTGGTCAATGGGCCTGTCTCTGTGCTGATTTACACTATCACCCTGTGTGACGAATGGGCCTGTCTCTGTGCTGATTTACACTATCATTCTGTGTGGTCAATGGACCTGTCTCAGTGCTGATTTACACTATCACCCTGTGTGGTCAATGGACCTGTCTCTGTGCTGATTTACACTATCACCCTGTGTGACGAATGGACCTGTCTCTGTGCTGATTTACACTATCACCCTGTGTGGTCAATGGGTCTGTTTCTGTGCTGATTTACACTATCACTCTGTGTGACGAATGGGCCTGTCTCTGTGCTGATTTACACTATCACCCTGTGTGGTCAATGGGCCTGTCTCTGTGCTGATTTACACTATCACCCTGTGTGGTCAATGGGTCTGTTTCTGTGCTGATTTACACTATCACTCTGTGTGACGAATGGGCCTGTCTCTGTGCTGATTTACACTATCACCCTGTGTGGTCAATGGGCCTGTCTCTGTGCTGATTTACACTATCACCCTGTGTGACGAATGGGCCTGTCTCTGTGCTGATTTACACTATCACCCTGTGTGGTCAATGGGCCTGTCTCTGTGCTGATTTACACTATCACTCTGTGTGGTCAATGGACCTGTCTCTGTGCTGATTTACACTATCACCCTGTGTGACGAATGGGCCTGTCTCTGTGCTGATTTACACTATCACCCTGTGTGGTCAATGGACCTGTCTCTGTGCTGATTTACACTATCACCCTGTGTGGTCAATGGGCCTGTCTCTGTGCTGATTTACACTATCACCCTGTGTGGTCAATGGGCCAGTTTCTGTGCTGATTTACACTATCACCCTGTGTGGTCAATGGGCCTGTTTCTGTGCTGATTTACACTATCACCCTGTGTGGTCAATGGGCCTGTCTCTGTGCTGATTTACACTATCACCCTGTGTGGTCAATGGACCTGTCTCTGTGCTGATTTACACTATCACTCTGTGTGGTCAATGGGCCTGTTTCTGTGCTGATTTACACTATCACTCTGTGTGGTCAATGGGCCTGTCTCTGTGCTGATTTACACTATCACCCTGTGCGGTCAATGGACCTGTCTCTGTGCTGATTTACACTATCACCCTGTGTGGTCAATGGGCCTGTCTCTGTGCTGATTTACACTATCACCCTGTGTGACGAATGGGCCTGTCTCTGTGCTGATTTACACTATCATTCTGTGTGGTCAATGGACCTGTCTCAGTGCTGATTTACACTATCACCCTGTGTGGTCAATGGACCTGTCTCTGTGCTGATTTACACTATCACCCTGTGTGACGAATGGACCTGTCTCTGTGCTGATTTACACTATCACCCTGTGTGGTCAATGGGCCTGTCTCTGTGCTGATTTACACTATCACTCTGTGTGGTCAATGGGCCTGTTTCTGTGCTGATTTACACTATCACTCTGTGTGGTCAATGGGCCTGTCTCTGTGCTGATTTACACTATCACCCTGTGTGACGAATGGACCTGTCTCTGTGCTGATTTACACTATCACTCTGTGTGGTCAATGGGCCTGTTTCTGTGCTGATTTACACTACCACTCTGTGTGGTCAATGGGCCTGTCTCTGTGCTGATTTACACTATCACCCTGTGTGACGAATGGACCTGTCTCTGTGCTGATTTACACTATCACTCTGTGTGGTCAATGGGCCTGTTTCTGTGCTGATTTACACTATCACTCTGTGTGGTCAATGGGCCTGTCTCTGTGCTGATTTACACTATCACCCTGTGTGACGAATGGACCTGTCTCTGTGCTGATTTACACTATCACTCTGTGTGGTCAATGGGCCTGTTTCTGTGCTGATTTACAATATCACTCTGTGTGGTCAATGGGCCTGTCTCTGTGCTGATTTACACTATCACCCTGTGTGACGAATGGGCCTGTCTCTGTGCTGATTTACACTATCACCCTGTGCGGTCAATGGACCTGTCTCTGTGCTGATTTACACTATCACCCTGTGCGGTCAATGGACCTGTCTCTGTGCTGATTTACACTATCACCCTGTGTGGTCAATGGGTCTGTTTCTGTGCTGATTTACACTATCACTCTGTGTGACGAATGGGCCTGTCTCTGTGCTGATTTACACTATCACCCTGTGTGGTCAATGGGCCTGTCTCTGTGCTGATTTACACTATCACCCTGTGTGGTCAATGGGCCTGTCTCTGTGCTGATTTACACTATCACCCTGTGTGGTCAATGGACCTGTCTCTGTGCTGATTTACACTATCACCCTGTGTGGTCAATGGGCCTGTCTCTGTGCTGATTTACACTATCACCCTGTGTGACGAATGGGCCTGTCTCTGTGCTGATTTACACTATCACCCTGTGTGGTCAATGGGCCTGTCTCTGTGCTGATTTACACTATCACCCTGTGTGGTCAATGGGCCTGTCTCTGTGCTGATTTACACTATCACTCTGTGTGACGAATGGGCCTGTCTCTGTGCTGATTTACACTATCACCCTGTGTGGTCAATGGGCCTGTCTCTGTGCTGATTTACACTATCACCCTGTGTGGTCAATGGGCCTGTCTCTGTGCTGATTTACACTATCACCCTGTGTGGTCAATGGACCTGTCTCTGTGCTGATTTACACTATCACCCTGTGTGGTCAATGGGCCTGTCTCTGTGCTGATTTACACTATCACCCTGTGTGGTCAATGGGCCTGTCTCTGTGCTGATTTACACTATCACCCTGTGTGACGAATGGGCCTGTCTCTGTGCTGATTTACACTATCACCCTGTGTGACGAATGGACCTGTCTCTGTGCTGATTTACACTATCACCCTGTGTGGTCAATGGGCCTGTCTCTGTGCTGATTTACACTATCACCCTGTGTGACGAATGGACCTGTCTCTGTGCTGATTTACACTATCACTCTGTGTGGTCAATGGGCCTGTTTCTGTGCTGATTTACACTATCACTCTGTGTGGTCAATGGGCCTGTCTCTGTGCTGATTTACACTATCACCCTGGGTGACGAATGGGCCTGTCTCTGTGCTGATTTACACTATCACCCTGTGCGGTCAATGGACCTGTCTCTGTGCTGATTTACACTATCACCCTGTGCGGTCAATGGACCTGTCTCTGTGCTGATTTACACTATCACCCTGTGTGGTCAATGGGTCTGTTTCTGTGCTGATTTACACTATCACTCTGTGTGACGAATGGGCCTGTCTCTGTGCTGATTTACACTATCACCCTGTGTGGTCAATGGGCCTGTCTCTGTGCTGATTTACACTATCACCCTGTGTGGTCAATGGGCCTGTCTCTGTGCTGATTTACACTATCACCCTGTGTGGTCAATGGACCTGTCTCTGTGCTGATTTACACTATCACCCTGTGTGGTCAATGGGCCTGTCTCTGTGCTGATTTACACTATCACCCTGTGTGACGAATGGACCTGTCTCTGTGCTGATTTACACTATCACCCTGTGTGACGAATGGACCTGTCTCTGTGCTGATTTACACTATCACCCTGTGTGGTCAATGGGCCTGTCTCTGTGCTGATTTACACTATCACCCTGTGTGACGAATGGGCCTGTCTCTGTGCTGATTTACACTATCACCCTGTGTGGTCAATGGACCTGTCTCTGTGCTGATTTACACTATCACCCTGTGTGACGAATGGGCCTGTCTCTGTGCTGATTTACACTATCACCCTGTGTGGTCAATGGACCTGTCTCTGTGCTGATTTACACTATCACCCTGTGTGGTCAATGGGCCAGTTTCTGTGCTGATTTACACTATCACCCTGTGTGGTCAATGGGCCTGTTTCTGTGCTGATTTACACTATCACCCTGTGTGGTCAATGGGCCTGTCTCTGTGCTGATTTACACTATCACCCTGTGTGGTCAATGGGCCTGTCTCTGTGCTGATTTACACTATCACCCAGTGTGGTCAATGGGCCTGTCTCTGTTCTGATTTACACTATCACCCTGTGTGACGAATGGACCTGTCTCTGTGCTGATTTACACTATCACCCTGTGTGACGAATGGACCTGACTCTGTGCTGATTTACACTATCACTCTGTGTGGTCAATGGGCCTGTCTCTGTTCTGATTTACACTATCACCCTGTGTGACGAATGGACCTGACTCTGTGCTGATTTACACTATCACCCTGTGTGGTCAATGGGCCTGTCTCAGTGCTGATTTACACTATCACCCTGTGTGACGAATGGGCCTGTCTCTGTGCTGATTTACACTATCACCCTATGCGGTCAATGGACCTGTCTCTGTGCTGATTTACACTATCACCCTGTGTGGTCAATGGGCCTGTTTCTGTGCTGATTTACACTATCACTCTGTGTGGTCAATGGGCCTGACTCTGTTCTGATTTACACTATCACTCTGTGTGGTCAATGGGCCTGTTTCTGTGCTGATTTACACTATCACTCTGTGTGGTCAATGGGCCTGTCTCTGTTCTGATTTACAATATCACCCTGTGTGGTCAATGGGCCTGTTTCTGTGCTGATTTACACTATCACTCTGTGTGGTCAATGGGCCTGTCTCTGTGCTGATTTACACTATCACCCTGTGTGGTCAATGGGCCTGTCTCTGTGCTGATTTACACTATCACCCTGTGTGGTCAATGGGCCTGTCTCTGTGCTGATTTACACTATCACCCTGTGTGGTCAATGGGCCTGTCTCTGTGCTGATTTACACTATCACCCTGTGTGGTCAATGGGCCTGTTTCTGTGCTGATTTACACTATCACTCTGTGTGGTCAATGGGCCTGTCTCTGTGCTGATTTACACTATCACCCTGTGTGGTCAATGGACCTGTCTCTGTGCTGATTTACACTATCACCCTGTGTGGTCAATGGGCCTGTCTCTGTGCTGATTTACACTATCACCCTGTGTGGTCAATGGGCCTGTTTCTGTGCTGATTTACACTATCACTCTGTGTGGTCAATGGGCCTGTCTCTGTGCTGATTTACACTATCACCCTGTGTGGTCAATGGGCCTGTCTCTGTGCTGATTTACACTATCACACTGTGCGGTCAATGGGCCTGTCTCTGTGCTGATTTACACTATCACTCTGTGTGGTCAATGGGCCTGTCTCTGTGCTGATTTACACTATCACTCTGTGTGGTCAATGGGCCTGTTTCTGTGCTGATTTACACTATCACTCTGTGTGGTCAATGGGCCTGTCTCTGTGCTGATTTACACTATCACCCTGTGTGGTCAATGGGCCTGTCTCTGTGCTGATTTACACTATCACTCTGTGTGGTCAATGGGCCTGTTTCTGTGCTGATTTACACTATCACTCTGTGTGGTCAATGGGCCTGTCTCTGTGCTGATTTACACTATCACCCTGTGTGGTCAATGGGCCTGTTTCTGTGCTGATTTACACTATCACTCTGTGTGGTCAATGGGCCTGTCTCTGTGCTGATTTACACTATCACTCTGTGTGGTCAATGGGCCTGTCTCTGTGCTGATTTACACTATCACCCTGTGTGGTCAATGGGCCTGTTTCTGTGCTGATTTACACTATCACTCTGTGTGGTCAATGGGCCTGTCTCTGTGCTGATTTACACTATCACCCTGTGTGGTCAATGGGCCTGTTTCTGTGCTGATTTACACTATCACTCTGTGTGGTCAATGGGCCTGTCTCTGTGCTGATTTACACTATCACCCTGTGTGGTCAATGGGCCTGTTTCTGTGCTGATTTACACTATCACTCTGTGTGGTCAATGGGCCTGACTCTGTTCTGATTTACACTATCACTCTGTGTGGTCAATGGGCCTGTTTCTGTGCTGATTTACACTATCACTCTGTGTGGTCAATGGGCCTGTCTCTGTGCTGATTTACACTATCACCCTGTGCGGTCAATGGACCTGTCTCTGTTCTGATTTACACTATCACTCTGTGTGGTCAATGGGCCTGTCTCTGTGCTGATTTACACTATCACTCTGTGTGGTCAATGGGCCTGTCTCTGTGCTGATTTACACTATCACCCTGTGTGACGAATGGGCCTGTCTCTGTGCTGATTTACACTATCACTCTGTGTGGTCAATGGGCCTGTCTCTGTGCTGATTTACACTATCACCCTGTGTGGTCAATGGGCCTGTTTCTGTGCTGATTTACACTATCACCCTGTGTGGTCAATGGGCCTGTCTCTGTTCTGATTTACACTATCACTCTGTGTGGTCAATGGGCCTGTCTCTGTGCTGATTTACACTATCACCCTGTGTGACGAATGGGCCTGTCTCTGTGCTGATTTACACTATCACTCTGTGTGGTCAATGGGCCTGTCTCTGTGCTGATTTACACTATCACCCTGTGTGGTCAATGGGCCTGTTTCTGTGCTGATTTACACTATCACTCTGTGTGGCGAATGGACCTGTCTCTGTGCTGATTTACACTATCACCCTGTGTGGTCAATGGGCCTGTCTCTGTGCTGATTTACACTATCACCCTGTGTGGTCAATGGGCCTGTCTCTGTGCTGATTTACACTATCACCCTGTGTGACGAATGGGCCTGTCTCTGTGCTGATTTACACTATCACTCTGTGTGGCGAATGGACCTGTCTCTGTGCTGATTTACACTATCACCCTGTGTGACGAATGGGCCTGTCTCTGTGCTGATTTACACTATCACCCTGTGTGACGAATGGACCTGTCTCTGTGCTGATTTACACTATCACCCTGTGTGGTCAATGGACCTGTCTCTGTGCTGATTTACACTATCACTCTGTGTGGTCAATGGACCTGTCTCTGTGCTGATTTACACTATCACTCTGTGTGGTCAATGGGCCTGTTTCTGTGCTGATTTACACTATCACTCTGTGTGGTCAATGGGCCTGTCTCTGTGCTGATTTACACTATCACCCTGTGTGGTCAATGGGCCTGTCTCTGTGCTGATTTACACTATCACTCTGTGTGGTCAATGGGCCTGTCTCTGTGCTGATTTACACTATCACTCTGTGTGGTCAATGGGCCTGTCTCTGTGCTGATTTACACTATCACCCTGTGTGGTCAATGGGCCTGTCTCTGTGCTGATTTACACTATCACTCTGTGTGGTCAATGGGCCTGTCTCTGTGCTGATTTACACTAACACTCTGTGTGGTCAATGAGCCTGTCTCTGTGCTGATTTACACTATCACTCTGTGTGGTCAATGGGCCTGTCTCTGTGCTGATTTACACTATCACTCTGTGTGGTCAATGGACCTGTCTCTGTGCTGATTTACACTATCACCCTGTGTGGTCAATGGGCCTGTCTCTGTGCTGATTTACACTATCACCCTGTGTGACGAATGGACCTGTCTCTGTGCTGATTTACACTATCACCCTGTGTGGTCAATGGACCTGTCTCTGTGCTGAATTACACTATCACTCTGTGTGGTCAATGGGCCTGTCTCTGTGCTGATTTACACTATCACCCTGTGTGGTCAATGGGCCTGTCTCTGTGCTGATTTACACTATCACTCTGTGTGGTCAATGGGCCTGTCTCTGTGCTGATTTACACTATCACCCTGTGTGGTCAATGGGCCTGTCTCTGTGCTGATTTACACTATCACCCTGTGTGGTCAATGGACCTGTCTCTGTGCTGATTTACACTATCACTCTGTGTGGTCAATGGGCCTGTCTCTGTGCTGATTTACACTATCACTCTGTGTGGTCAATGGGCCTGTCTCTGTGCTGATTTACACTATCACTCTGTGTGGTCAATGGGCCTGTCTCTGTGCTGATTTACACTATCACTCTGTGTGGTCAATGGGCCTGTCTCTGTGCTGATTTACACTATCACCCTGTGTGGTCAATGGGCCTGTCTCTGTGCTGATTTACACTATCACTCTGTGTGGTCAATGGGCCTGTCTCTGTGCTGATTTACACTATCACTCTGTGTGGTCAATGGGCCTGTCTCTGTGCTGATTTACACTAACACTCTGTGTGGTCAATGAGCCTGTCTCTGTGCTGATTTACACTATCACTCTGTGTGGTCAATGAGCCTGTCTCTGTGCTGATTTACACTATCACTCTGTGTGGTCAATGAGCCTGTCTCTGTGCTGATTTACACTATCACTCTGTGTGGTCAATGGGCCTGTCTCTGTGCTGATTTACACTATCACTCTGTGTGGTCAATGGACCTGTCTCTGTGCTGATTTACACTATCACCCTGTGTGGTCAATGGGCCTGTCTCTGTGCTGATTTACACTATCACCCTGTGTGACGAATGGACCTGTCTCTGTGCTGATTTACACTATCACCCTGTGTGGTCAATGGGCCTGTCTCTGTGCTGATTTACACTATCACTCTGTGTGGTCAATGGGCCTGTCTCTGTGCTGATTTACACTATCACCCTGTGTGGTCAATGGGCCTGTCTCTGTGCTGATTTACACTATCACTCTGTGTGGTCAATGGGCCTGTCTCTGTGCTGATTTACACTATCACTCTGTGTGGTCAATGGGCCTGTCTCTGTGCTGATTTACACTAACACTCTGTGTGGTCAATGAGCCTGTCTCTGTGCTGATTTACACTATCAATCTGTGTGGTCAATGGGCCTGTCTCTGTGCTGATTTACACTATCACTCTGTGTGGTCAATGGACCTGTCTCTGTGCTGATTTACACTATCACCCTGTGTGGTCAATGGGCCTGTCTCTGTGCTGATTTACACTATCACCCTGTGTGACGAATGGACCTGTCTCTGTGCTGATTTACACTATCACCCTGTGCGGTCAATGGGCCTGTCTCTGTGCTGATTTACACTATCACCCTGTGTGGTCAATGGACCTGTCTCTGTGCTGATTTACACTATCACCCTGTGCGGTCAATGGGCCTGTCTCTGTGCTGATTTACACTATCACCCTGTGTGGTCAATGGGCCTGTCTCTGTGCTGATTTACACTATCACCCTGTGTGGTCAATGGGCCTGTTTCTGTGCTGATTTACACTATCACCCTGTGTGGTCAATGGGCCTGTTTCTGTGCTGATTTACACTATCACCCTGTGTGGTCAATGGGCCTGTCTCTGTGCTGATTTACACTATCACCCTGTGCGGTCAATGGGCCTGTCTCTGTGCTGATTTACACTATCACCCTGTGTGACGAATGGACCTGTCTCTGTGCTGATTTACACTATCACCCTGTGTGACGAATGGGCCTGTCTCTGTGCTGATTTACACTATCACCCTGTGTGGTCAATGGACCTGTCTCTGTGCTGATTTACACTATCACTCTGTGTGGTCAATGGACCTGTCTCTGTGCTGATTTACACTATCACTCTGTGTGGTCAATGGGCCTGTCTCTGTGCTACTTTACACTATCACCCTGTGTGGTCAATGGACCTGTCTCTGTGCTGATTTACACTATCACCCTGTGTGGTCAATGGGCCTGTCTCTGTGCTGATTTACACTATCACCCTGTGTGGTCAATGGGCCTGTCTCTGTGCTGATTTACACTATCACTCTGTGTGGTCAATGGGCCTGTCTCTGTGCTGATTTACACTATCACCCTGTGTGGTCAATGGGCCTGTCTCTGTGCTGATTTACACTATCACTCTGTGTGGTCAATGGACCTGTCTCTGTGCTGATTTACACTATCACTCTGTGTGGTCAATGGGCCTGTCTCTGTGCTGATTTACACTATCACCCTGTGTGGTCAATGGGCCTGTCTCTGTGCTGATTTACACTATCACTCTGTGTGGTCAATGGGCCTGTCTCTGTGCTGATTTACACTATCACCCTGTGTGGTCAATGGGCCTGTCTCTGTGCTGATTTACACTATCACCCTGTGTGACGAATGGACCTGTCTCTGTGCTGATTTACACTATCACCCTGTGCGGTCAATGGGCCTGTCTCTGTGCTGATTTACACTATCACCCTGTGTGGTCAATGGACCTGTCTCTGTGCTGATTTACACTATCACCCTGTGTGGTCAATGGGCCTGTCTCTGTGCTGATTTACACTATCACCCTGTGTGACGAATGGACCTGTCTCTGTGCTGATTTACACTATCACCCTGTGCGGTCAATGGGCCTGTCTCTGTGCTGATTTACACTATCACCCTGTGCGGTCAATGGACCTGTCTCTGTGCTGATTTACACTATCACTCTGTGTGGTCAATGGGCCTGTCTCTGTGCTGATTTACGCTATCACCCTGTGTGGTCAATGGGCCTGTTTCTGTGCTGATTTACACTATCACCCTGTGTGGTCAATGGGCCTGTCTCTGTGCTGATTTACACTATCACCCTGTGCGGTCAATGGGCCTGTCTCTGTGCTGATTTACACTATCACCCTGTGTGACGAATGGACCTGTCTCTGTGCTGATTTACACTATCACCCTGTGTGACGAATGGGCCTGTCTCTGTGCTGATTTACACTATCACCCTGTGTGGTCAATGGACCTGTCTCTGTGCTGATTTACACTATCACTCTGTGTGGTCAATGGACCTGTCTCTGTGCTGATTTACACTATCACTCTGTGTGGTCAATGGGCCTGTCTCTGTGCTACTTTACACTATCACCCTGTGTGGTCAATGGACCTGTCTCTGTGCTGATTTACACTATCACCCTGTGTGGTCAATGGGCCTGTCTCTGTGCTGATTTACACTATCACCCTGTGTGGTCAATGGGCCTGTCTCTGTGCTGATTTACACTATCACTCTGTGTGGTCAATGGGCCTGTCTCTGTGCTGATTTACACTATCACCCTGTGTGGTCAATGGGCCTGTCTCTGTGCTGATTTACACTATCACCCTGTGTGGTCAGTGGACCTGTCTCTGTGCTGATTTACACTATCACCCTGTGTGGTCAATGGGCCTGTCTCTGTGCTGATTTACACTATCACCCTGTGTGGTCAATGGGCCTGTCTCTGTGCTGATTTACACTATCACCCTGTGTGGTCAATGGGCCTGTCTCTGTGCTGATTTACACTATCACCCTGTGTGGTCAATGGACCTGTCTCTGTGCTGATTTACACTATCACCCTGTGTGACGAATGGACCTGTCTCTGTGCTGATTTACACTATCACTCTGTGTGGTCATTGGGCCTGTCTCTCTGCTGATTTACACTATCACTCTGTGTGGTCAATGGACCTGTCTCTGTGCTGATTTACACTATCACTCTTTGTGGTCAATGGACCTGTCTCTGTGCTGATTTACACTATCACTCTGTGTGGTCAATGGACCTGTCTCTGCTGATTTACACTATCACTCTGTGTGGTCAATGGACCTGTCTCTGTGCTGATTTACACTATCACTCTGTGTGGTCAATGGACCTGTCTCTGCTGATTTACACTATCACTCTGTGTGGTCAATGGACCTGTCTCTGTGCTGATTTACACTATCACTCTGTGTGGTCAATGAACCTGTCTCTGTGCTGATTTACACTATCACTCTGTGTGGTCAATGGGCCGGTTTCTGTGCTGATTTACACTAACACCCTGTGTGGTCAATGGACCTGTCTCTGTGCTGATTTACACTATCACCCTGTGTGACGAATGGACCTGTCTCTGTGCTGATTTACACTATCACTCTGTGTGGTCAATGGGCCTGTTTCTGTGCTGATTTACACTATCACCCTGTGTGGTCAATGGGCCTGTCTCTGTGCTGATTTACACTATCACCCTGTGTGGTCAATGGACCTGTCTCTGTGCTGATTTACACTATCACCCTGTGCGGTCAATGGGCCTGTCTCTGTGCTGATTTACACTATCACCCTGTGTGACGAATGGACCTGTCTCTGTGCTGATTTACACTATCACCCTGTGTGACGAATGGGCCTGTCTCTGTGCTGATTTACACTATCACCCTGTGTGGTCAATGGACCTGTCTCTGTGCTGATTTACACTATCACCCTGTGTGGTCAATGGACCTGTCTCTGTGCTGATTTACACTATCACCCTGTGTGGTCAATGGGCCTGTTTCTGTGCTGATTTACACTATCACCCTGTGTGACGTATGGGCCTGTCTCAGTGCTGATTTACACTATCACCCTGTGTGGTCAATGGGCCTGTCTCTGTGCTGATTTACACTATCACCCTGTGTGTTCAATGGGCCTGTCTCTGTGCTGATATTCACTATCACCCTGTGTGGACAATGGGCCTGTCTCTGTGCTGATTTACACTATCACCCTGTGTGGTCAATGGGCCTGTCTCTGTGCTGATTTACACTATCACCCTGTGTGGTCAATGGGCCTGTCTCTGTGCTGATTTACACTATCACTCTGTGTGGTCAATGGGCCTGTCTCTGTGCTGATTTACACTATCACCCTGTATGGTCAATGGGCCTGTCTCTGTGCTGATTTACACTATCACTCTGTGTGGTCAATGGGCCTGTCTCTGTGCTGATTTACACTATCACCCTGTGTGGTCAATGGGCCTGTTTCTGTGCTGATTTGCACTATCACTCTGTGTGGTCAATGGGCCTGCCTCTGTGCTGATTTACTCTATCACCCTGTGTGGTCAATGGACCTGTCTCTGTGCTGATTTACACTATCACTCTGTGTGGTCAATGGGCCTGTCTCTGTGCTGATTTACACTATCACCCTGTGTGGTCAATGGGCCTGTTTCTGTGCTGATTTGCACTATCACTCTGTGTGGTCAATGGGCCTGCCTCTGTGCTGATTTACTCTATCACCCTGTGTGGTCAATGGACCTGTCTCTGTGCTGATTTACACTATCACTCTGTGTGGTCATTGGGCCTGTCTCTCTGCTGATTTACACTATCACTCTGTGTGGTCAATGGACCTGTCTCTGTGCTGATTTACACTATCACCCTGTGTGACGAATGGACCTGTCTCTGTGCTGATTTACACTATCACTCTGTGTGGTCATTGGGCCTGTCTCTCTGCTGATTTACACTATCACTCTGTGTGGTCAATGGACCTGTCTCTGTGCTGATTTACACTATCACTCTTTGTGGTCAATGGACCTGTCTCTGTGCTGATTTACACTATCACTCTGTGTGGTCAATGGACCTGTCTCTGCTGATTTACACTATCACTCTGTGTGGTCAATGGGCCTGTCTCTGTGCTGATTTACACTATCACTCTGTGTGGTCAATGGGCCTGTTTCTGTGCTGATTTACACTATCACTCTGTGTGGTCAATGGGCCTGTCTCTGTGCTGATTTACACTATCACCCTGTGTGACGAATGGACCTGTCTCTGTGCTGATTTACACTATCACTCTGTGTGGTCAATGGGCCTGTTTCTGTGCTGATTTACACTATCACCCTGTGTGGTCAATGGGCCTGTCTCTGTGCTGATTTACACTATCACCCTGTGTGGTCAATGGACCTGTCTCTGTGCTGATTTACACTATCACCCTGTGCGGTCAATGGACCTGTCTCTGTGCTGATTTACACTATCACTCTGTGCGGTCAATGGACCTGTCTCTGTGCTGATTTACACTATCACCCTGTGTGGTCAATGGGCCTGTTTCTGTGCTGATTTACACTATCACCCTGTGTGGTCAATGGACCTGTCTCTGTGCTGATTTACACTATCACTCTGTGCGGTCAATGGACCTGTCTCTGTGCTGATTTACACTATCACCCTGTGTGACGAATGGACCTGTCTCTGTGCTGATTTACACTATCACTCTGTGTGGTCAATGGGCCTGTTTCTGTGCTGATTTACACTATCACCCTGTGTGGTCAATGGGCCTGTCTCTGTGCTGATTTACACTATCACCCTGTGTGGTCAATGGACCTGTCTCTGTGCTGATTTACACTATCACCCTGTGCGGTCAATGGGCCTGTCTCTGTGCTGATTTACACTATCACCCTGTGTGACGAATGGACCTGTCTCTGTGCTGATTTACACTATCACCCTGTGTGACGAATGGGCCTGTCTCTGTGCTGATTTACACTATCACCCTGTGTGGTCAATGGACCTGTCTCTGTGCTACTTTACACTATCACCCTGTGTGGTCAATGGACCTGTCTCTGTGCTGATTTACACTATCACCCTGTGTGGTCAATGGGCCTGTCTCTGTGCTGATTTACACTATCACCCTGTGTGGTCAATGGGCCTGTCTCTGTGCTGATTTACACTATCACTCTGTGTGGTCAATGGGCCTGTCTCTGTGCTGATTTACACTATCACCCTGTGTGTTCAATGGGCCTGTCTCTGTGCTGATTTACACTATCACCCTGTGTGGTCAGTGGACCTGTCTCTGTGCTGATTTACACTATCACTCTGTGTGGTCAATGGGCCTGTCTCTGTGCTGATTTACACTATCACTCTGTGTGGTCAATGGACCTGTTTCTGTGCTGATTTACACTATCACTCTGTGTGGTCAATGGACCTGTCTCTGTGCTGATTTACACTATCACCCTGTGTGGTCAATGGGCCTGTCTCTGTGCTGATTTACACTATCACCCTGTGTGGTCAATGGACCTGTCTCTGTGCTGATTTACACTATCACCCTTTGTGGTCAATGGGCCTGTCTCTGTGCTGATTTACACTATCACCCTGTGTGGTCAATGGGCCTGTCTCTGTGCTGATTTACACTATCACCCTGTGTGGTCAATGGACCTGTCTCTGTGCTGATTTACACTATCACCCTGTGCGGTCAATGGGCCTGTCTCTGTGCTGATTTACACTATCACTCTGTGTGGTCAATGGACCTGTTTCTGTGCTGATTTACACTATCACCCTGTGTGGTCAATGGGCCTGCCTCTGTGCTGATTTACACTATCACTCTGTGTGGTCAATGGCCCTGTCTATGTGCTGATTTACACTATCACTCTGTGTGGTCAATGGGCCTGTTTCTGTGCTGATTTACACTATCACTCTGTGTGGTCAATGGACCTGTCTCTGTGCTGATTTACACTATCACTCTGTGTGGTCAATGGACCTGTCTCTGTGCTGATTTACACTATCACCCTGTGTGGTCAATGGACCTGTCTCTGTTCTGATTTACACTATCACCCTGTGCGGTCAATGGGCCTGTCTCTGTGCTGATTTACACTATCATCCTGTGTGGTCAATGGACCTGTCTCTGTGCTGATTTACACTATCACCCTGTGTGGTCAATGGACCTGTCTCTGTGCTGATTTACACTATCACTCTGTGTGGTCAATGGACCTGTCTCTGTGCTGATTTACACTATCACTCTGTGTGGTCAATGGACCTGTCTCTGTGCTGATTTACACTATCACCCTGTGTGACGAATGGACCTGTCTCTGTGCTGATTTACACTATCACCCTGTGTGGTCAATGGGCCTGTCTCTGTGCTGATTTACACTATCACTCTGTGTGGTCAATGGGCCTGTCTCTGTGCTGATTTACACTATCACCCTGTGTGGTCAATGGACCTGTCTCTGTGCTGATTTACACTATCACTCTGTGTGGTCAATGGACCTGTCTCTGTGCTGATTTACACTATCACTCTGTGTGGTCAATGGACCTGTCTCTGTGCTGATTTACACTATCACCCTGTGTGACGAATGGGCCTGTCTCTGTGCTGATTTACACTATCACTCTGTGTGGTCAATGGACCTGTCTCTGTGCTGATTTACACTATCACTCTGTGTGGTCAATGGACCTGTCTCTGTGCTGATTTACACTATCACCCTGTGTGGTCAATGGGCCTGTCTCTGTGCTGATTTACACTATCACCCTGTGTGGTCAATGGACCTGTCTCTGTGCTGATTTACACTATCACCCTGTGTGGTCAATGGACCTGTCTCTGTGCTGATTTACACTATCACCCTGTGTGGTCAATGGGCCTGTCTCTGTGCTGATTTACACTATCACTCTGTGTGGTCAATGGACCTGTCTCTGTGCTGATTTACACTATCACTCTGTGTGGTCAATGGGCCTGTCTCTGTGCTGATTTACACTATCACTCTGTGTGGTCAATGGGCCTGTCTCTGTGCTGATTTACACTATCACTCTGTGTGGTCAATGGGCCTGTCTCTGTGCTGATTTACACTATCACCCTGTGTGGTCAATGGGCCTGTCTCTGTGCTGATTTACACTATCACCCTGTGTGGTCAATGGGCCTGTTTCTGTGCTGATTTACACTATCACCCTGTGTGGTCAATGGGCCTGTCTCTGTGCTGATTTACACTATCACCCTGTGTGACGAATGGGCCTGTCTCTGTGCTGATTTACACTATCACTCTGTGTGGTCAATGGGCCTGTCTCTGTGCTGATTTACACTATCACCCTGTGTGGTCAATGGGCCTGTTTCTGTGCTGATTTACACTATCACTCTGTGTGGTCAATGGGCCTGTCTCTGTGCTGATTTACACTATCACCCTGTGTGACGAATGGGCCTGTCTCTGTGCTGATTTACACTATCACCCTGTGTGGTCAATGGGCCTGTCTCTGTGCTGATTTACACTATCACTCTGTGTGGTCAATGGGCCTGTCTCTGTGCTGATTTACACTATCACCCTGTGCGGTCAATGAGCCTGTCTCTGTGCTGATTTACACTATCACTCTGTGTGGTCAATGGGCCTGTTTCTGTGCTGATTTACACTATCACTCTGTGTGGTCAATGGGCCTGTCTCTGTGCTGATTTACACTATCACCCTGTGTGACGAATGGGCCTGTCTCTGTGCTGATTTACACTATCACCCTGTGTGGTCAATGGGCCTGTCTCTGTGCTGATTTACACTATCACTCTGTGTGGTCAATGGGCCTGTCTCTGTGCTGATTTACACTATCACTCTGTGTGGTCAATGGACCTGTCTCTGTGCTGATTTACACTATCACTCTGTGTGGTCCCCATCCTTAACTCCCCTTACACCCGTATCTGTGCTTCCACACACAGCTCCAAACTGCTGATCAAATTTGCAGATGAATCGACTTTGTCCAGCCTTATTTCTAGCGGTAACGAGACAGCCTACGGAGGAGAGGTTAACACCCTTACTTGGTGTAGCCAAGATAACAACCTCTCCCTGAATGTCCAAAAAACAAAAGAGCTGATTGTGGATTACAGGAGGAATGGAGGCAGGCTCGGCCCAATCAACATCAATGGGTCTGCAGCTGAGAGTGTGAGCAGTTTCAAGTTCCTCAGTATACACATCACCGATTATCTCACCTGGACTGTATACATCAGCTGTGTGGCAAAAAAAGCACAACAGTGTCTCCGTCACCTCAGGCGACTGAAGAAGTTCGGCATGAGCCCCCAAATCCTCAAGACATTTTACAGGGGCACCACTGAGAGCATCCTGACTGGCTGTCTCACTACCTGGTACAGGAACTGCACCAACCTCGATCGCTGGGCACTGCAGAGAGTGGTACAGACAGCCCAGCGCATCTGTGGTCATGAACTTCCCTCCACTGAGGACATTCACTGCAGCAGGTGTGTAAGGAAGGCCTGGAAGATCATCAGGGACACCAGTCACCCCAACACAAACTGTTTCAGCTGCTTCCGTCCGGCAAACAGTACCGCAGCATTAAAGCCAAGATCAGCAGTCTATGGGGCAGCTTCTTTCTACAAGATATTAGTCTTATAAATTCACATGTCTGTACATTGCAGTGGAGTCATAACATAAAGATTTTTACTCCCTCACATTGTGGGATGGATGTAAGATTGAAATAAATTCAAATTAAATTCATTCTCATGGCCAAGAGAGCTCCCAAGGCACAAACTACCATAGGCAGGAGCTAAACTCTACCTTTAACAAACCTTCATTAAACCTAGAGCAACACACACAAAATACTGGAGGAACTCAGCAGGTCAGGCAGCATCTATGGAAATGTTTTGGGCAGAGACCCTTCTTCAGGTCTGGAAAGGAAGGGGGAACATGGCTGACAAGCGAATTCAAGGACGGTATAAAAATAAAAGAGAAGAAGTATAATATTGCAAAGATGAGCGGGAAGCCAGAGGATTGAGAAACTTTTAAAGAGCAACAGAAGATAATGAAAAAGGCAATACGGGGAGAAAAGATGAGGTACGAAGGTAAGCTAGCCAAGAATATAAAGGAGGGTAGTAAAAACTTCTCTAGGTATGTAAAGTGGAAAAAATTAGTTAAGACCAAAGTTGGGCCCATGAAGACAGAAACAGGTGAATTTATTATGGGGAACAAGGAAATGGCAGACGAGTTGAACAGGTACTTTGGATCTGTCTTCACTAGGGAAGACACAGACAATCTCCCAGATGTAATGGTGGCCAAAGGAACTAGGGTAATGGAGGAACTGAAAGAAATTCACATTAGGCAGAAAATGGTGTTGGGTAGACTGATGGGACTGAAGGCTGATAAATCCCCGGGTCCTGATGGTCTGAATCCCAGGGTAGTTAAGGAGGTGGCTCTAGATATCATGGATGAATTGGTAATCATTTTCCAATGTTCCATAGGTTCAGGATCAGTTCCTGATGATTGGAGGGTAGCTAATGTTATCCCACATTTGAAGAAAGGAGGGAGAGAGAAAACAGGGAATTATAGACCAGTTAGCCTGACATCAGTGGTGGGGAAGATGCTGGAGTCAATTATAAAAGATGAAATAGCGGCACATTTGGATAGCAGTAACAGGATCGGTCCGAGTCAGCATGGATTTATGAAGGGGAAATCATGCTTGACTAATCTTCTGGAAGTTTTTGAAGATGTAACTATGAAAATGGACAAGGGAGAGCCACTGGATGTAGTGTGCCTGGACTTTCAGAAAGCCTTTGATAAGGTCCCACATAGGAGTTTAGTGGGCAAAATTGGAGCACATGGTATTGGGGGTAGGGTACTGACATGGATGGAAAATTGGTTGGCTGACAGGAAACAAACAGTAGGGATTAACAGGTCCTTTTCAGAATGGCAGGCAGTGACTAGTGGGGTACCACAAGGCTCGGCGCAGCTGTTTACAATATACATTAATGATTTAGGTGAAGGGATTAAAAGTAACATCAGCAAATTTCCAAATGACACAAAGCTGGGTGGCAGTGTGAAATATGAAGAAGGATGTTAGGAGAATGCACGGTGACTTGGACAGGTTGGGTGAGTGGGCAGATACAGATTAATGTGGATAAATGTGAGGTTATCCACTTTGGTGGCAAGAACAGGAAGGCAGATTACTATCTGAATAGTGTCAAGTTAGGAAAAGGGGAAGTACAACGAGATCTAGGTGTCCTTGTTCATCAGTTACTGAAAGTAAGCATGCAGGTACAGCAGGCAGTGAAGAAAGCTAATGGCATGTTGGCCTTCATAACAAGGGGAGTTGAGTATAGGAGTAAAGAGGTCCTTCTGCAGCTGTACAGGGCCCTGGTGAGACTACACCTGGAGTATTGTGTTCAGTTTTGGTCTCCAAATTTGAGGAAGGACATTCTTGCTATTGAGGGAGTGCAGCGTAGGTTCACAAGGTTAATTCCCGGGATGGCGGGAGTGTCATATGTTAAAAGACTGGAGTAACTGGGCTTGTATACACTGGAATTTAGAAGGATGAGAGGGGATCTGATTGAAACATACAAGATTATTAAGGGATTGGACACACTAGAGGCAGGAAACATGTTCTCAATGTTGGGGGAGTCCAGAACCAGAGGCCACAGTTTAAGAATAAGGGGTAGGCCATTTAGAACAGAGTTGAGGAAAAACTTTTTCACCCAGAGAGTTGTGGATCTGTGGAATGCTCTGCCTCAGAAGGCAGTGGAGGCCAATTCTCTGGAGGCTTTCAAGAAAAAATTAGATAGAGCTCTTAAAGATAGCAGAGTCAAGGGATATGGGGAGAAGGCAGGAATGGGGTACTGATTGTGGATGATCAGCTATGATCACAGTGAATGTCGGTGCTGGCTCAAAGGGCCGAATGGCCTACTCCTGCACCTACTGTCTAATAAAAAGGTGGGGGTGGGGGAAAGAAGGACAGCCAGAAGGATATAGCTGAAGTCAGGTGGGTTGGAATGGTAAAGAGCTGGAGAAGAATTGATCTGATAGGAGAGGAGAGTTGACTCTGGGAGAAAGGGAGGGAGGGGGAGCACCAGGGAGAGGTGATAGACAGGTGAGAAGATGTAAGAGGCCAAAGTGTGGAAATAGAAGGAGAGAGGAAGGAATTTTTTTTATCAGAAGGAGAAATCGATGTTCATGCCATCAGGTTGGGGGCTACCCAGGCAGAATATAAGGTGTTGCTCCTCCACTCTGAGGGTGGCCTCACCTTGGCACAAGAGGAGGCCGTGGACCGACATGTCGGAATGGGAATGGGAATTGGAATTAAAATGTTTGGCCACCGGGAAGTTGCACTTTTGGCAGATGGTGCGGAGGTTCTCGACGGAGCAGTCTGTGGCGGGTCATAAACCTTCCTCTTTGAATTGAATTAGCGCCCCTACATGCACACGCGCTGCTGCATTGCATCATGTGAAAAGTGTTTTGCGCGCAGCTTCTCAGATACGAGATAAGAGGGGAGAGATCTCAGAAACATGAGCACATACCAACAGGCTCAATTTCAGCTCCAGTTCCAATTGCAATCCTTGAAGTGTCTGTTTTTCAGCAGGTTTCTTTAACACTAGCCCACAAGGGATTGAAGACTGGAGGAATTCCTGGATGATACTCCTGCTTGCAGTAACATCTCGGGCAGCATGGTAGCGTAGCGGTTAGCACAATGCTATTACAGCTGGGAGGGGTTCAGGAGTTCAGAGTTCAATTCAGGCACCATTCTATAGGGGGTCTCTGCACGTCCTCCCTGTGGGATGCGTACCACAGTTTCCTCCCACAGTCCAAAGACCTACAGGGGAGGTTGCTGCACACACAAAAGAGTAAACAGTCAACGCTTTGGGCCGAGACCCTTCATCAGGACTTCAGCCTGCGAGTTCCTCCAGCGATTTGTGTGTGTCGCTTGGATTTCCAGCATCTGCAGATTTTCTCTTGTTTGTGACTCTACAGGGAGGGTTAATCGATCACTGTAAATTATCCCTTGATTAGGTTTTGGCTAATCGGGTTTGTCAGGAGCCGCTGGGGTAGCGTGGCTCGAAGGGCCTACTCACGGGGGTATAACTAAATAAATAAATGGAAATATTACTGTATAATGTCCTAACCAGTAAGGAGGATTTGAAAACACACCCGGCTTAGATTGATCTACAGAGTGCCACAGTTCAAGCATACTTGGGGGTTAAAGGTCGCAGACCTCTACAGTAAATATAAATCATACCAACATAAAGAATTTATGAGTAAGGTTGCTTTGTGCTCCATTGCCTCGGACTGTGCGGGCTGCAGTGTCTCCGTTTCGTCAGCAGATGGTGCTGTCTTCCCCTGAACCAGGTGATAGGGAGCGAGAGAGAGAGAGAGAGAGAGAGAGAGATGAGAGAGAGAGAGAGAGAGAGAGAGAGAGAGAGAGAGAGAGAGAGAGAGAGAGGGAAGGAGAGAGAGACAGAGAGGAAAGAGAGAGAGGGAGAGAGACAGACAGAGAGAGGGGGGAGAGAGAGAGGGTGGGAGAGCAAGACAGAGGGAGAGAGAGGGAGGGAGAGGGAGGGAGGGAGAGAGAGAGGGAGACAGAGGGGGAGAGAGAGAGACAGAGAGACAGCGACAGAGAGAGAGAGAGGGAAGGAGAGAGAGAGAGGAGAGAGACAGAGAGAGGAGGAAAGAGAGAGGGAGGGAGACAGACAGAGAGAGGGGGGAGAGAGAGAGGGTGGGAGAGCGAGACAGAGAGAGAGAGGGTGGGAGAGCGAGATGGAGAGAGAGAGGGAGGGAGAGAGAGAGACAGAGAGAGAGAGGAGGGAGGGGGTTTCCAGGCAACAAGGCAAGTGGAAAGCAATGGGAACACTGTGTTTTGGACTATCAGCAAGTGCTCCAATATCATGGAAATTTTTGGTTTTCAGAAAGCACTTCAGCATTGAGCCTCAGTACACAGAGAGACCAGACAGTGACCACCGCCCGAACCACAAGGTCAACACCTACAGTGTTCACAACACACAATCTGGACGCGCACTCTCACAAACACGAGAGATTCTGCAGATGCCGGAAATCCAGAGCAACACACAATAAATGCTGGAGGAACTGAGCAGATCAGGCAGCATCGATGGAAGGGAGTAAACAGTCAACATTTTGGGCCAAAACCCTCATCGTCTAGAAGGGAAGCAGGAATAAACCAGGATTTGAAGGGGGGGGGTTGGGAATAGGTGAAAACAGGTGACGAGGAAGGGGGGTGGGGGAGTGGGAATGATTTGAGAGTCTGGGAGTGATAGGCGATAGAGTTAAAGGGCTGAAGAAACAGGAATCTGATAGGAGAGGACAATGAACCAGGGGAGGAAGGGAAGGAGGAGGGTCACCAAAGGGAGGGGATGGACAGGTGAAGAGAAGAGAAGGGGTAAGAGAGTCAGATTTGAGGAATAGAAAAGGAAAGAAGGGGAGGCGGAAAGATTACCAGAATTTAGAGAATTTAATGTTGATGCCATCAAGTCGGAGACTTACTTAGTTAAATCCATCACCCCTACCGGGTCATAGGTCACCGACAGTAGCTCAGCAGAGCCCTCTGTCCTAGGCATGCTTTTAAATTGTCCCCAGGTGCAACCCTAGTCTTGGTGCGTCCTTCCTCTCCCAGGAACAGGTCGCTGGAGCTTCTGCAGCACTAGGGTTTTATGGGGTGGGGTGTCCACCAGGAACTGTCCAGCTTGGGACCGTGCAGGGCAGAGTTAGATCGGAGGCTAACCCAGACAGTATACGAGGTGTTGCTCCTCCAACCAGACAGTAAAGGAGGCCTTGGACTTCCATGTCAGAATGGGTATGCAGAGTAGAATTAAAGTGGGTGGCCGCTGGGAAATCTACCGACTGAGGCAGACTTCAGGTGCTTGACAAAGTGGTGCCCCAGTTTGCGTCTGGTCTCACCATGTAGAGGAGGGCCCACTGGGAGCACTAGATATAGTAGGCAACCCCACAGATTTGCAGGGGAAGCATTGCCTCACCTGGAAGGATTGCTGGGGGCTCTGAGTGATAGCGAGGGAGGTGTGGCACACCCCAATGCCACGAGGGATGAATGGACAAGGGAGTCACTGCAGAAAGCAGAGTCGGAGGGAGGGAAGGATGCGTTTAGTGGAATGATCCCGGTGAAGACGGCAGAAGTTACGGAGAAAGTGCACTGGTAGTTACATAGCACATGAAACTCCAGCCATATTCATTAGACTTCTGCTCTACCCTGTCTCCTGACACATATCCTTCCACAAACCCATCAACAGCTCGCTGTGGATATCACAGAACGATTAATTACAGCAGTGGTCCCCAACCACCGGGCCGCGAGGAAACCAATATGATTTGGCGATATGAGTCAGCTGCACCTTTCCTCATTCCCTGTCTCGCCCACTCTCGAACTCGAACGCACGCGAGGTCATTAACCTACAACTCAAGTAAAAAACAAACATCACTTGAGAGTTTCTTTGGAAGAGGTGGCAGGGACATAAAAGGCCTAACGATGATGATAACATAGAGACAGCTGAGGCCGAGACTGCAAAATAAAAGAAAGCTTCCTTCAGCAGAAAATACGACGAGTCATACATAAAATATGGCTTTAATGCGACCGGTGACTCGCACGCTCTAAGTCCCCTGTGTGTGATATGTGGAGACAGGCTGTCTAATGAGGTAATGAAACCCTCAAAGCTGCTTCGGCACCTTGAGTCCAAGCGTCCTGCACCTAAAGACAAACCCATTGAGTTTTTTGAGCAGAAAAAACATGAGCAAGCGGGACAGAAGCAAGTGCTGAGAGCCACCACCTCCACAAATGCTGCCGCTCTGAGAGCATCGTACTTGGTGGCTAGCTATAGTGCTAAGGCTAAGAAACCTCTCACTGTTGGTGAAGAATTGATTCTGCCTGCTGCCAAGGACATGTGCCGTGAACTGTTGGGAGAAGCTGCAGCTAACAAGATGGCACAGGTTTCTCTTCCAGCTACCACGGTTTCAAGGAGAATCGATGACACAGCGGAAGACATCGAAGCACAGCTGTTGGAACGGCTTAACGAGTCACCATGGTATACTATCCAGATCGACAAGTCTACCGATGTTGACAACAAGGCAACACTGCTGGTTTATGTGCGATATATATTTCAAGACGATGTGCACGAGGATATGTTGAGAGACTGAGGCTGCACCATCCTTCTCACAGCTGGTGAGCGATCACCTATCTTCACTGTCGACAAAATTCGAGTGTTACTTCCCAACATGCAAAGGAATGGCTCCGTGACACATTTGTGAATGTCCCCGGTAAATCATCCGTGTTAGCGCGGGAAGAAGATCAACTCCTCGAGCTTGTAAATGATGATGGGCTGAAAAGTATGTTTGACATAACATCTCTGCCGGCATTCTGAATCAAAGTCAAGGCTGAATATCCTGAAATAGCTACGGAAGCACTGAAAACGTTGCTTCCATTTCCAACATCATATCTCTGCGAAGCGGGGTTTTCTGCAATGAATGCAATGACAAATAAATTGCAGATTAGACCGGACCTAAGGAACCCCCTTCGAGTATCGCTGTCTCCCATCACTCCTCGATGGGACCGTCTTGTTGCAGGGAAACAAGCCCAGGGCTCCCACTGATTCAGCGATATTGGTGTGTTGCAGTGATTTTATATGTTCATATGAGGAAAATATGTGCTGTGTGTTTAATATCCAAATGTTACTTAAAATGTTATGATGCTATTGACATAAGTGAGTTATAATTGACTTATCACTATATTCATGCAAGGACAATATGCGCTGTGTGTTTACTATTAAATTCGTTAGATAAACCCTTTTAGAAATGAAATTGAGTGTATTAGCCACTTATAAGTGACTTATAGTTGGCTTATCACCTATATTCTGGTCGTGATTAACACCACCACCCCCACCCCCCATCGGCTGGTCTACAAGAATATTGTCAATATGATTGATTCAAATCAAGTCAAGTCAAATCAAGTCACTTTTTATTGTCATTTCGACCATAACTGCTGGTACAGTACACAGTAAAAATGAGACGTTTTTCAGGACCATGGTGAAAAACATTGTCAGTACTATTGATTACAGTATGATTGATTCACATACCCATCAATGGCTCGCTGCAGATATCACAGTACGATTGATTCAGTATAATTGATTACAGTACTATTGATTCAGATATCCACCAATGGCTCGCTGCAGAGTCCTAGAACAGATCCCTGAGGCACACCACTGGACACCAATCTCCATGCAGAATATGACCCGTCTGCAACCACTCTTTGCCTTCTGTGGGCAAGCCAGTTCCGGATCCACAAAGCAATGTCCCCTTGGATCCCATGCCTCCTTACTTTCTCAATAAGCCTTGCATGGGGTACCTTATCAAATGCCTTGCTGAAATCCATATACACTACATCTACTGCTCTTCCTTCATTAATGTGTTCAGTCACATCCTCAAAAAATTCAATCAGGCTCGTAAGGCACCACCTGCCTTTGACAAAGCCATGCTGACTATTCCTAATCATATTATGCCTCTCCAAATGTTCATAAATCCTGCCTCTCAGGGTCTTCTCCATCAACTTACCAACCACTGAGGTAAGACTTACTGGTCTATAATTTCCTGGGCTATCCTTACTCTCTCTCTTGAATAAAGGAACAACATCCGCAACCCTCCAATCTTCCAGAACCTCTCCCGTCCCCATTGATGATGTAAAGATCATTGCCAGAGGCTCAGCAATCTCCTCCCTCACCTCCCATAGTAGGCTGGGGTACTTCTCGTCCGGTCCTGGAGACTTAACCAACTTGATGCTTTCCAAAAGCTCCAGCACATCCTCTTGCTTAATATCTACATGGTCAAGCTTTTCAGTCCACTGTAAGTCATTGTTACAATCACCAAGATCCTTTTCCATAGTGAATACTGAAGCAAAGTATTCATTAAGTACCTCTGCTATCTCCTCTGGTTGCATACACACTTTTCCACTGTCACACATGATTGGCCCTATTCTCTCATGTCTTATCCTCTTGCTGTTCACATACTTGTCAAATGTCTTGGTGGTTTCCTTAATCCTGTCCACAAAGGCCTTCTCATGGCCCCTTCTAGCTCTCCTTATTTCATTCTTAAGCTCCGTCCTGCTAGCCTTACAATCTTCAAGATCTCTATCATTACCTAGTTTTTGAACAGATTTACAACAGCCTTTGTACACCACGGTTCCTGTACCCTACCATCCTATCCCTGTCTTATTGAAACATACCTATGCAGAACTCCATGCAAATATCCCCTGAACATTTGCCACATTTCTTCCGTACATTTCCCTGTGAACATCTGTTACCAATTTATGCTTCCAAGTTCCTGCCTGATAGCCTTGTATTTCCCCTTACTCCAATTAAACGCTTTCCTAACTTGTCTGTTCCTATCCCTCTCCAATGCTATGGTAAAGAAGATAGAATTGTGATCATTACCTCCAAAATGCTCTCCCACTGAGAGATCTGACACCTGACCAGGTTCATTTCCCAATACCAGATCAAGAACAACCTCTCCTCTTGTAGGTTTATCTACATATTGTGTCAAGAAACCTTCCTGAACACACCGAACAAACTCTACCCCATCTAAACCCCTTGCTTTAGGGAAATGCCAATCACTATTTGGGAAATTAAAATCTCCTACGACATCAACCCTGTTATTATTGCTCCTCTCTAGAATCTGTCCTCCTATCTGTTTCTCGATGTCCCTGTTACTATTGCGTGATCTATAAAAAACACCCAGTAAGGTTAGTGATTCAATACGATTACAATACGATTGATTCAGTACTATTGATTACCGTACTATTGATTACAATATTATTGATTCACATATCCATCAATGGCTCGCTGTGGATATTACAGTCCGATTGATTCAGTACTATTGATTACAATATTATTGATTCACATATCCATCAATGGCTCGCTGTGGATATAATAGTACTATTGATTACCATACTATTGATTACCGTACTATTGATTACAATATTATTGATTCACATATCCATCAATGGCTCGCTGTGGATATTACAGTCCGATTGATTCAGCTGCTTCACATGACAGCAAGTTCCATATACTATCTCTTGGTCAGCCAGTGTGCTGTGGTCTGTCGATGTCATGACTCAGACTTAGCTGTTTCACCTTAGGTTTGTAGGGACGGTTTTGGGGTCAGTGCGGGCAGTTGGGTGTCAGGTTAGGATTTAGGGACAGGGATGAGGGGAAGTTGGAGGTCAGTAGTAGTAAATGAAAAGTCAGAGCTAGGTCAGTGTGCTCCATGTTCGAACAGCCACCAATGACTCTGAGGCCGACATGAGAGCATCTTTCAGAAGGGTGTAATGGTATCAGGTTGCTGATCGCAAAATTCTGAACTCAAGTGAAGACCTGAAGACCAATCTGATATAAATAGCCACAAGTACCATCGCTAAAGGGAGATTATGCTGTAACTACTCGACTTCAGGGACTGGTTCACTTCCTGTTTATTCTCCGTGGTGAGTTTAGCTGCCAATGTCCACCATTCAAGAAGTGGGTCCCCTCTTCCTACCAATGAGAAGTTACTTCCAGCTAACAAAGTTGTTTAAAACACAGTTTATTTGTTTATAGTGATACACATTTAAGACTCACAGAGGATTTCTATCTTATAAAAAGACTTCCAAATAACAAGCTATTTCTAGAACATAGAGGATTTCCAAAGCACAGGTACAATTTCTATAAGCTGAAAGAACACACCAACGATGAAGATGAACCAGTCATCCATTACAGAAATCAAAGGCAGAGGAATAGACTAGTTCGCCCTTGTTTCTTTTGTGATGTGCTTACTCCATTGCTAATAAACCTGAACTGCCCTCTTCATTTGTACATTTTCTTTGCCACTTGAGTGGCTTCGCACTCATGTGATATTCTTATAGATAATTTTTAACATAACTGGTCTGAAAGCTTCTTGGAGACAGATCTCAGGTACCCACAACTAACGCTATGAAGCTAACTTCCCTGAGTACGTAAACCTTCCAGCTTATTAATAGATCAGTTATTGATGTGCTAAGTGATATTATTCATCTGGTCTGCAAGCTTCCTTAAACTAATTAACTTTAGCCAGCATTGTCTGTTTTGAAACGAGCCCAATTAAATAACTTATCATCTTTACTGAAACTCTTCAGCAGTTGGACAAGTGCTGTGACCCAGAATCCTGCTATCTATAGAGAGTGCGTCTGGGTTTTTTTTCCAACTTCAAGCTGTTAACTGCTTTCCATTCACTGTACATTAAGAACTGAAGACTGGCTCCCATCTACCACCAGAAGCTAAACAATGAATATAATTTGAAGTTTAACTTACAACTGTTTGATCTTAACAAGTGGCAGCTGCTGTGCTAAAAAAAAAGCTAAGCTTTGCTAAAAAAGAACAAGAAGTCACCGGCTAAGATGGTAAATATCCATCAAGGGGGTGAACCCATGCAAAGCATCTGGCCCAGACTGAGTATCTTGACAAGAACTGAAGACCTGTGCTAATCAATTGGCTGGAGTCTTTAACCCCTTGCTTCAGCAATCTAAGCTACCCATTGCTTCAGTTAGGCTTCCATCATACCGGTGCCCAGAAAGAACACGGTGGGTTGCATCAATGACTATGGTCCAGCAGCACTTACATCCACTGTGATGAAGAGTTTTAAGAGGTGGTCAGAAAACATGTCAACTCCACTGAACAATGAGCTGAGACCAAGGCCTGGGCCCACCCTAGCTGCTCCGTGATCCGGGTCTCCGGACTCAGTTTGGTTCGGATTGCTGTTGCTTGCATGATTTGTGTTTTTTTTTTACTTCTGACATCGCCTCTCTACTTTCTTCTAATCACCTTAAGAGAGAAAACCCGAGCTCACTACTCCATGCACTCTAGTCCAGGCAACATCCTGGTAAATCTCCTTTGCATCCTCACCATCCTATAATGAGGTGTCTGGAACTGAACACAATATACCAAGGGGCATTTTATTATGCCCCTTTGTATAAGCCATCTCTGCCATGGGAAAAAGTCTCTTATCATCTTGTACAAGTCACCCCTCATCTTCCTTTGCTCCAAAGGGAAAAGCCCTAGCTCACAC
This sequence comes from Hemitrygon akajei, assembly GCF_048418815.1. Taxonomy (NCBI): domain Eukaryota; kingdom Metazoa; phylum Chordata; class Chondrichthyes; order Myliobatiformes; family Dasyatidae; genus Hemitrygon; species Hemitrygon akajei. Next base: position 69,522,779 of record NC_133131.1, read on the forward strand.
AACCTACATACCTTTCTAAGACAAGCTCTCTAATCCAGGTAGCATCTTGTAATTCTCCCCTGCACCCTCTCTAAAGCTTTCTATAATGAGGCAACCAAAACTGAGCACAATATTCCAAGTGTGGTCAAACCAGGGTTTTATAGAGCTGCAACATTACTTTGGGCTCTTAAACTCAGTCCCCCATCTAATGAAGACCAACACACCAGGCATCTTCTTAACCACCTTATCAGCTTGAAGGATCTGTGGATGTGGACCCCTTGATCCCCCTGATCTTCTACACTGTTAAGAATCCTGCCATTATCCCGGTATCCTGCCTTCTAGTTTGACCTTTCAAAATGTATCAGCTCACACTTTTCCAGGATGAACCCCATCTGCCACTTCTCAGCCCAGCTCTACATTCTGACAATGTCTTGCTGCAACCTATCGCAACCAAATGTACTATCTACAGCTTCGCCAACCTTCATGTCATCTGCAAGCTTACTAACCACCCTTCCACTTCCTCGTCCAAGTCATTTATAAGAATCACAAGGAGCAGGGGTCCCAGAACAGATCCGTGTGGAACAGCACTGGTCACCAACCTCCAGGCAGAAAACTCTCCATCTACAACCACAGTCTGCCTCCTTTGGGCAAGCCAATTCCATATCTACACAGCTGTTTCCCTGGATCCCATGCTTCCTGAGTTTATTGTGGGGAACCTTATCAAATGCCATGTTAAAATCCATATTCACTGCATGTCCACTGCTCTATCTTCATCAACGTGCTTTGTCACATCCTCAAAGAATTCAATCAGGCTCATGAGCTATGTTCCCTCTAAGCTGTGCGCGTGTATGCGCGTACAAGTGTTTTTCAACCAGCACACAAAAGAAATTAATGTGCACACAAAAGGTTAGTTACCTAAAATAATGTAGTAATTAATAATTATACTTATTGAAAATAATCTTTTAGCTAAATGTTTCTGTTAACTAGTTAGTCGGTTTTTCAAATACCACAATGCACGTCACTAATTTACGTCGCCTCACCTTTCCTGTCCCGGTTTGTACAGCTACATCACGGTGGCAGCCATCTTTGGCGGACAGTGTTCATATCGTAAAGTTTACAAAGATCCGTTTCAAATCCTGCAGCTAGCTTAAAAAGTTTTTATTGAAAAAATATTGATTCTCTATGTCGAATTCAAAAGAAGCGAAGCGCGTGAAGTGCAAAAGAACTGCAAGTTTGTTCAAAGTTGAATGGCTTAACAAAATAGTAGAAACTGCTACACCAAAAACGTCACAGTAGATATAAGTTCACTGTTGACTTTTATAAACAGTCTTTGTGTTCATTTAGAAGAAAGGTTTCCTGAAGATGAGGTACAAGAACGGTCAGCTTTTGATTTCTCCGCAATCGTAGATTGTGACTTCACATTTGGTGATGAACAAGTTAATGCCTTATGTCTAAAATATCATGATTTTCTAGCTGAAAATACTGTAATTGTTAGACAGTTTAATGATTTCAAATTTTCCATCCAAGAAAAAATTAAATCCAATCTGATTTCAAACTTTGCTCAAATGGTGCTGTTTGTACTTCAAAATGAACAGTTTTGTGACCTTGCACAGTTGATGGACATTGGGGGAAACTTTCTTGTGTCTAGTGTGGTCTGTGAGCGAGGTTTCAGCCTAATGAATCAACTAAGAAACAAGCTGAGAAACCATTTAGGTGAATGTCATTTGGATATGTTAATTTACCCATGCTGATGTAAGACTCACTGGTCTACAAATTCTCTGGATTATCCCTATTCCCTTTTTTCAACAAAGCAATAACATTTGCCACCCTCCAATCATCTTCTGAGACTATTCCTGTGGCTATGAGGCTGTAAAGATAATTGCCAAAGGCCCAGAAATCTCTTCCCTCACTTCCCATAGAAACATGGGTCATATCCCATCTGGTCGCAGGGAATTATATCCTGATGTTTTTTTCAAAATTCCCAGTGCATCCTCTTTCTTAACATTGATATGTTTTAGCGTGAAAGCCTATTTCATGCTGTCCTCGCAGTCATCAAGGACCTTCTCACCAAATACTGAAGGGCCTCCCCTACCTCCTCCAACTCCAGGCATGTTTTTCCCTTTCTGTCTCTAATTGGTCCTACCCTCACTCTGACCACTCTCCTGTTCTTCACCTCTGTGTAGAATGCCTTGGGTTTTTCCTTAATCCTACTCACCAAGGCCTTCTCATACCCTCCCCTAAGTCCATTCTTCAGCTCCTTCCTGGGCTACCTTGTAACTCTCTAGAACCCTGTCTGATCCTGGCTTCCTAAACCTTAAGTAAGCTTCTCTCTTCCTCTTGATTAGATGTTCCACATCTTTTGTCAACCACTGTTCCTTCACCCTACCATCCTTTCCCTGCCTCAATGGGACGACCCTCTCCAGAACCCCCAGCAAGTGCTCCATTAACAACCTCCGCATTCCCATTGTGAATTTCTCTGAGTACATCTGTTCCCAATTTATCCTCACAAATTGTTACCTAATAGCATCATAATTCCCCAAGCCCAATTAAATGTTTTGCCATACTGTCTACTCCTATCCCTGCCCAAGTCTATGGTAGAGGTCAGTGTATTCTGCTCACTTTCTCTGAAAAGCTCTCCTACTTGAGAGGTCTGACTCCTGTCCAGCACCAAATCCAATATGGCCTCTCCTCTAGTCGGTCTGTCAACATTTTGAGCCAGGAATCCGTTCTGGACATACCTATCAAATTCAACCCCATTTAAACCTTTTGCACTAAGGAGATGCCAATCAGTGTCAGGGAAATTGAAGTCCCCGTCACAACACCCTGCTAATTTTGCACCTTTCCAAAATCTGCCTCCTGACCTGATGTGTTACAGTTGCTGTACCCCGTGCTGTCCTGCGAACGTTGTGTTTATGTTATGTTTGCGCCTCCAACACATCCTTGAGTGTGCAGACAACACATTTCAGTGGTAGAAGGATATGTAAATTTCAGTGTATGTTTCCATGCCCGTGCATTAAATAAATCGGAGTCTGACTCTGATGTTGAATATTCTCTCCTCTCTCTGTGGAAAGAAATTCCTCCTACATTCTTCGCATGACGGTGGTGAGTCACCTATTCATGTCACCACTTGTTTTCAGTTTGGTTTCCAGTGGATTGTTAGGAGTCACAGGAAACCCGCCAGTCTGGTTATTCAGCTCATTACTGAGTGATATGTGAATGAATACAGTGTTCAGGGTCACAGCGCTTCACACTACCGGGACCCGTAACTTTCCTCTGAAAGGCAGGCTACACTCTTGACTTCACATGGAGAGACAGAGGGTGAAACTGAGGGATGAGGAAAGACGGTTCCCTTGAGTTAGTGACTCATCGCAGAGCCGGCAAAGTGGGCCTCGCTGCTCCAGCAAACCGAAAATCACATTAAACTCTGCCTCGTGTGTCACATTTTTTTAAAAAAGGATCCTGAATTTGTAAAATGCTTTTCATGCCCTAGGGCGGCACACACAATGTTTTCAAACGAGGGAGCACGGAGAGGTTGAACGAGCTGGGCTTTTCCTCTTGGAGTTAAGGAGGACAAAAGGCAACTTGAATTTTTCTGTTTTTTTAATAAGAAAATAAACTTTATTGATAATAAAAAATATTTACAGGAATTATCTGTGCAATACCTTTCATTCTCAGTCACTGCATTATGTATTGTTCTATGACATTAACAGCACCAGTACTGTTGTCACCCGAGGAGCACTCTGTACAATAAGTGAGGGCCTTCCTTATTCAACGTGGCCTCTCCCTGCAGTAGCATAAGAAGCCTATATCGTGGCCCTCCCCCTCCGAGCCGTTTCAGTGGCTGCCCCGAGCTTCAGTACATCCCTCAGCACGTGCTCCCGCAATCAGGAATGTGCCAGTCGGCAGCAATCCTCTACAAACATCTCAATGTGCTGCTAAATGAGCAGGTTTTGGGCTGACCAAAGAGCGACTTTCACCACGTTGAGGACCTTGCCAGCAGTGCTTGTGTGTGTCCCTAGGAACAGCCCGTAGATCAGAGAGCTGCTCAGGCCCTCGCAGCTTTCGCCTCACCCTCTTCGCAAACCCACAATCCGCAAAGAGGTGGGCAACTGAATCCTCCCCACCACAGCCATCCCGCGGGCAATGCCTGTTGGGAATGGCGCTCCAGGCAGGCAGGAAGGGTCGCCCCTCCCACCGCCAACCAGGCAAGGTCTTGGTTCCCTGGCAATGAGGACATATCCATACCAATCACTGCCTGATGGACATGTGGTTGCAGGTGTTGGCCTAGAAGAACTTTTCCATGAAGGGCAGGGTCCAGCTGACAGGGACGTTGCATGGCAGCCCATGGAGGAAAGATTCGGGCTATTAACCCTATCCATGGCACTTTTAATTTGATATACCTTCATTAGGTCACCACTCAGCCTCCTTTACTCCAGGGAAAACAAATGCAGACCCTGCAGTCTTCCCACTCCTCCCACTATTAAATTCCTCCAATCTAGGTAAATCACTTTGCACTCTCTCCAGTGCATTCGTATCCCTCCTATAGTGTGGCAACTCAGTACTCCTCGGGGGGTGGGGGGGTCAAACAACATGTGGGGTGCCTAAGACTTTTGCACAGCACTGTATTTGTCAGCGGGGTGGAGAGCAAGTTTGTAAATCTGGTGGGAGCAAAGGGTGTTGGGAATGGCGAGCATGAAGTTCTGCGGGGGGGGGGAGGATCAAGCAGCAGAGAAGGGGTGCCAAGGGTGGGGTGGGGAGGCGGTTGGAGTGGGTGCAGACACACCCAGCCCTGAGCCAGCAGGAAAGGTCATTTAATTCCAAACAATTGGATTACTGACTCTCTGGTGCTTCCTGCTCCCTTTTTCCCAACCATGATTCCCCTCTCCCTGCCCCCTTCCCATGCTCAGTCCACAACAGAGACCCATACCAGAATCAGGTTTATCATCACGCACACGTCATGAAAATGTTGTTTTATTTTCTGCAGCAGCAGTACAGTGCAATACATAAAATTACTACAGTCCTGTGCAAAAGTCCTAGGCTCCCTAGTTATATACATGTGCCTAAGACTTTTGCACCATACTGTACACGTCTCAGTTCACACCAGCAACTCCAAAGGTAACACGTAGTGAGCAACCTTTATATTCCCCAATCAATGAAGGGAAGCACCCTGTGTTGCCTTTCTCAGGAAACTATGTTCAAAATTCAAAGCTTAAAGTAAATTTATTATCAAAGTGAATACATGTCACCATATACTACCCTGAGATTTATTTTATTGTTGGCAGACTCAATAAATCCATAAAATAATAATCATAACGGAATCAATGAAAGACCACACCAACTTGGGTGTTCAACCAGTTTGCAAACCACAACGAACTGTGCAAATACAAAATAATAATAATAATAATAATAATAATAATAATAATAATAATAATAATAAACAGATAAGCAATAAATATCGAGAACATGAGATGAAGAGTCTTCAAAAGTGAGTCCATAGGCTGTGGGAACATGGGATGGGGCAAGTGAAATTGAGTGAAGTTATCCCCTTTGGTTCAAGACCCTAATGTTTGAGGGGTATTAACTGTTCCTGAACCTGGCCAGACGTGCAGCCCTTCTCAGGTGGAGAGATGCTGCCCCACCCACTCATGCTCAATGGCTCAGAGACATTGTGTCCTGCTTAGACCTTGAAAAGATTCATTATTCACTTCTTAATTAGGATATAAAGTTCCAAAAGGTGTGGGGACCTTTTCCTGAATATTTTCATAATTCCCATTTAGATTAAGGGTGCATCCCTCCTTTTTTTTCTTTTGCATTTAAATCCCTTACTTCCAGCTTCTTATGGTTAAGATTTATTGTTTTTTTTATGTGTAAACATATTATAGATTAGGTAGTAGGCAATATACCTTCTTTTTATAAATATAGCTCTATGGTGATATAGTTCTGATTAACTTTTTTATACAGTATATCGTTAGGTTGGCTTGGAGTTGGGTAGTGGGAGGGTGGAGTGGTAACTAACTTTACACGATTCTACTATGGGTGCTTTGCTTAATTGTTATGAATTGTACTTTGATATGTTTGTTTTGCATTGTATAAACCTCTTCTTTTATTTTTTTTTGTTTTGTTGCATTGTAAAAACTCATTAAAAAAAAATAATTTTAAAAAACAGCTCCTGAACCTGGAGGTGTGAGTCCTGAGGCTCCTGTACCTTCTTCCTGATGGCAGCAGTGAGAAGAGAGCGTGTCCATGGTGGTGAGGGTGTGTGATGAAGGATGCTGCTTTCCTGCGAGAGCATTTCATGTAGATAGATAGATAGATAGATAGATACTTTATTCATCCCCATGGGGAAATTCAACATTTTTTCCAATGTCCCATACACTTGTTGTAGCAAAAACTCATTACATACAATACTTAACTCAGTAATAATATGATATGCATCTAAATCACTAACTCAAAAAGCATTAATAATAGCTTTAAAAAAAAAGTTCTTAAGTCCTGGCAGTTGAATTGTAAAGCCTAATGGCATTGGGGAGTATTGACCTCTTCATCCTGTCTGAGGAGCATTGCATCGACAGTAACCTGTCGCTGAAACTGCTTCTCTGTCTCTGGATGGTGCTATGTAGAGGATGTTCAGGGTTTTCCATAATTGACCGTAGCCTACTCAGCGCCCTTCGCTCAGCTACCGATGTTAAACTCTCCAGTACTTTGCCCACGACAGAGCCCGCCTTCCTTATCAGCTTATTAAGACGTGAGGCGTCCTTCTTCTTAATGCTTCCTCCCCAACACGCCACCACAAAGAAGAGGGCGCTCTCAACAACTGACCTATAGAACATCTTCAGCATCTCACTGCAGACATTGAATGACGCCAACCTTCTAAGGAAGTACAGTCGACTCTGTGCCTTCCTGCACAAGGCATCTGTGTTGGCAGTCCAGTCTAGCTTCTCGTCCAACTGTACTCCCAGATACTTGTAGGTCTTAACCTGCTCCACACATTCTCCATTAATGATCACTGGCTCCATATGAGGCCTAGATCTCCTAAAGTTCAATGGAGAGAAGGCATTAACTGTGATGGACTTGGCTGTATCTGCTACTTTTTGGGAGCACGAAGCACAGAAGCAAATATCACTGTGATGATTGTACGCTCTAGTATCAATTGTTTGGTGACAATAAAGTATTAATATTTGTATTTGTATTTGTAACTACCGTAGATTCCGGACTACAGAGCGCACCTGATTTTAAGCCGCTGGCACTAATTTTAGAAATAAAATCATTTTTTTAAATGTAAAGGCCGCACCGGATTTTAGGCCGCACCGGATTTTCGGCCGCAGGTGTCCCACGTTGTAATATGAGATATTTACACAGAAAGATATTACACGTGAGGATTTTTTTAACTTTTAATTAAATCCATATGGTAACAAAAACAAATACATATTGCAAATGCTTTTTTTCGAACCGTGCCCGTACGCGGCTACTTTTAAATATACGTTGCGTATACTTCTTTACTGAACAACATTCCAATATCTCCTAACAACTGGTAAAAAATATATATACTGCAGCCTACCAGGAAAAGTTATTGATACCTTTAACTTAAAAGCAGATTTCGCTCGGATCCAAAGCCGCTCGCGGAATCCGCTCCCCCCCTCCTTTCCGTTTCATCGCAAACGGCATTTTCCCACAAGACGCCGCAAAACCGGGTGTGACGTCATAGCATCCCGCGATGTAGTACAGAAAACAAATATAGTTTAAACTAAGTAGGGTAGGTAGCACAATGCTTCGAGTGTTTTCCATGTTGATGAGGGTGAGTACAAATGACTGATTTACAATAATTTAATTGTGAAAGTGCGCTTGATTTATCGTACAATTTCATTGGACCTCTGTGAACTACTCATCAATTTTATTGGTCTACTGTTACGAGGCAAAATGTTTACGAGGCGGCATGAAAAAAACCTTGCATTAGCCGCTCCGGATTATTGGCCGCAAAGTTCAAAGCTGTTCAAAATGTGGGAAAAAAGTAGCGGCTTAAAATCCGGAATCTACGGTATGCATATGAATCCCAAGATCCCTGGCTTGACAACGTTCCTTAGTACCCTACCATTTACTGTCTACGTCTAAACCTCTGTTTGACTTCCTTAAATGCATCACCTCATTTAATCGCAATTGGGATTAAATTCCATCTGCCAATGTTGCCACCTGCCTAGACCCTGCAGTTGCCTTAAGCAGCTTTCTTTACTTGGGAAGCAGGGTCTCAACGTGAATGGGGGACGATCCCTTTACCTCTACAGACGCTGCCTGTCACACTGAATTCCTTCAGCAATTTGCGTGTTGCTGCAGCTTCCAGCGTTGGTGCTCCTTTGGCCTTTCTGTGGATTGTGTCAGTGGATCCAGACAGGTCTGAGAGGCAATGGTCTCAGCTGGACGTGCCTGATAGGGCCATGTCTATGCCGGCCATTTCAGTCATGTCCAACCTAGAAGGAGAAGAACAAAATGAGTTCTGGGTCAGATCAGGGCAGACCTGTCCAAGCCTAGATTATGTCTCCATGGGTTTAGATAATAAATCAAAACATAATCAGAAATTGCTGGAAACACGCAGCATCTGTGGAGGAGGAAGAAGAAGAAGAAGAATGCCCATAACTCCTGCTGGAGTCATCGTCACGACCAGCTTTTTGCACCAATCTTTTTGGTGATTGCTCATCATGTGGCGTTTCTGTAGCGGATGAAAAGCTGGGTGGATTCGAACTCAGGACTATTTGTTCCAGAGTCCGGCGCTGATGCCACTACGCCACCAGCTGGCCATCTGTGGAGAGATGTTTCAGGCCTGAGATCTTCACTAGAACCAGAAAAGAGCGAAAACGTGTTAAATTTAAGTTGAAAGGGAAGTTTGGGGCCAGGGCTGCTGTGGGGAAGATCATGAATGGGGCAATTAGGTGTGAACGATGATATGTAATGAGATGCCAAGAGCAGGTCAGGGTAGCAAACAGAATCAGGTGATAACACAGGCGGATGATCGGCAGTTCTGATACAGAGAAAGAGGAGCTGCCCCACAGCCCAGCAAACCCCCTCCCCCCACAGCCTGGGAACCCCCCACACATCTTGAGACCCCCCCTCCCCCCATAGCCCAGGACTACCTCCCACAGCCCAGGAACCCACTCCCCCCACAGCCCAGGAACCCACTCCCCCCACAGCCCAGGAACCCACTCCCCCCACAGCCTGAGACCCCACTTCCCAGGACCACCTCCTACTTTCCAGGACCACCACCCTCAGCCCATCCCCAGGTGGATGATTGACAGTTCTGATACAGAGGAAGTGAGTTATCAGAAGTTGAGTTTATTTGCTTGTTTATTTATTTGCTTACTTAAAGAGACAGCTCAAGAACACGCCCTTCCGCCCAACAAGCCACAATGCCAAGCAACCTGTCTATTTAACATGAACTTAGTCACAGGATAATTTACAATGGCCATTTAACCTACGAACAGGTACGTTTTTGGACTGTGGGAGGAAGCCCATGTGGTCACTGGGAGTACGTACAAACTCCTTACAGACGGCGCTGGAATTGAACTCAAATCTCTAATGCTGTCACAGTGATCGGCTAGCCATGGCACCCTTACCAACTGTCTGCAGGTGGTGTTCAAATGCCACTCAGCCCAGGAAAGTTCACAGCCACTTTACAGTGTGGTTTGCGCACATGTAAATAAATATTTTGCAAAGCAAAGATGCTTTCAAAAACAATGAAATGAAAAGTCTCAAATATCAAAAAAAATTACTATAAAGAGCAGTAAGAAGTAAAAAAGTAAATCGAATCAACATTTGGGGTGGCCACCCTTTGCCTTTAAAACTATCTCTTAGGTACACTGTCATGCAGTTTTATAAGAAAATTGTTCCAAGCATTTGGACAACTTGGCACAGTTATTCTGCAGACTTAGGCTGTCTCACTTGCTTCCAACTTGAAAGAAACATGTTCATCCATCCTTTCCGTTTCCCATCATTTAATGAACCCTCTATCTGAGCTATCACTCTCAACACAACAAGCCATCATTCTGTGGAGTGAACATTGGCTTCAGGAAGTCCAGCGATCTGCATCCTCTGGTCTCCAGTGTCCATCTAATTCCGTGCTATTCTACAAACAGTGTTCAAAGTAAATTTATTGTCGGAGTTCAGTAGTGTATGGTGCATACACTACCTTCAGATTCATTTTCTTGCAGGGAAAAATTGAAATACAATAGAATTTTCAAAAACCTATAGTATGCATAAACAAAGGCTGACACACGGCCAATGTGTGAGAGAAGACAAACTATGCAAATAACTAAATAATATTGAGATTACAAGTTGTAAAGAGTCCTTGAAGGTGCATCTGTCGGTCAGTGAATCCATTCAGAATAGTGAAGAATGAAGTTATCAATGGCAATTCAGGACACTGACGGGTGTAAGGTAATAACTGTTCCTGAGCCTGGTGGAATGGGACCTCTTGCTAATGGTAGTAGTGAGAAAGGGCAATGCCTGGGTGCTGGAGCTCTTGGCTGAAAGGTGTTGCTTTCTTGTGGTAGTGCTCCTTATAAGTTTACTCAGAGGTAGGGAGGGCTTTGTCTGTGATGGACTGGGCTGCATCCACCAATTTCAGTAGTTGTTTCTGTCCCTGAACATTGGTGTTTCCATATCAGGTCAGAGAGGCCATTAAGTTGAGCCAAACCTTTACTGAACACAAGATTAGCTTCAGCTAAAATATTGGGCCTGATAAAAGTGTTTGGAGCAGAAAGGTGCAATATTGGCACAAGAGCAAGACTCAGCAAGTGAGAAAGTGGTTCAGTTTTTACGATACCCTCTAGCTTGGTAAGTAGGCCCATGTGTAGTGAGGACATAAATGGACCATTGAAAGGTTGAATTCACTAAAGGATTGTGGAGAAGTTAGAAGATGCAGCAAAGTGAAGAAGACCTCTCCTCCCTGCATCTCTCCTCCAATCACATCCCCTTTTAACCTTCTATCAGACCCAGCTTCTCCTACTCATAACTGAGACACTCCATCCTCGGCTTCCGATTCACCATCCCCAATGAATCTCCTCTCTACCCGCTCCAGCACCTGCACACAGAGAGTAAATCATCAGGGCCCTCACCACCCAGAACATGCTCTCTTTTCACTGCTGCCATCAGGAAGAGGATACAGGAGCCGCAGGGCTCACACCACCACGTTCAAGAGCAGTTGTTATCCCTCAACCATCAGGGTATTGAACTAGAGGGGATAGCTTCACTTGCTCCATCATTGAAATGTTCCCAGAAGGACTTTTAAGGACTCTTATTTCACATTCTCCATTTTTATTGCTTACTTATTTATTATTATTATTTATATCTTTTTGTATTTGCACAGTTTATTGTCTTTTTGCACATTGGTTGAACGCCAAGTTGGTACGGCCTTTCATTAATTCTGTTATGGTTATTATTTTATAGATTTATTGAGCGTGCCCAGAAGAAAATGAATCTCAGGGTTGTATATGGTGACGTATATGTACTTTGAATAAAGTCCAACAGAAGGAAGAAATTCCGTCCACACAAGATGTAAACACAGAAGTGATGTTGAGCTAAATGGATGGCAGAACATTGAGCAAGTGAGATCTCCTCTGTTTCCCATGCTTGATCCCCATTCCGACGTCTCCCCATTGGAGGCTACCACACTGCCACACATTAGATCACCCAGCCCTTCCTACATCTTGCAACTATTGTTACTGTCGGGAGTCGCTCTCTTGACAGATGCAGCTGCGTTGAACTGATTCGCACTGTGATCTTTAACCGGCCATTCTGCAGGGAACCCCTGGCCATCTCCTGCTTTCCGGGCATCTGGTCTAAGTTCTGGATGTGTGATCTAGGCCGATCTGGAGATCAGATACTGGGGCAACAGTAATGCTGCCCAGCCACTGGCTCACTGAAGTGTCATGGAATTGTACCCATCCCCTCACTACAGTGTCACTGGGGCGGGAACAGATTGGTGTAAGTCATTTTCATGGGTCAGTGGCTCAATTTAATATCAGAGAACATATATAATCCTGAAATTCTTTCACTTCACAGACAACCATGAAACAGAAAAAACCCCAAAGAATGAATGACAGAAATGTCAGAATCCCAAAGGACCCTTCCTCCCCTCACACAAGTAGAAGCAAAACCATTGTCCCTCTCCTCCCCCCACCATACAAGCAACAGCAAAGCCCCTAAAGAGACCTTGATCTGGAGCCCATCAGAAAACCCACACTTCAGTACCTCTCTCACTAGCCAGGCAGAGAGAAGTCCCTCCTTCATGAGAGAGATGCCGGGGCCTTCTTCGGACAGCAGCTCACACTGTCTGCTGCTCTGCTATTTCAGCCTCCCGCGAAGCTTCAGTCAACGACGTTGCGCAGGCCAACTGGATTTGCCAAAACATCTGGCGCCATCTTTTCTTGCCCTTTTCTGGATGAAGGGGATGTGATTAGGCTAGAGAGGGTGTAGAACAGACTCATATGATATTGCAGGGATTGGTGGCCTTAATAGGCTGAGACATTTTTTCTGGCATTGAAGGAGGCTGAGAAATGAACTTACAGAGTTTCATAAAACTATGAAATTAGTAGATAGTCACAGTCTTTTATCAAGGGGAGGGGAGTCTAAAACTAAAGGATATAAAGTAGGTTTACAGAGGAAAGGGAACATTTTACAGGGGATTTGAGGGGCAAGTTTGTGGTGGGTATATGCAGTGAGCTGTCAGAGGAAGTGGTATAACTAACTACACTATCACATTTAAAAAACCACAGATAGGAAACGGTTAAGAGTGATAGGGGTAAAATGCAGGCAAATGGGATGCATGTAGTTAGGCACCTTGGTCAGCATGGATTAAATGGGCCAAAAGGTCTGTTTCTATACTGGACTCTTTACTTTATCTTAATTTATTTCTGTGATTTAAAGGTGTTCTATTATTTATTTTAATTCTTTGAATAAGTTTGAAGTAGTTAGGCTTTGTTGAATTGTTAAGTCTCGCTGTGAGTGAGCTGTCAAAAGTCTTCAGGGAGTTCAGGGTGGGGGGTGAAGTCTCAGGATTTACCACCTGAGACCCCGTTGCTGCTTACTTCACAGGAAGCCCTACTTGACAGAAGTCCTCTGAGAGTCAGCACACACAACCAGACCACACACCCCCTCACCCCGGTCAGGTTAGGCTGGGAGGCAGGAGACTAGGACAGTGAACTGGATCCGGTGCAGTGATACAAAGCACGAGTCTGCTTAAAAATCTTCCGATCAGAGTACACAACTTCACAAAAGACTACGGTTCACTCAACTCATGCAGATTAAAGCCTTCATAAGACCAGAGACCGGAACCAGCATGTGTCCGCCTTACATTGCCGATTTGCCACTGTTACACAAACACGAATTTCCTGGTCAATGTATCTGTATGTCGGCAAAGGTTTCCACTGCATGGAATGTTACATTTTCAGTGATTATCAAGTCTCCAAGTCGAGCACAATCAACCCCAGATGGAATGAAATGCCACATGTTGACTGCAATACCAATTACATTGATCATTGAGGTGTGGATTGAATTAAAATCATCCAAACTGCCAATTACTCCAGTTTTCTGGGCACAGTAGGCAACAACAAAATGTAAGCCAGATTTGTAGACCGCCCACCGTGTTGTGCCCATCAGAACGGTGCCACATGTTGAGGCTGAGTTAAGCAGTGGATTAGATTCCAGGCTAACACCCCTGGGGCCGACAATCAAACTCGATCCAGAATGGTGAACGATGGATCTTTTCTGTCTTCTTATAAGGAATGCAGCCATCGCTGCTTCAGTGCAAGAAGAACCCCTTTCATATTAACTTAGTAGGTCTTAGTAGATGTCATGCCAGTTTGGAGGAACAGCGATTGCTGCGGGCAAGTGAGCAGACTGAACTTTTTTGAAGTCACATTTGTCATGTAAGCAGTCAGAAGCAAGAAGTTATTCATATCTCTCTGGGAGCAGACTCTTGCCTAATTGTCCATACTGGTATGCACATACGAATCATAGAAACATAATCATTCTGATTGGAGTCGCCTAACTCTAAAGCAGGGGTTCCCAACCATTTTTCATACTATGGACCCCTAGCATTAACTGAAGGGTCCATGGATCCCAGGTTAGAACCCCCTGTTCTGAAGCATTGTTTGAGTACACTGACCACTGTCAAAATATATGACCACGTTGTTTTAAAGGGACAAATAGAGATAGGATATATGAGCATTTGGAAACCCATGGCCTAGTTAGGGAGAGCCAGCATGGCTTTGTGTGGGGCAGGTTGTGTCTTACTAACTTGATTTTTTTTTCAAGGTGGCAAGAGAGGGAGAGACCGATGTGGGTTGGGCAGTGGATATTGTCCACATTGATTTTAGTAAGGCATTTGACAGAAGTCCCTCATGGGAGGCTAATCCAGAAGATTAAGATGCATGGGGTCCATGGTGAATTAGCTGTTTTCAGAATCAGGTTTAATATCATTGGCATGTGTCATGAAATTTGCTAACTTAGAGACAGCATTCAATGCAATACATGATATAAAAAAAACAATTACAGTACATATATATTAAATACTTAAATTAAAAATAGTGCAAAAACAGAAATAATTTTAAGAAGTGACACAGTGTTCATGGGTTCAATGTCCATTTAGAAATTGGATGGCAGAGGGAAACAGGCTGTTCCTGAATCATTGAGTGTGTGCCTTTGACTTCTGTACCTCCTTCCTGATGGCAGCAATGAGAAGAGGGCATGTCTTGGGAAATGGGGGTCCTTAATAATGGACACCACCTTTCTGAGGCATCGCTCTTTGAAGATGTCTTGGATACTACCCATGATGGAGCTGACTAATGAAATATAACTGCTGTCTTGCCGTCTTAATATCTGCATCGATATGTTGGAACCAAGTTAGATCCTCAGAGAGATTGACACCTAGGAATTTGAAATTGCTCATTCTCTCCACTTCTGATCCCTCTATGAGGATTGGTTTGAGTTCCCTTGTTTTACCCTTCCTGAAGTCCACACTCAGTTCTTTGGTCTTACTGACATTGAGTGCCAGGTTGTTGCTGCAACACCCCTCAACTAGCTGGTATATCTCACTCACGTACACCGTCTCATCTCCATCTGAGACTCTGCCAACAATGGTTGTATCATCAGCAGATTTATAGATGGCATTTGAGCTATACCTAGCCACACAGTCACAGGGGAACAGAGAGAGTAGAGCAGCGGGCTAAGCACACCTTCCTGACGTGCGCCAGTCATCAGCAAGACAGAGATGTTATTACTAATCGGCACAGACCGTGGTCCCCCGGCTTGTATTCAGCACTGACTTGCATATAGAATACAGAGGGTAGTGGTTGAAGGAATTGATTTGAGCTGGAGGTCGGTATTTAGTGGTATTCTGCAGGGAGATGTGCTGGGACCACTGCTGTTTGTGATGTATTTAAATGACCCAGATGAAAATGGAGATGGATGAGTTATTAAGTTTGTGCATGATGCCAAGCTTGCTAGAGTTGTGGATGGTGTAGAGGACTGGCAAAGAATGCAGCGTAATATAGATCAGTTGCAGATATGGGCAGAGAAATGGCAGGTGGAGTTTAACCCAGATAAATGTGAGGTGTTGCACCTCAGCAGGGCAAATGCAGGGAGACAGTACACGGTTAAGGACAAGATCCTTAACAGTGTTGCTGAGCAGGTAAATCTTGGGATCCAACTTCATAGCTCCTTGAATGTGGCTACACAGGTTGATAGGGTGGTTCAGAAGGCTTATGGAATGCTTGCTTTAATTAGATGAGACATTGAGTTCAAAAGTCAAGAGGCAATATTGCAACTTTATTAAACTCTGGTTAGGCCACATCTGGAGTACTGCCTACAATTCTAGTCACTATCACAAAAAAAATTCATGACATATGTGATGATAAACCTGATCCTGATATGGGTCTCGATTATGGGCTGAGAGTGGGAAGGGGGCAGGGAGAGGGGAATCACGGTTGAGGAAAATGAGAAGGGAGAGGGGAGGGAGCGGGGAGCACCAGAGAGGCATTCTGTAATGATCAATAAATTAATTCTTTGGAATCAAATGACCTTGTCTGGTGCCTCAAGGCTGGGTGTGTCTGCACCCACCCCACCCCCCACCCCGGCCACTCCTTCTCTGCCACCTGTGTCACACCACTTCTGCGGTGCTCCACCCTCACCATTCCCAACATCCTTTGTTCCCGTCAGATTTACGAACTCACTCTACACTCCACGTTGACAAATTCAGTACTGAGCAAAAGTCTTAGGCACCCTAGTTTTATTTCTATAAAGGTACTGTCTAGTTCTATAACGTGTTGCAGAAGTCCATAAGTATTGATAGTGATTGCTATGAGAATCTAGAAATTCATACGGTTATGAAATGCTTCTTTAAATTCTGATCCCAGAACAGTGCAGGCAGCACTAATTGGTGCTGAAATGAGGAACTCATGTCACCTGTATTTCGGCTTGCTGTAATCTGCTGGCCTCATCCGACCCAAAAGACCCAAACGATCCTAGTGTCCAGGAAGTAATTTAAGCCTAATTTATTATCATAAACCACACTAAATACCATGTGGAAAATTACAAAGATTTCAGGGCTCACACCTCTTAGTCTCTACTTGATTGATGCTGTTCTCAGGGGACCTGATCGTTGCTGTTGTCAGGGGAACTCCAAGTTCCAACTTGTGAAATCACCGTGGGACTGAACTAGACACCAACGATTGTGACTTCTCGGCCTAGGCAAAGCCCCAAGAACTGAGCAAAAGTGCCTCAATCCACAAGCACAGTGAGACACACAAAGTGCTGGCAGAACTCAGCATCTATGGGAGGAGGTAGTGACTACTATTGGGTCTTCTGTTCTCACGCCACTGATGCCTTGAGGCCAAGAAAGAATCTAGCCACTATTAGCAAACATTTAACAAACCTATAGTTTAAAAATCCAGCTGCTATTAGCAAACCACGGGGTATAACTTGTACAGACACTTAGATACCCGCGAGCTCATAAAGAATTAAAGTGTCACTTTGAATTGTACAGACTTTCATCTAATATTTTTACAAAATTTAATACACAACACACACTTGCCTTGTGCACAATTAAGTGGTGACAGCTTCATCAGGACCCACTGATAGAGGAGTTATCTGTTCAGCTGAGCTGCCCAGCACTTCATACACTGTTGCTTCCTGACGTTACTTGTGCTTTTTCCACCAAACCTCAGGGTAAGGCACCTCACTCTTTCATTAGAAACTTCATAGCCTTCCGGCCTCAAAGGTAGATTTAACAATTTCAGATCACAGTCATTGACCTTGACCCTGATTTTTCATAGAGCTGGTAATGACTCTGCTGTTACCATTTACAGTTCAATATCCACCTGTTGGTTTTCTAGTTGTTTCATTACCACTCTTTCACTTTTCTTCTTTGGTTATTTAACCTTCTTCGTTGCCCCCCCATCAGAACATTTCCACTTTTCATGTTCCACCTTGCCCCACATTCGCTGCCTCGTTGGCGGCAAAGGATTGCCACGTCCCTCATGCTTTCAGTTCTGTAATAGGTCACTGACCTCAACTGGTGCTTCCATTTCTCTGTAGGACATAGCTAACTCTATGAAAAAATGGGGACAGTGATTTTAATCTGAAACTGTGAAATTCACTGTTGAGGCTGGAAGGCTGCAACGGGTCTAATAAGAGTGAGGTGTTTGTTCCCTGTGGTTTATCAGAACAGATGCTGATCGCTTATTTCCACCTTTTTCTTAGTTTATCGTCAGCTGCCTAATCACTTTCAAGACATCAGACGCCAGTGATACCAGGAGTAGGAGTTAGGGGGTGACGTCCATCTCTCTTTGGAAGAGAACAGCTGATCCACAGCATTCCTGAAGTGACGGTGTCAGATTTGATTATCCCCAGCGTACATTTCCTCCTCCCTGTGCCTGCCTCATTGAAATTCCTCTTGCTCCTTGTTTGTTGGGACACGGAAGTGACGCTGCCTTGATTCTGAATGCAGTATTTCTCACCTTCCTTCCAGAGTCCAGGTCTTTCGTTGACACCTGGACCCAAAGCACAGGAGATGAGAAGTTCTCTCAAATGGAACTTCAGTGAGCAGGTTGTTGGCACGTGACAACTGGAAGCTCGCACAGCTGATGATTGAAGGTGGACAGAACGGACAATAAGAAGCTGAGGTGGACTTGTCCTGTGTTTTGTGAACAGGATACACCTGGCAAGGCACAAAACTCTGGAGGAATTCAACAGGAGAAAATCTGCAGATGCTGGGAACCCAAGCAATAAACACTAAAATACTGGAGGAACTCAACAGGCCAGGCAGCATCTATGGACTAGAGTGAACAGTCGATGTTTCGGGCCGAGACCCTTCATCGGGACTGGAAAAAAAAGATGAGAAGTCAGAGCAAGAGGGTGGGGGGAGGGGAGGTGATGGGTGAAACTGGGAAGGGGGAGGGGAGAAGAGCTGAGAAGTTGATTGGTGAAAGAGATAAAGGGCTGGAGAAGAGGGAATCTGATAGGAGAGGGAAGAAGACCATGGAGGAAAGGGAAGGTGAGGGAGCACTAGAGGGAGGTGATGGGCAGGTAAGGAGATAAAGTGAGGGAGGGAAATGAGAATGGGGAATGGTGAGGGGTCAATTACCAAAAGTTTGAGAAATCGATGTTCGTGCCATCGGGTTGGAGGCTACCCAAATGGAATATAAGGTGTTGTTCCTCCAACCTGAGTGTGGCCTCATCGCAACAGTAGAGGAGGCTATGGACTGACGTGTCGGAATGGGAAGTAGAATTGAAATGGGTGGCTACTGAATTGTGTCTAATAGAAAGGAACCTACTGTAAAGGCAGGAGGTCCTGTCTGGGTCTCTCTCAGCTGAGGGAAGATAGCGAGTGTGAGGAAAGGATGAAGCAAGAGCTGGCAAGCAGTGGTTGGAGCCAGCAGAGGAGAGGTGATCAGCAGACGAGGGAGGGAAGAATGGAAAAGTAGCATCTGCAGTCTCTTGTAAGTGCATTTTGTAAGCACGCTTCCCGGCAGATGCCAGAAAAACATCAATCTCTCTAACTTGAATAGCATGCCCAAACATGCTGTCCAATTTCACATCTGGAATGACGTTACCCAAAAATTACGTTCAGTCCGATCTACTCCAGGTAAAGTTGATGGGTCTAACTACTGTGCAGAAGTATTCTCTTCAACAAACAAAGAGTGCCAACCAAGAGCTCACTGTCAGGGGATTTTCAGAAATGGAGAAGATATGTGTATACATGCTGCTGTTACTCCTGCGCAATAACAGAAGGGATCTGAGAGTGCTTGAGTTTATGAGGGGCGATCAGCAAATAATATCCCTAGCCCGCATTGGCTAGCAGCACTGAACTGAACTGAACTAAGCTGAACGCTATTGCACTCCTGGTTTCACGTTTGACATTCCGGGTGTTGTCTGCTCACTTTTTGCCGTTTACACAACTTGTTCTTTTCTCTTGTGTTGGGTGTTTGATGTTTTCTTGAATGTGTTCCACGATGTTTCTTGGCTGCCTACGGGAGGATGAATCTCAGAGTTGTATTACGTATACATACTTTGATAATAAATGTACTTTGAACTTTTGTTTTGTTTTCTCTTGAGAACTGTTAGTGTTTTGAATTGATTGGGGGATCTATTTTGGTGGCTGAGTGATGTTCAGGTCTCACACAGTTGGCACTATACAGTCTACACCATGAAAATGAGATTTATGGACCAACGTCCATAATGACCTGGGTATCTGCCTGAGCCAGTCTCACTGGCCCGTACTTGCCCCATATACCATTAAGCCTTTCTCACCTATGTACTAATGGTCTTTTCACCATTGTAATTGTCCATTCCTCTACCACCTCCTCTGGTTGTTCATTCCATAAACTCACCGCAATTTGTGTGGAAGAATCTTTACCCCGCACTCCCCCCCCCCCCACCTCAAACATATGTCAACTGGTTTTAGAACATCCCTACCCTGGAACCTTCCTGTGCCTCTGATGATTTTTAAAACCTCAGCCACCTTCACTGAAGGAAACCTTGCTATCCAATCTCTCCTGATAACCCAACCCAAGCAGTCCCTAAAACATCCCTAAAACATCTCAATGAATCTTCGCTGCATAATCACATCCTTCCTGTCATAGGGTGACCCAGAACAGCACACAATATTCCAAGTGCAATCTCACCAACTCCTACAGCTGCAAACTGGTGCCCCAGTGCTTGTCTTCAATGCCTTTGCCAGTGAAGGTAAATGTGGCATATGGTACTGTGCAAAAGTCTTAGGCACACATATAAATAGCTGGGGTGCCCAAGACAACTGCACAGTGCTAGAGTAATTTTATGTATTGCACTGTACTGCTGTCACAAAAAAAACTTCATGACATGTGAGTGATGATAAACCTTTTTCCGATATGGGACTCTGTTGTAGATTGAGAGTGGGAAGGGGACAGGGAGAGGGGAATCATAGAAACATAGAAAACCTCCAGCTCAATACAGGCCCTTCGGCCCACAAAGCTGTGCCAAACCACCGTTGCCAACAGCCCATTCCATACATTCACCACTCTCTGCGTATAAAAATTACCCCTGACATCTCCTCTATACCTACTTCCAAGCACCTTAAAACTATGTCCTCTCATGTTAACCATTTCAGCCCTGGGAAAAAGCCTTTGACTATCCACACGATCAATGCCTCTCATCATCTTATACACCTCTATCAGGTCACCTCTCATCCTCCATCGCTGCAAGGCTAAAAGGCCGTGTTCACTCAATCTATTCTCATAAGGCATGCTCCCCAATCCAGGCAACGTCCTTGCAGATCTTCTCTGCACCCTTTCTATGGTTTCCACATCCTTCCTATAGTGAGGTGACCAGAACGGAGCACAGTACTCCAAGTGGGGTCTGACCAGGGTCCTATATAGCTGCAACATTACCTCTTGACTCTTAAACTCAATCCAACGGTTGATGAAGGCCATTACACTATATGCCCTCTTAACCACAGAGTCAACCTGCACAGCAGCTTAGAGTGTCCTATGGACTCGGACCCCAAGATCCCTCTGATCCTCCACACTGCCAAGAGTCTTGCCATTAATACTATATTCTGCCATCATATATGCATCTTTATTTCCAGAACTAAGTGAAGAGCCAGTGAGATGGCATCTGCTGTTGACCTGTTGTGATGAGAGGCAAATTGGAGCAGATACAGGTCACTCGTCAATAGTTGGGAAAATGGAAAGGGAGACAGGAGGGAGTGGAGGCACCAGAGAGACGTTCTGTAATGAACAATAGTCCAATTGTTTGGAATCAAATGACCTTGCCTGGAGTCTCAGAGCTGAGTGTGTCTGCACCTGCAACACCTCCCACTCCTAGCACTCCTTCTCCGCCACCTGTCCCACAACCCTCGCCATTCCCAACATCATTTGCTCCTGCCAGATTTACAGACTCGCTATCCACTCCACGTTGACAAATGTAGTACTAGGCACCCTAATTGTATATTTGTGCCTAAGACTTTTGCACAATACTGTATACCTTTTTCACCACCCTACCTAGCTGTTGTCAGTTTTGGGGAACTATGAACTTGCATCTCTCTGTGTTTTATTGCACTCCCTAAGGCTGTGTCATTCACAGTGCCCTGACTTGCTTTAACTTCCCAAAGTGCACCGTTTAACATTTGTCTGAGCTAAATTCCATCTGCTTTTCCTTTGCCCACCTTCCCAGTCACTCTCGACCCTGTTATAACCAGAGATGGTATCACCAAGTTTGGTGCCATCTGCAACCTTGCCTGTCAGGCCCAACCAAATTATGCCTGCAAGCATCAGTGCTACACCTGTCCCTACACCTCCTCTCTTACCACCATTCAGGGCCCCAAACAGTCCTTCCAGGTGAGGCAACACTTCACTTGTGAGTCTATTGGGGTCATCTATTGCATCTGGTGCTCCCGGTGCGGCCTCCTTTACATCGGTGAGACCCGATGCAGATTGGGGGACCGCTTTGTCGAGCACCTACGCTCCGTCCGCCACAACAGACAGGATCTCCTGGTTGCCACTCACTTCAACTCTCCTTCACATTCCCATTCGGATATGTCCATGTACCCTCCTCTACTGTCATAATGAGGCCAAACTTCGGTTGGAGGAACAACATCTCATATACCGTCTGGGTAGTCACCAGCCCCTTGGTATGAACATCGAATTCTCCAACTTCCAGTAATTCCCTCCCTTGCCCTTCCCCATCCCACCTTCACTCTGTCTCCTCTTCTAGCTGCCTATCACTTCTCTCATGATTCTGCCTTCTTCTACTACCCATAGTGCTTTCCCCTTAGATTCCTTCTTCACCTCTCTTGCCTATCCCCTCCCTGCTTCCCCTCCCCCACCCCTTGATCTTTCCTCTGATTGGTTTTTCACCCTCCCGCCACCTTCTTTACAGGGCCCCTGCCCCCCCTCCTTCAGTCCTGACGAAGGTTCTCGACCTGAAACGTTGACTGCTCATTTCAATGGATGCTGCCCGACCTGCTGAGTTCATCTAGCTTTGTTGTACGTCTTGATTTGACCACAGCATCTGCAGTGTATTTTGTGTTTACCAACCAAATTGTTGTTACGCTCTCAATGAATCTTGTCAGGAACAGTAAACAGCCCCCAATCTCTTGAATGATTATATTTCCTTAAACGCTACACAACCAGGGCACTGCAGATACCCTGGCTGACTGCAGAAGTCCATGCTCTGCTTCGGGATTGGGATGCTGCCTTCAGATCAGGGCTCAGGACAACTCTAAGGTCAGCAAGAGCTGTGCTCTCCCACACCATCAGGAAGGCAAAGTTTGAGTAGGCACATAGACACCTTTCTGAACCAGGAGCACGCAGCAAATGTGGCAAGAGATACAGACCCAAAATGACTGCAAGTCAACAAAAGCAACGCCTCCCTTCCCGATAGGCTGAGTGCCTTCTGTGCATGATTTGATGCATTGAACGATGTGACACTGAGAAAAGCTCGCTCTCTCTCTGAGAAGCAGGCACCCTCTCTGGCCACAGCCAAGGTGAGGAGGACCTTAGCCAGAGTAACCCCACGCAAAGCCATAGGGCCAGGTGTCGTACCTGGCCAGGTGCTGAGGGACTATGTGGCCCAGCTAAGAGAGGCTTCAATGGACATCTTGTCTTTAGTATCTCTTGAAATAATCCACTGTCCCTGTAGGCTTCAAGACAGTCACCATCATCCCGGTGCCCAAGAGAGCAGTGGGCTTAAGGTGAAGCCCAATGAATACTGACTAACTAAACAAAGAGTACAGCTAGATATCTTATTAATATCAATTTTTCTGGTAAACGATCGCTGCAAAAACAGGAGGCTAGGATAGAGTTGAGGCAGGTGGAGGGGAGGCGGAGTCGAGGCAGAGGCAAAGTGAGACAAAGTTGAGGCCTGCCCACCGAAACCGAGAGCACGGAATGACCTGAGCTCCAGGCTGATTCGGAAAGGTTGGGTAGGGGGCGAAATGTGGCAGCGAGCATATTGGATCAATTGTGTCCTAAAACGAGGAGTAACTCGATGGTTGGACAATTTAAACGCTGGGCCAGATTGTAAAGGCAGGGTGTAGGGAGAACTAGCTGGTTCTGTCCGCTACTCCACCATGTTTACTCGGCTCTGCGCCGCTGAACTGACCGGCTGCTGTGATGCTTGGCTTCATGTCTGTAAACTCACTTCCACTCTGGGTGCTGTTCGTTCACTTCTGTTGTCTGCACTTCCACTCTGGGTGCTGTTCGTTCACTTCTGTTGTCTGCACGATTGTTTTTCTCCCTCCGTATGTTGGGGGTTTTACGGTCTTTTTTTTAATGGGTTCCTTTGCTTTGTGGATGCCTGTAAGGAGATGAATCTCAAGGTTGTACAATGTATACAGAGTTCGATAATAATGTGCTCTAAATGATTACTGCCCAGTGGAACCAACTCTGACAATCACGGAGTGCTTTGAGTGGCACAGCTTTTGTCCTTTCGCACTGGCTGTCTGCTCTGTTGGAAGCCGTCTTCCATTGGTTATTGCGTTTACTGAGTATACCCGCAAGAAAACAAATCTCAGGGTTGCATATGTTGACATATATGTACTTTGAACTTTGGGACTTTGAACATTGGACCCTTTCCAGTTGGTCTACCACTCAAACTGGTCAACTGATGATGAGACAGCATAGAGAGGAGGTGGAGAGGCTTGTCACATGGTACAAGGACAGCAACCTGAGCCTCAACATGGACAAGACCAAAGAGATGGTTGTGGACTTCAGAAATGCACAGGTCAACCACTCTCCATTGCAAATCAATGCCTGTGCTGTGGAGAGAGTGAGGAGCACGAAGTTCCTTGGTGTGCACATAATGGATGATCTAATCTGGACCCACAATACCTCCTCAATAGTCAAGAAGGCACAGCAGCATCTACACTTTCTGAGGAGACTGAGGCAGGCAAGGCTCCTGGACCCCATTCTAACAACTTTCTACAAGAGCACCATCGAGAGGGTCCTGTCCAGCTGCGTCATTCTGTGGTACAGAAACTACAAGACCCTACGGAGGACAGCAAAAACTGGCAGGAGAATCACTGGGGGCTCCCTCCACCATATTTGTGACATTTACCAGGAGCATTGCAAACGAAGAGCCCAAAGCATTGCTGAGGATGGACACCACCCATCCCACAATCTCCCTGATCCACTACACCAGGAAGGAGGTACAGGAGCATCTGGACTGGGACTGCCAGAGTGAGTAACAGCTCCTCCGCTCAGGCTGTGAGGCTGATGAACGCCCTGCCACCACCAAGGTCTTGTCACTCGGACAGCAGGCTGTTATTGTTACTACTCTCCTTACTATTCAAACCACATGCATTTTGAATTACATTTTCTTACCTTATTGATGGTAATATTTTGTTTTATGCACTGCGTGTCTGATATGTTTTGTGGATGCACCATGGTCCAGTGGAACATTGTTTCATTTGATTCTATATATGCACAGTCAGATGACAATAAACTTGAACTTGTCACTAACCAGGCAATCAAACAATTTTCTTGAACTCTGTTTGGATCTGAACCATAGTGTAATAAACCAGTGTTCTGGTTGTTTGTGAGGCTCTTCATGGGTAGAGCATTCAATCCAGTTCTGTGGGATCTGCAGCTTCACAGACGAGATTTTAGCAAGGGCGGTTTGTAAAGTGGGTGCCCTTCAGAGCTCCAGGCAGTACTTCCACTGCACACCCACACGGTTCCTGATCTTGCTCCTCCAGCTGAAACAGTTATGCCCAGAGACACCCATGAGTTGGCGAGGATGCTACATTTCTCCATGGATGCATTAACGATATCGTTGAATCGTTTCCCTGACTTGCCTGGTAATCTTCTCCCATGAGAGAGCCGGGTTACACACAGGAGGAATTTCTGCAGCGCTTCATATTGGGCACACAGAGACATAACGAAGAAATTGAAAAATGCAAAAATCTCACACATATCCAGAAGAAGCACTGCTTGAGATTCCCTGGTGCACTAAGAAACTCCCTACAAACCAAGTGAAAGCGTTTTTACAAAGCATAATTCCATTTAAGGTTTACTTGATTCACGGCTAAGGTGCCTAAGACTTCTGCACAGTACTGTAGTAATTTTATGTATTGTACTGTACTGTTGCAAAAAAAACCAACAGATTTTGTGGCATATGTGAGAGATGATAAACCTGATTC
The DNA here is from genome assembly GCF_048418815.1 of Hemitrygon akajei. Classification (NCBI taxonomy): domain Eukaryota; kingdom Metazoa; phylum Chordata; class Chondrichthyes; order Myliobatiformes; family Dasyatidae; genus Hemitrygon; species Hemitrygon akajei. The sequence continues at coordinate 69,548,421 of NC_133131.1, forward strand.
TGATATGGGTCTCGATTGTGGACAGAGAGTGGGAAGGGGACAGGGAGAGGAGAATCATGATTGTGAAAAGGGGAAGAGAGTGGGAGGGGAGGGAGCAGGAACACCAGAGAGACATTCTATAATGGTCAATAATAAACCAATTGTTTAATATCAAACGACCTTGCCTGGTGTCTCAGGGCAGGGTGTGTCTGCACGTGCACCACCCCCCTGCCCCGGCACTCCTTCTCTGCCACTTGTCCCACAGCCCTCCTGTGCTCCACCTTCGCCGTTTCCAACGTCCTCTGCTCCTGCGAGATTTGCAAACTCACTCTCCGCTCTACGTTGACAAATGTCTAGCTATATATATATATCTACATACCTAAGAGTTTTGCACAGTACTGTAATTCGTAAGTGTACAGAGAATGAAGGGGTATGGTCACTGTGGTGGCAGAAGGGATTTTAACTAGTTCAGCACAGCATCACAGGTCAAAAAGCCTGTTTTTGAGCTGTAACCTTCTATGTTCATCAGATGGAAGATGTTAAAGCTTTATTCTTTGTAAGGGCCCTAAGTATGGAATCACATGGTCATATATCAAACGGTTTCTAGTGTACAGTATAAATCTGCCTGCAATTAGCCACTAATTGGCCATCTCAGCGATAATTATGGAGGCCCCATGGTTGACTGGAGGAGGCAATGGGGTGAAGCATTGCAGCAGAATGTGTTTTCCTGTGTTTGTCGTGAACTTTGTTGCTGGGGACGAACAGAGGACGATATATGTTGTTGTTGCCCATTTTGTTTAATTTTAGTTTTTATCCAACTTACGAATGTGGGAGACTTGGAAACAAGGAAACATTAGCACATATCTCTCTGCACGATCTGAGTGCTACCTGCACTCTGCAAGAAACAACTTTGAATTACAATGGCTGTTGTCATAGAGGCAAATAGTGATCCACAAACACCAAGGAGATGAATGACCAGTCAGTCTGGTTTCAGCAACGGAAGGTAAACTAACTAGAACGTCTTGTTGCTCAAGTGGTTCAACTGGACCAGCAGCAACTCTCTAAACGAAAGGAACAAATGATGGAACACACACAAAATCTGCAGATGCTGGAAAATTTTGTGTGTGCTGCTTGAATTTCCAGCATCTGCAGATTTCCTCGTGTTTGGAACAAATGATGGTTCATGACAGCACAGGTAGACTGACACTCCAACCATGTCAAAAAAGGGGAGTATTTATTTGTAGAAACAGAAGGTGATGGGGGACTCTGAGCAGGTGAGGCAGTACCTGTGGGTGGAGGAGCAGAGTTAATGGATCTGTCCCAACTGGGAAAGAGTGAAAAAGCTACACGCTGATTTGATTGGGACCACGAGTGCTGACGCCATGATTGTAAAAGCACAGCCTCAGTGCACAGGCCACGACATATGCATGAAGTATTCCTGAATCCCCAGGCAGCTACTATTTGTTGGTTACGTGGAACAGTGCATGGTCCAAGCCTACACTGGTATCGCTCCCCAACTTCTCCTGTGCTACACTGACGACTGCATTGGTGCTGCTTCCTGCACCTATGCTGAGCTCACCAACTTCATCAACTCTGCCTCCAACTTTCACCCTGCCCTCAAATTTACCTGGCACATCCCTCCTCTTTCTCGGTCTCTCTGACGCCATCTCTGGAGACAGCCTATCTACTGTTATATTTTCTAAATCCACTGATTCTAACAGCTACCTGAACTATACCTTTCTCCCCTTCTCTCAACTCCTCCATTTCTGCCGCATCTGCTCAGGATGAGGCTTTTCATTCCAGAACGATGGAGATGTCCTCCTTCTTCAAAAAAAGGGACTTCCCTTCCTCCACCATCAGCACTGCCCTCGAACCGCATCTCTTCCACTTTGCACATATCTGCCCTCCCCATCCTCCCACCACCCCACCAGGGATTGGGTTCCTTTTGTCCTCACCTACCACCCTACTAGCCTCCACGTCCAGCATGTAATTCTCTGAAACTTCCTCCACCTACAACTGGCTCGCACCACCAACCACACCATTCTCTCCCCCTCCCCCCCACTTCCTGCTATCAGCAGGGATCACTCCCTATGCGACTCCCTTGTCCATTTGTCCCTCCCCACTGATCTCCCTTCTGGCACTTATCCTTGCAAGCAGAGTAAGTGCTGAACTTGCCTCTACACCTCCTCCCTTACCACCATTCAGGGTTCCAAATAGTCCTTCCAGATGAGGCGACACTTCACCTGTGAGTCTGTTGGGGTCACCTACTGTATCCGCGGAGTGCTCCCGGTGTGGCCTCCGGCATATCAGTGAGACCCGACGTAAATTGGGAGACCGCTTCACCAAGCATCTATGCTCCGTCTTCCAGAGAACGCGGGATCTCCCAGTGGCCACCCATTTTAATTCCACTTCCCATTCCCATTCTGCCTCGGTAGCCTCCAACCTGATGGCATGAACATTGATTTCTCTAACTTCTGGTAATGCTTTCCCCTCCCCCTGTCCTCACCATTTCCCTCTCTCACCTGGTCTCCTTACTTGCCCATCACCTCCCTCTTTTCTTCCTTTCATGGCCTTTTGCTGCTATCAGATACCCCCTTCTCCAGCCCTGTAACTCTTTCACCTATCAACTTCCGAGCTCTTTACCTCACCCTCCCCCCTCCCGGTTTCACCTATCACCTTGTGTTTTTCCTCCCCTGCCCCCACCTTCGAACCCTGACTCTTCATCTTTTGTTCTCAGGTGCTGATGAAGGGTCTGGTCCTGAAATGTTGACTGTACACTTTTCCATAGATCTGCCAGGCCTGCTGAGTTCTCCAGCATTTTGTGTGTGTGTCTATAGGGTGAGCTTTTGTTGGGCAAAAGGAATCGAAGCAGGCTCACAAACTGCAGGAGAGCTAACATTGCACCTGCTGGGCTGGAACAGAGAGCACTGTAGGTTTCCACAAATAAAACAGCAGAGAAGTTTTATCTTTGAGGAAAAACCTGTAACAATTCATGTATTGAACACTGAAAGCTGAACACAAAGTGTGCTGAAAGCCCTTAACGTAATTACATCATCGCGTCAGACCAGCCTCTTAAAGTAAAACCCCAACTCAATGTTGGCGGTGGTGAATTACGTACATTTCCACAACTACATCATCCTACAGCGCAAGACCGGAGTGGATGGTGAGCCTCGGTTAGAACCACTCACAGCAACCTGGAGAGGCTGTACTGACCACTACCCGACAAAGAAGGGAAGCAATAGCAGCTGCTCCACTTCAGATGCAGCAGTTTTCCTGTCCTTGTTGTGTCCATCAGCCACCTACAAACACACAACAGAACTACACAAATCTACCTGTTATCGTCCGACGCGACGGACAACCTGCCAGTTAGTTTGTTTCCTATTTCTGGCCAAGAGTCACGGAGGCACACAGGATGGAATCAGGAGCTTCGACCCTCGATCCTCAAGTGTCTATTCACACTAACTCCATTTTTGTCAGCTCCCTCCAGGTTCCACCACTTGCCTACACACAAGGGGATGTCAACCAATTCAGCTACCAATCCACATATCTTTGGGAAGTGAGAAAAATACTGGAGCACCCATGGAAAGCCCATACGGTCATAGGGTGAGCATGCAGACTCCACACAGACAGGCCCAGAGGTATTGTCACTGGCATGGTGAGCCGTCTTTACCTGAAATACCAACCCTTTCTCTTTCCACAGATGCTGCCTGAGTGCCTTCAGCATCTTCTACTTTTATTTCTGAAAGGGTTTCTTTTTTGATCAGAATCAGGTTTACTATCACCGGCATGTGACGTGAAATTTATTAACTTAGCAGCAGTTCAATGCAATACATAATCTAGCAGAGACAGAAAAAAAAGTAATAATAAATAAAATAAAACATAATAATAAATAAACAAGTAAATCAATTACATATATTGAATAGATTAAAAATCATGCAAAAGCAGAAATAATATTTATTTAAAAAATGAGGTAGTGTTCAAGGGTTCAATGTCCATTTAGGAATCGGATGGCAGAGGGGAAGAAGCTGTTCCTGAATCACTGAGTGTGTGCCTTCAAGCTTCTGTACCTCCTACCTGACGGTAACAGTGAGAAAAGGGCATGCCCTGGGTGCTGGAGGTCCTTAATAATGGATGCTGCCTTTCTGAGACATCGCTCCCTGAAGATGTCCTGGGTACTATGTTGGCTAGTGCCCAAGATGGAGCTGACTAGATTTACAACCTTCTGCAGCTTCTTTCAGTCCTGTACAATAGCCCCACTATACCAGACAGTGACGCAGCCTGTCAGAATGCTCTCCACAGTACGACTATAGAAGTTTATGAGTGTATTTGTTGACATGTCAAATTGTTTCAAACCCCTAATAAAGTATAGCCACTATCTTGCCTTCTTTATGACTACATCAATGTGTTGGGACTAGGTTAGATCCTCAGAGATCTTGACACCCAGGAACTTGAAACTGCTCACTCTCTGCACTTCTGATCCCTCTATGAAGATTGGTATGTGTTCCTTCATAGAAACATAGAAACATAGAAAATAGGTGCAGGATTAGGCTATTTGGCCCTTCAAGCCTGCACCACCATTCAGTATGATCATGGCTGATCATCCAACTCAGAACCTTGCACCTGCTTTCTCTCAATACCCCCGATCCCTTTAGCCACAAGGGCCATATCTAATTTCCACTTAAATATAGCCAATGAACCGGCCTCAACTGTTTCCTGTGGCAGAGAATTCCACAGATTCACCACTCTCTGTGTGAAGAAGTTTTTCCTCATCTCGGTCCTAAAAGGATTCCCCTTTATCCTTAAACTGTGACCCCTCGTTCTGGACTTCCTGCATCTAGCCTGTCCAATCCCTTTAGAATTTTATACGTTTCAATAAAATCCCCCCTCAATCTTTTAAATTCCAGTGAGTATAAGCCTAGTCGATCCAGTCTTTCTTCATATGAAAGTCCTGCCATCCCAAGAATCAATCTGGTGACCCTTCTTTGTACTCCCTCTATGGCAAAAATGTCTTTCCTCAGATTAGGGGACCAAAACTGCACACAATATTCTAGGTGCGGTCTCACCAAGGCCTTGTACAACTGCAGTAGAACCTCCCTGCTCCTGTCCTCAGATCCTTTTGCTATGAATGCCATATCCTTCTTATCCTTCCTGCAGTCCACAATCAGCTCTTTCGTCTTACTGACGTTGAGTGCCAGGATTTTGCTGCAGCACCATTCCACTAGTTGTCATGTCTCACTCCTGTATGCCCTCTCATCACCACCTGAGATTCTACCAGCAATGGTTGTATCGTCAGCAAATTTATAGATGGTATTTGAGCAATGCATAGCCATACAGTCATGTATATATAAAGAGCAGAGCAGTGGGCTAAGCACACACCCCTGAGGTGCGCCAGTGTTGATCATCAGTGAGGAAGATATGTTATCACCAATCCCCACAGACTGTGGTCTTCCGGTTAGGAAGTCGAGGATCCAATTGCAGAGGGAGGTACATAGGCCCAGGTTCTGCAACTTCTCAATCAGCGTTGTGGGAATGATGGTATTAAATGCTGAGCTATAGTCGATGAACAGCATCCTGACGTAGGTGTTTGTGCTGTCCAGGTGGTCTAAAGCTGTGTGAAGAGCCATTGAGATTGCGTCTGCCATTGACCTTTTGTGGTGATAGGCAAATTGCAATGGATCCAGGTCCTTGCTGATGCAGGAGTTCAGTCCAGTCATAACCAACCTCTCAAAGCATTTCATCACTGTAGATGTGAGTGCTACCGGGCAACAATTGTTGAGGTAGCCCACATTATTCATCTTTGGCACTGGTATAATTGTTGCCTTTTTGAAGCAAATGGGAACTTCCGCCCGTAGCAGCGAGAGGTTGAAAATGTCCTTGAATACTCCCAGCAGTTGGTTGGCACAGGTTTTCAGAGCCTTACCAGTTACTCCATCGGGACCTTCTGCCTTGCGAGGGTTCACTCTCTTTAAAGACGGTCTAACATCGGCCTCTGAGACAGAGATCACAGGATGCAGCAGGGATCTTCACAGATGTTGTAGTGGACAACATCTAATTAGTGTATGAGTTAGGAGATCTCCATCCTCAACCATTGGTGCAGGTTGAGCAGGTCTTGGACATGTACATGGAAACAAGCCCTTCAGTCTAACTGCTCCATGTCAACCAGGGTGGCCACCTAAGAGAGTCCCATTTGCCCATGTCTGGCCAGTATCACTCTAAACCTTTGCTATCCATGTGCTGTTTCATAGGACCTGGGCGATCATGGTCTTTCTGTGACCATGATTATTCTTGGCAAATTTTTCTGCAGAAGAGTGGCGACCCCGTTATCAATATTCTGTCTGGTGTCAGTGGTCGCATAACCAGGACTAGTGATACATACCAGCTGCTGCTCATCCCACCTATGGGGGCATGTAACCCTGATCGGTGGGGGGGGGGGGGGGTGCTAATCAGGTGCTACACTTTGCCCAAGGATGACCTGCAGGCTTGTGGAGGGAAGAAGTGCCCTATGTCTCCTTCGGTAGAGATGTATCTCCACCCCGTCACCTATCTATCCCTGTACACCTCATTACATACCGTTACTCCCCTCTGTGTGAAAGTGCTGCTCCTCAGGCTCCTTGCAAATCTCTCTCCTTGCACCCTAAACCTTTGGTTCTTGGTTCCCCAGCTCTGGAGGAAAGACTGTGTGAGTTCACCCTATTTATGTCCCTCGTGATTTTGTGGTGCTTTATAATATCACCCCTAGATTATTCTTTTTTCTCACATGTTCACCATACCTTCACTAGAATTGACTACTTCTTACTCGATAACCAACTGATTCCATTTGCCCACTCTTGTGACTATCAGAGTATACTGATTTCTGACCATGCCCCAATTACTCTCTCTCTGAACTTTCCTGGTCTCCCTCAGAGGAATAAACACTGGCGGTTTGATTCAACTTTATTATCGGATGATGATTTTTAAAAATTTATTAAGGATCAGATAACCTTTTAATTCAACACTAATACATCACCTGAAGTGCCATCCCAGATTGTCTGCGATGCCATGAAAGCATATCTGAGGGGTCAAATAATCTCTTACACAGCAAATCTCAACAGAAGATCCTGTGCAGATCGATTAGACCTCATTAACCAGATTAAAGAATTGGATCAACTATATGTTCAAACTAAGAACCCTGAATTATACAAGAAGCGCGTTGAACTCCAAACTAAATTTAATCTTCTGTCTACTCAACCTGTCGAATGCCAACTTCTCGAAAGCAAGAGTCGCTTTTACATTCATGGGGATAAGTCTGGTAAATTCCTAGCCAATCAGCTGAGGCGTTCCAAAGCCAAACAACATATTACAAAGATCCGGAAGGAGAACGGAGACTTTACATCGGATCATTTAGAAATTAATAACGCATTTAAAATCTTTTATTCTTGGCTTTATTCCTCTGAATCTTTGAATGACAATATCTCTGTTGATCAATTTTTACAGAATCTGAATATCCCTTCACTTTCATCTGATTTTAAAGCCAAACTCAATGCGCCTATATCATCAGAAGAAATATCTTTTGCAATTTCTGCACTGTCCTCAGGGAAATCTCCTGGACCTGATGGGTTCCCTGTAGAATTTTATAAATCATTCTCTTCACTTCTTTCTCCTCAGTTACTTTCAGTATTATCTGACTCGTTTAATTACGGCAAATTGCCACCCTCTTTCAATGAGGCATCCATTATTCTTCTATTAAAAAAGGGCAAAGACCCAACAGAGTGTTCCTCGTATAGGCCGATTTCTTTGCTCAATGTTGATGTAAAGATCTTAGCTAAAGTTTTGGCTCATAGATTAGAAACCGTTATTCCCTCCATTATCTCTGATGACCAAACAGGTTTTATTAAAAACCGTCTCCCTTTTTTTAACATTCGGCGTTTATTTAATATCTTATACTCACCTCCAACTGGGATTCCTGAATGTGTTATTTCCCTCGATGCGGAGAAAGCATTTGATCGTATAGAGTGGAACTACCTTTTTGCAGTCTTAGAAATATTTGACCTCGGTCAAAGTTTCATCTCTTGGATCAAATTGCTGTACCTGTGTCCTACTGCTTCTGTTTTAACTAATTTTCAGAAATCCCAAGTATTTAATCTCAAACGTGGCACCCGTCAGGGATGCCCCTTAAGTCCCTTTCTCTTTGATTTGGCTATAGAACCTTTGGCGATAGCATTTCGAAACTGTCCTGAATTGACCGGGATTTGGAGAGGGGGTGTTGAGCATAAAGTTTCTCTCTATGCTGATGACTTATTACTCTTTCTCTCAAATCCATCTACATCCTTACCTCTAATGTTTTCACTTCTTGACCAGTTTAGCCAGATCTCTGGCTATAAACTTAATTTACATAAGAGTGAACTTTTCCCAATTAATAAAGAAGCACAAGAACTAACATTTCGTGATCTCCCTTTTAAAGTAGTCCATAATCAATTTACTTATCTTGGAATTACAGTCACAAGGAAGTTTAAAGATCTCTTTTGTGAAAACTTTGCCAATCTTTCATATACTATAAAACAGAGTCTGGTACAATG